>NC_138028.1:75881697-76481697 GCF_964106645.2 Podarcis pityusensis
AAGCAGAAAAAATGGCAACTGTAGAGCAGACATGCCTAGTGATAACCTATTCAGCTGCTGCAGGCAAGTTATCGCAAAACAGGAAAGCAAGCCCCAGATTCACTTCCTGTTATCCCTTGATAAATACCAGAGGCTGCTAGCCTCTCACTTCTTCTAGTATGGCAGGACTGGGAGGCATCCTGTTCTGGGGTGGCACACGCTCCCTGTGGGGGTGCATCATGACCTGGACATGTTATCAAGTATTCCCAAGAGTAGGTCAACACACCAAAATCCACCAAGAAAGCCAACTGGAGTTAACTAGCAAGGCACAAGCTAAGTAGTTGTGTGAATCAGTTCCTTCTATCAGACTCACGGGAATCAAATGCACTTTTTTCACTTGCGCTGGGAGAAAGTGGGGGTAGAACATCAACTAGGAGGACTGAAAAAGCAAAACAGGGCTTTCAAAGAGTGGAGTGCAGGCCCTCATGAGTACTACAAGAGCATTGTTCCCAAAGGCCACAGCAAAAGGAAGGAGAAAGCAGAAGGAAAGGCTAAGGGTAGCAGAAGGGAATTTTGAGGGAAAGGAAGGAAAAGGTAGAAGGATTAACTACAGCATGAGGCCAAAGCTGCAACCTAAATCATGCCTACTGAGAAGTTAACTACCAAATTATTGCTCTCTGATAAGTGGGGGGGGGGGGGATAAATTAGGATTACAGCCCAACTGATAGAAATATCATGTAATTAAGACCTTCCATCCTCCTTGTCCTCCACCCTTAGCCATCTCCCTTTTAGCAATATAAGGCAAAGCTTTCAATATATATGGGGGTGGGGCAGAAAGACATAAATGCACACTCTTTTTGTGTGTCTTGAAAGCAGCAACAAAATTCTTCAAACTTTTGTGAATGAACAATGGTCCCAAGGAGAAAAACAAAACAAAGCAACAACCCAGGCCTGTAAAATAAAAGAAAAAATGTGCTAGCATTAAACAAAAACAAAAACCCTGGAATGCAATAGTCATAGGAATCCAACAAACACCATATGAGGTAAAAAGAAAGCTGAACAGCAATACTAAACCTACATTTTAAAAATAGAACAGAAAACCATTATTTGAACGCTCACCTTGCAATCAGAGTGTCCTGTTCCATCACTGCAGCAGCAAAAACGTAGAACCAGGTTTTCAAGTGGCTGCCTTGTAGTAAAAGACTGAGTTAAAGGTTGCTGCTTTTGGGGTGTGTGTTTTTTTTGCTGACCCCCTTCCCTTACACCTGTGGAAAGTCCTGCATAATTGCTTGTCCTGAGATCTACTGCTTCAGCTTGGAACACTATCTGCTTGAACAGCCTCAACCTATCCAGGACCTCTTACTTACTATCAATCCCTAGTGGATGCAGGGCTCCCTAGGCCACACCCACACCACAAAAGCTCACCTGACACACATCCAGTATGTAAAAATGTCTTTCCTACACCTGTTGGGGGAGATGGCTTGCTGCCAATATCCACTGCAGCAGCAGCAGCAGCTGTTGCATATTACATGCCCTTTCCCACCACTCCCAGTGTAGCAATGGAGGTAATATGAAAAGACCCATAGCAAGTTCTGCAACTGTAATGTGATTTACTGTAAATTCCTCCTGGCTTTGTTATTTGTATGCTAGGTTTACATGCCAGCAAATCAGATGCTGCTAACCTGCCCTTCCTCAAGGCTCCAGGTAGCCTGTCTGTGAACACTTAAGCCTGCCTGTCCTTAAAAATGAATAAATAATGTAAAACAGCACATCTCCCTTCCTTTTAAAAAATAAAAATAAAAGAAACATATAGCAAAAATGCACTGGGGATAAGGGCAAGGAAGGTAGTTAATCAACTACCAACTACCTACAGCTGCCCTCTAGCTGCAAATTGCAGTATGTACTTGTGTCCCCCCCCCCCCACTCCACCCTGAGCCAGCCAGACACTTCAGTTTGAAAGGTATGCTTGAATTTGATGAGGTGAGGCTAGTCAATTCTGCCTCCAGATCTACTAAGGGCTCCCACCTTAAATGTGGCCTTTAGTAAGGCATCGGCTTGGTACTTACCTGAACTGTATCTTTCTCGAAGGTGCTCCTCCAGTCACAGACGTAAACAAGACACACTGACAGCCAGTATCTTTACTGAATGAATTTATTGTTTTTTTGAACTAAAGTTGCTCACAGTTATTTAACAAGGGATACATCAGAAGGTTCTTCTTTGTCCATTTTGACTGTTAAATAATGTCAGTTTGTGTGTCCACATGTGCGTGTGTGTTTGTGTCTTCAAAGTACAAAATAGGAAGGATAACAAGAGGTATTGCTTTCGTTTATTCTTATGTCTTGTGTAAATAATCCCCTTCCTGCTTGTACTGTATGGGTTTTGCTGTATTACTATTATTATTAGTAGTAGTAGCATTTATTATTCTGTATTGAAATCCCAGCCTTTTGTAGAGGTACAATGTAACAGAAGCATCAAAATCTATACACAAGGGGAGATAAAGGAGGGGAAAGGGGGCTGAGGGTGGTGGAAGGGAAGCCTGGGGGGGAGGGAAGCAGAAGGTGGAGGCAGAAAAGACAACAAAAGCAAAAGAGACTAATTTACATCAATATCATGCAATTAAAACTGCCCCCGAACCTCCCCTCCCTCCGTCTCCAACCATCACCCTTCCTGTGTCCGACATGCACACAGCAATACAAGATAAAATTTCCAGATTAGAAAACAAAGCAAAACAAAGGAACACCTTCCCACTTTTGTGTGTCTCTTTAAAAAAAAAAAAAAAAGGATTTCCCCCTTCAAACCTATGTACAAGAAAAATGGGTCCAAGAAAGGGGGGTGGGGGTGGGGAGAATCCATAAACAACAAAGACAAATGAAATTAAAAAAACAAAAAAACAAAGGGAAGGGAAATAAGAGGGAGAAATCTAACATTATCTTTAAAAAACCTTGCAATACAACATACACTCATAAAAACTCAACAAACAACAATTGAAGGTAATAAGAGAATTGAACACTAATATTAAAATCTACATTTAAAAGATATTGGTCAAGGAGATTTACTCCTGCTGTTTTTTTTCTTCTTCTTTTTTGTCTTTGACACATATGATCATGGTTTTGGAAACCTTTGCATGTGGGCCAGATTGAGTTACACTTGGTGATAGTTGGAGAGAGAAAAAAGACAGAAGCTAAACAAAAAATGGAATATTGGTGAGAGGATGAAGTTAAGTGGTCTTGTCATCATTCTTTTCCCCTCTCCCCAAAAATAAATAGGAATCAGTGTTACCTCTACACAGTAATGAAAGCAGAAGATTTATCTAACAGCTTAAATTTTTAAATATATATTTATATATATGCATTATAAATAATAACCAAGACCTAATAATAACTTAAACACACACAAGGAAGTTCCAGCCCACCCACCCACTTTTGAAAAAAAAATTTATAAAAATATCTTGCAATAGTTTTAGAAGTTTACAGTAGCTTTGTGGTTTTGTTTTTGTTTTTTAACTCGCCCATAGTACTATCTCCTCCATATCTTGCTCCGATGAACTACCAGTGGTTGTACACACACGCTCACCCACACAGGAAGGGGAAGTTTGTTTGTTTTTAACTCTCATTTCATGTTCTTCCTTTGCATTAAAATTAAAAAAAAGAACAACAAACGCACGCAACCCAAATGAATAAATAATTAAATAAATTAAATAACAAATAAATAAACGAAACCAGCAAATAAATAATACTGATATATCAATGCAGCACTAACGACACAATAGTTGCATCCAGATGCACGAGGCAGGAGAGAATTCAGCCGACGGAAGGAAGTCCCAGTGCAGAGGGAAGGAAGGAAGGAACTGAGAGAGAGAGCAGGTTGAGGAGAGAAGCAGCAGCAGCAACGACAGTGGTGGTGTAGGTGGCAAGAGTGCATGGCAGCAGCAGAGATTGTCCTCCAACAGGTGGATTCTTGTCCCTCCTCCTCGCTGCCGGAAGCTGCGTTCCCCCCTAAGTTTCAGTGTTCTTATTTGATTTGACTTCCGTCTTGTAGTTTTTCCCTAAGTTTGTGTTCTGCCCCTCCAGCAGGCTGGGAGGGGGAAAATTTGGAGATTATAAAAACAAAAACACAATTGGAGGGGGCGGGTTGAGGGAGTTGGGTGGTGTGGGAAAAGGATCTGGGGTGGTGAACTTTGAGGACAACTTTCCTGTGGTAAAGCTCCTTAACAAAACATCGCCTGAATATGTCGTGATACCGCCCTCCCGCAGTCTGGATTTGCCAATGGGGAAGTGTGCTGTCAAGGGCAACGATGTCACTCCAGTGACTCCGACTGTGCAATTTTTATAACTGAGCAGTTCTCCAGCGCAGAGCACCGAAAAGAAAAAGTGTGTGTGGTAGGGCGAGGGAAAAAGAGGAGACCCATTTCCTGCAGTGGGAGAGGGGAGGCTGGGAGTCCCCAAACAGAACCAGTCCGTGGACAGTCTTACATCAGTGGCCTTCCGTGAACAAGTGTTCGCAGAGCACAGAAGGTGAAGCTGTTGGCTGACATGTTAACTTTTCGGGATAATTCCTGGTAGCAGAGTGGAAACAAGCGGTGGTGTCAGAAACACAGAGAAAACAGAACAAGGACAAAAGAGGGCAGGGCAGTAAATCAGAAGGTGACTGGGGTGGGGGTAGGAAGTAAAAGAAAAGAGCTCGGAGAAGATAAACAAACCAAAAAACAACAACCCAAGATTTGCCAAACTGGGTTTGTCATCTGTGCTACCTTTTCTTTCTTTTCTCATTGCTTTTGTGTTTTGTTTCAGAGAGATATATTATATCATATAAATATATATATATGTGTGTTTGTGTTTTATATATATAATATATATATATATGTACACAGTCATTCCTTCATACAAAAGTTGTCTATAGACAGTTTTGTACTGTTGTAGCAATATATATACACATCCATCTGTTTTAGAGGCTAGCTTGCTAAAGAATACTCAGTCATTTCCATTTGCGTCTCTCCGTGTGTGTGTGTGTGTGTGTGTGTTTAGTTATTTAGACTGTTTCTTTTTCCTTTTCCTCTTTTTTTATTATTTAAAAATTGCATTTATTTAAGGTTGGTCTTGTAGGCCGAGTGACGAGGCCATCTTTGCCTTCTCTTTGCCAGCGGGGTACTTAGTGTCTCCTCTAGACCCATAGTCATTAGCATCGGAATCGCTCCGCTTGCTGTTTGCGCTATGCTTGGTTGGCGTGCCGGGGGGATGGCTCACCTGCCCGTTCTTCTCGTCTGAAAAAAGTTGTTTAATTACGTCAAAGAAGTTACTCAATGGGCTGCCTGGGTATACAAAACAGAGGAGACAAAAAGAAAACAAAGAAAGCAAGAGAAAGAGAAAAGAGAGAGAGAGAGAGAGAGAGAGAGAGAAAAGAGAGAGAAAAAAGAGAACAAACAAACAAATGAACAATGGGGTTTTAAACGAGAAGAACGTGATGAGCGGTCCAGAGCCACGTGCATGGGTGTATGTGGAGGATGAAGACAATGAGCAGAAGAGGAAGAGCATCAGGATGGGAGCACTGAACTGCCTACGTATATGGAAAGCCTGGGGTCAAGAATGCCACACCTGGTGGTTGGAATCTTGCACTGTATAGCAAAAAGCAGAACTTTTGCCTAGAAGGGCAACTGGCATGCCTGGAGAATGCCATGATGCTGGATAATACTGGGCCTACATGAAACTCCTCTGAAAAAAATGTCCTGAGTGAAGGAATTCAAGAGTAATGCAAAACCACCAAAACTCTGATCCTAAGCATGCTCTCTGGGAAGTCAGTTCTATTGCTTCCAATGGCGTTTTCTTCTAAGCACCTGTGATCAAGTATGTAATCTAAATTATGCCTCGAAGATTCAGTGATACCTCATTTGCCTGATCCGTAGCCACACATGTACTCTTATGATCACACACAGAGCTTCTGCATACACAAGCTGCTCCCTTAACCTCAAGGAGAAGAGATTTGCTTGCACAAAGGAATTAAGCTGCAAATCTACTTTCTCCATTGAATTGAATGGGGGAACCTTTGTGGGCAGTAGAACTGTGTGTGAGCACAGGAGTTCCAGAACTTGTAAAAATACAACTTAGGATCTGTATCTATGATTCTACTCTTCTCCATCATTCCGTTTCTGTGTGATTTGTTCCAAACTTTAGGAATGCTCACTAAACTTTTTATGTCTATTTCTATCATCCGTTGCACACCAATTATGCTACTTACATTAAGTACTTTAGCTAGCATGAATTTTAGCAGCAAAGGAGCATCCCCACCCCCCAAAAGCATGTGAACACTGCCATCAACCTGTGTCAAATGTGCACAGGTGGCATCCCAATCTACAAAGTGTTCATATACCCCTGAACTATGTCTGCTGCTGTTTCCCTAAGGCAGGATTCCATACCGTAGCAGTAATGCCTAAATCCAGTAATCATATGCAACAGACAATTCATGTTTAACATTTCCACAGCAGCTCCATATGCCCCTGTGAGTCAAGGGCCCTGGATTGTCAATCCCCTCCCTGTGCACTCTTCCCACATTATCACTGAATTTAGGGACCAATCCAAACTTTGGCAGCCAACTGCTGGCCTTTGTCGAGTGGTGAGGCCACTGGCACGTCTGCAGCCCTGCCACACATGGCAGCCAGGGTAGGTGAGAGTGAGGACCAGCACAATTGCGGTGCCCGGCTGGAGCTTATGCCTTGATCAGGACTGGATTGAGCCCAGTGCCACTGTGCAACAGCAGTGGGACTGGTTCGGTAGGCAGTGAACCATGGGTCAACTCAGCCTCTCCCCGCTTCTCAAATGCTTGATTTGGGTGCATTTCTTTCTGGCTGCTGCCGGGGGAATTCTGCTTGCAACATTCCCACACATTTGGATGGTAGAAATGGAAGCAGAGCTGTAATGCTTCAGTCACCCTAGTGGTGGCAGCAGACCTCAGTGGAGGGACAATCCAACACACTGCCCAGGCAACAGGGGTCTGCATTGTTCTGCCTGATGTTGCTTATTGTGGTGTGAGATCTGGCCCTAGGAGCCTATGAAACTTATTTAAAATAATAACTAAGATGCATCTTAGCCACCATATATCTCATGTGGCATCCAAAAGAGAGTTACTGCCTCTCTTGAAAATAAGATGAATTCTAGGAAACTACCTAAGATGCATAAGGCTAAATCCGACACAGTGTTAAGTGCATTTAAGCCCACTGATTCCAATGGGTTTATGGGTGCTTAACTCTGTGCTGAATTGTGACAAGAGCGTATAACAACAGTTGCTAGTTACTAGAAACCACTGATGAGTCCATGGGGAATGTAGATGCTGGAAGACTGACAAATCTGGAAACTTCTTCTATTTTGTTTTAGTGAACAAAACGAAGAATTAGATATTGCCTAAGAGAACACTGGATGCAATTGGACAAGTTTTCTGGGACTGATAATTTAAATAAATAAGTATGTCAGTACCCTGCAGAAAACAGAGAAACGAAAATGTTTTACCAGTGCTTGGGATTAATCTGAACAAGGGACCATTTCAACTCAGTCCAATTTTTCTTCCAGGGTACGTCCTGGAAAAGTTAACACCATTTACACCACATCCTGGTGAAGTATCTTGGCGGGTTTGGTTACAATTAATCCACAGTGAAATCCTTGTTAAAATCTTGCTTCTAGCAATCTTCGTGTGATGTGTGAACAGACATACCAAGGATCACTGTATGTGTGCTAGTCATGCATAGCAGCACAATCCGATACATGTCTACTCATGAGTAAACCCCACTAAGTTCAATGGTGCTCATTCCTAAGAAAGTGGTTGTAGGATTGCAGCTTAAGCAACCCAAACTGTGATGTTGAAGTGGCAGCCATGGCACTTAAGATCAAGTCCATTCTGGCTCAAATAGAGTCATCCTGTGTGTGTGTGTGTGTGTGTGTGTGTGTGTGTGTAACCATTGTTTATTTGCATATATTGATTATTTTAAATATCAGTAGATACAAAAATGGCTACCCATTGCACTGAAGTGACCAGACTAGTAGGCAATTCTCTCTCCACTTGCCCTATCCAGCTGGCAACTTGAGCAGAACAACACCAACCGCACTACCAGAAGGACCAAGTTGCAAGGAAAGTGTAACTTAGATACTCTTCACTTCTCATAAGACAGCCTTTCACACTTTTCGCTTTCACAGAAAACAGTCCCTTTCCTTAGGGACTTGCTAGCAAAGTATCAACGTTAGTTTTCAATAGCAAAGACTTGGAAATTTCAGTTTTTAGCAGGCATTTATGTGCAGATCTTCCCCTGGTTTGTGAAAAAGCCACACATCCATTCGCTCTCCTGTATTCCATCTACAACAACAAGGCTTACACTGGCCATAATCCTTCACAAACCTAGTTAAGCACACACAAGACCATTGATTTCAGTGGTCTTCCGTTCACTTAACTCGGTGCTGCAGTCACAGAAATTAAGACATGGTCTGTGACTATATAGGCTATATAGGACTGATATAAAAAAGTACAGGGAAAAAGTAGAAAGCAGAGCATCCTCCAGAGGTGCCATGATTAAGAACAACTGAGACACAACTGCCCCACTGTTTCTCCCATGATGCTGGAGCAAAAGGAATAATGGAGAGATAAGATTTCCAGAATTTTGAAGGGAATCAAAAATTTTATCTCCCTCAGATTTAAAGACATAACGATCCAAACCCTGAAATCTTGCACATACGCAAAATGATATGTGTATGACACTTTGTTATATGCTTTGGTCCTCATGCTCACATGTAAACAGGCTTCTGTGTGTGATTGTTTTGTTATTTTGTAAATTCCGCCTCCTCTAACTTTTTTAAAATAGCAAATTTAGTCTTGCATATTATGCAACAGCTTCTTGTGTACACTTTGTCAAAATTTCCAGCTAGAATTACACACACACACACACACACACACACACACACACACAATAGATGTGTGTGTTAATTACTAATTTATAGCAGAAACAAGTTTAAAGACACACATCCCTCTGCACTGATTCTCTGCAAAGTGTCTGTAAGGAATGAATATGGCAGAGTCTTGCTGCATAACGAAACAGCAAAAGAAGGCAGACAGAGGTTGTTGTATGCTTAAGAAAAAAAACCCCCAGCAAAAACCCCCTCACTACTTTCTGGAGATAACTGCATATGTACTACTCAGCCTAACTTTGCATTTTTCTGAAAAGGTCCTGTTCCATGCAGCTGCTAGAGACAGCCACTGGAAGAATGGCGTAACTTCAGAAATAAGTATGAAAATGGTAACAACAATGGTAAAGTTGTGGTTGTACTTCTGCTGTGCATGAAATGGTCGTGCTGGAGTAGTTTGTGAGATAAAATGACATTTCCTTGATCTTTCAAAAAATATTATTTCAAACAAGTACAACATCTGACATACTGAACTGGATGGACTTAATATTAAATATTTTATCAGGAATATTTACTATTCAAATTATTCCAGAGGGTTTTTTTTTGGGGGGGGGGGGATATTGCTTTCACAGTTGCCTTACATACATCTCCTGAATTCTCCTAATTTGCCCTACAAATCTGTGACCCTCCAGATGATGTTGGGACTACAATTCCCATGACCCATGACCATTTGTTTTTATTTTGCAAACTGCCTGGAGAATTTAACTGATGAGTGGCCATATACATTTAAATAAGAATACATGATAGTAATAACGAGGAGCCATGCTGCCTGGGGATGATGGGAGCTGGGAACTCAACAATAACTAGAGAGAGAAAGGTCCCCAAGCCCTCATCTACAGACGTCACTAATCTCTGCTCAGCCTACATTACCAAGGTAGCAGTTTACATCACTTGACAACACGCTAACTCAGCTGCCTGACAGAAGCCCATTTCCTGCTAGCAATTCCCCTAGCACCTGTACATGTCTAGGGAGAAGACCATGCTGCTAGATTCTTCATAATTTCTCTCTCTCCCAAATAGGAGGAGAGGTATTGATTATGCTTGGCTACATTTTTGTGACGTCAGTGCCATCTCCAAATAGATTTCAGCTTCTAGAATTACAATCTAATCTGTAAAGTTATACTCAAAGGAAATTATCTAGGTTTCTGAACTCTCAGAACGTAGCTGTATTATAAATCACCATCATCTCCACCCCGCATCATATCTTTATGGTGGTGATACACATCTATACAGAAACTTTGGGTCACAAGGCAGAAAATAGACCTACATTGGCCAGAATACTAATTCCCATTACAAATGTCTCTCTTCTTCCATAGTCTTCTGCCTTACCAGTAATCAGACATTAGCACAAGAAGCTCAAGAGTCTTGTGAAATAGCATGAGAGAGATTTAAAGCTCATGTACGAACATGATCCTAGAAGAGAAAGAAGAGGAATGCAAGTTTCACCCTTAGATGCCCCTCTGTGGTTAAGTTGGATTCTCACGTGGCTTTGGACCCCATGCCTTCACACGCTAAATGGAACCAGTAAACAAAAAGTGTGAAATAAAGCGCAAAAAAAGAGCTACAAGTGCTGCCGAGAAGGGTAAAAGAACGTGCATGTGTTTTTGAACAATGAGCTGATCAATTTATTCAGGAAGATCAGAGGCAAAAGGAAGTGCAGAAAAAGCAGGCAGAAGAAAGGCAGAAGGAGAATGGATACTGAGCTGTTTTCACAGAGGAATATAGAAGACAACCAGGAACCAAGAACATCAGTACTATTTATGTAAAAATGCAAAGCACTTGGCAAAATTCTTAAAGGAGATTTATACTTTTAATATTATGTATTTTAATCTTAATACAGGGTCTATACTTGTCTAATTCCCCTTTGCATTTTCAAACACTCTCAATCATCTGGGTTGCCCTTCTTTAAAATACAAAGAAGGCTGACCTTTGTCGCTACTATATTAATCAGAATTCTTAGATGGAATATCAATGGGGTCTACGAGAAATCTTTGTGAAAGTATTCCCGGGAGCTGAAAGCAGGAGAACCTGGGATTGATGTATTCAGCACTTTCATTTGTTTTTACCATGGTACCCATGTTGGGAATGAAATAAATGTCCTGTTAGTGGCGGGGCAGGGGGGAGCGGGTAGAGGGAATCAAACTGCTGGCCCTTGGACAATTTTGTCTGCTGATTTGCAAACAACCAGGGGCCAGGTAATCACTGTTGACACTTAACATGAGTTATCTTTCACCACAGAACTTCAAGGATACATGCAATAACCCCCCCCCCCCTTTTTACACAATTTGCTATTCATTAAAGCCCATCTACTGATGCATTAAAGGAAAGGATGAATTGTGTAAAAAAAAAGGGAGGTTATTGCATGTATCCTTGAAGTTCTGTGGTGAAAGATAACTCATGTTAAGTGTCAACAGTGCTTTTTTTCTGGGGGAACACAGGGGTACACATACCCCTAAACATTTTGTGAATCTAAGTTTGGCCTCATTGAGGGGGGCAGCATTTCAATATGAGTAGGAAAATGAGAGTACCCCTAAATATATTTTTTTAGAAAAAAAGCACTGAGTGTCAACCACTGTGAAACTGTCATGTTGGTCACCACAACTAGGTTTTGTAGTGCTGTTCAGTGCAGTGCAGTGCAGTGGAAAAACTCAGTTTATAGGTATTTAGACTCATGTGACACATTAGTCGTGTGTCAGTACACTATGAGTGTAAGTCAATAAAGTTTTACTCAGAGGAGACTCAATGAAAGGAACATGACTAAGTTATGTCCATTCATTTCAATGGGTCCACTCTGGGTAAAACTCAGCTGGCTACCACTCTGTGCATGTGTTTTCCTTCTTCTACATTATAAGATCTTTGAAGCAACACTTGTTTTCTGTTATGCACGCAGAATACTTGTCCGCAAGAGTATACTGTAGCTATGCTGGGGCTGGAACACATTAACAGAATGTGTTTGAATCCCTTTGCTTGAGAAGTTGTAGCCTAGAAACCCAGCTTGGATTACTGGAAAGTCATTGAAATATCAGAATATGTTAGAGAGGAATGCACTCTCTTGAATAAGCTGGTCTGATAACACTAACCAACCTTCTGAATAGAAATGCATAAGGATAAGTAGTTCCAAAGAGCAGAGGATAAAAAGAATCATAGCTACAAGGATCAGTTTATGAGAAAACGGAAGTGATGGATGTTGCCTGAGTATCAGATAAGGAGGCAAATACTTGGATACAAAGGAAGTGCCAAAGTCCCAAGGAAGCAGATTAATACCAGCCAATTCATGAATGTAGCAGAGATGCTACTTAAGGCCACAAGGAAAGCACTGCAACCGAATGTAGTCCAAAACAGAAGTTTCAAAGTATGAAAGAAGACAGTATCCAGATGGAGAGTGTAATAGACACTAGTTCTAAATATATTCACCATTTGTTAGGAAGCTATTGTGGCACAGCAAGATCAATGTTGCAGGCAACTTTGCCGAAGAAGCCAACATATTTTCTTTTGCTTCGGTCAAGTAAGAGAAATGATGCGCCTGCCTTCCTTTTGATGCCATATACATGGATATATCAAGAGAAAAGATGGTGATGTTATTCAAATTTTGTTTGGAAGTTGATGATGTTAGAAACTTGAATGGGAAGGGTCATGGCTCAGTGGCAGTACAACTGCTTTGCATTCAGAAGGCTCCACATTCAATCTTCAAGGAGATTCCTGTTTGAAACCCTGGAGGCCTGCTGCCAATCAGCATAGACAATACTGAGCTGATAGACCAATGGCCTGACTCAGTATAGGGCAGTTTCCTTTCAGAGGCTCCACCTTACCCTCAAAAATGCAAGTGGAAACCCCTCCTTAACTTTAGCTAAACCCTTAAGGTCATATCTCCCTCTAACAGACCAACACGTTTTTTTTAAAAAAATCACTTGTCCTTGAGGTATTTGGACATAAATAAGATCACAGCAAGAAAATAGTCTATGCTTTTCTCATGAGAAAAGTTTTGCTCACTCTCTGGTTTTGTTCACTGTAAATGCCTGCTCTTAGGAAACATGTCATATTTCACTGAAAAGATGATTGGGGAGGGAGGTGTTGTCAATTTCAAAACAAAACAACCATCCCACAACAGTCCAATTTTTACTTCTGGTATTATTCCTATATCCATAAATTTTCCAGAAACCTCAGTGTATCTCTGTTACCACTCTTTCAGCTCTTCCCTTAAGGCCCCTTATCAGCATTCATTAGTAAGGAATTATAAGCACAAAGAAATGATGCCAAAGTCTGATACACTGTTGGGAGAGCTCAACTCTGACCAGGGCCAACGGGCCTCCTTTATGATGAGAAGTCTTGTGGTGGCCACTGTTTCCATTTCTGGTTTCCCCACCTCACAAATGATGATACAGAGTTAGAAAAGGTATTGAAAAGGGCACATAAAATAATGGCAAGATAGGGACACCTTCCCTAAGAAGAACGGCTAAAGCATTTTGAGTATTCAAACTTAAAATGTCTAGGACAGGAGAGGGAACTTTTTTTGACTCCATGGGCCAGTTCCTTATCAGGATCAGTCTTGTGGGTCAAATGTGACAGGCGGATGGGATCACCCACCTGTCAATTTTGTGATAATAACCATGATTGAGAGAGTGGGCAGCCACACTCACCTGTTAAAATCCCTTGCTGGAGAGCTGTTAAAATGCAGGGCAGGGGAGGTGCTTTGGAAAGCAGTTTGGCAGTTTAGCCCCTGCTCAGCATGCACCTCTCAGGGAAAGGGATAAAGAAGCCCTTTCCCAAGGAACAGCCTTCTTTAAGGGGTCTTTCCCCCCTCCTCTTGGGAGGCATGACTTCTTTGTGCGGTGATCCAGAAAAATGCTGGGTCTGTGTGATTCAGCTGCAACCACCTCTTTCCAAGGGAAACGCACACGCAGCGAAAGCAAGCAGACTAGGCATTTTTCTGCTGTGTTCTTTGGCTGTGTGTGCCTGTTCTGAAGAGTGAGCAGGCGCACTTGACCAAACTAAGCATGATTTGTCCACTGCATGTCAGCTGTTAAGTGGGGGTTAAATCCTACAGTGCAGAATTGTGCCAAATGACACTAGGCAATGGTAAATGTTCTTACACCCAGTGGCTAAACTAGAAACAGAAATCTACAAGTGAATGGCACCGTTTTCTAATTTCAGACACCCTTTCCTCAATATGCTATAGGCTCAACAGTACAGGAATTGCAGAAAGGCCCTGTGACATGTGTCAGGGAGCCATTACAAAGCACACCCTCTTGAGCACCTGGGAGCATCAGACCTCCTTCACATTTTGTTTCCCACAACCAACATGGGTGGTGAACACCAGCACACCCAGGCTGCTGTGCAAAGTGTGAACTGACTCTTAGTAAATTTGCAAGTCATTTCTGAGGGAATATATTTTAAGGAATTCTACAAAGGTTTCATTTGTGTAAGTTGGATCCAGCTGCTAAGTATCTGAAAATCTGACCCAAGGCATTCACTGTGACATTGAAACCAGTAACACCAAGGAAAATGTCAGGATTTAAAAACAAAACAAAACTCCTCATTGGTAGCCATTCTACACTGTAGAGCAATTGTAACAAAACCCCTTTCTGTCCATCGCAATGAGTTGCTTAAAACATAGTAAATTTAGGCCAGCACTGCGTTTCCAATAGTGATCAATTCCTAATGCACTATAAAAGGCACTCATCTCAGTTTACTGGCTGAGGGAGCTGGCGTACAGCTTCCGGGTCATGTGGCCAGCATGACTAGCCGCTTCTGGCGAACCAGAGCAGCGCACGGAAACATCGTTTACCTTCCCACCAGAGCGGTACCTATTTATCTATGAAGCATTAATAAATCACTTTGTTCTCTGTTGTTCACTCCAGCAATTTAAGGTCAAGGAATACAGTGAGCGTGTCTTGTCCTGAACTTCTTGTCCTGAACTTTGAAAAGACCACTACTCTTGTCTTGTTTACATAGTCACTTGAAGCAACGCCTAATTGGCAGACATGGTCACATTTGCTTACAGCATCAAGGAGTAATTCAAAGTCTACATAAAACTGAAAGAAAGACTATCCAGAATCCATATACCTCCTTATTGTCACCAGGATACAAGCCAATGAAAAGAATACTGTGGCTCACTGTAGTAACTCATTTGGGCTGAGCCAAAGGAAGCACAAGGTGATCGGGACAACTCAGAAGTAATAAGCATGGAGGAGCAGCTTATTCTGATCTGTAAGATTCCCTCTGTAAGCTAAATTGGAACAATGGTATTTATATAGGGTAACAACTACAATTTAACACCCTTCAAAACAGTTTGGAAATCATCAGTTAAGTAAGGAAGTCCTGGCTATGCTGACTATACTTCCAAAGATGAAAAAGAATCTAACTGTGGAAGGATGTGTGGATCCAGAATTGGCCTCCAAAGTCACTTACGGACACACCGTTAAGACCGTGCTCATGGAAGACAATCTTACTCAGCCACGAGTGATTGCCAAAGAAGAGAGAAATAGAAGGACACTCACAGCAGGAAACTGCCAATAAAGATAGTTGGATTAGAAAAAATATAACAGGACACCTCTTAGCCATGAAGTGTTCCTTCACAACTGAAATAACAGATGTGCATACCAGCCAACAAGCTCAGCCGTCACTTTTTCCAACTCCTATGCTTCTGGCCGCTTTTTCATTTTAAAAGTGCTGAATAAAGAATTAAAGCGTTTATCTATTCATTTCTCCAAAAGTAGTGAAACTTCCTTAAAAGTGCAAAACTATTCCAACCAGGGGAAGAACTGATGGTGACACTGTGGGGTGGGATGAGGCATCCAATCTGCGCAGTGCATAGCGTGCAGAACTCAGCCCTAGAGAGGAACATGAATGCTTCAAGAGAATACAGGGACCCCAAACCTAACCACTCTATGCCTGCTATATCTGCCTTCTTCCACATTCCACATTTTCCACACTTCTTGTTCTTCCCTCTTTTCTTATTCTCCTTAAGAGAGTATCTTCAGGTGTACTTTCTCCCAGATGCTTTGGGATTTCCACAGAATACAGCATGCTGTATTATTCATGCCTGTTCATTAACTTATAATATTTATTTTTTAAAGGTGGATCTCATTAGTGTCACAATGACGATTATGTCACTATACCTGTGTTCCATGGCAAAGTGACAAAGGCAGCAACCCATGTCTAATAGCTAGCCAATGGCAGCACAATGTCCATTTTACTCTTAGTGCTTCAAGAATCACGAAGTAGATCTTAGGTTTCTATGTAGCTAGAGCAAACAGGAGCAATTCAGCAGAACTGTTTCACATCAATAGCTCTCTGTTGCTGAAGCTCATGGGTGGGAAACCTGGAAGCCTGTAGGTCTGATTTGGCCACTAAGGCCATCCTCATCCCAACGCACCCACCTGTTACTCACCTGATGTCGCATGAGAGCCACGGCTGCTAAGCAACTATTGGGAACCTTAGGGTGTGCTTCCATTGTTCCTTTGCAAGTGCAGCCTGTATCGAGTCCAGTTTAAATTTTGCAACGGTGTCATATGTCATCAGGTGATTGACAGCTGCATAGCTCTGCCCATCTGACAAATGTGGTTGGTGCACTGGGCATAACTAGATCGCGCCTGCCACCTGAAAATGGATCCTCACAACTGCTGAAGTCAATTGGTGATTGCTCTGGGTTGGTGCACCATGCTTGTGCTAGCTGCTGATTTCTTCCACAAATGGCTGCTCTAGGTTGTGCCCTTTGAGCAGAAGCTGCAGTTCTGTACACTAGCACGGCAGCAGCAGCAGCAGCAGTAGCAGCAAGGGTCACTGTCTCCTGGCCTTGCTCCTGTGCCTCTAACAGGAGCCTGCCAGTGTCATGCAGAAATTTAGCAGCTGAAATATTTGCTGGCATGGAGGTAAGTGTTGTGGAAAGCTTTGCCTTCTTTATTTCTGCCGTAAAAGAAACAGGAGCAGGGCTAGGGAGTGGCAGGGCGATGAGTGGCAACCCCAGTAGCAGAGTTGGGTAGTGCTGTGTAAAACTGTGGCTTCTGTTGGGATGAGTGAATCAGAGAGCCACATGCCCTTGTCTTCATTCTGACTGATCAGTTTGAATTATTATGGGGTTTTAGTGCTGCATTTCTGCATGGTGGTGGAGCGTTCCACTTGGTGATTACTTACACAAATTCTGAATGTTACCCTTTGCTAAACAGATGACTGCTTCACCCCAATTCTGTGCCTCTGAAAGAATCCCCATGGCTCCTTTATGGGCAGGGAGCAATTCTCTCAAGTTATCCTAGGCAAGTCACTTCACAATGGGGCAGGCAGAAGCTGAGCCTCATTGGCTGAGTCTCTTTGCAAGGGAGGGAGGGGTCACTCCCTGGTCCCCACTTTTTCAGGAGAGGGAGGGGGCTTGGGGAGGGGGCTTCTTCCCACCCTCCACCAGCCCACTCGCCTGTTCTCATGATGGCAGGCCGTTGTGACTCTTGGACAGGCTAGCTGGGGCTGGGCCAAACTGCAGCACACTCATTTGCCACATACTATTGGGGGTCCCTGCTTGCTTCTTGTTTCTGTATAAGGCGGACATGTGAGGTGAATCCCCACTTTGGAAAACAGGTACTGGAGCATTCATTGGGTATCTGCCACAGCAATAATTAAGGACAGAAACTGAAGGCCTCCCTGTCCAGTGGCCAACTGGCCATATCAATTTTCTCTGTTGGCTCTCCCTGACAAAAGAGCACCTTCTGTCCTTCTGAGCACCCTAACTTAAGAAGGATATTGACAAGCTGGAAGGTATGCAGAGGAAAGCAACCAAGATTACGTACAACAGAAAAATGGTATGCAGCCCAATCCAGATCGGGGCCAGCTACTTTCTTTCTAAAAACAAAGGAGGTTGACTTAAGCATGCTTGTGTTAAAACACTTGATTAATGTCATCTGTAGTTGGGTCCTCAGTCTCTGTTCTGAGTTGCCATATTCTATTTTTGGAAAGAACTATAGAAAGAAAGGAGATAATTTTGGTGATAGAGGAGTAGAGAGAACAGGGATTAAGTATGAGTCTCTCAAGCCAAGGAGGATGAGCTGTTCAGTGGAAATTTGTTCACTTTACAGTTGTAGGCCTCACAGTTTGTTTCCATCAAAAGCAAAACAGTGAGTTGGGCTGCAGTTAAGCTTATTTACAGTAGCTAAGGATGCAACCACCGGATGAGATATTTCATTTGTAGTGGGAGCAAGAGAGGAATTTCCCTAGGAACAGTGGGGTGAGACTGATGGAATGAAGGCAGAACCTTGTTGTCCTCTTTTCAGCATGAGCTGGGGGTGGGAGGGGGGAGCCAGGCAGTAGCACAGCAGAGAGGCAAGTTATACGGCTGCAGAACAGAGAAAGGTTGATTTGAAAGTGAAGTCAGAGTAAAGGCTTAAAAGCATGTATAACATCACCAGACATCTTTTTTGGGGGGTGGGGTGGGGTGGAAGAGGTAGTGTGAGAACAGGAATTTGCAAGACTGTGGAACCACGGATGCAGTGGTTGTGCAACATGGCAGGTCTGCGCACACGTGGAGGAAAAAACTGAGTGATGTGTGTGTTCAAAAGGCAAGCAAGAGGTAAAGTGGGTGGTCATAAAGAGTGTCCAGAAAAGGGAGAAGGGAAAGGGTAGTCAGGTAGTCAGGTTGTTCAGTGGAGGCTGGGGGCTGGTGGGGGGGAGAGGAGGTGGAAGGGAAGTTCTTACCACATTTGGAAAGTCTCCCAGTCATCAACTCCATACAGTTAGTGGTGTCTAGATCGTAAGAGTGGAAAGAGGAAGGAGGGAAAACAATATAAAAAATCGTTTCCAGATCTCTTCGTAGAAGGCAGTAATGTAGCAATTTTTTTTCCTGGAGCAGAAACTATATATGGGATTGGCATTTCTACACTTAGTTGAGAGTCTTCCTAAACTCATGATAGAAGGTTGTTGTTGTTTTTTGAATCAATCATGTAACACAGAGCAAACACTTTCTCCTCCCTATCGCTGCCGTATATTTAATATATGTGTTACAATGAATGTCCAAGATTTGGTGACTTTTACATCCTGGCTACCTCAGACAAATTTTGTGAAAAATATCAAAAAATCTAAAGGCCCACAAGTGAATTCTGAGAGCTAATCAAATGTCAGCATTTACTTGGGTATGTCTGAAAGATGAGGGAAATACAACAAATGACAACTAGGACTGGCTTCATTCCCACATGAATGCTGACATTTGCCAAATTTCATACATTCACTGTAAAACCTACAGAAAGAAAAATAAAATACTTTGCAACATAGAAATCCCTGGAAAAGGCTGTTCAGCTAGATCAAATGTGTGAGTCCATTATGATGACTCATAGCACTATGAACATCATTGTCACTAAAATAAAAGCAAAGTGTTATTCTACATGTACTCAAGATGCCAAGCTATCTTCTCTCACTACTACCTCATCCACCTCGGGAGCTATAAATGCTATGATATCTTGGGCTTCTCCAGACAACTTATTTTATCCCTTAAAACATTCATAGCCTGCTTCTTCTAAGAGTTTATGGCAGCTAGTAAAATGGAAAGAATTACAAAAGAGTGAAAAAAAGTATATTTATTTATTTAAAACTACCTCCAAAAAGTTCTTCCTATTGCTAGCAATAAAGTAATGCAGTTTCCACTTGGCGCCAGCAGTAATAATAGCATCCCCCATGAAAAGGGTTGGGGCTATCCCTCTTTCAAAGGAGGGGGCAGTAATTCCCCTACTTGCAGAGCTGTGTTTTGGGAGAAGGGATTACAGTGGAACCTAGGTTGTCAAACGTAATTCGTTCCAGAAGACTGTTCAACTTCCGAAATGTTTGACAACAGAGGCGCAATTGCTGGTCGGCAAATTCCTTTGAAAAAATGGAGAAATGTGCCTTGGAAGCCATTCGACTTCCGAGGCGCTTTCGAAAACAGAAGCATTCACTTCCAGGTTGTCGGTGTTCGGGTTCCGAATTGTTTGGCTTCTGAAGCGTTCGACAACCGAGGGTCTACTGTACTTCAAAAATGAGACACATTCAGGATGGCAGCCATAAGGGGTGGGTCAGGGCAAGAATATGTTTTGACAGTAACAGCACAAGTTTGGGGCTTGTGAAAAGTAACGACTCCAGGAGCAGCCCATTCCGTTTTGGCGCCTGAGGCGAAAAGGGAAGTTTCCATTTCCCCCTCTCCCAACGCTAAAGCCAGAGTTTTGCTGCTGCCGATTCTCTTTAGTTCTCTAGGGAAGGCAAGAGGTACCTGGGGAACTCTGTTTGCTGGAGAAGTAAGAAGTGGCAGTAGCAAGAGCTCTTCCTGGCAGAATCCTGCTGCCTGAGGCAATTGCCTTGGCGAGCCTAATCATAACGCTGGCTAGGCTTGACTCACAAAGGAAGCAGTTGGTGGTAGGCCCAACTCAAGGTTTTTGGCTGCCACCCCCATGTGTCTTATCTTATGCTGAGCAACATAACGACAGAGCATCTTAAGGCAGCTTCTGCACTAGGGCTCTTTAACGCTGCTCAGACATTGCTCTCCTGTGATGAGCCTGAAGCAAAAAGAAACAGTGGCTCTGCAATATAGCACCATATATTGCCTGTAACCACGATGGCAGTGTCCATCTCCATGGGCAAGGAGGGCATGGGCATGTTAACCTAGCAGCAAGTTCCATACAGCCATGTTTCTGCTTCTTGTGGCTAATGGCCCTTTAATTAGGTCCTTCCTCCTTTGTCTCATTGCTATTAAAACAACGCCAGAGCAATCCTATGCATATCTACTCAGAAGCATGTCCCAATGAATTCAGTTGGGATGGCAGCCCTCAGAGACATTCCAGCACTTCCTCCTTTGCAAAGTGGGAAACACATTGCTAGCAAAGATGGCTAAAGATAGACGTTCTCTAAAAGGGGTTAGGTTGTATAAATGTTAGGGTAGAACAGCAAAGCAAAAGGATAGGTATGCACCAAACAATCCAGCAGGAAGGGATCTTGGAAAAGAGAGGCAGGTCTAGGGTGACTGTAGATAAGGGAGCATGATCAGAAATAGCAATGTGAGGAAGGGTTCAGCAGAGTTGAGAATCTGACTGAGAAAGGGCAGCCACCTCTTCCTGCAGAGGCCTTGCACAAGGTGAGAATGTTACAGAAAACAAGGAAAACTAGTTATTTAAAAAGTGAAAGGAGAACCTGGAAAGAGTGCATCCATGGGACAAAGATGAAAGACAAGGCTATCAATGGCCACCAAGTCATGATGGCTCTATATACTGTCTTCATTTGCTGGGGAACAACAGAAGAGGGCCACTGAACTCGTGTCCTGCTTTTGGGCTTCCCAGGGGCATCTGGCTGGCCACTGTGGGAAACAGAGTGCTGGAACAGATAGGCCTTGGACAGGGCTCCTCTTATTTACAAGCCGTTGAAATAATTCCCATGCATGGATGGATGTTTTATTTATTTATATATATAGGGGGGGGGGGGCTACTGTGATTAACAAGTAACCTGTGTGCTGGCTTCTGTCTCCATCAGTTGTTCTAAGAAAAGTGGAGCTGTTTCCAAGGTGGGAGTTATAGAGCTTTGAGGATGGAATGCTCAGAAGGGTTTTATTTATGATGCTGGTGGGTCTTATACTCCAGGTTGAGGCCATGCGGTGTTAAGTGTCCCAGTGTGTACATCCTTGTATTTTCCCTCTTTGCTAACACTTCTGGATCTGTTAGCATATCTATAGCAATTATTGAAAAGTCTGACAGGTTCTCAGGACTGAAATGTTTAGCAACTGGCTTCACCCCCTTTTTTGGTTTCTAAAACATGTTGGTTGTAGTTTTTATTATGTTCTGGATATGACATCCCTTTTTTGCAGTCAATTATATGGATTATAATTATATATGGATTATATTATATGGATTATAATTATATGGACCTAATGGTCAGGGGTCCCTTTACTTTTACCTATATGGATTATATTGCAAGATTTGCTGGTGATGTTCTGTTTTGACAAAAAAAGGTGGAGAAATCCATAATGGCTATCTTGAAAAAAGCTTCATTTAATTTTACCAGAGCAGCTGATGAAGGCAGAAGCTGACACACTTTGCTACATAAATAAAGCTCTTTTTGTTAATAAAAATATTATTTTAGTGATTAACTAAATCCTAAAAGGAATCCAGAACTGGCTTGTATGAAGTACTATTTGACACCCCTCCCCCCGTGTGTGTACACATACACAAAACTGGGCATCCATGCAATTTTTTGGTGAAGATTTCCGTCAACTGGAGCTCTCCAATAACCCAGCCATATACCAGACCTGGTCTGCATATGCAGCAGAACGCTGAGTAGGTGGAATAAACTGTGTCTCTTTGGACTGCAGATATGAAATACCATGTCTGAATGCTCTTCTGTGTGAAAATTCTCTACAAACGGGAAACTAGAGCATTGTGGAGACAGTTTCAGTCCACCTTTCTGTTGTGCAAGTCTCCTACTTATAGAGTCTCTTATTGTTGTTTAAACACAGAGAATTATTACCAAAAAAATAACCCCCCACCAGTAGCTCGTAGTGATAAAGTATGTTCTGCAATTTCAACACGCATATCATCTCCTCCTCATTTTCTCAATGAATGGCAGCTTTATTTCACAAACACAGATGCTGGAAACTGCACTCCTATTCAGAGATCGTTGCATTTCATAAATAAACAATGATTTCTACTAAAGCTTCTGTGTAAAAAGTTCAGCAAGATTCACATCAAGACCTACCAAAGAATAAAGCACTACAATTATGCAGGCCTCCCCTTCATCCCACAGGACATTTAAAACAGCTTATCAAAATAATAAGCGTTTAAGTTTGCATAAATACATAAAGATGAGATGAAGGAACTGTGTGGGACCTACTTTAAATACATCGGTTTCTGATGCTTATCTGATTCTGAAAATAAAGTCAGCAGGTTGCAACCCAGAAATCCCAACCTTTCCTTAATATTAACAATGCAGGAAGTGTAGTAAGCACAAAATGTCCCACTGCATTGTTAACGGTTATGTATAGCCTATTGCTGGAAGCTGGAACTTGCAACAATGGCTGAAAAGTTTAGGAACCACCACAGACATAAAACAGGGCAGGGGGAAAGCAGAGAATTCACTGCTCAGATGAAACAATGGATTATTTTAATACTGCCATTTATGGAAAGGGATACACAGACAGTTAACTCCTTCCCAGAGGAGGTGTCTGCTAGAGGAAAGCAATCAGTCCTGATAACAGAACTGGTATCATATGGAAATAATCACTATTCATTCTCAGAAACATCATTTCTTACTAATGGCTATAGATTTGTTCTGTGGAACAAAAAGAATGCACAAAATTGAGACATGGGCAAAAGTGTGGTACTTTTTTTTTTCTATCTACCCAGGCAGGATTCTCTTTTCATTCAATAAGGACTTCTTGGCAGAGTGAATATCCATGGAGATGGTATTCTCTTTTCACTCTGAAGATCATGGAGCTTCCAGAATTCAGGTGCATGAATGAAAGTGTGTACCTAAGGCTGCCTGATCAGTGATCATTTCAAGGAAGAAATCTCCAGTGGCTCAGGGAACACAGCGCTGAAGTGCTTTGGTGCTGAGTGGCATTTTAGTGGTGCACTTAGCTTTCACCTGTGCACTGAGCTTGTTCCAGTTTGCATTAGATCAAAAGTAATAAGCAGAGCGAGTCCCAAGAAGCAGAAATGAGAATGAGAATGGAAGAAACTAACTGGGATGCGCAGGTGTGACACAGGAACGCACCACTGAAATGAGATACACGCACAGACAAGGAAACAACGCGATGTCTATTAATATTGGTGTGAGCTTGCAAAGAATGAGAGACAACAGAAAACAGTCCTGTTCTGAAACCCAGGCAAACCAGTTTAATGGGCCGGCCCACAGCTCAGCAGACCAAGCAGGGTCCGGAGATGTAGCAAGCATCACCTCCACGAAGTCACAAGTCCTTGCTGGCAGTGATGGAGCTGGAGACACGTTCAGGGTTGGGGTCACCTAGCTGCAAGGTACATCTGTTGCAATATACTGTATCATCCCTCTCCCTCTCGCAGTACATACAGTATATGTTTGTGCACAGAGAGGCCTCCAGTCACTCACCTGTAATGGCACCTGACCTGGAAGGTGGGGAACACTGCTTTGCTAGAGCAGGTGAGCTCTCTGAACTTCTCCAGAGGCTAGAATCAGTTACAAATGCTTTGCACTTTAATCTGTGAGTTACAGATTAAATGAACATTGATTTCGACTGAGGCTGCTTTTGAAGTAAGCAACTGTTCCTCACAGAATGCAGCTTGATTTGGTGTTACCCAGGCTGCAAAGACATTATGCTAAGCTGAATGGCCCCTCATGATTCTATGATCTCCTGGGTGCCAGGGGACAAGAAGGTGGCTTTTGTGTTGGAAGGAGAGCAGCATTCCTTCCCATGCCCATTCAAGGCTCACCTGGCAGTCATCTGGGAACAATTCTTCATTAATTCTATTCCATTTTAAAACAGTGCCATTTGGTGCCAACTTCCCAATAATTCCTATCCCATTTCAAAATTTCCTATCCCATTTCAAACGAGCATTATTTTGGTGATATTTTTGCTTCCCTGTTTTCTCAACCACAGCCTGGACATCCATATAATTTTTAAATCACAGCCACATACGAAATAAATGTTTCTTGTCAAGAATTCCATCCAGTCACAGGTTTATTTTAGTCTGAATTCACAGAAAGTGGAGGCTGTTTAATAAGTCACTATGAGTAAATGCTACACATGGGAAGTTTGTTCTCTGTTGTTATTGTTGTTAGCCTCAAAAAGATGCTAACCTTATTGAACTCTTCTAAAAGCATGAAGAGCTGGGGCTAATGAGGACAAAGGCAACTTTCTTCCCATGTGGCTACAACCACTGCATGATGAATTTATATAAGAAGCAGTCATCCTGCAGTGCTGAGTCTTGGAATCTACCCTGATGCTCCCTTTGCTTATTAATTTGAAACTCCTTGTTTCCTATCCTAGACCAGCCAGACATCTGCAGATGCAAAGTAAGTGACAGCAGTCTGTCTGACCAGATTCAAATTATATTGATCAGTTTTAGACATCTAGTAATTCTTTCCCAATCCTTGCTCTCAGTTGTGAAAGGCTGCCCATCTCCTCCCGTTGATATATTTCTCACATGCTTGTCATCACAAGGGTGGCTTTAAAGGGTGAGATTAGCTACCACTGGCATAGAGAGAAATTGGACTTTGGGTCTATGTACCTCATGTTTTGTTCTGTTTTTCCCATACACTTTACAACAGACAAACGTTTCCTGTAGTGTTGCAGAGTTGTTGTTGTTTGCTTGGAAGAAGCTAAATTCACTTATCCTAGTGACCTTCACGAGGTGAAGCAGTGAAGATCAGGGCTTGTGGAAGGCTAGAGAGGTAGTAGGGGAATTGCTAAATGAAGAGATTGCCAGTAGATAAATGTTCATCCCATTCATGAAAGGGCTAAAGGGTAATAAAAAATTATTTCCTCGTGGAGTGTGGCATAAAACAGGCGAGATATTTCTGCCATTGCTCAGCCATTTCCACTTCATTAAAGTGAGCAGATAAAATGGCATGTGGCTTCTTCAGAGTAAGTGACTTTCCAAAAATCAGTCTTGCTCTAAACTTCCAATAATTCCCACTTGCTAGCAAAAGTCACTTCCTCCCCAGGAGCTAACTCAGGCCATTGTTTCTTTTAAAAAATGGTTTGTAGAGGACTCTTTCATCAGATACATTTTGAGGCATGTCCATGATTTTGGGGTGGGGGGGGATTTTTGGAATTAAACAAACTGCTGATGACACTTCCTGTGAAAAGGGGGACAAATGGCTCTTGGGGCAGGGCAGGGCAGGGCAGTTCACGTGGAGGTGGGGGGGATGCATTTAGGAAATGGGAATTGGTGCAAGGCAGGTGGGAGTGGAGCAAATGGCAAGGGAGAGATGTGCAGAGGAGTCTTACTGTTTGTGCTGAATGAAACTAGTTTTCTAGGTGCAACTTGAGGGCTATGCTGATAGGTGCTTCCAATTCATGTCCTTGCCTGAAGCAAAGCACTGAGCTGTGGAAGCTACTTACCTGATAACTGCTGCACTGAAGGCTGGTCATGTGTGCTTAACAACTGTGCCTGAATGGTTTCTACTACCCTCTTAAAGCGACGGCTTGGACCTGTGAAAAGACACATCGGACTGTGAGTTGTGGAAGAACTGAACACTGTTGTGGAAGGGAGAGTGTAGGAAGAGAGCACATTTCCATTAACTTTTCTGCTCAGTATTAGATTTCATCTGAAAGCTTCTCATCCTTATGTTTACAAATATGTCCAATTCCCTTCTGTTAATTATTTCTTCTCCTTTATATTCCCCCCATGCCACCATTTTGCTGCTCCTCTGCCAGCCCCTCTGGCTTCTCTCTCTCACTCCTGCCTCTGGGCTTCCAGCCATGCTGCTCCCTATGCTCAGAATAGACCCCACCTCTCTGTTCAGCAAATAATTTCATTTTTCTCTCCCAAGTCCTTATCTCAAGACTCACTTATGCAACAAAGTTTTTTTCAGAACCAGCTACCAGAGGCTCACTTTACCTGCTCCTCCATTACTAATTTAGTCTCTCTTTCTTGATCCCCATGACTTTCTATCAATCCTTGAGCTTTCTTCTATCTTGCCTAGTTAATGAAAATGGCAAATCCTCTAGAAAGGAATGGTGTCACTTTTATGTTCTGTACAGCATGCACCTAAGGACCTTGTTCCAGCTCTATGAAAGTTTAATATTAGTAGCAGTAGGTTATGCCTATCACATTCTTAATAAAGCTTTATGAAGACACACTTCCCTCTGAAACTTACTAGACCTTCCAGCTCCCTTGCAACATCTGTAGATCTCATTATATTATACTTAACTACCTAGTTCGTATACCCCTGGTACCTCTACTATTTCTCCCCAACATGGCCAGCAAAAAAACACTGTTCCTTGTTTGCTTGTTTGTATTTTTAAAAAAACACTGCTTAGTCTCCAGGATTTTGTGTAACCCAAATCTCCAAAGCAAAGTAGAACTATATGTAATCTAAATAACCATCCATTTCCAAAGCTTTTGCCTTTTTTTAAAGCACTCCAGAACAGCTGGTGTCCCATGCAGCTAAACACAGTCAGTATGACTAAAGAGGGTGGAGTGGTAAACTCAACCCACCTCAATTTGAGTACTGCTAGTCATGTAATGTGGCTTACCAAGTGTTTGACAGGCCTACCATTTTATTTTTTTTAGTCTCAGGCAGGCAACAAAAGCAGATTTACTGAGTCCGTGTTGGACTGCCATACCTGAATGATGGACAATGTTCATCCGCGCAAGCCACAAGCTACACGTACCTGCTCTACTAGGCTAAATGCCCCAAATAACATCTTAAGGGCACCAATTTTGAAAGCTCTCTTCCAGAATTCTGAAGACTAGTTTGACTGCTAAAATGTTTCCTTTTGAAGCTGCCTCAAACACAAACAAATCCAGAGAGGCAGCTGTGTTAATCTGTTGCAGTGAAAACAACAGAAAGTTTTGTGGCACTTTTAAAGACCAATGAATGATATATTTGATCGTCAACCCTACACAAGAAAAGAAATACAAACTATGTAAATCACTGTGTGTGATAAGTGCATTTCACAGCATGTATATCTGACATTCACACACAAGGAAAACATAAGCTGTGTATCTGAAGAAGTGTGCATGCACACGAAAGCTTATACCAAGAACTAACTTAGTTGGTCTTTAAGGTGCTACAGGAAAGAATTTTTTACTTCGACTATGGCAGACCAACACGGCTACCCATCTGTAACATAAGCTGTGTTAGTAAGCTACAACTGTTAGCAGTATAATTATGCACATGCATGGCAAAAAAGTGTGATGTGCAATTTTCCACACATGATGACCAGCAACTTGGATGGCTTTAAGAGAGGATTAGACATGTCCATAAAAGATAACACTATCAATGGCTATTAGCCACAATGCCTATGTTCTGACTCTACTGTCTGAGACAGTCTGTGAATGCCACTTGTTGGGAATCACAACTGGGGAGGCTGTGGTTGCACCCAGGGGTCCTGATCCAGCAGGGATTTTCTTACAACAATTTAGACACCATTTGAACACTTCCACATACATGCAAACTGCTGCTGCGTGTTGAAGAAATTAACTACAATTAAGGCAGCCCTCGCTATTTTGTCTGTGCTCCTCCTCCTCCTCCTCCATGCAGACAGCAAGCTTGTGACAATTACCTGATAAAAGTGTGAAAGTGACTGAGTAGATCCCGTTCTCTTTCTGGGCCTCCCCACCTTCTGTGTATGTTATGTCCACTTGGAACTTCACTGGCTTCTGAAAGACAGCAGGGCCCCCTGTGGATTTGTACTCTGCGCGGAAGCTTGTCTGTGAGATGACGCTGTGACTGAGGCTGGGGATCTAGTAGGAAACAACAACATGAAGAACAAATGGTACTACCACTCTAAAACCAGTGGCAACACACCAACTTAAAAAGCATCAAAATCTGAATGGGAAAGACTGCTGTTTTGTGGGACTGCCCTTTCTTTAAGAATGAAGGAGCATTCCAGTCTGATCTGCAGCAATAAAAAATGAACTTCAATAAGATCTCATCAGCTAGCCATTTATTAAAAATTGTTAAATGCCCAAACTCCTGGCTCCGAGAACTGCTCACACACAGCATCTCCGCCTTACCAGGATTCAATTTCAGTTTACTGGCTCTGATCTAGTCCACCACTGTGTCTAGGCACCAGTCTGGAACACCCATGGCTTCTCTTGATTCAGATGTTACAGAGAAACAGAGCAAGGTGACATTTGCACATTGTTGACACCACACTCCAAATCTCCTAATGATTGCCTCCAGAATCTTTCATATGGATGTTAAGCAGCACTGGGGGCAAAATAGTCTCCCAAGGCATTCAAGAACAAAGTTTACAGAGTGCAGGCACATAGTCATTCTGTGCTCTTCTCTGGACCAGCCCTGCAGATTTGAGTGGGACCACGGTAAAACACTGTCGCGTGGGTTTGTGGGAGTATTGCACAAGTCATAGCTGTCAACTTTTTCCTTTTTTTAAGGGAAATCCTATTTGGAATAAGGGAATTTCCCTTTAAAAAAAGGAAAATGTTGACAGCTATCGCACAAGTGTCAAAATGTATAGGAAGCATTCTTGGACTGATAATGTGGAAAGGAGAAGAAGAAAAATTTTGAAGTTATTAATATAGTGTTGAAAGCACTTTGCACACATTATCTTCATGCACCTTAGAACAAACCTGCAACTCTTATTACCTCCATATTACAGGTTTGGGGAGGGCTGTGAGGAAGCAGTTTGACTTTGGTCCCCAATGAGCTGAGATTTGAATCAGCACTGTGTTGCTCATGCTGTTAGCTACTCTGCCACACTAGCTCCCAATAATTATTTGGGGCTGTAATCTTATACACTTTTATCTGGGTATATCCTATTGTTATCCAACTTAAACCATACTCAGATACACCAAAATCAATAGACTTGAGTTACTTATGCCCATTTATTTCAACAGGTCATCTCTGAGTATGACTAACATTAGATTTCACCCAATGCCAACTTCTGAGTAGATCTATACAGAGTTGCACTCTGAGGGACTTAAAACTGGCAAAGATCATTTGAGATTTTTGCTCTTACACATACGACTGTATCACACTCCACTTTAAAAGAAGCCCCAAAGATTAACTGTTTCAGTGAGAGTTCCAGAACATGTCTTGAGATTGTCTTCTCCCAAGGGCAGAGTTTGCTTTGGCCCCCAGAAAAGGGCAAGAAATAAGCTACTAGATGGGAATGTAAAGGAATCACCCTGTTATGTATAGCCACAGTGATTTTATGTGCAATTTTACTTGGAGTATGGCTGGATTTATACACCATGCTCTGGGGAACCTGAAAAATATGCCTAAGATGTTAATCTTTTTAAAATCTTATTTCTCAGGGAAGTTCTGCTAAGAAAGCCAGCTCTGAGTCTGGCATATATGAGTGAGAAATGAATACATAAAAAAGAAAATGAGTAACGGTGAGGGAAAGATGGTGTAATTGAAGAACAAAGAGGCAAAGGTCACTTATACACTAGCCATTTAATATGGAGCAGACATAATCTCTTCACTCAGTTTTTACAGAGAATTTAGATGACAGCATTTCCAACTCAATGTACTCCAGAATTCTTCATATTGTCCTCCCACCTTTTTCAGATGTGAGCTGTGATTTTTAAAAATAGCTTGTATTTTTTAAAATAAAAAAATAAAGATTACATTTAGTCAGTACATGCTATATAGCCATAGTAACAATAAAAAACATTACATCAATGGAAAGAAGCTTTCCTACCACTGTATATTCTCCTGCATTCTAGTACTATAAAGCACCCCTACTCATTTTGTTAAAATGCAATTCAGAATGGCATTGAGCCTTCTTGGGGCTACTGTCTCTTTAATTTCCCTCCATTCTTTGTTTTAAAGTGACTTCTGCTTCTGGCTCTTACATTAGTCAGTTCCTGTTCCTTGTGTGGTTGGTGATAATTACTAGTTTTGTCTTTGCAATCAAAGCAAATGTTAATTCTATTATCACAATTACATGGTTAAGGTAATAAAAAATAAAATTTCTAAAAAGCAATTACTCCAGCTGAAAAGAAACCCAAAATAAAACCGCCTCCCACAGATAACAGGAACTGATTAGTCAATAACCAAGAAACATTGTGGCCACAGGAGAGAACAGAAAGAAATTTTAGTTTTAAAGGGCACTAGTGTGGAATGTGTCTGGAACTGCAGGCTGAGGAACCACAGCTCATCAAGTTTCACTTGTGTGTTTATGTTTATGTCCGTACTTACCGAGAGGAATGCATGGACTATGTCAGCCTTGATAGAACTCAGCGGTTTGTCCTTAATAACCACAAAGATCTGTTCTTCTTTCTCTAGGTTGATAAAGTTACCAAACCAGGATTTTTTGGCAAGCCTGACCAATCCAGGAGGGAGAGAAAGAAAAGGCGAAAAAACAGAAAGCAAAGAGAAGATTTAGAGAAGAAAAGCACAGGCAATTATAATACACAGCCAACTAGGCCTTAGCTACGCTGTGTGTAATGGTATAAGTCAAGAGAGTCATATTTGCTCAGAGACAGAAAGCACCCCAGTGATGCATTTGGCTTTACTACAACAGTATGTACAGTTGGAAACAGAAGACTAGGTACTGTCAAGTAAACCTAGAAGGGCAGAGGCACTAATGGATACAACCGTGAAACAGCTTTACAAGATACAGCAGGGAGCTGAATAAGGAGGACATTGGTAGGACTCTTTGTGTGTGCCACTGATATGCACACATGCTGTCCATGCACACCCTGCTTTCTGTAAGCACTCTGCACATGAATGGAATGTGTTCTCCGGCACCCTAAAAATCCAGCGTGCACTGTGCTCATTGACAGCCTCCTGGAAACTCATTACAATGTCTAGTCCTGAGGTTATTTAATCTATAGTAATATCACACATTTAAGAGAGAAATGTTTTACACTCTTAGCTTTTGAAAGCAAGCTGGCTTTAAAAAAAAAGAAAAAGCATCTACATCTGCCTGCCTGCCTAACAGAGGAAAAGAAAACAATCACAATTTGGCAAATCTCTCCCAGTTCCTCTGTTAAAACTGGGTTGGGAAAGCACAACTCTCTGAAATATTAATAAGCAGCTATAGCTGACCATAAGCCAAAGATTAGCATGGGGAACAGTAAAGAGAAAGGGCCACTCATTTAAGTAGGCTATTAAGAAGCCTAAGCTTTTGTCTTCCTCAAACACACCAGAATGACTCTGTAGGCCTCAGAACAATTATGCTGTCTGTTCCTTGCACATTAAAAGCCTTTGCTGATTAGATATTTATATGTATAGTTATCCATCCAACTGCCCCAGTCCCTTCAGACTTCAGGTTGCTTCAATACACCTCTGAATAGAAACAAATGAAGGATGGAGCAAGTGCTTTTTCTAGCACAGGTACATGGACCACACAGCGGGTGCATGCTGCTGGATATGTCCACAACCCACTAAACACACGCTACCTTTCCATATGCCACAATATATACATTTTAATAACTGGGGTTTATTTCCTTCTCTCATTTAAACAGGGAGAGACAATTCTAGCGAAATCCTCATGGGTGGGTTGCAGAGTTTTTGATGAACTTACTTTACTTCTGTGGTGGATGAGGGGTGTTTTTGATGGTCCTTTCATTCTGCAAAGCTAGCTCACCAATGGCCTGTGCCCTGCAGCCTTCCTGCGCCCTGCAGCTTTCTGCAATTCAGTTACAGCTCAGGGAAAGGCATCATGAGGTAACTCCTCCCACAGAGTTTTTCCAAGTTAGGAAGCAGGGCAGCTGAAGGGGCTGCAGTGTGCTGGCAAAATGTTTACAGAAAATAAAAGGAAAAATGCAATCCTACCCTGCAATAAAGCAAGCTTAAAACTCAAGGAAATACTCAAGTCTCCTGAGAATGAGGTGGAAAAAAGGAAAAGATATTTTGCAAGGAAAGAAAACTTTGGAGAAACTGAAGGAGAGTTTTTGGCACAGCACTAGTCTGCATGATCTAAGCAGTGCTGCTTCCAACAGAGAGAATAAGTGCTATCCGAAAAATTATTAACTCTACACAGGGGGAGGAAAAAAAGGGTGGGAGCATGCAGCCTCAGTTATTCAAGATTCACGGCACAATTTTCTAAGCATGTTTACTCAGGAGTAAACTCAGGCCACTGTGTTCAATGAGCCTTACTCCCTAACAAGTGTACTAAGTAAAAGTTTTTTAAATGAAATGGTACACTGCTTTCTTTTTAAAGTGCTGCCAACCAAGCAAAACACTGCATTAGAGAGAAGCGAAACTTGCTTTCCCAATAAGGCCTTAAGCATTATGAACATTATGAAATTGACATTAAAAATATCGAAGACCATTTTGTAAAATTAAAAACTGGCATATTTCAATTGCCTCTGAGCCATGATAAAGGATGTACGGTATCATTCTGACACTTCATATAATCACAAGAGTAGGGGCTGTTCTGAAATGAATGTTTTAATTCACATCCAATGGTAGGAGATTTAAAAGAAAAACCCATTTTAAAAGAAAAAGGGATAAAAAGGTGCATACTGTTGGTAAAACTGTATCTCATGAATGATCACCAGGATTAAAGGTTATAGGGGCCTGCTTAAGCTTCCACTGATACCCTGGAGCCTGTAACTGCTTGCAATACAGAGTTCTTCTGATGAGATACAAGACAGAATAGATTCTTGCGAGTTCTCCTGATGTAACTGTGCTGGGTCTGCAGGGCAAAGAGGCATAGATAGTGGCACTGATGTTTTATAATGAAGGAGAGAAATTCAGCAGACCTGGCAGAATATCCATATTGCATAGACTTATCAGGTACTAGTTTAACAAGTAAGGGTTGGGGGCAAGGAAGGAGAGATTTATATACACCAGTGGCTCAGTTAGTTTGGTGTATTCCTAGATACTCGTGTGATCAAAGTAATTCCAGAACTATATGGTACATATTCCTATTGACTGTACCAGTGGGTCTGTAGATACTATTGTCTAAGACCACCCCACTCAGAACCTGCAGTCTTACAGCTTACTCACTGTCTGGACATATTGTAGATACATCAGCTGAAGGCTAAAGTAATAATTTTTTAAATAAAGTGAAGCAGTATGTATGGGAATCTGAATTCTGATTGGGTTTAGCACCCTGCACACTCAGGCTTGAATCCTGAGGGTTCCCTAGATTCATTACTGCAACTCATATTCCATTTTGTGGGGGCTGTTGGGATCTTTCTAGACCAATCTGCACATAGAACAAGAATCAGACAAGACCCACTTCTCAACAGAGGACCCTGCAACGGTCCCCCCAAGCACATCTTAGGACCCAGAAAATCAGTGTACCCGAAGAGAAACCTTAAGTCCCCAGCACAGGAAAATGGGAACCCTGAGAACTGGGGGATCTGGAGGATCCTTACCTTAACCCTGTCATTCTGGGTCCTGCTATGATCTGGGTCAGGGATAGTATTCCAAATGTTGGACTACAACCCCATCAACTCCAGCAAAATGGGCAGGGTTGATAGGTCCTGTAGTGTGATATCTGAAGGTTCTATATTGGCTACCTTGTAATTGCAATTCATATATTATCACCTCAAACCTAGATGAATTTAATGGGAAGAATTCAGCATGGTGCTAGAGAGATTGTTCTGGTGTAAGAATCTCCCCTCTCCTGCCATGCTGTTCTGGTGGTTCTCCACCCTCCCCCCAATTGGGGCAGGGGGAGGATGGGGGTCAAACTTCGCTGCTCTAGTGGAAGTCCTTATGCGGGCATCTGCTAGCAGGACCGGTTAGTTGAATCTGGCCCAACGTTTTACTTTAAAGGTGGGTTGGAATTTCCAGATTGAAAGCTGGCTGTCATATTCAGCACTAGCAGTGCTCCCAGTTGCTGCACTATTGCTTTAGGGACATAATTCAGGGTGCTAATTTTGATATATAAAGCCTTACCCCAGTAGCCCTTAAAGGCCACCTCCTCCCTTATGCAACTCCCAAGATTGACTGAGGTAATCTGTTTAGCAATACAATCAATGGGTGAGATTCAAACAGTAAGGGAGCACAGGGAGATATTCTCAGTGGCTGAACCACAACTGCAGAACTCTCTTCCCTTGAAAATGTTCAGAAGCCCAAGACAGGATGTTGTTGGGAAGCATTGTTCTACGGCCTTTCCCCCTTTTTCTTTTGGAAGGTAGGGTGTCATTACTGACTTAGGAGATGGTTTTGGGGGTTTGATAATGAAAATAACCCTAAAGGAAGGAGAGTGAAACATAAAAAAGAAGTAAAGAGAAGAATACACACTGGGGGCAACCTTAGGATTCAGAGGAAAAGCTTGCACAACATATCTGAAGGGCAGGAAGTCCATAGGGGGAAAACAACCTTGAAAAACACTGCAGAATCAACTTGACGTCTGTCTTATGAAAGGTTTTCCACCCCAAGAGATTGGTAGAAAGCAACAAGGTGTACTGGAGAAAGTACGCAATTTTACATCATGTTGTAGACAAACAATGACAATCATTCTCTATATCTAAAATAAACCCATGGATTTAAACAGAATTGTCTCTCTGTTGACCAGTGCTGCAATTCTATTTCCACTTAACTAGGAGTAAGCCACACTGAATTCAACAAGACTTATTCCTGAGTAGCTATGTATAGGATTGCATTGTAAAACATGCTTATACACCATCTCAATTTGTATTAGAGGCTCTAGCTTCTACAGGGGATTTCTGAAGCCCCTATGGGCTAAATTCTAAGTCAAAATACTAGTGGACACATACATACAGCCCAGTTCAAACAAGTCCCATGATTCAGGACTTTGCTGAATTGAGGCCCTGCTGCAAATCAGCATAGCTCCATCATCTGCCACACATGGTGCAATGCTTTTTTCTTTTTTAAAATGTCAGATTTATAGAAGGTGATAGCAAACAGAAACACCAAGAGAATAAAAGTTAGGCAACCACCAATTCCATTATGTTTCTATTGGCTTGTGGCTCAAAGGCAGCTCTCTCCATGAATTGCTTCCTGTGCCTGCAGTCCTGTACACTAGGGAAGGCTAACCTTTTTTATGCCCAAGGGCTGCGTTCACCCTTGGCCAACGCTGCAAGGGCTGCATGTTGTATACTAGCAGTGAGTATGGCCACCCCATATTCTCACTCACCAACACAGGTAGGCAAAATGCCCTCCTCAGCTGGCCCATGCAGATCAGCTGAGAAGGTTGATTATTATCCCTCCCCATTCATATGACCCATCTGATGACTGGAGTGGGAAGATTTGCTTACCCAATAGGGTGATGAGTCTACTTTAACAAGATACCAATGAGAAAGATCACAGAGTTTTGCCTAAAATGTGTTTGAAACCTGTTCAATGTATCATTTTTATGGTAGTTTTTGGACTCAATCCCCAGGTCTGTGCTGCCACAGTAGAATATGGTCCCTGTCACCCGCAGATAAAAAAGCATTATATATATATCTGTGAAGTTGATCAAGGTGCTTTAAAGACCTTTTGTTTACATATTTTTCTTATATCTTAAGTTCCTTTGCATTAACAGATACATCCTCAGGATAAAGACTGAACTAGCAAGTAATGCTAGGATCCCACTCTAGTTATCCTTTTACATCTAATTGTTCTAGAATGTGTATGGATAGAGAATGTGAACTGGTACAATGTGGCAAATGCTTCTCCAGTTTCTTTGAAGTTTTCTTCCCCTGTGAAAGAGGCTTCCATTTTTCTGTCTCATTCTCAGGGCACTAGAAAAACAATTTCTTTCAAATTTTGGTGGGTATTGAGATTTTGAGCTAACTTTATTATTGCAAGGTAGCGGAGGTTGGTATGTGTAAACCTTTCTGCAGCACTCTGCAATCTCCCCAGCTGCCTGTGCTTCCTAATCTGAAAAAGGCTCATGGGAGGAGTTATCTCATAATGTCTTCTCCTGAGCTTTAACTGAAGCATGGACACCCGGGAAGGCTGCTGGAGTGCAGACACCACTGGTGAGATGATTTGTGGAATGAAAGAAAGGACACCTAAGAATATCCCTTGGCCACTGCAAAAGTAAGGTGAGTACAGTGAAATCACGGCACCCAAACAATAATAATTTCACAGATATGTTCCATCTCCTCTGATAATTTTCACATGTAATTTATTTTCTCAATAATTGATGGGAAGGATAAAGCTGATTAGCCATATCTGGGCATTCAATCCACATGGCGACAGTTGTGCGGAGTGGGAGAGGACTGCTGTGCAGAACTGCCCCCCCCATCGTATCCTCAACAGCCCATTCCCTGTTGTCCATGCGGTGGGAATAATGCCTGCAGAGGGGATGCTCATAGGCTCCCCGCCCCCAATTTTTGGTTCTAGCTCATGGAGGGGGCATATGTGCAACGAGCAAACTTTAAACATGCTCACCAACATGCAGGCAGAAAGCAGGAGGGAGGTCCTGACTGAGTTGTGATGGTAGGGCCAGGGCCAGTAGGTATGGCTCTGCTCCCCTGCTCCACACCATTATATACGATATCTTTCTTGTCATTGTCCCATGCAGAACAATGAAATTGAAATATAATTGCCCAAACAAGGCAACTGGAAGCTGACTTTAAAAAACACGCACATGAAAATGTTTTGGATGGAGGTGCCTGTTTAATGTTTGTAAAGGTTAAAATATTATGCACAATTTGGATTATTATCAATTTTTTCTTCTTAAAGACATGTACTGCTAAACAGAATGTTAAAAAGCAGATGGAGTCATGCTGCTTTACACCAGAAGGGGATATGGGCTTATCCATTTCTATGAGCTTATCTAGGCTTTCCCACAAATAAAATGATACACATTACCTAGACATGTCAAGGTATAATATCCAGTCCTCAGAACTGTTAAACGAATTAGATTCATTAAAAGATGCAGCAACAGAGTAAGGAAGCACATTTATGCAACATTTCAATCATGGGGCCACTAAGGGCTCTTCTGCAACGGAGACATCTTGCTCTCAGAGCAAAAACAATACAGAACTTTAGAGTGGCCACAGAGCATAAAAGCACGGACGATTAAAATAAAAACGCAGTTCATTATTTTTTACAACTTTTATTATGTTTACTGCAGGGTGCCATCCAATTGAACTCATTAATTCAGCAATTATATTGGAAAGGGGGGAAAGGCCTTAGGCTTTGAGTTGCATCCAAACTGCCTACTAAGAATGCCTTTACTTCTACCCAGCAGTTCTTAAAGAGAGAGCGAGGCACAGAGAAAGGCAGCACATTCACAAAGGATCTCACACAAAAAGAAGGGGAGAGAGAAGGAAGAGAGAATATGGTGGAAAAGAAAGAAAAGGATCCCATTAAGTCCCTTCCACCACTCTTTACTGCCCTGACTGCTGTTGCATCAGGGTTGCACTACTCAGTTTTCACACTTCAAAACGGCAAGGGCCATATCACCATCTCCAGTTAAGAGATCTTCTCAGTTCAAAATTTAATCTAGAGCTCCTGATTATTTCACTCTGTGCCTTAACCAATATAAGATCATTTCAGCAGCCAAGAAAGCAGCAATCTGGAACGTAGCAGAAAATGCTGTGCAAATTATGGAGGATTATTTTGCACTTAAGAGTGCCTAGAAGGGAATCTCTGGAGAAATGTTCACAGGCAAAGTACCCCAAAAAGGCATTTAGTCATATGTAATTCTTCAATGACATTTTTGTTAAAATTACTTTGGGTCTAATGCAATTGAGAAAACACATTATTTCTGAATGGCTACTGTATTTCCTGTGTAGCCCTTTCTGACCTGTTATAGAAACTTCCATCCCTACACCAGCCTCCACCTTCTACTGTATTAGTTACTTCCTACTAGGCTCCAAAGAAAGTCAGAAAGGTCAGCAGTTCACTGTGACTTTGAACAATATATGAAGTCAAGACACTGCTTAAGTTTTCCAGGCTGTTTGCTCTATTGACCCCAAAGAGAGACACAGGGTCCAGTGTATGTAAGATTGCTTGAAAAAGCTATTCACTAAAGCCTATGGAAAGGAATATGTTAAATACATGAAGAATTGGATGTTGGTTTTCCTTTTTAAGACTTTTCCTATGAAGTGAGGGTGGAGAGGAATGCACTGAAGGACTGAAAAAAATTATGCACTGGGTTTTGTTTTCTTAAAAATCCTTATCAGACAAACAACCCATTTGTTTTCTTGAGCACCTGCAGTTTCCTAAATCAGGAGTAGCTAACCATTATCAGGCTGTGGGCTGCACTGACCAATGGTCAACACCCGGGGGATAACGTGTCCAAGTGTAAAAATGGCCAATTGATTTTTTATAGAGTCAAATTGTGGGGAATCTTTGGGTGAGGTCACAAAGGTCTTTTGCCATGAGAGAATCAGAGTGGAAAGAGCAGTCAGCAACTTTAAAAGAATTAATGAGACTTTTCTCTTTTTGAGTGGGGTGGGGTGGGGTGGGAATTGGAAGCCACAACAATATTCAGCTCCATAGCATAACAGCAGGAGATTCACAAGAACAGTAATTAAAAACAAAAAACAAAACACTGTTTATTTTATTTTTTAAAATGACAAATTTTGGGTGTCCAAAAACTCCTCTTGGGGAGTTGTATGAGTCCTATGCGCTAGCTACCCTTTTCCTAAATGTATCCCTTAGCCTAGCACTACCCTTGAGGGTGTATATTAACTGCCCTGACACCTTGTTTGTGACCTGCTGCAACCAGAGTGGTATGAATTCATTTGTTAGGAGTGCTAGATAAAGAACATTCTGTCCCACTCTGATCTATTGTCAAGCACACAGGAAACAAATCGGTGCTGATACTAATAGTACTGTAGTGAGTTACTTACTCTGGGGAAGATTCTGGAGTTAAATTCGACATCTCTTCTGGCGTTGGTACTATATATACATACACAGACAGAGACAAAGCATAAGAGGAGGAGAAAAAGGAAATGCTGATTCCCAATTCAAAGTCAATAAACGTGGAATCAAAGTTCACACAGAATATATTTCAAGCACTTCATTGTTTTAATATCAAATAACTTATTGTTTTAATATCAAATAATTGACCCACACTGCTCCTATATCCACTTGTACCTAACTTGAACACTTACATACTGAGATTTCATAGTTTGGCCTGGGCTCTTAAACTGTATCTATTCAACTTAGAATTGATGACTGTTGTGAAAGTAATTTGCAGCATAATTGTATCTGCCAAGATGTCTGGGGCTGAGTTTTACTAGTAGCATTGAAATAGTTCTATAATGCACAAAAAACTAAAAACTGGTATGCTGCACACTTAGCCCTACAACGCTTTGATTATGTGCAAAGTCTGTAGATGGAATATTATTACCCTTTCCCCTTGAAACAGAGAATAAGAAATCTGCCATATACTACAGCAGACATTTCAGCAAAGATACAAATGAGCTGGAATGCTGAGCTGTGGAAATTTCCTATTTGCATATTTTATCCAACCTTGAATTAGGAAATAAAAGAGATTTCCAGTAACAGACAGGAATGTATTTGCTCATAAACATATAAAGCAGTAATTGTGCCTTTATTAACATGAGTCCTCATGGAGTTCCTCTCCATCCAAAAAACAACAACAATGCACATCAGTGAAGACAGCACCTTGCTCAGAACTCTGATCATTTGTGTCTTCATTACTCGCTCCGACATGAAAGGAAGCTGAAGAAGGGAACTTTGTAAAGTACTTTGTGTGGTTCACGGAGCTGGGTTAATGTTATTTTGCCATATCATTAATACTACAAATACAAAATACTGAAAAGACTATGGGCCTCAATGATTCAGCAAAAAGGGAGCAGCTCTAAGTTTTTCAGAGATGAGGTTTTTCATTTAATGCTGTGTCATAAGCAACATGCAAGAGCTTCAGTTAATCATGCTTTGTACACACACTTCTATATAATGCTGGCCTATTAAGCGGTTCCCTGTAATGAATACTGGGAGGGAGGACTATCTCCTTAGAACAGATACCAATGAGGTCAATTGATAAATACTGCACAGGGCAAAGTTGTAGCAAGAATTGTGCAAAAACCCACTAATCATGTAATAGGGTATAAATAAAGTCAGCCTGGAGCTATATTCTGCATACATCAGTTCTTCCACGAAGGGTGTCAATTCTTTAAAAAACCATTTTATCTCTGTGGACCATATAGCATCTTTGTTCACTTGTCTGTATCTGTAGGTCTGTCTTCATGAAGAGTGAACTTTAAGATTATCTCCTGTTTTGAATCCTTCCCAAACCCTAGCCATCACGTCAATAAATTAAAAGTGCTCAACTTTCTCAGAAAACGTGTAGTGGCTGCCTTAATCTTGAATACATATAGAAATGCAATATGATAGGTGTTTCTTGAAGATCTGGGCCTATGAAGGGGGTGGGAATCATGTCATGAAATAACTATAGATGGAACCCATTGTTTTCTATGGGTTTTCCTAGCTTTCTAAATGCCGTGTCTCAAATAAATCTTAAGGTATCAATTAAAGAAATAAAAACATGTTCAGGAACAATTTAACTGGAGGGAGATGTTTTTACCCTGCTTCCACATGCGGGCCACCTCTGATTTGGAGAAGCTCAAATCTGAGGAATATAATTGAATCTGCAAGTATTGCACACAGCAGCTCTATTTGCACATACTTCTACATCATTGTTTGTTTTAACCATGGTTTCTTCAGCAAATCACCAGCAAGCTTAGATTAGTAAGCAAGCCATGGTTTGCTTCTCCAAAGCATGGTTTGTTTTCCAACTGCTCTTGCCTCATGCTTCTGTATCTTAGTGAGTGTCTGGCCACACACATCATGATGAAGCAAATCTACTGAGTTTGGACACAATGGTTAAAACAAGCCACAATTTGAAAGCCAAAACAAACCATGGTTTCACACACTTGTTTGCCAGGAAACAAACCATGGTTAGTCTGCTAAGATGGACCCAGATATTCAAAAAGCCACACTTTGGCTAGGCAAACCATGGTTTAGTGACATGTGTGAACCAGGCCAGTGTGTGCCTCAAGTCAGAAACAACTGTAGAAGCGCAGTGCAAGTACCAAAGTCATGAGTAGAAGGCACAGGATGGAGAGATTGGATAGTATAACAACACTTGTAATCTTAGTATAAAATCTGGTACTTTTGTCTTGTGCAGGTAGTCCAGGGATGTCCAACTTCCAAGAGACTGTGATCTACTCACAGTATATATATAAAAAAACTGGCAGTGATCTACCCATAGCTTTTTGGGGGGGGGGATCGACCTGGGGGGTGGCGATCTACCTAGGACACCCCTGTGATCTACCAGTAGATCGTGATCTACCTGTTGGACATGCCTGAGGTAGTCTACTGGGGGAGAGAGATGTATGAATAGAGACATATTTCCTAATGATGACCCATGTGAGAAGAGGTCTTCTGTAAAAAATTATATAATAAAATTCCATAGGTGTACTCCCTTAAGTCAACGGTGCTTTGCAGCTTGTGCACCTTGGTAAATAATTACTGACAACACTATATGATGGGAGTTGTAGCCCTGACAAACCTCTGCATTACACTTAGCTCTTGCTTCTCAGTGGGCTCCATCTTCCATCAAGCATCACAAACAGTATTATGACTTGCAGAAGCCTAACTAGGTTTTCCTGCTGAGAAAATTTAAAATTGGTTTTCCAAGCTCAGGGTCAGGGAAAAAAAGGGGGAATGAAGTTCATATGGTAATTGACACACACTGGAAGAATTGCAACGTGTTCATTGTTTGGTTAACAGCAGTGAAACAGCAACTTTCAAATTTCCTTCTATACTCTCTGTATTTTCTATTTACTAACCAACCACTCTTTACACTGATATGTACTTCTACCTGCCAACCTAACACCGCCGCATTTTGAGATCAGATGTACCTTGCAATTTCCTGCGATGGAAGCGTGGAGATCCCAGGAAGCTGTTCTTGATCGAGTTGAGCCGTGTTCTCCAGGGCATTCCTCCAATGCTGGGGCTGGATGGTGGCGTAGGGTTGGGTGTGCCTGCTGGGCTCTCCTTTGGCGTATGGACAGGTGTCCCCTTGGGGGTAGGGAGGGGACTGCCCCTTGGAGAGGGGTGAGGGGTGACCTGTATGATGGGGATAGATTTGGTGCTTGGGTCAGTACTAGAAGGGAGCAATCTAACAGGAGACATAGGGTTGGTTTGCATGGTAGGAACAGCCAGCTGCGGGCTAAACCCAGGAGCAGGTGGACGGCCCTGAGTGTTCTGTGCAGGAGAATTTGGGGAAGGAGGGACTGTAGCATTGCTAGAGGGCAGGGGATTGGATTTGGTAGACTGGAGTGGTTTTTCAGCCAATCTGCTCTTGGATGGCAAAGTCTGTGTCTTTGGATTGGGTTGAAGTGCTGGCTTTGGCTGGAGAACATGTCCGGGCCTGGAAGCATTCCTACAAGCATCGGAGTCCAGGGAGACTTGGGGGCGGGGGGTGAAAGGGAGGTCAGGAGTCTGAGGGGGGATGAAAAATTTTCTGATAGGCTACAAGATACACACAGAGAAAGTACCCATGCATTTCAAGAAAAGCAAAACGCACACGCACATACACACAAAGTGGGTGAATAGAGAAACAAAGCCCATTTGAGTTGCGGTTGTGAGCCACATCACAAGGAGATCAGAGTTATGGAGGTGAGGGTGAAGGAGGTGGGGGGTTAGGGAATTGCAAAGAAACAAAAAACAAACACAAACAAAAAACAAAAAGACATGCAGTTAGCTGGGAACACAGCATAGTCAACAACAGCAGCAGTGGCGGTAGTGAAAACAACAGTTTTGTCACAAGCTTCATCATATTAACCAACCATGTGTCAGCAAATAAAAAAACCACAGAGCAAAAACTAACATGAAGGAAAAGAAAATAAGAAACTAAAAGGGTGGGCAAGGGAGGGGAAGCAGCAAGAGAGAGCAAGAGAGAGCAAGAGAGAGCGAGAGAGAAAAGGCCGTACCCCTGAGCTGTTCTGACTGTCTCACAGATAGAGAGAGAGAGAAGACCAGGGCTGAAGGGAGGTGGGGAAGGGGAAGGAAGCATCATTCAAGCCACAGGGGAACCTGACACGTAAGCATGTAAGGCTGAGTGTGCCCTCTCTCCCAGCTCAAAACGTCTACCACAATCAAAAACAGCAAGGAAATGCAGATCAAAATAACATGTGTGCAGCAGGTAATGATAGAAGCACACAGATTACTACACACGTCGACTCTCCTCAGCCAAAGCACCACAAGTTTCAATAACATGGAGAGAGGGTGTGTGTGAGGCTGAGGAGGGGAAAGCCTCTATCATTTCATCACTATTCCTTTCCTGGCCTTCCACCCAGAGGGAGCCAGTTTTCTCTGGCAGGCTTTACTATATGAAATCTTAACAGCTCATGGAACCATGGGCCAGTTTGGGCTTCAAATTTTAAGAGATCGTGGAACTACGGCCACTTTAGGGTTTAAGTAAAATACCCCAAGGTCACCAAAGAAGGTTTGCTTTCTAAGTGCCCCTATTACATCTAAGTCCTCCCGTCATCAGACAGTCTTATACTTTTAAAAAACATAAGAGAAAAACATTCCTCAGTTTTTATGACACAGTACCAGAATTCCATTCTGTGACTGATCATTGTGTTTTATGCAGTAACCCCCCCCCAAAAAAAAATTCATAATCAGCCATAAATGAAGTCAGAAAAGGGGATTATGTTGTTTTGTAAAACAACAACAAAACTTAAATAGCAAGTGTTAGAGTCAAGAACAGTCCCAGAAAAACTTTAAAATAGAAATTCAATACACTCAGGGAACAAAATGCAAAAAAGAATACTGTTAGAATAAAAGTATTTTTTTAAAAAATGCAGAACATATTCCTTTCATAGAGAATGGATTAGGAAAAAAGTAACAATAAAATTGTATTTACTGTTCATTTGTGAATGAGTGCAAGCTCATTAGAAGAATCACAAATGTGTAACAATGTATTGCCCTGCAGTTTGGGCAATTAACTTATATAAGAAGTGAAAATTGCATAAAACTGTGATAATTGCATATAACTGTATGTAAGAACAGAAGCTGAATTGACTAAGAACCGAAGAAGTGTAAATGAACTGGTTCCCTGCCTGCATCGTGTGTGTGTGTGTGTGTGTGTGTGTGCAGGTGTGTGTAACTATTTGTGTAACAGAGGGTGGGGGAACGTGCGCATGCCTGTAGGTGTAGTGAGGATAGATGCTGTTTGTGTGTGTTTTGTATGGTGGTGAGTGTGCTTGTGTGGAATGTATGTCTGTGGTGTGTGCATGTAGAAATATGCATTGGCCACACCCATTATTGGCATGCATCCCTTAGAGAAGTACCTGACTTTCAGCACTACCCTTGAGCCAACATTATTTTAGCCACCCATGAGTTAAAACATATATTTAGACAAGCTACTGCCTGTTTTTTAAAAAAGAACCAATCAAGCTTTGGCTTGCCAAAGGACTAACAAAAAAGGGCCTGTTCAAGCAGACTCTCTAAGACTGCACAATTTCTTACTTCTTCGGAATGATTCTCTTTCTGCCCCTCAAACCCAAGCGACTTTCAGCTTCCTTACTGGAACATCCTAATCCAACTCTGTATAATTCTTGTTCAGACTAGAGTTCATTGTTTTTCCAGCTTTCTTCAGCTGTGCTATTCAGTCCCAAAGTAGCTCTAGCTGTTATGGTTCAGTGCCTCACCATGGGCTTGCAATAAGCAGCAGATGTTTTCTTCAACGTATGATAAACTCTCTTAACAGGGTTATATACGTTGGCATCATGTTAGGCCACAATGATACCTTAGGTGGCAACGATGCCAGAAGACAGGCAGCCCTGCAGAAGGACCCTATTCCAACATTCACAAACAGCAAGCTGTGCTTTATAGCTGCCCCACATCCCTAGCTAACAAAACCACCATTCAAAATGGGGAAAGAGATATTAGATGTCACCGAGCTCACATGAGAGAGTAGTTATAAACCATGACCCTAAATAATCTCACTTACCCTTGGACTGCTGAGTGGGCTGGTCGACAGGCCAGAGGAAGCTCCACTGATTGAGCGAGACCTGAGTAAACACAACAGGAAGACAAGGCCCTGAGAAACCCCTGTCAAAAGACACACCACCCTGCTGTGCCAGCCACCACCATATTAAACCTCTGCATTAAGTTGTGGCTCACATTTCTAACAAGAAACTGCATATATAGCCGACATTTGTTTTCAAAGGGCAGATGTACATGAAGACGCCCATCCCTTTGTTCATCAGTCTCACGTTTTATAATAATATTTTTTTATCTGTGTGCATCTGGAAATACCTCCCTTATAAGATCCCCATCCTATCCCCCATGATCTCACTCTGAAGGAGCTTTGATCTCTGTTGTAAAGATCAGGTAAAAAGAGAAATGTCTGGCAAGGAAAAAAATAGACTGCACTGCTGCAGCTGTTTTTACAATGGCAGACCAACAAGTATATAAGTCACCTATTCTCCTGTTGGTTGAGAACACCATCATTTTGAAATCAGATGGATCTTTCTTAACCTTCCATTTAGGAAATATTTTTTTTCCACTGACTAGCAAGGTATTTCATATGAAATCATTGGCCCATATGTTTACAGGCACAATACTACTTCCAAAGGCCTCAGCCCCTTGCTATCACCATTCATCAAAATGATTATGCATAGATAAGTGGCTCAGAAACAGCATGGAATTCACACGGCCGAATACAGAAGCAAAGGAGCTCCTTGTTAATCCCAGTTATCAATGCTAACACACATTACCAAAGATATTTTCACGTCTCCGGTTACGTCTAATGTCTGAGAAAAACCTACATTGGCTTTAAATAATGCACATTCAAAGTTTCCTCCTCTTTCATTTCCACATCAGCACCATTGATCCATAGTACAAATCAAAAGCATGTTCGACAGCCCCATATGTGAAAAATGTTAAAGAAATTGCCAGCTTATGTTGGCATTTCTTGAAATCTTTGGCTTGACCTTCCTCATCTCTGCTGGAACCATGGACTTTAAAAAGGATGATACAACAATGGAAGCAAACCCAGTCAACAAGATAATATGCAATATATCACTTAGTCCTAATCTGTATTGCAACCTTATGGTGGGGGGACTGCTTTCAGTAAAACAAATTAACGAATGTATAGATTTCTCAAAGAGAACATTTTGATTCCGCTCATACAACTAGATCTATGACATGCAAGTTATAAGGTAAGAGATATATAATAGATGTATATATCTGTACATCAACAGGAAAACCTGGCTTGGAAAGAGCTTTTAAGCTCTCCACCCTGTGTGTGCTTAATGTGTATGATTTAAGCTGCTGGCTGGCAAGCACATAATGCTGAAATTGTGCAAGTTAAATGTGTGCAAGTTGCCCATACATACATATATAACTAGCATCAGATAGCAGGTCTACCATTTCTCATAAGGCATGGGCACTGGGTCTACCAAGATGAGCAGTCCTAGCCTCTACCCCGCTATTGCGTCTCAATGGGCAGATTTGCTAGCCATCAAAAGGTACACCTGGTGTCCAGATGACATCTTCTCACCCTTGACTGAAACCCTGTTCTTTCCCTGGCCTTTAATTAACTGCTGAAACTCTCCATTCTTGCCTTTTGTTGCTAGAATCAATTTCACAGCTCCCTTGCATCTCCCTAAAAAAAGATAACATGCCAGGAGACTAGTTAACTGCACTGAACAGTTGTTATTTGTCACCCCAATGCCCCCTTTCCCCCTGTTGTTGTATTGTTATAACAACACTGAGCTAAGCCATGTCCTCTCAGCCAGGCCCTCCCCCCACCTGCAATACAGGTTTAATATGGATGGACTTTATCTGTACTGGCAGGGTGTTATGTACTGAGTTGAATAGGATCCAAACTGCAGCAGTCTGATTGGTCCTAGAACAATAGGATCCAAAATGCAGCAGTCTGATTGGTCCTAGAACAATAGGATTCAGAATGCAGCAGTCTGATAGGTCCTAGAACAATGCAGCAGCATGATTGGTCGGCAGGAGCCACCCAATCCAGCTCCAGATAGAAGTGAATCCACAACCTGATTGGCCTACAGGAGAATTCCGGAATTAGCCAATCACGTGCAGCCCATTGTGTAAATAATATATATAAAGCAGATACCTTGAGGGGACATTCATTCCCTCCTCACCACTATGAGCTGAATAAAGAGCATGAAATCACTTTGCGACTCTGAGTATATTTCACAGGGTTATTAAAAAACGTGTACAGCCCTGGGTATGCGTGGGTTACATTTTAGGGTATGAAACAAGTCCTTAGTTAGAAAGATGCTACCTTTTGGCGGGGTAGACACACTACTGTCCAGATAAAAGTGAAACAGGAAGTTGCTCCTACAACCAGTGGGTGTGTCATTCTAGCCTTCCTTTTGTCTAATTGGCTAGCTCTGCTGTCCTAAATGAACCACGACTTCATTTGTTAACGAACAACCCTATAAAGCAGGAGCTGGCTTGCTTTGTAAACGGGCAGAATTGGTGCCGACACATTTTGCTTCCTGTCTCAGGTTCTACAGCAGCTAGAGAAGGATTTGTTTTTTAAAAAACAAACAAATCCGAAAGCTGATAATCTGGGAGTTATGGTTCAGCCCTCTGACACCTATGATGGGAGGCAGCAAATGTCAGCTCACTAGCTGTGTTTTCCTCATTGCCATGGCAGCAGGGATGCCTTCCTGAATTATCATGAGAACAAGGATCACGCACAGCTTAGGGGGCACTTTTAAAAGACTGGGGAGTGGCTGGCCAAGGATGATCCTCCCTTGGGTTCCAGAGGGAGTGCTGTAGATGTCCCCTCTCTTTGAAACCCCCCTTCTCAAGGCTGCTTATTTGTTGGAAGACCCTGAGGCCTGCATGCCTCACTCCACCAATGTGGGGATCAGCATGAGAAAGAATGAAACAAAGGCACATAGGGCAGAGAGGGATAGAGATACATAGTGAGGGGAGAGTTACATGCTATGCTATTTATCAGCCAGGAAATTGGCTGTAGGCCTTTAGTGAATAAACTACAGTTTTATTAATCTAGTTTTAAGGCTTGCAGCTATAAAGAAAATGTTACACTTAAATACATCAAAGCTTGTTTATAAAGAATAACCTCCAAACTGAACCTAGAAGCATCCTTGTAGCTCCAATGCCTTAAAGGAAATGAAAATAAGAAGTGGGGTTTTGTATGTCTTACACTCCTGTCAGTATCACCTTTGCAGGTTAAGAAAACAGAGCACCCTAGCCACATTATTTAAAATTTCTGAAGGAAGGTTCTTTGTTCTTCACCCATCAGCCATCAGCAAAGAAACCAGGGGTCAGCTCCTTCTCATGAAACTGGCCCAGAGCACTGAGAATTCAGACTCAAGCAAAGACAGAGATCGTGCACTGGGCAGCAATATGGATTCTCCTTTTGGGGAAGCTCCATAGACACTATCACCAGCATTAGTAACCCGAGTAGTCACACTGGGAGGACAAAAATAAGGAATTGTGACACCTTACTTTGCTGAAAGGGTTTTTTTATCTATGGATTTGAAAGACAATTATTTAACAGGAAACATCCATTTGCATATAATCTTCACAGAATCTCTGGAGGAATTAAGGTGAGTCTTGTCTCTCATTATTCTGGTCGGGTAAATTTCTTACAATTGGTCATACTTTGAGCAGGTATCTTCTTTTGAGGGTTGAACATATTTTAGACACTCCTCTCCACCCCTAATGAGTGACACAGTGTGTTGTGAACATTTTATTACCATGAGTTTGTAAGAGCAGTATTGCTGAGAAATGCTAGAAGGTCATCATGGCAATGATGAGGCAATCCTGGCTCCATCTGTAAGCCAGAGAAGGAGCAGCTGCAAGGAGTTTGTCCTTCACCCTCCCATGAATGAACAGCCTGCTCCAACTGCCAGGAACTTGGGGCTGCAGAATTGAAAAGAGCCATTCTCTGCCCTCTTCCGCCAGTCAAGGCAATCCTTGCCTCCCAGGAAGACTGTACAGGCAGGGAAGAGATCAGCCTGACCCCATACATTGGCCATTGAAAGAGCAGCTGCTTTGCTCTTTCCTTCCCATCTCTTTTTTCTTTTATATTATGTCTATATGATTGAAACCTGTGGACAGGGACTACATGATCTTTTATTAAATTTCAGGCCCTAAACAACAATAACAGCAACAACAACAACAACTCTGAATATGTGTCTGTTAGAAATTATACCAGAATATATGAAACATGTTTGATCCTTATCCTGCTTCACAGCAAAACTATTTTAGAAACTGGAAACATTTTTCACATCTGTAAAGGGAAAGGCCGTAGAAAGACCATGAATCATGGAATGTAAACAGACATGTGACACACAGTTCCACACGTCTGCTCCTTCAGGTGGAATGGAAATGTCAACACCTCTTCATCAGCCGGCCACATTCCTGTGTCTCACAGTTCCCCTTATGATGAACTATAGGCAGTTTGGTTTGTTAACTGGGCAACCAAATCTCTTCTGATGTGATTGATTTTTAAAAAATGCTTTAAATGATCTAACTGCCCCAAAGTGATTATTTCTCTCAGGATTCAATACAAATAAACAAAAACCTGTCAGCCCCCCCCCCCCGGCAAATAAAACAAAAAAAGCAAACTGGTCAAATATGACCTACAGGGTTTTGGGGTTTTTTGCTTAAGAAAGTGGATGGTAGGGGTCTTTCTGCTTCTATAATCTGCCATTCCCCAGGAAAGCAACACAACATGTCAGAAGCATGAGTACTAATTCAGCAGTAATAAAAAAAGGACGGATATATGAGAGAGAGAGAGAGAGAGAGAGAGAGAGAGAGAGAGAAAGAGAGAGAGAGAGAGAGAGAGAGAGAGAGAGAGAGAGAGAGGTGTGTGTCTGGTGCCTTTTGACCCCAGACAGGGCTCTTGTACCTTTGACACAGCTTAATAAATAGAAATTCAACAGGAAAAGCATTGCCTATTTTGTATCTCCATGCCAGAAAAAATAGCACCTGACAAATTTATGCTACTTTTTGTTGTTCTTGCATTTGTTAGAGGTAGAAAGGCCATGCCACAGCAGATTGCAGAAATTCTACTCAGGAATATGAGTAGGTTATGCTTGTGGATGTAGCATGAGGATAGGTTTGAGAATTCTACAGAGTCAGGAGGTTCCATTCAGACTGGGGGCCCTTTCATGTACATTTTTAACAGCACCTCTGGGCTCTTTTAAAATTCTGAAAGTTGCCTGCTCAGTTTCATCACAGTAGTCATGTTCCAAGTTGTGGAAAAATGTAAAATGCTAGTAGTTTTCAGCAGGAGGAGAGAAGGGTGTCAACATTCATGCCTTCTAGTGTTTGTTTAAGTAGAGGCTGGTGAGAGGGTGACTCAGATAAGAGAATAGGACTCTATATATTTCACTACAGGATCCTCTTTATGGATGTTTCACGTTCTAAAATTCTGTATGTGCACACGCATACGTACACACATACAATATTCATGCCAGTAGGGTTTTGTGTCATTTGGTACAGCACTCCTTTTCTTCAGAAGGTGCTTAGATATTGGAAGCAGAGTCAGGATGATTAGACAATAGTGGAAGCAATGCATCCACAGAGACATATTGCTTTTGCTGTCACTGTGACTAAATAGGTGACAGAAAATTCACCACCATGGAATCCTGAAGCCAACTGAGCCGACCAAACACCTGCTCTGAAACTGCAGCAGCTCCTTCTGACTATCAAGTTCCACATTTCACCTGTATCAGCCGTCATTTAAGCACATCCCACACCATGAAGACAATAAGGAGCTGCATACAAACTGCGGCCAGTTTGTTGATTAAATAATTTTATATCCCTCCCTTCCTCCCAATACGGTGCACAGGGCAGCTTACAACAACCATGTCGGCCATTCTGAGGCTGCAGTACCTTTTACCTAACCACAAAGGATGGCGGCACTTGGAAAAAAACAACCCTGTGTGTAAGTTCAATACAGCTTAATGGAGATGAGAAGGAACTGTTGCTATTGTGGTTGGCCTGATGCGGACTTTTCTGCCCAGCTGCTTGTTATGTAAGTGTGAGAACTGGACATAGCAGGAAGAGATGGAGGCAGTTGGCTCTACTCTCTGCTGGCTCCCCTTGAGTCTCCGTTGATAGAGCACAGAAAGCAGGATGGCCCAGCACCATGACCATGGCTATAAAGGTCTTGCTTTGCAGTTCAACTGCCAGGGGGCTTTTCTTTATTAGACATTATGCACAAAGCCATCAAAAGTCATATAAATATAAATTCATACCACAGGGAGGCTCCCCCATAGAACCTTGTGGCTTGACAACAGGTTTGGGGGGGATCTGTGGTCCTCCAGATGCTACTGGATTACAAATACCATCAGTCACACACACCCCCATACACCCACCCACCCCATCCTACACGGCATACGTTACATTTTAGGGCTATGCCTCAGTGTAAGGATGAGGTAGTTTTGTCAGTGGGCCAAGCAAGAACATTTTTTTACAAGAATGTAAAAGCAGCTGGGGGGGGGGAGGGGGCTGAGGGTAACTCTTCCCTCCTGCACTATTATCCTGGTCTAAGTTGCCCCCTCCAAAGATGCTATATGTTCTTTGAGGGGAAAATATAGGTTCCAATATAGTATTTGTAAGTGTTCCCCCACTGGACGAATAGCAGCTGGAAGGATTTTAGCTGGGAAGATGATAGGAGGAAAAAAGGTTAACTGCTGTTCCCCACCGCAGTGACCTTGATTCAGTTCAGCTCCCTTCCCCAAGCTGGTTTTAATATTTACCTTTTCAAAAACAAATGTAAAAAAATAAATAAATTATAGGAGCTCTGATCACAGTTGCCAAGATGTCATATTGAAATTTGCCCTCACTATGCACTAGGCTTCTAAGATGCATGTGAAGTCAGAGCAAGTGTTTTCTCCCCCTCACTCACAAACACACACACAAACATTGTTGTATATATATATTTTTCCTCCTGTACGTTTCCCCCCCCCCCCCCCGTAACACAGTTTCATGATAATATTTATACTGTGATCATTAAAAGAAACTTCTCTACCCAGAAGAAAACAACAGGTCCCACAACAGGTATAATCCAAAACTGGAGCTTACCCCAATGCGTCAGCACTTGTCATCCTTGGCAGTGGGGAATAAATAGAGGAGAAGGAGAGAGAAAGAAAGGGACGTGGAAGCAGGTGGAGAAAAGAGTACGAAAAGCAGAGTGAAATACTGTTCGGAGAACTACATGGTCATAATTATTGCCACAGGCATCTGCTGCTGATGGAAGCACCAGTGGGGAATTACGCATGGGAAGGGGGAGGTTTTCATTTCCTAAACAAATATTTCCATATAGCTCATAATCATAGAAGAAGTTTGCATCTGGGATTATGGGGGCAGACACATCAAGTGTAAACGTGAAAAATAAAACATTGCTTGCCCACCCTCATTAAGCCAGTCTGTGGAGTTAGCAGTCCAGATCTGATTTGCGGTTGTTTTTATTTATGGCAAATAATCAGATTTTGCACAGTGGGCTGTACTGAAAAGGATGTGGATCTTCCTCCATTTTACTCATGTAAGATTCTCCTGCCCAGTGATGACCAGCTAGGAATCTCCTTTTCCACTGTGTATATCTATACTTTATATGTAGTGTTAAATGCACTGATAATTAAGACCAATATTTCTGAATGGGTATGAGGCCCGGGTGAACAAAGCTACAAGTGAAGGATGTAACTCACTGGGAGTTTCTCCTGTTCTGCTGAAATATATAAAAACATATATGTATTGCCTTTCATGGCTGCTATTCATCTGAGTGAGACTCATGTAGAAATCCTGAGTAGGTTGTGTCCAAAGTTGCAACTCTACTTTAATTCTGGCTGAAAGGACCTTCAACTTTTTCCAAAATAGATAAAAATCTATTTTTATTAAATTAAAATTAAAACCAGGGGTTCTCTGCCTAAAAACAGTGGAAAATAAATGCACAATATAAAATAAATGCAGCCTTAAGCACACGCTATTAAAAGAGATGTTAACTGTTTCTCTGTCCTACTACAAATTATAACACTGCTAAGTTACATTTCTACCCTGGTTTTCATTTTAATGTTGCTCAAGTCACATCACACTTGTGATGGGCAAGCAGAAATCTGTAGATGTATTGTGGAATAAACTTGCATGATTATTATTCATTCCCCCCCCCCCCATATCCCAGTTTTGTCTCCCTCTTCCCAACTTCTGTAGGGATCATTTTAAAAAGCTTTCATTTAAGTCTTAATCTCCTTTTAAACCAGGTACTGTGCATTGTTGGTTGGTTGCTTACCCCACTAACCAAGTCATCTAACTTTCTCTAGGAGGCTGTCACAGAAACAAAAGAGCCTGTTGGTTAAGCCAATCTCAAACAACATGCCAATTTCCTATGGGAAACTTTAAAGGACTTGAGTGCAAAACACTAGATACACCAAAGGATGGCCTTTCCTCATGTTTCTGAAGTATATTTCTCAAGTTTGCTCAGCATTGAGACTGTGCAACATGGAAGCTGTAAAGAAATACTATGTCTTAGACAACAATTAAATAATGTCCCTTCCAACTCCACAGTTCTACCTAATTGTATGATAACATGTTGATTGCCACAGGATAGTCAAACTACTTCCTCTTTCTGCTTTAGGAGACTCATCTCCACAGCAAGCCTCTTCTGTTCTGGCAATGGAAATTTACTGCCCTATCCTAACATGCACTATTGGGCCATAAGCCAGAAATAGCAGCTTAGAAGACACACAGAAGGTGAAATTGCTCTCCCTCAAGCTGATCCCGTCTTCTGCTTCTGAAATAGAGTCTGATAAAGCATCCAGTGAACTGTCTTGTCTTATTTTATGGGATCAGCCTCAGTTTTTTTGAGGCCTGGGGATGTGGACAAGATGCTTGCCTATTTACTTACTATTTACTCTCTTGACCCTTGCTCATCATGCCTGATCAAAGCTAGTCATGCAGAGTTAACCAGGTGGATCCAGGGATTGGTAAATGCATCACTTTGTGAAACTGCATTTCACTGTGTGACCACTTCTGAAAAGCCGGTACTGGGATCCAGAGGTTTATTCCAACTAACACCTGTTTACTAATACTCCTTTTGGGGGCAATGTGCTTGAGAAGGTGGTGGTTGCTCACCTACAGGTGCACTCTTGGAGGAAACTGATTATCTGCACCTATTTCAATCTGAATTCAGACGTGGTTTTAAGACAGAATTGGCCCTGATCACTCTGATGGATGACTTCCAGCAGAGAAACAGAGGGAGTGCAACCCAGTTTATCTTGTTGGATCTCTCAGTAGCTTTTGATACTGTTGACCACAGTATTCTCCTGGATCATCTCCACTGGAAATAGTTCCAGTAAGTAGCATTGGAGGACTGTGCCTTGGTTTAATGTTTAATTATGTTTTTGTATGTGCTGGAAGCCACCAAAGTAATCTGATGGATAATAATAATAATAATAATAATAATAATAATAATATAACCCCCCTCTCCAATTCCTATGGGCTGTTCTGGTGGTTCTCCCTCCCCCCAACAATTTGGGGAGAGTGCAGGGAAAATCACTTCTGCACAAGCAGAAGTCCTTGTGCACAGCTACCACCGACAGAGATCCTTAGATGAATCCTATCCAATGTCCCCAATACTATTTAACAACTACGGTACATGCAGCCACTGGGAGCAGCCATTAGGAGATTTGAAGCCAATAGTCACCAATAGACAGATGACGCAGAGCTCTGTTTCACTGTAACATCTGGGTCAGGCAAGGATGTGAATTTCCTGAACCAGTGTCTGGCCACAATAATGGAATAAACTGAGAATGACTCCCGGGAAGACAGAAACCCTATACAGTAGATAGGCCTTTCTCATGGTCAAGAAATTAGACGTCTGCTTGTTCTGGATGTGTTTGCATTTCCTCCACCGGAGTAGGTACATAGTATCCTAGATCAATCTTTGTCAATAGAGACCAAAGTGGCTACTGCGGCACATAGTGTTCACTACCAACTTTGTTTGGTGTGACAGATATGCCCATTCCTTGGCAGCAATAGTGGTCCATGGTGTAGCATGCTGTTTGGGGTGCTGCTCTTAAACTTGGTTTGCAGCTTGTGCAGAATATTGTGGCTGGAGAGTACTGAGTGTCTAGGTATGTACACCAGTGCTTGAAGATCTGCATCAGGTGGCTATCTACTATCGAGCTGAATTCAAAGTTTTATTATTAACATGTAAAGCCCTAAACAACAACTTGGGACCAGTATACCTAGATGACCACCTCCCCTGTTATAGGCCAAATCATCCTTTACAATAACCAGGCCCTGTTCACTGTAGGATGGCCAGTGGATTGCCAGCTGGAAACCATTTGGAAGCAGGCCTCTTCAGTTATAGCACTAACCCTCTGTCCCCCACAAGAGAGATAGAAGAAGCTCAATCTCAGTTGTCTACTCAGGCGTATTTGGATGCTTGAGAGCGTTATCCTGCTCAGACTTGCTGTTTAAATGATTGTCTTATTAACAATGCATTCATTGCAATTTGTTGTATTTTGATGTCCTAATTTTTGTAAACCACTTAGGGATTTTGCCAAAAATGTCAAAAATGTAAAATAAATAAAACACTCAACTCTCCTCCATTTCATAAATGATATTGCCATTTGGATAGATGTCCTTTCAATCAGATTTGAGGTGTTACTAGAAGGTCCATCAGACACATATTTCTAACTTATTTACACCCATACACATTATTCTTTGTGTATCCCGTATAGTCCTTGTATACCTTCCATCTTTGTGCAGTTCTGGTGAATATTACTGATGTAGAGAAGGAATATATTAAACTTATAAACCCACATTTTCATATATAAAAGGCCACATTTTCTTGCCAGATTTAGCAGTGTAGATATTTTTACAATTGATGTTCCCAAGTACATTATCTGGTTATCTGGATGTGCATGTAAATCAATGTGCAAGTGACTGCACATAACACATACACAAATGCTGAGAAAGTAAACAGAATTTGTGTGTGTGTTTTTATATCAATGTGGACACATAAATGCTATTAATCTTTAGTTTTCCCAGAAAGGGAAAGGCACTTAGGATTTTAACGATGAGTATGGACATCACATTGACAATGGGGAAAGAAAGTAGGGAAATGAGGTTATTTAAACAAAAATAATAATCCCAGAACACAATAAACCCAGCAGCGCAGACATGTGCATTTCCTACAGTACTGAAGCATGTGAACTACGGAGCGGCAGCAACCCAGATGTAGAAGAAGCACTGAGGGACAGGGCAACAGATGAGAGACACAGAAAGAGAGAAAGACTAGAAAGACTAGAAGAGAGAGAGAGAGAGAGAGAGAGAGAGAGAGAGATTGAGAGAGAGAGAGAAAATGGAGGGAGAGAGGGAGGGAAAGAAACAGTGGCCTCAGCTACCAAGACAACTGTGTGCATCTAGAGGGGCAGGATCCTTAAAGATGCAGTATTCCTTTTAAAATAAACCAAGAGTGAGAGAAATATTAAGACATTGACCAGGCACCATTTCAAATGTGTGATTTGTTATCCCAACAAGGAAATATTTTGATGGGGTTTTCTTTGTTGCACTTCTTTTCTGCTCCTGCACTTGGACCTATATTTTCTCATCTTCCCATAACCTTTTCCTCAGTGTACATAAAAAAGACCTAACCCATAAAATTTTAGAAATCCCCCTTTCCCCTTTGTGGATCACACATGTCCCCCCCCTCCATTTTCTTCATCCTTTCGTAGATCAGAAAACTGCCACTTTGGGTCAGAGTTAAGATTGTGCTGTTTGTAACTGATTTCTGCAATGGCTTTCAAATCATAATTATTTCTATAGATGGGAGTACAATGGCCATATATTCGTCTCATACAAAAGGTTATGGAGTATGGTTGATCTTTTCTGTGGATTTGTATTTGCTAAACTATTCTTACAAATGGTTTATCTTCAAATTGTGATGCTGCATGTCCTACTTCAACAAACTTTTCTAAGAAATAGTTGAGACTTGTGGTGAGTTGTGATCTGTTTATGAATCGAGCCATTCCCAAAAATTGTTCAGCTCATGCATACCCACTGTAAAAGTCCATTTGTATTGACTTCAAGATGTGAAATGGAGCCTACTTTTGTCGGTTCTTCCAGGAAGGACCAGAACTGGAAATGTTACTCCTGTCACTAATAAAATATTGATGCATTTATAGAGGTCTCCACCTCCTAAGCATTCCATGTGCTTCACAAACACTGTCTCAACAATGCTCAACATATAAAATAGGCCAGCATTGCATTTCCCCTGTTACAGAACCAGTTCAAAACTAAGAGAGGCTGCTGTAGCAAAGTGAGACTTGTCTGTTTTTCAAAAGAAAAGAAAAAACAGTGCACGCACCCATTCTGGGGAAATGGTAAGTTGGCTGAGACTTGTGTAACTACAGGAGAAAAAAAGGTTAAGGTGGGTTGAATGATGGTGGGAGGATCTAGTAAAACCTTTTATTTTTTCTTAAGGGAAATGCATCAAAAGCCACTGTAGTGATAAGGAAGGGGGAAATGGCCAAGGCTGGGCTATCATCCTGATCTGTCTGGCAAGAACTTTGACAGGGCTAACAAGATGTGGTTAGGTTTTCAGAACCCCACCCCACAACCTCACTCCAGGCTGAGATTTGTATCAAGGCTCTGGCTCCCGCAACAGAGCTTGGGGACTCCCTGACGAGCACTGCACAAGACAGCAGCTCATTATTTTTCCCCAGCTTGTGAACTTTTTATGAGTTCCTGGCAGCTTGGCTGCAATGCTCTCTTCCTGCAGGCCCTCACAAAAATGAGTGCCTTGTATGCTGCGCCAGAATCAGACCATCCATCTGCTGACAGGCAGAGTACCCTCTATCTGCAGCTTCTAAATGAGAAACCTGCAGGTCCTTTAAAAAGTTTATTTAGTGGACTTTCTTGGCCTACAAAAGCAGTTTCTAGGCTTAATTTGAGCCAAGGTTCGCAAAAGCTCAGTCCAAGAGCCCATTTTCAATATTATGAATACCAGCTCAAGTGCAGTGCAGTGGCTTAGCGACTGAGGGCTCATCCACAATTCCACTTGCCCCATGCTTAGAAAGCACAGGTCCAAGCAGTCCCGTCCCCCCCGCTCTGCTTCTTTCCCAGGAAAAACCCGATCTTTAGCTCTAAATCAGAACAAACAACAATCTGCGGAAAACCCAATAGCTGTTTGCTCTTATTCAGCGCTAAAGAGTGGTTTTCCCCAGGGGAAAAGCAGAGGGACAACAGTCGATAAACAAAAGTGTGGATAACACTAGGAAGCAACCAGTTCAAATCTTGCCCCTGCAATGTGCTCACTAGTCAGATCAGAGCCAGCGGGGGTGGGGTAGGTAGAGTGTTGGACTAGAACCTGGAAGCCCTGGGTTCAAATTTTCACTAAACTGGGAAGCCAGTCTCTCAGTCTAATTCACCTCATAGGGGATTATGAGGATTAAATAGGGAAGAACCACATATGAGGAAAGGTAGGATATAATTGTATATATAAATAATAACTCTCTTCTGCTCTTAGCTCCCAAACTACAAAAATGGATATAGTGAGTTACCTAATAGGGCAACTGTAATGATTAAAAGACAATGTATATGGAGCAGTTTGAATACTCAAGTGTTATTCATAATGCAGTGGCTAGGACTTCTTTCCCCCGGTCTGCAGGTTGAGTGTAGACCAATGTGCCTTTGAGTACATGCAGAATATTTTTTTTTGCCCATGTGTAACTACAGTGAGACTCCACATGCTTAAGTATATGTCATGCATCCTTACAGATTATATGAGTGTAGTTGCAAAAGGTTTCTAGGTGATAAACTAGGGGTACAATCCACAGCTAGAAAACTCTTATCTATCTCAGTGGGATTTGGACACTACCTGCTGTCTATGTTCAAAAGGAAAGGACTTAAATGGTTCAAAACCTAGTTAATGTTCTAAAGCAATGAATAATTCTCCAGATGATTAGAAAAGAGTAGATTCCATTTTTCAAGTGAATGAACTGGGTGCTGCCTTTGTCAATGTTAACAAGACAGGAAATATTACACAGTGTTATTACTTTTATGCCTCATTTTTATCACTGTTAAAGGTTTTAAAAATGAAACAACTCAAAAGTAGCAACAATTCCTTCAACAGCTGCACCAAAACAACACCAACACAGAGTTTTGGCTGGTGCATTTTGTCATGCAGAGATGAGAAAAGCTGCACCTTTGGAAACTCCGTCTGCTACACCAGTCTTAGCCAACCTGGTGCCCTCCAGATGTTTTGGATAACAACCCCCTTCAGATGCCAAAGGCAGCACTGCACAATTATTAAGCCCGCTTTCCCATTAACAGTCTTGCTCCTGTCTCTTATGGCAGAGCGCAGCACCTTTTGGCAGCTGAACTGTCATGGCTGAGGAGGGCAAGGAAAGTCAGCCTAATAATAATAATAATAATAATAATAATAATAATATGAGAGTAGCTAACATATTTTATGTAGTTTGCTTAAGGATTGGGGGCCCATCTACTGCTGGTTAAATGGTTTACCAATACCAATTTTGGCTTCCCCAGGAGTACCACTGCCTTCCTCCATTTGCCAGCACAGAGGCAAGAAAGGTATATGGAGGAAGAGGTGGTTTCATCCCAGGGACTTTGGGAGATGGAGGAACCCTGGCTTGTCACCACCTGTTCCTTCCCCACTGTAGCTCTCCTGTAAATTAGTTACTGACTCATGGTCACAGAACACACTAGTGCAACCCCAACCCAGTGCCCTCCAGATATTATTGGACTACAACTCCCATCATCCCTTGTCAGCACGGTCAGTAGTCAGGGATAGTCCAGCATCTGGAAGGTGCCAGGCTGGGGAAGGCTGGAATAGTGTGCTGATGTGGAAGAAAACTAGCTATTGGTCCACCCAAAACTGGGTCTCTTTCTCTCAAGTGCAAGCAAATTTTTCCCCAGTGGAGAAGGTAAGTACTGCATCTTTAAGGAATAGCAGTGAGGTAAAGGAGAGGAACAGATTGTTGGTGTTTATACCTTTCTTCTTTGTTGAATTTGGGATTGGCGTCACAGATATCCAGGCTTTTACTGAACATTGTTTTACTATGGCAGGAACAAAGTGAGAAAACAGAGTTACTAATGTGGACATTCATATGAGATTTGCCTGATGCAGTCCCTGAGACCCACCCACCCAAAGTTACCCCACCCATTTTGAAGAAATGCTCTGGAACAGGGATCAGAACTGTGTTCCTTTACCAATTGGGTGTCTTGCCCTGGAAAGGTACCAAATTTATGGGTGTACTCAACTTAGATTTGGCTTATACTACACCAATGAAGCAAGTGGGGAGATTTGGATACTGAATTTGATGATGCAGGCTCAAACCGCAACTCTCAAGTTGGTCATGGTGGCATGAGGCAAGATTCATTTTATACAAACCATGTCTCTAAAACTTCTTGCACATGCCTTCCCCAAACCCAAGTTAGCCGATGAGGAAATGCTGACCCAAAGTAGAATCATATTCCTCACAGAGATTTGTGAGACATGTCAGAATTCAGCTGAGGCCACCAATATTAAACATGGTCTGAAGAATGCAGATTCAGTTAAGTGGTTCAAAATGGCCTCTGCTATACATACCTTGTTCCCACAAGTCCCCCCTCCCCCCATGGCCTCAGCTGCAAACAAAGGCCTAAAAGACAGGTCTGGCCTATGGACAGTTGATCTGGAGTATACCAGACCCAAATGAAAGTTGTCATTCCAGATAATCAGTGTAAAGTACCCACAAGAAAAAGGACACCAGTTTGTTGATGGAACCAACTCTCTCAGCTCCCCTTCCAGTTCTTAATCTGCTCTCTGTACTTCATTCTGTTTGCTTTAAGAGAAACCTAAAAGCCTATGACACCCAGGGAGAAAAAAAGAACCTGTTGCAGGAAAATGCACCATGAACGTGGCAGCTGCTATGGCATTGATGTATCTTGGGGGAGATGAAAGGCTGAGTTTAAATATGATGAAGAACAATGTACTAAAGTCCCCAGAATAGAAAGAATAAAAGGAAATGATGTTTACAGTAACCAAAACAGCAAATGGAGGAAGCAGGATTTTCAGTAGAGAAGTATTGAAAGCCAAGTAGGTTTTGGGATATTCAACACTGCATTTTATCTCTTCCCTCAGTAATAGTGAACAGGGAGGGAAGAGGCAAGGAATATATAAAGAGTCAGATACACTGGGGGGAAAAATGTAAAGCACTGAAGAAGCTAAGTAACACTTTTTCCTTACAGTACATTAGGGTTGGCAACTAGCAGGATTACAATAGGCCAGTCAAACCAGCACAACAGATACCTGTGCACTTTTGAGTCTCAGGCAGCCAGGAAGACAGTGCATGGCAACAAAACATTCCAAGCACAGACAGACAGAAAGCAACTGAAGGTAGAGTTATGCTGGTACATAGCTCCCTCATCCCACCCCTTGGCAGGTTTCGCATGATATTAAATATTCTTCACAAATATGTCAAAGAAAGGATAGAGGTTCTTTCCAAAGCCCATTAATATTTGTCCTTTCAGCTGCATTAACTATGAACCCCAACTCTTATTTCCCCCCCAAACCTATGCCAAGATTTTGTGTGGTTTTGTGCCACAAACCTTGGGTTTTGTACCACCACCTGCAGTGTATTGACACATCAAAGGTTCCTAGGTAAGGATGCTGAGAATTATCTGTTATAAATCCTGTTAGAGCCACAATTTCCAAACTGTTTTAGGAAAGGGAATTAGTGCTGGACCACTTATGTCTCTAGTGAACATATACCTTGAGAATGTTGTTCTTAAGGGCAGATGGAACTCTAACAAAAATTACCTTTCAAATGCTACTTGGAGCATAATACTATGCTGGGAGCCTTACAATGTTTGCCTATTGGTTGGATGTACTTGGGTTTTATTACTGATGGTACTGACAGTCTTCCTGTCAGATGGTAACCATCTCCAAACACCTTTGTTGTTAATGAACAATCCATGTTCTGAATAAGTACACTGCCAGTAGTCTATGCTGTATGCCTTTGCAATCTGAAGATGAGGTGGCTCATCTGATTTACCAAAGTACAGTCAAAAAATAATAATTCATTCTATGTCTCTTCCATTTCCCTGTTCACAATCACACATTGGTACCTTCCTTTAGCAGCTATGGCCTAGCAATCAACTATATGAGCAAAAGCGCAGATGTTGTATTTGGCATGCATTCTGACTCACAAAAATATGGACACATCCTTTGCTGTGTGGCACAACCTTTTGTATAAAAGCATCTCTTCGGAAAAAATTCTCTGGACTTCTGTCAATTTATCAGTTTCTACTAAAGCAGTGTTCATGCTCCCCATCCCCTGCCAACATTCAAATAAATAAAAGCACACACTCTCATTTGGTGAGAGACAAAGCTGTGTAATATTTGCACTTTCCTGAGAATCTGCTATGCAACTGCCATCCCAAGGTGAGAGATAGCAGGAATTGTGCAAGCTACTTTGATGTATCAGGATTAAGGCAAGATCTTAGAATCAGGAAATGACATTCTTCCTAATTTGGGTTTTCTTTCTTAGTTGGCTAGCCTAGCAAATTCTACCCAGACAAGTGCCTGATGTAAACAACTGGAATGCAAAACAGCATGGTAACTGTCTGCAGGTGAGTTTGTGCTATTATCACAAGCTGTCTCCATCATTCTGTTCCTGAAGAGCTTCATTGTTAGGTAAGCAAAATTCTCAGCACCCAAAATGGACTTTTAGAGTTGAGACAAGGGAGCCTATGTAATCAATGGTGATAGCTCAGTATTGTAGCAGTTTAGCCTCACCATGCTTACACTTGCTTTTTAGCCTGTCATCTCTGATCAAATTGGCCTCAACCACTACATCAGAATACATTTACCAAATTACCATTTCACTACTTACTTTTCAGGCATCCTGTTGCTGCATATCTCAGACCAAAAACTGTACAGTGCACAGCTATGTACCCCCAGCAATCAAATTTGGTTAGTCTTGGCAAATTGCTCTTTGCACACACTAGAGGTTTAACTGCACTGGACTACAGGCCCTCTTGTGTTTTCTACTTGGCGACTGGACATCAGCTAAAGTTGGGGAGGATAACTGCTAACAACTGAGGCACAGGTCTGTGTTGGAAAAAATTAAATTAACCTAGATGCACAGAGTTCTTTAGTACATTTCTATATAGTTTTAACACACATGGGGATTTCCTTTCATCTCTTCAGCCTTTAGACTTTCTATCCCATTCAAAATATAACCAGAAGACCCCAAAGAAGTTCACTGAGCTTATGCCTTCTGGGAACACCTTTACTTATTTATTTATTTATTTATTTATTTATGGCCGTCTGCTGCTCACTGCAACACCATGGCTGCCATGTTTCTTCAGACAGAGATTGGAAATAATTGATTTTCACGTAAGAAACATGCACACATTTTTGGATGAGACCAGAGGCTATGGTGACACTTTTTATTTAGCTAAGATGTTTCTCTTTAGCCTATGCAAGCTTCTATTGGTAATTATTCCCTCCCCCCAGCACTGCTCTGAAATGCTGGAAGCAAAGGAGTAAAAAAGTATACATATATTTTTTTAAAAAGCAACAGTAACTAGAGTAATGAAGTAATCTTCCTTACAGATTTCTGCACAGGCTACTGTGAGAAAACCTAGACTGATGCTCCTTCACCTGGATAAACATAATGGTGCCAGCTGAGATGGCTTCCGAAACTCTGATGGCACAGACTTCCTGACTTTTGGCTTTGGGGACCACCTACCTCTGTCCATGCTGTGCCATTTCAATCGCTCTGCGAGCTGGAACTGGGGATCCTCCATCTGTCACACTCAGGACCTCCATTGACTTCCTTTCTGGCCTCCGCTTCCCATGTCTGTTCAGCATTGGAGAGTCCACACGCTTTCTGGGAGGGTCTTTATGCAGAGATAATGCAGTCAGCATGGCTGAACACACCTCAGATGTCCCCGGCTCAAAATACTTTGCTTCCCAGGAAATACCCACACCATATTTTCTAAACTGCAAAAATAGGGGGCCCCAGTGGAAAACTGAAACATTAAGACTCCTCTGTACAATATCACACATGAAAAACCCCTCTTCACTCCATGAATATCTCTCAACTATGAGTTTCCATTCAGAATGGAAACCATGAGTATCTCTCAACAGCTTTTCAAAAATGATCTTCAACAAATGTAAGTAAACAAGTAAAAAACAGAGCTGTGATTATCTGGAGGGTGAAATGAAAAACAAACTTTTCCCACTTGCACATAAGGTTAGAACACCGTTAAAATAAATTATGGTTTAAGGTGGGTAAGCTGGAATGATAAGAATGCTCACTTCACTCCTCCACACTGCTCTTGCCTTGCTGCTGGGAACAAACCAGAGTCTGTTTAAGTCTGAATCCAGGCTTGTGATTTATTTCTCTCCAAACAAACCATGCACAGAAACCATGGTTTGCTCTTGGCTTACTGCTTGTAGCTTGTTTGAAGGAAGCAATGAGTTCTGGTTCAGGCATCATAGTCAGCCAGACCCTGGCTTGCTTCCCAGTAGCACAGCAGAAGCGGGAGATGAACAAAGCAAGCTTGCTGCTCGCTTGCATTAAGCCATAGTTAATTTTAATCTTTGGTTTAGCTTTACGTGCTAACCAGGCCAACGTAGCAGTCACTGAAATGGAGATTACAATATTCCAGACAAATAGCAGTCACTGAAATGGAGACTACAATATTCCAGATGTAGAGACATTTTAGGTAAGAAGGTTTTATATTTGCCTGTAAGCAGCTACTTAAAAGTTAAATGAAGGCATCTTAGAAGGGCAAGCAAGATAGAGCCTAAACTTGCAGTATTAAACTAACATTTACTGCCAATGGGTCTTGTAATAAAAAAATAGCAAACATGGAGTCTGGCATTTACTGGAGGATACTGTATAGGAATCTGTCACTTTTAGCCTATGAAACACTCAGGAATGGTCCAACAGTGTTCTGCCCCAGTTCTCCAGCAACTTGCCTTTTCAATATGTTGTGTGTGTTAAAAACTCTCGTTTTGCACTGAAGAAACTACTGCCCTCTGACAAAACAGGGGTTTTCAACTATACCATATTTTATACCCTCACGTCTTGATTTATGTGACCTTTCATATCATCATCCCTCTTCCCCAAGGAACCAAAACAATGTTACAGCCAGGCAGAATGGAAACAAATAAGCATTCTTGCATGTGTGCTGATGAGTTTGTTCTTGACAGTAGGGCAAAAGTAGAGCAAAGTTTTAAAAAGAAGAAATGCTGCTTTCTATTCTCATAAATCTGCAGTGGCCTGTATAGAGAGATATCTGTGTGCTTTGTGCAACTGTGGAATAATGTCAGACTACATTGCAGGAGAAATTTTGGTTCAATAGAGAGGAAGAAAACATACTTCTGAGAGAAGGGAACCACACACATGCGCAGGATCAAAAAGAGGAAAGTTAAAAAAAAAGAAAACAACAACAGACTACCAGAGTTGAATCATTCATTTAGCATCAGCTAGAATTCCAAAGCCTGAACTATTGCTCTAAGGTTTCTCAAACTTGCCCATGTGCACCTAGACAGATGAACACTTATTCTGCATGGCATGCATCTTTGAAGTAAGTAACATCTCCAAGCAACTATTATTACACCATCACTACTTCCCTGATCCTTTCCTCTCATCTCTTTGTTTGAGGCCACAGTTAATGGCTAATGATGAGATATTCATCAGAAGCATGATTGCTCTCAATTAAACCTTGCTCTGCATTGCCAGAGATATTGCTAGGAGCAAAGAGCTAAACTTATCCACCATGCTTCCCTTGGGAAAGGAAGCACAACTAACACTTGAATAATAATGCACATGAATTCTAAAATATGATGACACATCACACAGATATTGCAGCTCAGAGATAATGTTAACACATTCAGGGAAGACATTTTTCTTCCTGCACAGAAAAATCCAGACAATAGTTTGCATTAGTGCATGAAACGAATGTTATGATACATCTGTGGCATGCAAAGAGAAGGAGGAAAGCCTACCTCAGATGCACAACTGAGGCATAAAATTGCACTTGTCTGCGCAGGAAGTCAAAATTCAACCACTTAAATAATAAGTAGCAGAATTATCTTTTGTGCCAAAGCATTTAGCCAAATCAATTTGTTGTCTATGGAGCTTACTTTAAGAAACTCCCCTATATGTATAATTCATTGTCTAGGGAGTGTACCTTAAGAAGTCAGAAACAGCACATCAGAAAAGACTCTCCCATATTTTTCTATAAGCATTATGTGAGATATAGTAAGAGAGCAAGTATGCTGCATCCACATTATTTAAATCCACTGGATTCACTGGAAATGCTTCCTTTCTGCTTTATGTGCATACATAGCTAAGAACATGTTTCAAGTGAAGTGATCAAGGACTGCTGACTGTGGCTTCAGTATGAAGCTCCAAGTTCAGTCTGATGCACACATGGAGCTCCCACCCACACCAGCTTTTATTTCAGTGGTAGGGAAAACTCTAGCCATGCAAGGAGATGCATAAACTGAGATGCAGTCACCTCTACTGAAGTTAATTTTAAAGCCTTTCAGGTGCAGGTAGGTCTGTATGTATACGAGACTTTCTGAAAATGCAAGGAGCTTCTCAAATAGACTGAATATTATGTAACATGCTATAACACTTGGTAAGATGTGGCCAGTCCCTCCAGTGAGAGCAACACCAAAAGAGGGACCCACTCTAGAGACACAGATTTGTTTCCAGGTATACCTATTTCATTTCTAGGAGGAAGGTCCTCATCCTCATGACTAGGATATCTCTCTTTCCGATCAAGGAGAAGAAAATAAATCATTTTCTCTTGGTTTTCTCTGGAAAAACAACAATACATCATCATCATCATCATCCAATAAAAATTTCCAGCTTTTTGCACAATATTAACTTCATTTATGATATCTTAAATGATGGAAGAAAGAGCTGGTGCAGACATTATTGGATGGACTTACCTGCATGAATAGCTACTCCTTGAAAAAGAACTGTTACCTTCTGAATTGTTTTTATGGTTGACAGTTTTAATACGATGCTCTCAGGTCATAAGAATATTAAAAGATCCCTGCTGGATCAGACCAAAGGCCCATCTAGCCCAGCAACCTGTTCTGACAGTGACCAACCAGATGTCCATGGGAAGTCCATGTGCAGAACCAGTGCGCAACAGCACTCCAATGACTTGTGATTCCCAGAAGCTGAAATTTATACTGCCCTCGACAATGGAGGTGGAACTTAGTAATTGAATCCTTTGGGGGACAGAATATGAGGGATATGGATACATTTATAAATAAATAAATAAATGTTTTGCTCCATGTAAAACACTCTCTTCATGTGGAAAAGAAGCAAATAAGGAAGACACATTTCCATGTGCAGGGACACATTTTGGTTTGGTTTTTACATGGAGGAGTATTCAAGCATATAACCCTCCCCTCTGTATCTGAAGTGGTACAGCTTAAAAAGGATTGCATCAGGCCACTGGTAGAGCAATCATGGGGGCTTCTTACAACTTTGGTTCACAAGCGTGTTCTGCCTCTGCCACCAGAGCCAGAAGCTATGAGAGGCAGCAGCGTCCCTGGCCTGTGAGGAACCCTTGACTTGTGATGGACTGAACATTCAGTTGCTCTGGCGACCATTCCTGAGCCAGAGGAAGTTTCTATATGCTTTTCTGCGATTATGAGGGGGCAACTCTTGTCTATTTTACTGTATTTTAAAAAATATCAGGAGCTGTCTCAATAACTTTGGTTAGTAGCCAAGGTAAAAAATAGTCCGAATAAATAAATAAGAGGCTGAGCTATGAATCAAGAAGGCCCTCATTTGAATCTTGCTTCTGCTGTGAACTCACTAGGTGGCCTTAGACAGATCACTGTTTGTCAGCTTCAGCCCCTCACTTCCCACCACCTGCAAGATGGGAGATAATTATACTGAGCTACCCTACAGGATTGTTGTACTACAACTAAATAATGCATATGAAATACTTTGTACTATTATTATTATTATTATTATTATTATTATTATTATTATTATTAATACTTTATTATTTATACCCCACCCATCTGGCTGGGTTTCCCCAGCCACTCTGGGCAGCTCCCAACAGAATACTAAAAACATGATAAAAGAGCAAACATTAAAAACTTCCCTAAACAGGGGTGCTTTCAGATGCCTTCTAAAAGTCAGATAGTTGTTTATTTCCTTGACATCTGATGGGAGGGTGTTCCACAAGACAGTCGCCAATACGGAGAAGGCCCTCTGCCTGGTTCCCTGTAATCTCACTTCTCACAGTGAGGGAACTGCCACAAGGCCCTTGGCGCTGGACCTCAATGTCCGGGCTGAACGATGGGGGTGATGACGCTCCTTCAGGTATACAGGACCAAGGCCGTTTAGGGCTTTAAAGGTCAGCACCAACACTTTGAATTGTGCTTGGAAACATACTGGGAGCCATGTAGGTCTTTCAGGACCAGTGTTATATGGTCTCAGCAGCCACTCCCAGTCACCAGTCTAGGTGCTGCATTCTGGATTAGTTGTAGTTTCCGGGTCACCTTCGAAGGTAGCCCCATGTAGAGCACATTACAGTAGTCCAAGCGGTATACTGATGTTGAATATTATTATTACTACTACTGGTAGTAGTTTTAGCAGTATCTGCCAGAATTGCATCAGCTCCTAGTGACCCTCAAGAGATTCCTCTTGATATCGATAGATAGATAGATAGATAGATAGATAACACTGAACTGGGTGGATGGCAAGTCTGATTTATCACAAGGAAGTTCTTTTACATATCAATCTGCTGAAAAATTATTATTGGCTCATCTTACTATACATGGCCCATGCACCAGGGTAACATTATGTCACAGAGCCTATTTAACAGATGAGTAGAAAAGAAGATCTTCCATGGCTGCTGCAGGGAAAAGAAATGCTGCATGTAGCAAAGTTTGCCTTTTAACAGAAATCTGCAATAGCTAAGTAAATCATGCCTTCCATGGTTTTTGGTGACTGTTCCCATATACCCATCAAGCCTATGTTAAGCAAACACTGAATGCTTACTCTTCTGTTAGCAGGTCCTGTAAGAGTTTATTTCTGTCACGAAAGCAACCTAACGAGTGCATGCTCTCTAAAACATCAGGATCAATGTCCTCCAAGGAAGGGAGAGAGCGAATCTGCACCTTTCGAGGAATTGGTTGTTCTGGTTCTGGCTCATTCTTACCCCCTCTGCAGAAAAGGAAATAGAGAAAAAAAAAACATGGTAGCATTTTAATAACAAGGCTATAAAAAGCCATCTGTCTTCCTAAGAACAGACTTCCTCTATCTTCAAAATTTAAAAGGATATTAATACCATGAATACCTTGCAGATCCACTGAATAGTAACTTCATACATGGAAATAAGTCCCATTCATTCCAGTAAATGCATTTTCAAGTAAATATGCAACTGTGGGTTAAGCTATGAAGGATAGTTGCAAGACATGGATTTTTAGCAGCACAGATTGAGCAAGCATCTAGGTAAAATATTTACTATGAGCAATGAAGATCCCCAGGAATGTGCATTCAAGAATCACAGTTACCAACCTGTTTTAAGGGATTTCTATTTTTAGCATACTGCCACTTTAATTTAATACAAAACAAAACCTTATTCATAAGTACTCTAGGAAGCAGAATTCACTATCTATATTACGAATGGAACCCAAGTGCAATGTCTTGTTCAGCTGTTAGCTGTCATTCCTGTACTTGATGTGTCATAACATTTCAGTCTAGCTGACCCGTTTTATCTCCTGAATGTTGCCACTGCTATCAGTCATGGCAACAGCAGGTACACACACATTCACACTAACAGATACTGATGTAATAAAAATAAGGCCCATTTTTCAGGTATAGGCAGCCTGGGTGTGACTGGGAAAGACTTTTGTTTGCAGGTAAACAGTGTTTCCATGTGCTCTGGCACTTGTCACGGTGTCCTGTTGTGCCAGAAGCAGTTTAGTCATACTGGCCACATGACTCGGAAAACTGTCTGCGGACAAATGCTGGCTCCCTTGGCCTAAAGCGAGATGAGCACCACATCCCATAGTCAAATTTGACTGGACTTAACCATCTAGGTTAGGGATGCTTCAGATATGTTTTGAGCACCCATGAATGGCGGAAAGAAACCCATATATTTCCCCTGTGATTTTAAAAAGGGATCTTATGATGGATTGTATTCAGGTATATCCAAAATAGTGTAGCGTGCACAGGAATCTCTAACACTACTAATCTAATGAGTGAGCATGGACAATGGTGGGCCTCTATTATTTTCTGCTGAGCTCATGGTTGCCCACAATGCAGACATGGTGCAGAAGCTATGTACAATTTTCTAGCTTCCCTGAAAAGCAGTGACTTTAATATGTCTTTCCAAATATCAACAAAAAGTTACTTACATATACCATATGTGCTTCTGAATGTGTTCTAGCTACAAGAAAAGAGTAAACAAAAGAAATGAGTAAACTCAAAATAACAGGTACATACGTTATGCTATTGAGCATTGCAATTTGGTCAGAGCACCAGAGGTGTTATCTCTACAGAAGAGTCCCTGTCTCAATTCCTATGACAGGATGCTGTGACTACACTAATCATTCTTTTTATACACACCTGTGCCAGTTGCCCCTCATCCTCTAGCTGCAACATATTGCAGGTGAAAATAGCTGCAGGACAAAGCTTACTACCAGAAATTGGTCTGGATTGCATGCAAAGGGGGGGGGGGTGTTTTTAAGTGACAAGCCTAGAACCTCAGCACCAAACATTTCTCAGTCAAATCATCTAGGTTACAGGAACCAATTTTTCAAAAACTGGCATCATTTGGAGACATCCCATTACATGTCACTCCAAGAAGGCTGGTAGCTTGCCTGACTCCATTCCCCACATCTCTTCTCCATCCCCCCTATTCTCTTCAAGGGTGCACAACACAGTTCTGGCCTATTGCTCTGCATCGTGGTGTAATTTTTCTTGCCCTTCTACCTCTGTCCACTGAAGGCTGAGGAAGGGAAAGATATGCCAGAGCTTGCATGAGATTCATGGCTTTATTAAAGACACAGAGGCAAAGACCAAATGAGAACCCAGTGAGTCCAAGGACTGAAATACTGTGGGGCTAAAGTCTTCAATTCTAAACAAACTGTGCTAAATTGAACTGCAGCAGGAGTTGTAGACCATGTGCAGAAGTCACATGCTGGATGTATTCTTACAGCATCAAAATCAACCAAACACGATATGCAAAATTACTTTTAATCATGAAGGCCACAGAAACATAATTCTTGCTCTGCCTCATCCAGTGCTATTCAAACTAATAGCTGGCTAACAGAAGAGACTGTTTGCTGGATGACGATTCCAAGTGAATGTGCCTCAAATCAAACTGCTGAGCTCACAAGTGTGCAGTATGCATAGGGGCTGAAACTATGTGTGACCTAGAGAAGGGCAGAGAACTGGAACGACTTAGAAACCCCATTGGCTGAAGCAAGGGATCAGAGGCCCATTAAAACTGGCCAGGAAGAACTGAGGCAGCTGTCCTGCTCTCATTACTTTCCACTTCATTTCCAGACTAATGAGAACTGGAGAGCCAAAACATGTGCATGGCTACGTGAAGGAACACAACAGGCTGAGGGAAGACTGCTTTGAGGCCGAGAGAAGCAGGGGAATCAGGGGCTTCTGTACATTATATAACAATCATATTGGAACGCTCCAAACAGACTTCTTTTATGTTTTAATGAGGCAGCTTATTTGGTGTGACTGTGACAGGGGTTTACCAAAATCAAAAGCACAAGGAACAGAATTCTGAACAGTAAAAGTTGAAAGTGGGTAAGAAAATCTTAAGTTTCCTCTATTTTCGATAGTAAAGGGAAAAGTTAGGCTTGCTGCTCCAAACTAGCTCACCTTGTAAAAGCTAGAGTTTTAGTGTTAGGGAGAGTAAGGCAACTGTAATGGTAGAGTGGTCCCCAGCTACAGCACCGATCCTGTAAGGCTGGTTAGTAGCCTTGGGGAACCCACCCTAATTCATTCTCTCTGCTTCCAACATCCACTTACAGATCCCCTAGGACCAGGGGTGTGGGCTTCCCACAGTCTTACAGTGGTCACCTCTAGAGTAATGGAACAGCCAGCTACATTCCAAGTCTCTGGCTTGACAACTTCAGCCTGCCTCCCCTCTCCCAAGCACTTTACCAATCAGTAGCATAGGCCCATGCAGCCCTAAGCCACATGAGTCAAGTAGCCCTTTTGTGTGTTCAGAAACCAGTATAACCCACCAGCCTAATTAAACAGTTTGTGCAAATGGATCATAGGTAAAAAGTAATCTCTAGAGTTGTAAAGAGCTGTTGTTTCCCCTTCCCCCTTAATGCACATTTCCTACTTCTGCCTTAGTTTCTAGACAGATATTCAACAGGTAAAGCCTTTTCTTTATGGAAATCCAACAATGGAAAGAGCTTCACCCTGATGGTGCTCCCTCTAATTTTGTGTTATACCATGCCCACCCCCCAATGGCAGTCATTTTGTGATGGGCACCCCCAGCACTCTCTCAAAAATCAGAATGTGTCCCCTGGTCCAAAAAAATGTTGGTGGCCCTTGGTACAGATGAAAAGGCTAAGGCATGTCCATGTTGGCTTCATTCTGAAGCCTTCCTATAGTTGCAGCTATCATGCATTGGAGCTAGTGAGGAAGAAGGAAGGGCAGCTAAGGAGGGCCAGATATACAAACAATCACACTCCTTTAACACACATACGTCACATAACATACCTAACACAGAGAGACACCTGACACTGGCACACTCTTCTTTCTCTCATGCTGGAACACACAGAGGTTATGGGGAGAGGGGAACCAGCATTTCTGGGCTCCATTTGCTGAGGTGGGAACTGCCTTCTCTGTCCATTGCAAGGCCAATGCCTTCTTGGGTCAATTCTGAAGATACATTACAATTGCTAAGGTGACAGTTTCCAAGCCAGATGCATTTTCAGTATTTCCCAAATCAGAAGAGCCTGCAAGGTCATGGCTGCAGCCAAGACTGAGACAATTTGACCCTTCATATAAGGATATCAAATGGAAGTCTGTTGTGTTTCTTTTGCTCTTGCCACTTCAAGCCAAACATTGTAGGGCTAAAGAGGACTTGGTCAGAAACTAGCCTTAAAAATGCAGCCGTAGTGCTAGTTTCTAAAAATCTCCCTCAGAAACCATTTTCAGGTTTTCTATTTGGGGATATGGAATATGTGCTATAAAATCAGTCTCTATTCTTATTCCAATTTAATTGCATTGAAATATTATGATGATATCATACATTCCTTGCTTGCTGCTGCCAACATGTCCACTGCCTTTTAGTTTTCTTTTTTTTAAAAGATGGCGTAATTAATTAATGCTTTGTTACTTTTCATCTACTTTAAAGTGACAAGGAAGGGTTACAGGAGGGCAATTGGTTTTGACAAGGAGTAGACGGTAGGCTTTTTGCTCTGCAGAGCTAGGGAAGGTGATCCACAGTGGGAGTTAATCTCACTCCTTCTACCTTCATTTAAAACATGGTATTTAAATGTGTTTAAGTGACAAAGGCATTTAATAGGCTTCCCCAAGAGGTTTTCCTCTCTGTTCTAACGACTGCTTGCTACGTTTAATGCCATTTTGGAAAGAAGCTTTAAAAATCCCATTTCCATATATCAGAGGAAGTGTAGCCCAGATATTGTCAAATTACAGCTTCCAAAATCCAATACTATCGGCCATGCTGATTGAGGGTTATGGGAGTCCAACTTCTGCAGGGTGGAATGCTGGCTACCCCTGCCATATCACATGGCCCCATTATGCATTATAAAAACAAGCTCTATAGGCAAACCCACAGTGGAAGTTCCATTTTTAATATTAGAGGAGGGAACAAGGAATATAGTTCTGCAGCTTTTTTGGGAAGATCCCAAAATTGTTCATCTTCACATTAGAGATGAAAATAAAAGCATATGCAACTTCTCAAGTCGCACAGAGCTTGTGATCCGTCACTGTGGAAGGCAAATACTCTGAATTACTACAGGGTTTATCCACACTTACTTTTTGCCCTGCTCTTTCCAGGCACAGGTCTGCACTGTTACACTTTTTTGCCCTTAGCTTTCCTTGGGAAAACTCGTTCTTTAAAGCTAAATTGGAACAAGCATCAATTCGGGTTTTCAGCAGACTGCCATTTGCTCCAATCAAGCAGTAAAGAGTGGGCTTTCATGGGGATAGCTCCAGAGGAAAAGGAAAAAGAAAAAGGAAAGAAAAGAGGATGCTTTAAATAGCAGACCATGCCTGGAAAGAACAGAGGAAAGGTAAGTGTGGATAAGCCCTCAGTTAGATAGCAGGCTTTGTAATGACCCAAGAATCAATAATGACAATGGAGCACTGAAAATTGACAGTTGTTTATGTAAATTAATGGTTGTAAATGAATGCACAACAGGATGCAAGACTTTTTGCAAAACACACACACTGCTCTTTGAAACACAAGCATACACACATAATATCTGTGTATTGGAGTAAGGTGGTAAATCAGAGGGAACTCAGCAACACCTAGATTGTGATGGATCTAGGATATTATGAGTTGCTCACTAAGCTGCATGCAACCTAGAATGATAATAAGTGGAACTGAAAGATAGGCAATTACTATGCAATGAGGTGAGGGTTTTGTTTCCACCTCTAGCAGATGTGTGTCTGGGAGGGTGTGGGGCTCACGTCATTAAATCATCATTTCATTTAATGCAGATTGACCTAATAGAATGCTGTCTTCTGTGGAAAAGTCAAACAATGATCCAAGTTGTGATTTATAAATATTTTAACAGAATGAAGTTCTGAGAGGAGTTTCAGATTTACATTTTTTCATACATACTCCCATGCAGAAGGAATCTGTGAGCTCAATATTATCTACTAAATCATTTCCGGCTCCTATATACCGTATATGTTGCTTGTACCAAAATGCAAGAAATGTCACAAATTATATTAGAAGTCCTGCTTTTCAAAATTATTTAAACTTACAATATTAGCATAGTATACACACAAAATGTTCCCATGCAACACTGACACAGTTCCTCTGCAAAAAGTACCAAGGTGAAACTTCTCAGAAAACACAGGAGAGAAAATCTAGACATTTGCAAGCAACAAAGTCTGGGTCCAAATACCAATGGTGCCAAAATTCATAAATGGAGGCTTTGTAATGGCAAACATATAATGGCAAACTCTGCAATCTGTTTGCAAGCTGAGCCCAAACTGCAACAACACGAGACCCAGCTCATTATCAGTTTACTTGCACCATCACTAGAGCTCCTGCTATCACATCCATCAGTTTACCTTTGTAAAGTACAACAAAAGGATGTTCTATTTGATGGCCACCCTGTGAGACCTATCCCATCCCAACCCTCATTTCAACAGCAGCATCCCAAGCATCAGTGGCCACAGTATGAAATTTTATGTTTGTGCAGAGCTCTGACATTAAATAAAAACGCACAACTTTTAGAAGTGGAGGTGATGAGTGGAAAGCAGAAGTCACGAGATCTACAGTAAATGCCTTCTTACCGTCAGCCGTTTCGAGGCATCCACTTCAATCATCCCCCGCAAGAGATTTTGACAATCTGGCGGGATGAAATGTGGCATATGGAACACACCACGTTTCACTTTCTCTAGCAGCTGCCGCAAGTTATCGTCATCGAATGGTAGGGCACCCTGGAACAGCAGGACAGAGGAAAAAGAGGAAAAAGTAGTAGAGGAAGGAAGCAGTGGCAGAGGAAGAGGAGTGCGGGGGGAGTGTACCGCCCCCGGCAGCACGATCCTGGTAGGGTGCCATCGCGCTGCCCGCCCTGCCTGCGCTGGGCGCCACGCCCCTACAGGCAGCGTGCCAGGCCACTGTGGGTGCCACGCCATGCCCCCAAGACGCGTGCTAGCCCCGCTCCGCCCCTGCCTGCTCTCTACCCCCAGTGCCGGAGCATGAAGCTCCGCCACTGGAAGGAAGAAAGGTAAATGGGTGTTGAACACAAGCAATGACAGAACAGAGGAGAGAAATGAGGAGACATTCGGGCCCAAACTACGTATGAGGTTAGTCACAATGCAGGCTATTAACTGAAGTGTATTTTTCTGATAAGCAGTCCATGTGAGGAGAGGGGTCCCTGCTCTAGACTGGGATTCTAGTGTGAGAAGTGTAGGAGAGGGTAAACTTCTGCCAAGCTAGATCATGTCATCAGAAAGGGACAGCGTTGTTTGGTCTTAATTTAGTCATAACTTAGCACTTGAACACGTCAGAATGGCCTTAGCTCCCTAAAGAATGTGTAGTGCCAGAAATGGTTGAATCCTGCCACTAGCTACTCAACAGAACCCAAATTCTGTCACATGTGGTTGGCCCTAAAATAATGGATCCAAAACATAGATTGGGTTTGGATATAATTCTGAAAGCAGCATATCCCTTTATCCTTTTCAGCATAGAAAATAAAACTTGGTGGAACATAGATAAATATATTGAATTTTAATTAGTCAATGAGGAACAGAACATAGCACGAATGGTTTTCAAGAAAATTATCCATAGATACAAAGATTTGCTTAACTTCAGCTGAGCTGTTTAGTTGTAGTTGCAGCTCAAGGCTTTGATCTGCTGGCAGTCCTCCAGGGCAAACTCTTAGCAGCAGATGTGTTTATCTGCTCCTTGGTTCTAATCTCCTCTGGACATATTTACACCAAACACTAAAAGATGGCTGTTTAGCATGAGAGACTTTTCCACCTTGCAAAATGTCAAAAGGCCAGAAGGAAATGTGACTGACCAGAATATGACCTATGTTCACACATAAGACAAAGGTTTTCTTTCAAAGGTCTTTATTTAGAATAGTCAGCTCAGAGAGCTAGGATACCATCAGCTCCTGATGCTAACCAAATAGCTGGATCACATAGTGTTCAAGCTGAGCAGAGACCGCAATGAATATGAGTTTCTCCACTAGCCTAAAATGAAGATATAAAATCCACTGGGTGATATGGTAATGGCTTTCTCAAAAACATAGTCCACATAACATAATCTCTCTGGGTTACCTCTTATCCTTGCCTTCAGTATGCTATGAAACATATCAGAATCAAATTGGGGGGAAATTGGTTATCAAATTTCCCATGTTATCCACAGGATTGCTGAATCAGGCCCCAAACTGAGTCAAAGGTGCCTTGCATGTAAGTGTGTAATGCTGAATACCAAAACAAAGCCTTTGATAGCATAAGGTAAGCAATATATAAGCAATATATTAATCTAAGGATACCCTCTGACTATTAAGCCACTAAAAGCTCCTAATGCCCTAACTATTTTTATGAATTATAACAATGCTGACATTTGAATGTAGTTGCATAAGGTTTCATATGAAAGGTCTAGTGCTACAGAATATATCTTAATTTACACTAGTGATGATATGATTTGCTAGTAAGTAGTCTGAAATTATCTGATTTAAGTCAGGTGTATCTTGTTAAGCATGCATTTTTTAAAAAAAGAATAATGCATGTCTTTCTCCCTAACAGCTAAGTGAAGAAAACACATATTTTTACTAATTTGTTGGGAACAGCCCACAGTTGCTGGGACACCCCGTCAGAGAGGCAGCATATAAATGATAAAATTATTCTTATTCTTATTACACAGATATCCAACCCAATTTCAGTGAAATATTGATTAGATAATGGGAAATTTGACAGACATTGTTTTTCTCAACTTGTTTCAGCTATATTTCATGATCTAACTGGACCGACATAATTCTTTCTAATACATGTCCCTTTCTCTGGAAAGGGATCAAACATATTATGGAAACTATCTTCAAATTTTGTTTCACTTTGCTTCTTTCTGAGTCTTTAATAAATGGGTGCTCTACTCATCTACTATTTAATGAAAGGAATGTGATGAAAGTGTTATTGATTCCATTTGTATGACCTTGTTGTCTCCATTACATACGAGTGACAACTTTCCACAACAGTCTGGACACTTCCTTTAGAATACCTCTCTCATTTCCTTTGCTAGTACACACACACTGCTTTTGACAGCTTTTGATTTTGCCAACAAGCCCTGAACTGATCTGGGCCTGCATTGATCCACTCTGGACAAATTCCAGATCAGCCCCGTTTGGTTCAGAATCTGGGATTTGTCCAGACCAGATGCACAGCCTTAATACATGCCTATGACAGATATGTAGATACATGTTCAGAGGGGTGCTGAGCCCTCCAGCAACATTTTTAGCATGGCATTTTGAAATTATGATTCAGTAGACCATCATGAATGCAAAAATACAGTAGTTGTCCTATATAGTGAAGGTAATGACTCACCACTAACAATGCAAACAAAATGACTCCACAGCTCCAGACGTCTGCTTTTCTCCCATCGTATTTCTCCCCCTGTACAATATGGAAATAGGAGATTTAACCTGAAGGTTGTTAGATAAATAATTATCCAGGTGTCCTTGAATTCAGTGGGAGGAAACGTTCTTTTTCTCCAAACCACACCAATATATTACACAGATCTAATATATTACAAAAAATGCTTAATTGCACACAATGAGTATAGGATATATTTAGTGCAGTTTGGCAGGTAAGAAGTAGAGAAGACCACCTTTTGAAAGAACAAAGGACTTATGTTAAAACAGTAAACAACAATTTTAACATAACCATACTGTTTAAGTCTATGCTTTCCCTGTCTGTCACTCTACCCTGCACAGAACATTAATCTCCCTGTTTAAGGACCTCTGAGTCACTGTAAATATATCACATTCACAAACTGCATTTATATATGGCACTAGCCAGGTTAGCATGGGCATAGTGCCCACCCATTTAGGAATTGCCTTAGGGATCATTAGAGCTGCTTTGCCCTTTCCTGTTCTGTGGACATGTATACAGATCTTCAGTAATGTAACACTGAGATGAGAGAGAAGGCCGTAGATGGATAGGAAGTTATGCACATACCTCCCATTCCAGAGGATGGATTCGGGTATTGTGGTGCACATTGTGCATACACAGAAGGGAGAAGGGATGAAAGGGTTATTGTGAATCCAATGTCAACCCCTCAGAAGGTAGGCGAGGAAACTTTGGCACATGGGCCAAAGCATGTCTCTCAATTTGGCCCATGAAATCATTCCCCCAAAACCAAACCCACCTGCTCCACACATGTTGTTATATTGCACAGGCTGAATGTCATAGGTGACATCTGCTATGGGGCAGACAATGACATGGTTAAAAAGGTACAATAGGGAGTTTAAAGTTAACTTCTAACTTTTCATTTGCCAGTGGCTCTCATGCTGACACTAAGCCACTGGGAACTCTCATGCAGCCAGGTGAGTTTGCTGTCAGAGCTGGTCAGGGCTTGTGCTATGACTGCCACTGAACTCTGAACCCCTTTGAATGTTGAGAGGTGGGCAGGGCTGCAGTACTTAAAAAAAAAAAAGATTAAAAGAGGAAAACTTTAATTTTCAATTCAACTATCTGCATTTGTTTGTTTTTAAAGTTACCCCATGACATGAAGAAAAATGTCTGGAGAACTCTTATTAAGAAGTATTGTATGTCCTTGTACTTGTCTATGATCCACAGGATGACAAGGAGAATGTATTGGAATCGCATGTGTAAGAAAAAGTCTGAAGAATCAGCACAAAACCTGAAATGTTAGAGATGCCTTGAGGATATGAAAAAACTGTTTCTCTTCCAGTTGGTTCTTTATGGGGCTCGGAATTAGTCATATTTGCCAGATCATGACATCAGCTGTCAATCCCCTGCTATTGATTTTATGAAGCTTAAATTCACAATTGTCCCCTGAGTCTGACAGGGGGGAACCAGAACCTTTTGTTTACCAAGTCACTAGGGGCTGCAATAGTAGCATACCCTTGTTGTCCAGTGACACACCAAGAGTAGCACGTTTCACCTTTCTTAGGTGAAAACTGAAAGGGCAGAAGACGGCTCAAAAAAATAGTTTGAATTGGAAAATAAAACCAAGTAAACACAGGGGACTGTTGCTCTGGCTGTTAGTGATCACATGAATGTCCTTGTACTGAATTCTTATAAACCTCTTGTACTATTCAGATAACCAGACAATGTGATACAAGTGGAGGACTATCCAGAAATACCCAATAATAAAAGAGAGAAATAAGTTTTTGTTGTTGTTGTTGCTGCTGCTGCTGTTGCTGCTGCTGTTGCTGCTGTTGAAAAAAGGATTATTTTAAGGATTTCAAGCTCACTTACCCGAATTACTTCTGGACATGCATAATGTGGTGATCTGGAAGAAAAAAAAGATGATCCAGTGAGTACTGAATTCCTCCTTGTTTTTATTTATTATGTGAATAATAATAACAACAATATGGCTTCCAACACATATAAAACAATAAAATGTCAAACAATAAAAACCTCCCGATACAGGGCTGACCAGATGTCCCCTAAAATTGGTGTAGTTCTTTATCTCCTTGACATCTGATGGGAGGGCATTCCACAGGGAGGGTGCCATTGCTGAGAAGGCCCTCTGCATGGTTCCCTGTAGCCTCACTTCTCGCACGGAGGGAACCACTAGAAGGCCCTCGGAGCTGGACCTCAGTGTCCAGGCTGAACGATGGGGATGGAGAAGCTCCTTCAGCTATACAGGGCTAAGGGCATTTAGGGCTTCAAAGGTCAGCACCAACACTTTGAATTGTGCTCAGAAATGTACTAGGAGTCAATGTAGATCCTTTAGGACCAGTGTCATATGATCCCAGCAGCTGCTCCCAGTCACCAGTGTGGCAGCCACACTGTTGTAGTTGAAAGTATGGGCTTTCAGAGACAGCTCTACCTACCATTCAAACAGTATCAGGGAAATTCTAAAGTTCTCCCAGCTGCTGTAAGATTATTAAAAATAGGCTGAAAGAACAGGAAAGTTGTCACTAACCATTTAAAACTGGCAGATGTCGTCAGCTAGTGACTCACAGCTGAATATGAATGAATGGCTGAATTAATACACATTTATTATAGAAGGCTTTTGGCCATAACAATATTAATAGTACAGTGAAGTACTAAAATAAATGGGCAAAATTTATATATCCAAAAAGCACGAGAGCCAAAAGACAGGTCAGTATCAACCAAAAGTCATTATACCTCACTATTCTGACAATAGATTTCATTTCTGCTCATAAAACAAGCTAGGAGCACATCCAAATTAACAAGTCCCTAAAACTGTCATAAGCAAATCCATCAAATGCCTCCACTTAAAATATTATGGCATGAGATGACACTGTTGGGTACTGTGGTGCTTAGACTGGGAGCCCTGCAGATCAAGCACTAGCTTCCTGTTTTACTGGGGACTCTGGCTGAAGGAGGGAGCTACAGGTAGTTCACGTTGAAGCACTTGTAGAACAGCCCCAAACCATCCTGGCTCCAGGGAGCCAGAAATACACCAAAGGGCTGTTATAAAGCTGACATATCTGCTGTTTTCCTTTAGTCTGGGCACTGCATATCTGAGAGAAGCAAGCAGATTTTCCATCAGGACCCAGCTAGTATATTAATGATCTTAGGCTGCTTTGCTTCAGTCTACCTCCTGTATTCCTGTCTATTATCTGCCTGTCTGCCCAAAGTATTTGCCTCCCTTTGGGCCACGTGTTTGATTGATACAGAAGCAAAGCATGGCACTGTTGTATGCATTAACCAAGACACTTTCTTTTATGCTTCTTATCTTCAGAGTGCCTTAAAAGAATTTCTTCATCACCAAGAGGAAGCTGGAGAATATTTGCTCTAAATAATACATAGCTGTGCTCTTGAATTGTATTGCGTAGCCATCATTAAGCCTATTTCTTCTGCTCTTCCAGTTTTTACTGGTCAAAAGAGCTTGCTGATCCATGATTTCTACATATGGCCCATCAAAGCAGTGAGGAGGAAAAATTGGACAGCAGCAGCAGCAACCCCCACCAATATAACATGTGCTCAGACCACTGTCTGCTGCTGTGCTCCCTGCCTGGCAACTAATTGAGAAACAGTTCCCTGAAATCAATTATTCATTCCAACCTGCCACATAATAATTTTGCATCCTGGAAATTATATAGCAGTAGCCATTTGCTTTATAGCCTTCATTAGAAGCAGCCTGACAAAGCAAGAGAGATCCAAACAGTTCTAATAATGTATGCAGATTTCAAACAAGACTTTTTCTTTTTACCATCACATGGCAGATTACCAGGAAGTGATTACTGTGCATATATTCTTATGGGATGAAATAATAACACAGTGCATAATGCCAGCTTCAGACCATTATGCTTGTATCTCTGTGCCACATCCTTGCACGAATTCACTGGAATGTTATTGGTATAGCATAAATGCCTCCTATCACTATTATGGAAGAAATGTCCCAAAGGAAGGGCTTCACTTCGTAGTAACAACACAAACACATTCAAATTATCTGAAACTTCCTATTTCATACAGGCAAAAGGATGTGTGGACAGAAATACAGGGCACTGAGGGTTTGGACCAAATTAGATACAAGAGATCCCAACTACTTTTAAAAAATCAAATTGCTCATAATGTGTGTGTGTGGTTTTGGATTGGGACTGTAGCACTGAGGAAGGGGAAATATGGCTCCTTTATATTTCTCCCCCGTGGGAACAACATTCCCTTTAAGAGAAAGCAATTTAAGACAGGGAAATGAGGGGAAGAGTTCCCCTCCATCAGGGTCACAGCTCTAATTCAAATTGTCCCTTGCCACAACTTTTAGAAAAGAAAAGACACGGGAGATCCAGTTCACGGGTCTTGCACATCACAGCCAGTGTATTCCTCATGTTCAAAAGCCATCAGGTATTATTGTATTATTGCATGATTCTTACTTTGGGCCCCAACAACAAAACCACCTGTGTCTGGCCTGAGCTCCACCAACCTAGTATGGTACTATGAATGGATTCTTCCCCCCTACACCATCTCCCACTGCAAGGATTGTCCCTGCTGGAGCATGCAATCAATTACTTTCAACCAAGAGTATGATCCCAGTCATTAGATCTTCTAGGTGAGGTTTAAAAAGGTCATTAAACCACACAGAATAAAGTAAGGGTTTTGTGTTTTCAATTGCTGGTGAAGTAAAGAAATGCTGTGGCTAATGTTATATACAGATGAAACAGGGGGTCAGGGAGAAATAGGAAAGAGAAATCAGGCTAACCTGACCACTCAACAGCTGCACCTCAACTGCTGTGACAGCAACATGAGCTCTTGGCATATCCACTCTAAATTTCCTGCCAATTCACAGCAACTGTATATCTCCAGCTTTATCTTGGCTCACAGCTCTAAACGGGTTCCTCAGGCCAACTAGGATGCACAGAAAAATCGTTTCCATGCTGCCAATCACCAAACAGCTTTGACTGCTTTAGAAAAGAAAATCCAAATTTAATCAAAAATCTATTTATCTTCCTACAAAGTCATGAATATTTCTTTGGCTCTTATCACTAATTATTCAGTGCATGTGCATCTAAGCAACTTTATCCCTGCCTCTTCCCCCTAGGCATATCCTCGTCTTTTCTACTGCATCTCCAGGCAGTAACGCTACAATCTGCACAGCGTCTTCAATAACAATATCACTCAGCAAGATCAAGAAGCAGTTTTCGCCAGCGGCCTCTGTTGTGGTACATTGGAAGAGGCATGAGGATTAGGAATGTTTCTTGTTTTCCGGGGGTTTTCTTTTTCTTTGCGGGGAGATGGAGGTTGTCTTCCCTCAGTTGCAAACTCCATATACAGCAATGGGACTCTGAAATGCCATTCTGTAGGCCTTGGCTTGAGCATGAAGCATAACGATTTGGTGGCACAGTCCCATTCTGTATCTCTCAGGGTGGAACTGCATACCAGACACGGGTCAGAAAAGTAGCTGGTAGAGAGCACAGCAGAGGAAAACTGGCAGGCTGGGGCCAGATTAAGCAGCTTCCTACTGCTTAAAGCTTCTCTGCTGTAAATTATGCCTTCCAAACCCCCATGTCCACAGAATAATAATAATAATAATACCTTTATTGTCATTGTACAACCTGTGTACACTGAAATTAAACGAACCTCCCTCCCTTGATGTCATCTAGTGGACTCAAGGGACAGCCCATGATATCATGTGCTGTGTTCACCACCCTCTGTAGAGACTTTCAAGCCAGCATACCACACTGTGATACAATATGAAAGGACACTTTCTATTGTGGAACGGTAAAAGGAGTTCGTCAATTGTTGTTTAAAATTATTCTTTCGCAAAACCCTGAGGAAATGGAGTCTCTGTTGGGCCTTTCTGACCACCTGAGTTATGCTGATTTTCCAAGTGAAGTCCTCACTAAGGTAAACTCCCAGGAATTTAAAGGAGGAGACTCTCTCCACACAGCCACCCCCCCCCCGATATACAACGGGGCAGGTTCCCCTCTCTTCTTCCAGAAGTCCAACACCATCTCCTTTGTCTTACTAATATTTAGGTTCAAGTTATTCTCTAAGCATCATGTAGAAAAAGCAGCAGCAGGACTTAATGGACATGAGACTGAGTTGGAACATGCAAGTTTTTGGGTTCAGGAAATACGCATTTTAGATCTGGTTCACACATTATTATGGGATCACCTCCACAGGATCATCTCAGAAGTCCAAGAAATGTCAACATAGGAAACCAGCAGTACTAAATAGGTGGTCTTGCCACCCCATAACATAAAATTCTCTGTGTGGCTTACAGTAAATGTGGGTGGATGGGTAGGTGAAATACAAAACAAAACATACGAACATTTAAAAATGGGAGAGACCCTACCAAAATACAACAATGCAGAACTTATTGATAAATCTGAAGCACACCTTCCAGTTGCAAACATGTATCTTCAATGTACCTAATTGTCAGGGTCTTTACCTATAAAAAAAGAGGACCTCTGGATCTGCAAAGGGCTGCTTGGAAAGGGACAGTAGTAATGTAGGGAACTAAAGGTGCTGCAATTCAGGCAATGATTTCTGTTTTTCCTATTAGTTTCGTTTATTATTAGTTTCATTTATAAAATTCCTGAAATGCTTCTTTCTTTCTAAAAATAAAAAAGTCTCAAGGCATCTTACAGCAGATCAAAATACACAAAAATTAAAACAAGGCAATAATATACAACAAAATAATAAGTGACATAACCCCAGCAGACAAAACATAAGAGAAAATCATCTTTAAAAATCATTAAAGCCACCATCTCACCCCATCAAATGCCTGGGAGTAGAGGAATATCTTGACTTTGGTATGATGCCTACAGAAGTGATCCAGTGTACATTTCTATCTGAATTACTTTGCCCCTTCTTTTCCAAGTACATTCCTCTGCTGCTCTGTGAACATTTACAATTCACACATGAAAAAGAGCAGCAGAAGAATAGCTCCAGCGGGGGTGTGCTATACCTCCACAGTTGGAAGCAGCAATGCTTCTGAATACCATACCAGTAGTTGGAAATCATGTGAGGGGAGGGTGCTCTTTCATTTTCTTTTCACTGGTTTCCCACAGGCAAGTAGTTGGCCACTGGGAGAATAGGATGCTGGATCCAAGTACAGAGCCATCAGAGAAGAAAATCAAAGAGTGTGCAATCTGCATGGTGGATTTTCTATATGGAGACCCCATCTGTTGGCCGGATCCAGCAGGCTGTTCTTATATTCTTAAATAAGGTTTCCATGTTTCCTTTGAGCAGGCAATCTTCTTGAACATAATGAGGAATATAGTGGGGGTGTGGTGGGGAGTCAGTACAGAGTTCCAAACATAGAACTCTGTGGTTCTATGGATGGAAAGGCAGCTACAGTTTTAGATAATAAATTTAATTTTTACTGAAGTGATCTGACCTTAGGCAAACACAACAGCAGTTTAAAAAAATCAAGAGTCTGCCTCTGAGGTGCCGACTTCCCTACAAAAACACACAGAAATAGAGCCCTGATCAGAAGCCTCTCTTGGGATGATGCATAGAGTCTACCAGCTGTTCACAGTATGTCAGGAGAGGGGAGGCATCGTGCCAGGTGGTGCAGATGCACCCTTCTTGGTACAGTTCTACACCACCACCTGTATCAGAATAAAACTGGAACAAATCATTTCATCTCTCCCATATATTCGTAGCCTGCTGAATGAGAGCAAGGATTCCCTACAGAGGCACTGATGCAAAACGCTGCTGCACAAAAACAGTTAGTAAAGGACCTCTCACCAGCCACACCATTTTTATAATTGTTATTCTGTAGAGAATGCTTCTTTGAGGATTTGGTTTAGGGTGGAATCAAACCACACAGATGTGTCAACTTCATCATAGTTACTGCTCACTTTGAGCAGAGGGATTTTGTGTGAAGCAGCACAGAGACTTAGTGCTACAGCTTGTTTCCCAATCAGCCTGGCTGCCCGCAGCAATTCCTTTATATCAGGGGACTCATTCCCCCACCCAAGCTATGATAAGAAAACAGGAGAAGCGGTAACTGTGCAAACTGAAAATAAAAAAAGAGGAGTTAAATTTCCAGGAGATTAACATGAGCAAAAAGGAAGTGAGAAAATGTCAAAACCCTCAATAACCACCTCTGCAATTTCCAGGCCTAAGGAATTTTGGCAATTGGAAGGGAAATAGCACCTCTAATGCTAATTAACATGAGGCATAAGCCTCTGGGAAGTTCTCCTGCTCAAGTCTTTACTTTTTTAAGAGAATGTTTGCCTCACAGAGCTGTCCAGCTGAGGCTCCTAGCTCACCTTGCTTCTCTGTTGATAGTTAATCTCAGGCCTTGCTGGCCAGAGAATCTTTTAACGGGACCTTGTTGCATCAATTTTCTATATTTTCTATATTTTACAACCAAATTATAATTATATCATAATAGAGGTTACAGATACTTGGTATATATTTGCACAATGCATTTATGTGAGAAGACCCTTTGCATGCCATTTCAAGATCCCACAGCCCCAAGCAAAACCCCTTTCCATCTACAAGGGCAGTTACCTTTATATAGCCATTATATAGCTAGGACTTGAATTAGCTTAAAATTAGTCCAGTCCCCACTTACATGAATATGCATTTGTGTGTCTGTCTGCAGCAGAGAGAGTGATACATATCATAGACACAGGCTGCGAATACACCAAGCATTTAAAGTACATCATTTCCCCTAAAGAATCCTGAGAACTGTAGTTTGTGAAGGGTGTTAGAAACTGAATCTGTGAGGGATAAACTATAGTTCCCAGGATTCTTGGGGTGGGGAAAGAATAATGTGCATTCAATGTATGGTGTGTAGCTCCAGAGCAACTATGTATACAAACAAGCAAAGCCCCTTTACTCTAAGAATGAAAAAAAAGTGCAACAGCCACAAGGAGACCAGATATGATCCTAAGGCATGTATGTGCTACACATTCAGCCCAGCTTCAAGTATATTTAACTGTCATGTTTCTCATCCAAAGGACCCAAGTAAATGCAGTTATGAATACATTACAGTAATTCCTGAGTCTGGAGGGGGTGTGGAAGGGGACAGTTAAACCACAGTCATATGTTAGGTAGTATTTATAAACTTCTTGAAGATGTCTTAGGACCTGATCCAAAGAGGCTTGTGATCTAACTAAGGAAAGCAGGGGACGAAAGGAAAGAAAGTCCATCACTGTACCACTGTACCACCAGCTGTACCACTGCAGCTTTGTTGGCATCCTTCTGTCTCGGGAAACAATGGAAGAGCACACCTTTGGGGGTGAAGTCAAACCATTGGAGAGTTGCAGCTAATTCCAGGTCAACATAGGCAAAACATGGCAAAACAGAAAGTTACCGTGTCCCAGCCAGATACCTTCATCATAACAAAGCCATCCTGACTTTCCCCCTGGTGGCAGTCAAGCACCAGGGGGCTATAACTAGCAATCTGCAATATCATAAAAGCATCATGCGGTGGAGAAGTGGCTCTGGGACAGATGGGAGAGCCTTCCCAGCATTTAATTGCCTTGAATTTTCTTTGCCTGGAAGGTAAAGGCAAGCGAGAGAATGAAGAAATCTGAACTAATAAAAGCTGCATCGTGCCAACTCCCCAGCTCCATCCACTCTCTGCTGTTTGCTCATGGGCCTCCCTGGCTCTTGGAGAAATGCAAAGTCTTGCTGAATTACCCCTGTGCTTCAGGGACCAGCTCATCAGCATGAAACTTGCCCGGGTGTGTGATTTCTACAGTAAGCAGAGCTTCAGGGGCTGCCATTCTCCCAACAAACCTCAAATGTGGCACATTATTCCCCTCAGTTGCATGTATGTGTGTGCACATGTTTAAAACTGTTCTGCCCTCCCTATGAAGATGTGAACAGCGGAGGGTTCCTAGAAATGAGGGATTTATTACGATCAAGGCTTGATGTGCAGTCAAATCAGGCAGTGGCAAATTATGTCAATGAAAAAGCTAGCCTGCTTCTCCTCCCCAGCTTCCCTATTCAATGTTCTCTAAGATATACAAAAAACAATCAAGGCTGCACTTTTTATCGTTTCCTCCAGGGATGTTTTTATCTATAGGCATCAGCGTTAGAAGCAAACAATCTGTGCTGATCTAATGAGTAAATCCCAGCAAAAGCTATAACTGAATGATGGAATGTAAATAAATAAATAAATAAATAAATAAATCCCACACAAAAACCCAAAGCAGCAGCTGCCTAAAGGTAATGTTCAAGGCTACATACTGCAGCCTTTCTAAAGCCAGCCAGAGGTGGATGACCTAATGGATCCTTCCCTAAGAGGGCACTGGGATGGACAGGCTTGATCTGTATAGAAAAGTCTTTAACAGAGCACTTGAACTTTTACACTCCAGCAATACAGAATATCTGCTTCGCTGCAGCATCAAACACAATTTGATCCCTACAGTTCACCAAATAAAAGTTAACTGGAGATTCCTTTCGTGGCCATCAATAGCGCATACTGTTATCCAACACATATTTCCTTTCTCTCTTTCTCTCTCTCTCTCTCTGCTAGAAAATCAACTTCTGAGCACACAGGAGTATGTAGCTGTTAAGATTTAATGGCTCTTTCAGGATTCACTTGAGGAAAAAAAAAGATGTCTGCAAGCACTGGCTCCACACTGAGGACAAAGCATAGGCGAAACTGTTTCTGTGAAAAGCTCTGATGCAGGTTTAACTAAGGGCCCTAGGAGAAGACTGGTCAGAATTCTGACTTCCCCTCCATCCTTCACCCCCCCTCCCACGTTTGAAATTGTATGGCACGACACTGTGCATCCCTCACTCCTCCCTTACCAGATACAACAACGCAAGGCACCAGTATCAGCCATGCTGGGCTACATGCCAGGAGAATTAATGAAGTGGTGTAATAGCTCACATGGAGGCCTAGTGATGGTGCTTAAAATGTATCAGCAAAGCAGGGGATCGGAGAGCTGCTGTGTTGTGTTTATTACATTCACGTCTCTTCCTTTCCATTGATTTCTTTATTAGTGCATTTTAAGGCAGCAACACGGGGCTTTGTTCTGCTCCAGGCTCTGAGGTTTGAATTCCAGCACTACCCACAGATTAGCACGTTTGCCCTCTGAGATTCTAGGCTGGGCTGACAGTGCCATCTGCTACATTACCTGCCGGTTAGCTCCTAACTTGTATGAACCTACAGGGCAATCTAAAATTGGGAAGTGATTTTTTTTTGTTAAGGGGGGGGGGGAGAGAATGCTCCAATAGAACTACATAGATTCTTTCATTTGAAAAAGAAGGTGTGAATAGAGCAGAGGCAATGAAAAGCAATGAAATGGAGGGTGGCTGACCTTTTGGCCCTTCAAACATTGCTGGACTACAGCTTCCATCACCCCTGACCATATGACATGCTGCTTGGAGTTGCCGCAGTTGTGCTCCAACAGCATAGGGAGGCCACAAGGTCAACATCCCTGCTATGGTGAATCTGACTTAAAATGTGGTTCAGGAGATAAATGGGAGAAGGCCTTCTCGGTAGTGGCTCCCTCCCTGTGGAATGGCCTCCTTTCAGATGTCAAGGAGATAAAGAACTACATAACTTTTAGAAAACATCTGAAGGCAGCCCTGTATCGGAAAGTTTTTTATTTTTGATATTTTACTATGTTTTATATATGCTGTAAGCCACCGATAGTGGCTGAGGAAACCCAGCCAGATGGGTGGGGTATATTAATCATCATCATCATCATCATCATCATCATCATCATCATACCATCTATGGTTCTGCTGCAAGATATGTGTCCAAAGTAGGGATTAAATGATGCCCAAATTGCCAAGACACTAACAGTTAAGAATGAGACAAAAGCAGCATAACAGACAGACTAAAGAGACTGACAGGTAAATCCCAAGCAAAGATTATAATTAATGGGCTTGTTCCCACCCTCTGCTCACCAACATGCTCATAAACTGAATGGGCTCACTGGCTCAAAGGAGCCATGTTGAAGTTTAAGACAGTGACATAATAGTTATTTCCACTGAGCGATGTGTGTGCATTCTACATAGCCCTCTACATGAAAAATGAGGTGAGTTGGTTAGCATAGCTGCCGTTCCAATTTATGTGCTCGTTGAGGGATATTTTGAACCCAAGGAACCCCCTGCTTTACTCATAGACCCTTCCTAAGTCACCTTCCCCATTTCCATGTCCCTGGATACTCTAATGGTCAGGTTCTCCCACATGACCTCTTTCGTGCCTTAAGTTTGTGTGTGATCAGAAGCTATTACAACCAGCACCTTCTCAGTGATGGTACCCTCACTGTGGAGCTGCTGGACAGGTCCCATCCATCTTTTCAGGAAATGCATTGTGGCTTTTTTATTCAGGAGGTCTTTTAGCTGCTGTGTTGGAATTGGTTTTATATATGGGGCCCTGCTGCTTGACCTGCGCAGCTGTTTGGTTGTTGTTGTTTTGGTCTTTCGGTGTTTATATGAATGTTGCTTCAGTTGTTACATGTAGATTGCCTTTATTTTTATTGTTATTTTGTAAGCTGATGTGAGAACCCACAAGGTCAGTTGGTGGGGTATTAAATGTTCTGCATAAGAAGAGTATGTTAACAGAATCCATTTCTGCTGAATGAGTGTTCCGTTCCAGGCAGTGCTTTTTTTTGGGGGGGTACTCAAGGGTACACAGTACCAGCACCTTTTTTCTAGAATAAAAGCACTAGTTCCAGGTAAATACTTGAGGAACATGCCCTAGAAAAATATGGAAACCCTCTTGCCTCTGTTCTCACCTGGGTTCTGTATCATCCTATGGGCTTGCTGTTACAAGAAGCAAGTTAAATACCAGTAGTACAAATTACAAGTCTCTGCATTTGCTGATGTGTGCCACTGATGTCTACCAGACTGCTTACTTTCCAGATCTCTTTGCAACCATGAGAAAGAAAGAAAAAATCTTGGAAAGTGCTGCTTACTGGACAACAGCAGTGGGGTCAGTCAAATTCTTCATTACTACCAGTAGGTGGTGGCAGCGTACAGAGGTTCCATAAATAGCAAGTCTAAATTCCTGGGGGAAACCTGCAATTGAATCTCCATAGTAGTCTAAACACAAGGGAAAATCTGGCTATTATAGTCTTTGGGGATTTTAAAAGCATATTTAAACAGCTCTGCTTTCTATTTTTAGGTGTTTTGGGTGGGGATTTCTCCTCTGCTGTAGAAACTCATAAATGCATATGCCTGTAGGCTTTTAATGGTTGCATTTGAACTGCAATTCGTTGTATATATACAGTATGAAACCAGAGGCTTTACTGTAAAGGAAAACAAATCTTTGCTTGTTGTGGTGGTGGTGTGTTGGGTGCTTTTTAAAAAAAAGGTCTCTTATGTAAGCGTGTGTAGGAAGTTTTATTTATTTACTGCAATGCATGCCACTCTCTCCCACTGCGAGTGGAACAGTGTGTGGAAGCCATCTCACAAAAATTCTGAAGAAATCTCTCCAGGACGTTTGCATTAAAAAACCTCGGATTCCAAGCCTGGAAGCTTGATGCTTATTGTTTTAAGTTAACAAAAAGCAGTGCGGGGAAGGGATGTTTTGTTATAGGTGATTGAGGTTATCAGTATCCCACCTCTTAACAGTCCAAGCTGTTTCTTGTCAAGATGAGATGTGGTTTTCATTTCTGTTAGGAAAATTAACCTCTGTGTTGCACTAGGAAGTACATACTGGATACTTGCTTTTGTGCAAACAATGTACCCTGGCGCTGCTGAACTACCAGGAGCCCATCTACATCCTGTGCCCCCCCCCCCCAATACTGCAGAGTTTTCTTAAGATGGGAAGGGATGGATGTAGCATAAGAAAAGTCCTGCTGGATAAGACCAAAGGTCCACATAGACTAGGGTCCTGTTTCCCACAGCAACAACCCACTTGCCTCTGGGCAGCCCACCAACAGCACAGGAGGGCATAGCCCCCTTCCATGCCACCTCTGAACCTGGAATTCTGATTTGGTCATCAGGACTAGTAGTAACTGACTGGCTAGCCACCTCTGCTTTATGGCCTCATTGCAACTTACCCACAACTTGTTTCAAGCAAACTGTCGCCGACTTGCAGTGACGCCATCCCAAAGTCTGCTATCCGGATGTTATTCTTTTCATCCAGCAATAGGTTTTCTGGTTTTAAATCCCTGTGGCTGTGAAGAGAGGAGCAGGTCATGGGTTAAGACAGAGAGCAGTCCCTACTCTTCAGGCAAAAGCCACCTGGCAATATATGAGGCTCATTTGCTCTGTAATTGCTTCCAATTGATCTCATTGGCTTGGGAGAAAACAAGACTCAAGGGTTATTTCCTGCCACACTTCTCTCTGTTTTATTATAAAAAAAAAAAGAAATGGGGGTGGGAAGATGATACTTTTGAAAAAAGTTATGGGATTGGGATAGATATCCTCTTGGAGTACTTTCCCGTCCTGTGATTCTCAATTGTAAGACTGTACAGGAGAGGGGTTAATGGAACCTGTTGGTTTGCTGAGGATTTTCTCAATGGTCCTGGAAGAGTAGCCGAGGACCTACCCTTTCTTAAGGAGACTGACCCAAACTCCTGGGCTCTTCTGGAAAGAGAGACCTTCATTGGGAATAAAGGCTTAGGTTCTCTCTAGAGATTTTGGGATGTCTGCTCTGAGCCTCCACCTATGCTCCACCTGGTACATGTGTATGTAAGTGCAAATATTACGAAATGCCAGTAGGTCTCCCTTGACATCCTTCTAAAGGAAACGAAACCTGGGCAGCACTGGACACCATTTGTTGAACCGGGGAGTGCAAATCAAATCAAAAGTAGCATTTCAGGATGTTGATGGATTTGGCTTGTTTATAACAGCGACCAGATGATGACAGCATGATCTATGCCCACTCTGGCTGATGAAAAGAAAACAAGGAAGATTGCTACCATTAACAGTGCCCCTTCCAACACCACCCATCTCAAATAGACAATCACTCAGCTCCTTGGTGCTGACTATCCACTATGAGCGCTATTCCCAGCTTTTCTTTTCAGGGAATGATAGTTGAGTGGCTGGTCGCTCTGCAGCTCCAGGATCAGTTGGATGTTGTCTTTCTCACTTTGACCTTAAAGGCTTGCCTACACTTCCATTTCTCTTGCTGCACCCCAGAGCAAACCTACTCCTTACTGCTGAATCGGAGCAAACGTCAGTTGGGTTTCCTGCAGACTGACATTTTCTCAAATTCAGCAGTAAAGAGAGAGTTTACCCAGGGAAAGTGGCAGGACAAATGGAAAACTGCTTGGACCCATGCCTAGAAAGTTTTCAAGTGAAAAACTCTCAGACCCATGCTTTCTAGGCAGGGGAAAAAACGAAGTGTGGAAGAGCTCTGAGCTTGCTGGTCATGAGTTCACTCATAGTAACTGCATCCCATTGCTCCTGGCAGGACATCTAGCAGCCTTTGATAACTTCGATTACTAGGATTCTTGAGGTTGGGACCCAATAGGTTGTCATAGAACACTGACCCCACTCTTTCCAGGTAGGAGGATTATTATAAAGAGTATGACTGACTTGAAATTATTTATTTGACTTTTGGTTTGGAATAGTCAAAACACACTTCAGCTTTTCAATGTGGTTTCCACAGCAGGCTCAGTACCAACACCCCTTTTTGTCGTAAGTCCTGGACATCAGGGAGTGAGCTATGAAAAAGTCCTAGTGATTTTTTTTAAGTCTACAGGGAGCTTCGCAGTGCCTGAGCTAGCCCATCCCAGTTCAATGAAGCTGCACACTTGGACATGAAAATAGAAGCTTAACAAAAATGTAGCTCAGAATAATGAGCAGTTGCTAGTCATCCCTTGAGAACATCTCTGCAAGGTTCCACAGTGTTTGACTCATCCTCTCAGGGTGAAATTTATATCTGTCTAGATAGCAACACTGCCTTCTAAAAAATAAGCTTGTTTATTGTTTTTTCTGCATTACGGAAATTATTGGGGTAAAAAAGACTACTTAATGAATTTGTCAACATTAACAAAAAAGAAAAAAAGAACTTAAAACCAGTGATGTGTAACTGTTAGAAGTCACATTTCCTCAGGGGTAATCCTTTGGTGGGCAGAGCCAGAGCCAGTGACCATCAGAGCCAGAGACAAAAATTAACTAATTTCACACTGGCTTCCATAGGTGCCAATGTTATGGGGCCCTGGTCCTTTGTCCCCCTAAAATATTTAGGGGGAATGGACCTGCCCAATATTTTCTGCAAGTTGGCATCTCGCTCCCTCTCTTGGGCAGCCACCTCCTCTGCAGCCAGGTGCCAACCTCTTTTCCTGGCTTGTCTCCCAGCTTTCAGTGCCATTTCCAAGCAGGGCAGCTGAGGAAGGGCAGGCAGGCCAGTAGGAGAGGCGAGCGGGTGGGGATGGGGGCTAGTGGGCAGAAACTTCTTGCATGGGGGGAGGGGTGAGAGGCAAACAGGTTGGAGGAAGGGGAGGTCTGGGCCCAGTTGCACATGGCAGAGGAAGGTGCGCTCCTCAGAAGTGTGGGGATGCAGGGAGAAGTTTGGGTGGGTGCCCCCCAATATTTTATTCAAGTTGGTGTCAGTAATGGCTTCCTCAGATTATTATTATCGATCCTATGCAAGTCTACTCAGAGGTAAGTCCCACTGGGTTTAAAGGAATTCTCACATAAGTACACCACTAAAAAATATAATAAAAAAGGAAAAACCAGAACAACATAGCTGCTGATCTGGAAGGCAAGTGAAAGTAAGTGCTTTCAGACTGGTATGCTACACACACAGACACACACACACACACACACACACACACACAAAACCTAACAATTTCTTCCCAGAAATCTCCCTCAAAAAACACCCATCAAATGGTGTTTTTTTAAAAAAGTTATCCATTTCTTTTTATCAGATAAATTATTTCAAACAAACTGCCGCGGGCTTGCAGTGACACCATCCCAAATTCTGCTACATGGCTGCCCCCTCCAGTTGTTCTGAAACAACATGGACAATGTGGGGTGTGTGGGGAAACAAGGAGGAAATGAACAGGAAGGAAGAAACAGAGATGGGGCAGAAAAATGGGGCAGCTTCCCCCCTTCCTTTTTGTTTTGCTGAGGGCTGCATAAAATGATGGAGGGGTCCATATGGCTTCCCTACCTGTGCTAGGATCTAAAAAGAGCCTATTGGAGCATGTCAGTGGCCCATCTAGTCCAGCATCCTGTTTTCACAGTGGCTGACCAGATGCCTGTGGGAAGCGCCCAGGCAGGACCTGAGTGCAACAGTACTCTGCCCACCTGTGATTCCCAGAAACTGGTATTCAGAGGCATCAAAGCCTTACTTTTGGGAAAGAGGGAGTAGATATTGAAGATCACAAGGGCATATCATGTGACAAGCATGATGTCAGATTTATGGTTTTTCTGTGCACATACATTTCTGTAGTGAGGAATGTTTGGAGCAATTTTCAGTCAAGTAACAATACACAGTACTGATTTTCATATATTGTCACAGTAGACGGCACAGCTCAAATATGTTCTGCTGATGCCTCAGATAATCATTTACCCCTGACAAACTAGGAATGCGGACATGTGCTAAGGTAAGTTCAGCTCAAAGCAGAACTATTATTATTATTATATATACAACATCTGCATTGTCCCCCAGTCTCCATTTGCTAAAAACCAACATAAAAGGCAAAGAGATTAGTGGAGCAATGGATGTTAGATGCAATTTCTTTAAGAGACCAACAGCCTGGATGATCTAATTAATATGGAAAAAGAACCCCCTTGTGCTAAAGTGAAAGAAAACAAAAGCAAAACCCCACAACATGTGCTAATTGCTCAGCATTTAATGGAACATTGCAGGGTAAATGAACTTCATTTGGTTCCTTTCCAGCTGATCTCTCTGGTTCCATGTCTTACATGATTGGTGTCACCTCCTCGGTCTGTAGGTGAAAGAGGACACAATACCCTTTCATTGTTCTAGAGACTGAAATGCCCCTGGGGCTTTCTACACATTGGCTGGAAAGGAGGATTAAATAAGGCAGTGGTTTGGTGAACGAGTGAGGGAAAGTGCTTCACACAGAGCCACATATGCCAACAGGGAAGATGAAAGAGGAAGAACCGCACAGTACACGGCATATCAGAAATAATGTTCCAGCCCCATTTAGAATGGCAGCTAACAAAGGCTACAGCCCTTCTGAGGATAGTAGATTTGCAGATTCTTCCTGAAGCATGGCTCCTAAAAGGATATTTCTGTAAGTATGTGGGTATGCATGTATGTATGGAGTGCATATAAGTGTGGGGGGAGGGGGAAGCAAAAAACAACAACTCCCTGATCATGAAATGTTAAGGTGCATAGTCCAGAAAGTGGAGGCTTTTCCTGCATTGCACACATCACAGTACATAATCAAATTGCACAAATGGATCTATGAGTACGCCTGCAATATGATACAAAGTTTGATTTTATTTTGAATCAGACTAATGGTCCATCTATCCTACCCCTGTCAACCTTGACCAGAAGCCTTCTTTAATTATCTCTCCAAGAAGTCAGGCAGAAGTCTTAAAAGGAACATAGGAATCACAGAATCCTAGAATTACAGAGTTGGAAGGGACCACAAGGGTCATCTAGTCCAACCCTCTGGAATGCAGGAATCCTCTTGCCTAACGCGGGGGTTGAACCCATGACCCGGAGATGAATGTTTTAGCGCGGCAGCACCTACACGTTGAAACTCCCTGTCTGTTGACACCAGGCAAGTGCCTTCCCTGTACTCCTTTGAGCACCTACTTAAAACATTTTTGTTTAGGTAGGTCTATCTAGACACATAAATGTTGATGTGCTTTAATCTTTTACAGTTCATTTTATTTATCTTTTAAATGTTTTAAATTACTTGTTTTTTACTGGGGGTTTTCTGATAATTTTAAGATTTCTTGTAAACCATTCAGGGGCGTTAATACAATAAAAATAAAGATAACAAAAAAAAGACGTTTTCTGCTTCTATAGCCTGCTTCCATAGCCTACTGTTCTGTGATGTTCTGAGCAGATGATGTGGTCTCAATGAGAGAAACCACCTTGCAGTGGTAGTCAAATGATAAATGTCTGCACAATGTTGGAAGGGGTGTGTGGAGCCAAGCACCTTGTGTTGCATGGAGACTGGCCTTTGCTCCATGTAGTGGAACTGCCTTAAGTCTGTTTCTAAATGATGCTTAACATTTTGTGAACATCTCAGACTCTTTGACTCAAAAGTCTGAATTCTCTTTTAATAAAAGGTATGTGCGTACGCAGTGGCATTTTACAACAAGTTACAGCTTGCAGAATCAAAAGCAGCTCTTTTCATTTTGCTACTGTAGTACCCTGACATATGGCTTCTAAATCAGTCCCCTCCTTTTAGTGCGAAGGATGCAAACAAAGCTCTTATTCCTTTTTCGTTTGCCCCCACATGAACATATACACAAAGATTACTACGAGTCCTGCCTGTATATCTCAGCAGACATGGCCTCAGGCGATGGAAAGGGAAGAGGCTCAAGTAATTGTCATTTATCAATATTCATGCAAAATCCTGTATCACCCTCTCCAAGTGCTCCCCCCTAATAACCTCTCATAACCCAAATAAAAATAAGATGAAAACAGAATCCTGCAACTCATTACCAGGGGGAAATTCCTCTCAATGTTTTCCCTCCCCTATGGAATAATTGGCATTATTTATTACCACTGAAGCCTAATCAGGTTTGCCATGGGGCCTTTCCTGTAATCATACTTTTATTTGTCAGCACTGCAAAACCAGAAGGGAAAAGCCAACACACTCACACAAACAGAAGCTGGACCAATTGCTGTGCTGCTTGATGATGTCACAGCCAGCCAATCCTGACTCCTTTAGCTGTTCTCTCTGCTCTTCCATGCAGACTCCTCTTAATGCTGTGTGGAGTTTTTACTTCTTTTCTCACAAGAGGGAATGCCTTCAGAGGAAATCTAAAACTGGGGCTCCTCCTTCCTCACAGAGCTCCCTCAGGCTCTAAAACACCATTCCCTGTCAGCTCAGCTACCTGATGCAAAGGAAACTAAAAGAGCTCTGGCCTCTCCCCGCCATTGACTCACCTAATAGGCTGCTTATCTCCCAAGGCTGGGCAGTGTTTTTAAAACAAGATGCTGATCCAATGTGCCAGGAAGAACATGGTTTTCCAGGTGAACAACCATTGTTGGATATGTATGTGCATTGTTCCTTTAAATGCTTTCATTTCAAAGTAATTTGGGCCAGTGCTTGAATGACAGACCAGCACTGGGTTGTCAGCTTTTATCCGCTTACTGGGGACGTTGTCACTAACTTAAGATATATTTGCAAGTTAATGTGCACGATGCAAAACTGGACATGCCTATTTTTCACCTCTGGGTGCTTCAAAGTCTTGGGCAACCATCCTGTGGCAAGGCAATAAATCACAGGAGTAAAGTCACTTTGGGCCTCATTTGCTGTGCTTTCTGTAGTGAGGGAGCCCTTGCTTGGGAATTACAGGCAGTTCTCTCACCCTTGTAACCCACGAATTGCTCTCTTGGCAAGCTGATCCAAAGATAGAGGATATTCCTGTTAGCCCCAGATTTGACCTCTCAAGTCTGCTGGTCAGGCCATTTCCCTAAGGAACCCCCATGTTCAAATAACTGCACATGAACACAGCAGCTGAAGATGAAAGCACACCAGGCACCCTAATGTTACAAGCTGCAACTGATGCTACAAGCTTGCAATGTTACAAGCTTTCCCAGACAGTGGGGAAATGTTTTCGCCTCAATACCCAAGGTGTCACTGGATTTAAATTGAAGACTTATACAACAGAAAATAATATTTTGAGTTTATGGGACTCCTTTACAGTTGTGTATATAAAAAAAGGGTTAGCTAGATAGCTCAGTGTTGGAGATGTGGCAAGGACAATGCCTCCCTGAAACATATGTTTGTACAGTGTTCTATACTTTTTACGTCTTGTGAGAAAGTGCTGACTGTGTAACAATGTCTGTGCAGGAAAAGTCAAATCTTTCAGGGAAAAATATTCTATTGAACTATATACCTGCAGTGTGGAAATTATCAACAGGACAATGAAAATGGACTTTGCGCGCCCTAATGGGGGCCAAGAGACTGATATTGATGAACTAGAAAAGTATAGATATGATACCCTTTAATCATTGGATTGATGATATGACATCACTCACAACCTATGAACAGAATGCTTACAGGTGCAGACTTTGCTTGGATAAGTATGATAATATTTGGAAGGGCTTTATACAAAATGTAGTAGGCTATTAATATTTATATATGTATTAGGATAACAACACTATACCAATTTTATATATGTGTGTGTGTATAGATAGATAGATAGATAGATAGATAGATAGTTTTTTTATATGTGTCTTTGTTGTTGTTGCCCCCTCACTTTTCCTTATTTTTTCTGTATCACTTTATTTCTTTTAATTGAAATCACTTCAATACAATATAAATATTATTTTAAAAAAATCAGGAGTGGGCAAATAGCTTCTTGTTTCAGGAAGCCTTTGGTTATCATCATTATGCTGATCCTACTGATTTCTGATGTTGCTGGTATATATTTTTTTAATTGAAAGAATATGCTCACTTGGAGGAAAGTCAGAAAACTCTTTAAAAACAAAACAAAAATATTTGCATTGACCCAAACCATGAGTGGATAAGCTTTTTCATTCAGAGACTGTTTTGCCAATTTAACATTGGCCAATGGGGTGTGACCAAGAGAACACAGTCTGCAAGTGCTCTCTCTCTCTCTCCTTCCTATGCTGCACACACATTAAGTTTGTCCCACTGTTATCTCTGATCAGATTTTTGAAGCAGTACAGACCCCTGCTAACTTTGTTCACCAGCAGCAGAAATTTCAGCATGGCCATGACTGGACAACCAAGCAGAGTAGAAGATTTGTAATCTTGTCAGCCCCTGACTGGCATTTAAAACCGCAAATTATAATGCCCCTCTCCCAAACTAATCCATGCTCCCTGCCACCCAAACTGCCTATTTCCAGTTTTTCCTTATGAAGTGTCATAAGCAGCACCATCCTAGGAACTGCAAGGCTCTCACAAAATGACCATACCAGGTGCCAGAATAACACAAATAGTTAAGGTGTAACAAAAAGAACTTTCCCTCACCAACCAATGACTGCAAGACAGAATCTATTTCCTTGAAATCTGCTCCAATCAGACTTAAGAGTTGACAGGAAAGTACAGGAAAGAGTTGACAGGAAAGTATCCTAGGAGTGGACGGCAATGTTCCAGCTCAACTTCTGTGGCAGGGTACAGGTGACTAGATTGTTCAACCTGTAATTGGGTTCACATCCATGTTCAGTCCTGTTCTGACTAAATGGCTTGGGCAAGTTACTGGCCCTCAGTCTCAACCTGCATAAAACAACTCGGTCTAGAACAATGGTAAAACAGAACAAGACCATATGAGGACATGGCTAGAATATTTTTCTGTTCAAAACTGGAACAAGGGTGGAGAGTGGAGAGGGCTGGCCTGAGCCATAGGGCAAGTTGACTTAGATCTCCAAGGTCAAACCCCATTACTTTCAACTCAACTGTACCACCTCTGCCAAGCAACAACTTGAAAAACAACAACAACCCCATGGCTTATTAAACTAAGGCACCTTTGATCATGTAAGTAATAACCTGCAGGCCATTTGTTAACTGTGGAACTGTAAGTGTCTGCTGGACTGATGAAGTATCAGTCTAAAGGACTTATGAGTTTGGTCATATAGTTTAATAAGGAAAAATCTCTCGGCCTGATCCAGCGGCTACCAAAGTAAGTGGGACTCTCTCCATTAATTTTAATGAGTTTCAGATTGGACCCTCAAGCTGTTATTGATTTCCGTCAGCTCTCCCTTGTGCTCTGTTGACTGTTATAAACCCATCTGCGCTACTTGCCTATTTTCTCTGGACTTGGCATTCAATCTACCCCATAACCTGTCACCACTCTTTTCTGTGAGCTAGTCTACACTCGTAGTTTAGTGCAACCCAAAGCTTGTGTGTGGATTCACAATGCATGCAACACCTCTAGACTGTCAGGAAACTACTCCTTGTTGCTTTTTAAGAAGCAAACCCTGTGCTCCGAAATCAGTAAGATATTCTTTATCAGAAAAGGTCTGCCCCTCCTATGCTTCCTCTGCACATGACTCGCTTGCCTGAAACACCCCAAAGAATGCCCCTTTACTCTCCCTCTCCCCAATCTCATGGAGGAATGTGCAACTGTACAAAAATCATGCTGTAGCTTTATGCAAATGTGTAAGCAGCCCTGCATCATAACACAAACCTGGAGGAAAATAATTTTGACTGGCAGACCAAGGCATTGAAGGAGAATGAGTTGAGGACACAGGGACTGATCAGAAAGGAAAATCATGATAGAAGGGCAACTTTTCTGTCATCACTCACTTATGTATCTTAAGTTTGGGTGAAAATCACTCTATTTCAAAGTGGTACAGTTTAAACACAAACACAACTTCCAGATATACATCAAAAGCTGCACTCAGCTCCTCTTCTTCCTCAGCCCACCCTACACGCAGATGTTGCAGCTCAGCTACAGATTAGTGTTGCAATCCAGTGCACATTTTGGAGTAAGCTGCACTACAATATTTGCTTTTGAATAATGATGCACAAGGTTGTGCTGCACATCAACTCAACAATAATCTGTACAAGCTTTACATTCTACCTATGCTTTATTTCCTTTCCCTTTCAAAAGAAAGATGCAGTCCGTCTATATAGAAGTCTGCCTTTAAGACAACGAGGCTCCCCTTTTTGTTATGGGTATATCAGGACTGTAGTCATTCAAGGAGTGTCTTTATAATCATTGCACATTTATTACAAGGCATCAGCAGTGGTTATGCAATGCACACTCTTCATCTTGTTGTAGTCTTTACCCTATCAGATTTAAGGATTTTAATGCCATCTGTACTGAGAAAGAGCCTTACATCCATTATGTAAATCACCGTTCACAGCCAATCAAATCTTAGGAAACAACATTACTGAGAATAAATGTATGGTTATGGGTCAGTAGCTGAACAGAAACCTTGCATTCCAATTGGTGGCAAAAACTCAATTTCACTGTAATTTAAAAATTACTCAAACTTGTTAAAGCCCTAAGTGGAAACTGGTTCAATTTAAAACATGGCCTGCAAGTTAACAGGTTAAACCACACTCAACAATTAAATCATCCAAGTGGGTATCAATAACAGACTGATAAAAGAAAATTACTCCCTACTGGAAAAGAAATTAAAGGGAATAGTGAATCGAATGCCCAGAAGGGGTCTAGGCAAGGCTGCCAAACACCAGAAGGTTTTCTATAACCCAAGGATGCCATAAAATGAGTTTGTTGAATTGGTAATTGTCCCAGGTTTCTTCAGGGAGAGGGCGCAATATGACACATATTATTCTTATTTATTGGCAAATGCCCCCAAGATCCTTATAAATTAAGCTGCCGATTCCACTGGGCTTTGGTTTTTCCCAGTTAAAGTGTTCACTGTAAATGAATGTGACAGTAGGTGTCTCCCTGTCTTCAAGCTCACCATGGGGAAAAAAGGTTTAATCAGATATGAGCCACTCATCATACTGCATATTACTGAACGCGACCAAAGAAAGGCCATGGACAGCCTTCAGTGAAAGCACGTGTGTTATCAGCGTATCTAGACAGTAATAGGGGCTGGCAGCTGCATGCACACAGTACAGGAGATTCCCAGCCTTACCAGTGACTAGCTAATGGCTTGTAAAAAGCCAAAGAGCTTTCAATGACCTAGAGGCTGATCTGCTATATAATCTTATGCCATAAATATCTTATATTATGCCATAAATATCATATAATATTATCATTCCCTTTAATAGCGAACTCAGGTGGTTGAGCACTGAAAAGATTGGAACCAAAACAGGCCCACTGAGAACAAGAGGAGGGTATTACCATGACGGACAAGTTTGGTGGTATGCAGAAGTAAAGCAAAAGTTTAAAACACCCTCCCAAAGAAGGATCTGCCCTGCAAAACAGCACCATGAGAATGTTGAGTGGCCTTAAGGAGCCACAGAGCTTTGAGTGTCTGCTTATAGCACCCTGGAGGAGGACATAGAGTGTTGGCTCCTTGATCAGAAGCAATACTATTGCTGGGTAAGGATACACTGCCACCTTTTGTTGAAAGTACCACTTGTATGCCATGTACCTTATGCAGCTTTACTCACCAGATTGAATGACTATGACAGAAGTCTAAAGCGGAGATGATTTGTCTGAAAAACTTCCTGGCTTCTTTTGGCGTTAATCTTCCTTTCTTTACAAGATAGTCAAAGAGCTCTCCACCAGACACATGTTCTAGCACCAAATATCTAAAACAAGACAGGAAAAATATATTTGTTTATATGCGATCAAGCAGATGTTTTAAACATACACGCATAAATGTCTGCATAATAACCAATAGGCAACTTTCTCTATAATAACCAATAGGCAGCAAAGTATAATGCATAATAACCAATAGGCAGCAAAGTGAGACAAAGTATTTGTGCCCTTGTACGTTTTTAGCTGCAAGTGAATGTCTGGAGTTCTTGGATATCTCTTGGAATATAGGCTTTAAAACAACAAGAACAGATGACTTCATTGCTCCCAGTATCCTTTTTAATTGATCTCCATTGCTTAAAGATAAATTCTGCCTAAAAGGACCATGGATAGTGATCTACCTATCGTGCAGTATGTACGGTAACTAAACAGTTCTGCTAGAGCAATGACTTTTAGGTACACAGTGGAACTTTGCTGCCTTCTCTTCTCTCTGCCTGCCTCTATACATGCCCAGTACATCTGCCCTGGAGCATTGGGGGAACCCCCATAACTGATTTAGGGGACACATGAGAAAAGGAGAGGGTCTGGAAGTTCCATTACACAGCTAAAACTCTTTGCACAAGCAAAACAATTTAGTCGGATACTGCCCAATATCTTCTAAAATAACACTGCTGGAATTAATATCAATGCACATTTAAACTCCATATTCAGTGACATGAAGTTCCGATTTGCAACCACATTAGCAGTAAAATTGTTTGCAGACTAAAAAATGATAATGTGACAGCAAATTTCCAACTTTCAGACTTAGAAGAAGGTGACTAAGAAAACATTTGCAGTTATTTTGTTTTGTTTTGAGGTGCTCTGAAAAGCATTGATTCTTCTGTAAATTTAGTCCCATCAAAACTGACTTACACAAGAGGCAATTAAGGAAGAGAATAAAGAATTACCAGGATGTTTTTAATATTTGGTGACTGCAAGATTATTATATACAATGTACCATATATACAGATTGTTTTGCTTTTTAATTTTTGAGATTTTCATTTATAAGCCACTAGAGTGTGATTTTATCATTGAAAGGCAGGATAAAAATATCCAAATATAGAAAGTATAAATAAATGATTAGATGCAAAATTATCATATGGAAGACAAAGTTCACGAGTGAAGAACAACAAAAGTATCGGGATAGTTCTGACTCAAAAAAATTAATAAGTAATGTAGGAGTTAAAGCATGGTAGAAAATCACTTCTTTTCATGAAATATGGAATGAAGAAGAATCAGGTAAAAGCAAATAATGGAAACTCTTGTGCACTGTCATCCTTTGCATATTTACTTGGAAATATATCCAATCAAACTTACTCTGAAGTAAAAATGTATAGGGTACCACGGTGTTTGTTGTGATAACAGATGTTTTTTCTTATTGGAAATACCTTCATTTGTGTGTTATTGTATGTTAAGGATGGTGATGCATCGCAATCAATTTTTAAAAACAACATTAAAAGGGATAATGGGGCAATTGCTGTTCGATAGAGTTAGATATCTGGTCTGCCAAGTCTAGTACTTTCTGCTCTGCTAGCAGCTCCCCAGTGTCTGCTATCTTTTGACTACAGATGCTGGAGATCACACCAGGGACCTTATGCATGGTCTAACCTCTAAATTATTCACTTAATTTTAGAACCATCTTTCAGGAAAACATCAAACTGTGATAGATATCAAGAGTGTGTCTCTATCTGCTTAAAGGAACTATGTGATCAGTTTCCTTCACAATCAGATATTGTGAAACCAAAGGTTTGCTATGTGAAGCTAAACCAAGCCAATAGTCCCCACTAGTCAAGTGGGGCTTAGATACAAGTGGTGCCAAACCGTTCCCAGATTACCATGCTGTCATCATGGGAAAGAATTCCTGTCCTGGGTGCACACTATGCAGAAGTGATTCCAGAATCTTTAGTTATAACCCTTTTTTAATAGCATCTATGGTATAAGATGGGACGCAGGTGGCGCTGTGGGTAAAAGCCTCAGCGCCTAGGACTTGCCGATCAAAAGGTCAGTGGTTCGAATCCCCGTGGCGGGGTGCGCTCCCGTCGCTCGGTCCCAGCGCCTGCCAACCTAGCAGTTCGAAAGCACCCCTGGGTGCAAGTAGATAAATAGGGACCGCTTACTAGCGGGAAGGTAAACGGCGTTCCGTGTGCTGCGCTGGCTCACCAGATACAGCTTGTCACGCTGGCCACGTGACCCGGAAGTGTCTGCGGACAACGCTGGCTCCTGGCCTCTAGAGTAAGATGAGCGCACAACCCTAGAGTCTGTCAAGACTGGCCCGTACGGGCAGGGGTACCTTTACCTTTTTATGGTATAAGATGGGCCTAGAATGCCATGCTTGGACAATGTGGTGTTTGATTCATTTTTCTGCTATGAAACTCTGTAGGGAACAGGTTATTGTCCAAGTCTCAATCTAGTGACATCTGGCAAATCTAGTGGTACGTCCAAAATTAGCTTTCTAATTAGGGACTTGGATAACTCATTCCTTCTGCTGTGGACAGCTGATGTTTTGGACAGGGTAAAGCCGTAGGACAAAACTGTATGTAGCTTAAGGTATAATACTAATTTAGATACAACACCATTCATATATAAAGATGTGCAGACATGCAGACAGATGCCCTCCATTACACAGACTTCAAATGCCCAAGTTCAGAAAATTACAAGTCTAGCATTTTTCTCACCCACAGTAGGAACAGCACAGCAAATTTATTTATTTATCAACTTTCACTTATTAAAAATGCCTCAGTATGCAGCACCAACGTCTTGAATGAAAAGTAAAACAAACTGAGGGGCAGAGATAATTCAGAGGGTTATTTATTTTTGTTCACCACCCAGAAGCGTCAGAGACAGTAATGGAAACAAATGGAGTAAGACATTTTTAAAAGATTGGTGCTCTTGTCTCGTCAGGGGAAGCAAGAGGAGCACAGAGACAATGTATTCTGTGCTAACAGCTCTGCTAACATGAGGAGAGTGGCAGACTTGTTTGTTAAGCAATGCTCAAGGTGCAAGAGCTGATACACAGAGGAGGTTTTCTGTGTAATGCAACATCTCAAATACTCCGGTCCTAAATTACTAGTGCACCAGAGACACTAACAGAAGCTATTCCTTCGCATTCAATCAATTCCCTTCAAGATTGCCTCCACCAGATGGCTTTGATTAAACAGCCTTACTTTAGTACCCAACTCCTGCTCCATGCTCTTGGATTGAATTAAACTCAATCCAACCCTGGAATGGGAATATAAACATATTTACCAAATACTTCTAACTAGAGCTATTAACTACAAGTTTATTATTGTGAACCTAGAAGCTTTCGCAGAGATTGCATGTGCACACATATTTTGATTATCCATTTTACAGATCAGTTCTCAAAGGTGGGAGGTTCCTGCTTGGATTTAGAATCAATTGCCAACATGGCTAATTTTGATTTCCTCCTGCTTTAAGGATTATTCAGTACTCTTACTAATCTCATAGACATTTCTTTGCTGGTCCATCTATCTGTGGGCATTTTTATGTGGAAGTAAGTCCCACCATATTCAATAGGTTAGAATTGCAGCTGCAAATACCCTCCCAGTCAGTATTACATAGACAGATGTTTTTGACTGAAACTACAGGGGCAGAAATTAAATAATATGGTTGGTCCACATGACTCTGCTTTTTCATCTTTTTGGAGAAGGAACTGTGTGTTTCCAGAATTGGAATGGAAGACGACTATCAATTATGTCCACATTTGTTATATTTTAGGCCTCTTCTGCAGTTTCTTGCACATTAAAACATATCCTGCTCACTCACTGTATTTAGGAGCTTGGAAAACATGTCTCCTGCATCTGAGTCACTGAATAGAAAATAATATGTTTGTCTATTGGGGGTCAACTTGTTCATCCATGTGCAACACATGGAAGGTGACAAATGGGGTGCTGGGCAGGATCTGATATGGTCTCTATCACTAGTAGAGGTGCCAACCTTTGTCCAAAATGGTCCCCCCTCTCACCCCCCCCAAAAAAAAATCCATTGCAGGCTGTGTGAAGTTCTACACTGCTCTCATGACCCCAGGAATGTTCCTGGCAAGTGGCAATGGAAGTCAGCACACAGGTGATAGCCCTTTCCCACCAGGGTAGTGGCTGCAAGAAAGCAAATGCCGGCCACAGGAAACTCAGACTCAGTGGTGGAGCCAGAACACTAATGAGGTGGGGTGAAGCACCCACTTTAGAAACTGGTGAAAGGGGGGCATTCCGGTGGCCGCAGGAGGATGGGGGTAGGGAGCAACACATTGCCATTTTTCCTCAGGTGGCTAAACAGGACACACCGCCCCTGCTCAGTGGTGTTCATCAACAGCTAGCTGCTTCCTTCACTAAGTCCAAAGTGCTGACAAAAGAGTTAAAAAGAAGTTGAAGTAAGAAAGGACGTTATAAGATGAAGAGAAGGAGGATGGGTGGAGAAAATTGAGGGGTATGTGGGAGGGAGCCCAAGCAGAAGATAGGGAGAACAGGAAGCGGCAAAGGAAAGAGTTCTGTTTGTCCCACTTTGATTTTGCAATTCCTTATGACTTTCCTGTAGTTATTTATATTATGTTATTTGGGGTGGGCTTAAATGAGCAAAATGCACTATAATGAGGGCTCAAAGCAGCGCTTTTTTTCTAGAAAAAAGTGCTGGTACTCAACAGCAAGGGGGAGGGCCCAGGGCATGGGGGAGGGGTGGCCTGACACCAAGACTGGGTGGTGAGAATGAGTTAGCTGCTTGATGCTCCCTTGCCTACCCACCCACCTGCTGCCCAGGTGAAGAGGCCTCCCTGCCAATCTTTCGGAAGGAGGCAGCAGGACTCCAGGACCTTTCAGAGCCTTGCACCTCCTTCCCTAAGCTGGACAAATGCTTCCCAGGCTTAGAGAAGGAGCCACGATGCTCTGATGGGATCCAAAAGTTCTTCCACCTCCTTCCTCTCAAAAGGTGGCAGTACTGTGTACCATTGCGTACCACCAGGAAAAAAAAGTGCACTGGCTTAAAGCACCAATAGACCAAGGTATGTCTTTGGGTCCTCAATGAAAGGCAAACAAAAGGGTTGGAAAGGAGAGATAAAACCACATGAGGGAAAACTTTGGAGCTTAAAGGGAATGCGATTCAACTGTTCATGGGGAAATAAACAAAGTGCTCAATATGAAGAATGGTTTTATCCTTCAGAGAAAATTGGAACGATTATATGAACCAACCAAGTGATCCTTCAGCAAAAGGGGGGAAAGTTTTATTTATTTGGTTCTTATTTGCTTTGTTGTTTTCCCATCTGTATCACAGATTCACCTCCTTGCTAATAATAGCTAACAAGCTCCTAACCTCAAATGGCTCCTTTAGGTATCATCACATCAGAGAGACTAGCAGCTGTGATAAGCAGCCAGGCTAGATATTCTTTTTCTGAACATACTGAAACTCTGAGCTGATCTTAAAAGACACAGAAAGCTGTAACAGCAGCACTGCGATGGCTAAATTCTCCACTACAGAATTCTCTGGAAACATCAGGAAGAAAGCAAACTCTAGAACTCTAGGTTCCCAAATTCTACAGTTTCCAGAAAATATTTAGCTACCAGCACACAACAGAGTATTCTGTATATACCCATAGACATACCAGCAAACCTGTATTAGTCTCCCTTTCTTGTTTTCTGGGAGATTCAGGAAACCGCCCCCTCTGCCAAAACAAGATGAACCCAATTATTATTGATGTTGTGGTTGCATGGAGAGGGGCCTGATCTGCCTTAGCTTGGAGCTGGTACTGCAAAATATGAGGATTTTACGGCCCTCAGCCTTCTGCCCTAGCCAGTGCAAATGGCATGGCTTTAGTTACTGCAGGGGGTCTGCCAGCGATAGGATTGCTGCATCAGTTTTCATCTATAAAATGTGAAATAAGTACTATTTCAGCCACTTGGGAATGAACTAAACCAGTAACAATTTAAAAAATTTAATCCTGCCCTCTTATGTGCCAGCACTCAGGAGAGTGCTTAGGTTCAGCATCTTACACTGTTTTGTGGCAAGGCACTGGCCTACTCATTGGGCTGGTTTGCACGCAATGCATGAACAATGGTTTAGCATTGAACAAATGAGCCTCAGTGAGCCTGAACAAAGCCTCAAGTGCCTCACTCTTCTTCCTCCTCCTCCTGTGCAATTTGGATTCATATTTTGGAATTCCTTTGCCCTTTACCCAATTCAAAGGTTGTCATTATGTATGAATTAAGAATCAGTATTTAAAATAAATTATATTTTGTTTGAAGTTGGATTGTTTTGCCATTGACTAGAGCGTATTTTAAAACGTTTTCCTGGTTCATATGTAACAAGCAACAAATCACAGAAAGTGAACCCTGAATCACAATTTATTTCTCCTCCCAGCTGCACAAAAGGAGAAGAGGGGAGTGAGAGCTGTAGCTGGGCTCTCCGAGGCTCGTGCACGTAATGATAATTAATCATGGTTTACTGCTACAAGTGAACCAGGCCTCTAGGTCTGTTCCTATGCACCTGAGTTTACGAGCTTATAAATAGTAATTTGCCTGTTTGCCATAGTGAGTAAGAATTTACTAAAGACAACCAGGCTGAGAAGCTCTAGTTAACTTCTTTTTAACCATCAGTATGCCCCAAACATCATATATATATATATATGAGTAGCTGGGTTGGCTTGTAAACTTTTGTGAGGTGGGGTTGAACTTCTTTTTGGGAGAGAGTTTGGAAAAAGGGATACAAAGATTATTATCTATTATCTTTCTTTAAAATCAATACGTTAAACTAAATAAAAACACAAACCAAAAAGAAAAAGAAAAGAAAAAGGAGAAGATAGAGAAAAATACAGGATAAAAAGATAGAGAAGGGATAAAGGGGAGAAGAAAAAGAGAAGGGAGGGAGGGAGGGAGGAAGATCTGATTCTTCATCTGTACATAAAAGCTATTCAACTCAGCCATGCCAATATAACACCCAATAAAACCACTTTCTATAAACCAACATTAGGCCTTGCCCCAGTGACAATAGGGCATGCCGACGTCACTGTGGGGTGTGCCAACATGATGCACACATGCTATGAGGTGTGCTGACCTGATATCAGCACATCCCTGTGACATGCGTGCACCGCCGAGTGGAATATTGAGGGTCCCAGACCCTTCATAAAAAATTGTGGGTGCCCAAGCACCCTGGGCGCTGCATAGATGCCACCTATGGGCAACATTGTCTTCAATCCTCAAACCCAAATGTCATTAGTTAATTTTCTTTTTCACACAAAAAGTCTATGGGAGGTTTCCAATTTTAAGTAAATGTTAGGAATGACTTTTCTCTGATTAAATATGTCAGTTTTGCCATCTCAGCTAAGTCCATTGATTTTAACAGTTATTTCTCCATCGTTGGTAATGATTAATCTTTCCATCTTTGTGCATATAAAAGTGTCACCATTGTAATCATATGTTGAAACAAAGTTCCATAAGCTTTTTCTAACTGTATATCAATAAGCCCTAGCAGGAAGAGTTCTGCCTTTAGTTGAATATTAACCTTCAAAATTATCCATATCAGTGTGTGTATTTGTATCCTTTGGGGGGGTGTTTACATGTCCACCAAGCACAGCAAAATGTCCCTTCATGTTCTTTAAATTTCTAACACATACTTTTATACATTCTAAATAGCCTCTCAGGAGTAAAATATCAACGAAACATCATTTTATAAAAGTTTACTATTAAAGAATAACACAGTGTGTATTTTAACCCTTTGGTTCACATATGTTCCCACTGTTCCATCTGTATTTTATACCCAAAGTTTTTTGTCCATTTAATCATACATTCTTTAACTTGTTCTTCTTGCATTCCAAATTCCAGCAGTAATTTATACATTTTCGCAATAACATATTCATCATTGTGGGGTGGGGATGAACAAATAAACATCTGGGCGCAATTACCTTGCTAAGTACTAAACCAGAGGGCAGGGGTGTATCAAGTATCCTCCGTAGTGTCTAACAACTACATGAAACTGCTGGGTAAGGTCAGCTAGAAATACGGACTGACGCAGCTGTGTACATATACCCTTCCACGGACCAGTGGTGGATAGAGCCAAAACCAAAGGGTGGCAAAAAGAAGATGGGGCATTGCTCTCGGCCTAGCCTACCTCACAGGGTTGTTGTGAGAGGGAGAGAACCATGCACTATTAGCTCCAGTGGAAGGCTGCCAACTTGTCACATACACGCCAACTTGTCACACAAAGGGGAGCTTTTGAGTAGTGGTGGGGGTCGCTGATCCAACATTATCACTAGAGGCATGGGTGTCCTCTGTGCCTCAGAGTGGCTTTATTCATTTTAGGGTGATATACCAGCTGTGACCCTACCTAGACAGAGAAGCTTGCCATGGTCTGGCAAGCTCATGTTTGGATTATTGCAAACTGTTGCACACGTGGTTGCCCTCAGTTGACCCCAAATTAGGCTATGAGATTGTTAACTGGGACTGGACAGTCTGAACATTGTACGCCAGCGATTCACCATCTGCACTGTTTGTCAGTTTTTCTCTGGGTCTAAGTTTTTCCTTTTAATGTTTTTAACAGCTTGGAACCAGGTCCCAAGGATTTGCCTCCTTGCATAAACCTTAAGATCACACTCAGAGGCCATTCTCTGGGTACCCCTGCCAAGTGAAATTCAGCAAGTGGCTACTAGGGAGGGGGCATTTTTATTTGGCCACCCCAGGTGTGGAATGCCAAGAGATGCTCACCCTTTTTGTGGTCATTTCCGGGTCCTTAACCTTTTAAAACCTACACACATTTTTAGAATTACACCAGTCTTTATTGATTTTAGTCTCTGAGGCTTGAGTTATATAATTATTTTATTGTTGGTTATTTATATTAAAATTTGATTGATACTTTAAGCTTCCCAGAGGACTTTGTTACTGCCTGCCTTGCTAAATAAGTATACAGAACCAGATTGATCATGGCTGTCTATATATACCTGAGATACAGCAAATGATAGGAAGAAGACCTTTGGGTCAACTCCATTTGCCCTTCCTTAGCTGTTGTCCTATGGCTCCTTTAATCTGTTTGCCTTTTACAGTTGCAGAGGCGTAACTTCATCCAGTAAGTGTTATGCCAGAAATAAAAAGTAGCCCCATGTTCTCCCCAAATTAATTCCTGGTGCCATATGGAATTAGGAAACAAGAATGATCATAGAGACAAAACTCAGCAGCCAACAGCACCATGACTCCCATGTCTTGAGTGAAATCAGTGAGCCAAGTCAGAAGCCAAGAGCAGTTTTTCTTTCCTCAAAATCCTCAGTATATTTAGACATGAAGTATTCCTTTCATTTGATGCAACCAGTAATTAGGAAACTCATTATATTTTGCAGCTATAGTTTTGCACAGCCAGTGTTCTGGTTAGTTCAGAATGAAGGGGAACCGCAGAAGAGAGTTACAGTGAAACGAACACCCTTCTACATTTCTTTGGGGGGAGCAGAAAAGAGAGAAATCCCAGTACGTTTCTACTCAACACAGAGTTTAAAAGTGTCCAGCCCAGACTGTTACAAAATTCTTTCAGGATTTCCCCCCTCGTGCTGCTTTCTATTGATTAAATAATCTCTATCAGATATTAAGCTCCTTGTTATTGGTGCAGCAAATAAATTATTCAAGAGCTATATAAATTCTTATGGCGGGCATGAATTTTTAAACCCTAATTTGGTACTGAGCCAAGACCTCTTCATTTAAAAATTGGGTTCCCGCCTCCCCATTTCCCTCTGGCAGGAAATGAATAGATGCGCTCCTATGATTTTATTTTGTTTTAAGGGGGATCATCTTAACACCCACTGATTATTTGAAGGGATATGTTAAAAACAAAGGTTGCTAAGCATATTTAGGATGAAGCTAAAGAGGTGTGTTTTTATGCTGCCGAACCACTTGAGTCTTTGATTTATTGGGGATGAAAGGCTTTTTTGAATGCTACTTTGCCTGTTATTTATAGTGTGTTGTTGTGCATGCCTAAACACCACCAAATATCCGTATAGGAGTATGCAACCACCCAGAGGGATCTCTAGGCTATGTTGGGCAAGCTGAACACTCCATCAGCCAGTGCCCTTTCCAAAGAAGCAAATTTCCTTCGCTCCAGTGGCCAATTATCAGGGCTCCCCTAGCAATCCTGCAATGTTCCTGACTTTTAGTTTTAAGAATCTCTCTGCGTGTAAGTGTCGAAACTCTGCCTTCTGATGAATTTGTGCTCCTCTTATATTCCATTACCGTACTATGCTTTTGTTGCCCAATATGTTGGTATCCTGATTAATCTCTAAATGGGCTATGGTTTATTCACCATGAGGAGGATTGCAGTACCCCCCCAACCCCCCCCCCTACTCAGTGGCATATAAAACTCCATGTGGCATCTTCTTTTCAGATGACTCTGATTGCTATAAACAGATAACTTGTGGAGAAAAAATAAGGTACTTCTCATGTAAGATTTGTATTTTTGTACATCCTTGTCTAATACAAAGGTATACAAGTGAAATTATTATTCCAATATAAATCCATTTATTTATAACCTTTTTAAATAAATGCATTCCAAATGTCATTATATTGTCCAGACACAATCTTTTTGCATTTTATGCACTTTTTGTTTCCTTTTTTATATTTGATTTCATTTGATTGAAATATGTTCAATAAAATATAAGGTTGTAGGTTTTTTTATTTAAAAAGTAAGATTTGTATTTTTTGTATTTTTATATTTTAGGTCCCTGATGAAAAATTAGAAATAATTCTTACATTACAAAGATGTTTCCATAGATATTAATGAGGCATTGGCATTTATTTATATGGCATCCCACAATCAGGGGCTGGCACTATGCTGTGGCTCTGCCATTGAGCATGGCACACTGTTCACTCACTTTCCTGCAATGATTCTTCCTGCTTGGAGAACACTGGAAACAATGTAATGTAGAATTGATCTATACATGAAGCAGAGTCTGGACCATACTATCTGAGTGCAAGTGAGAGATCTCATGGTTTGAATGCTCCATTTAAAAAGCTATATTCACATGGAAAATTAGCATATCATAGGGAAGACTAGACCAAACTCTGGCATACTAGTTTTCCATGTGTAGGCAATGCTGTCTTTTTTTTTTTTTTTAAACGGGAGAGCATTTACCGGTAACTTGAGATTGACCCAACTGCCATCTGAACCAGATTCCAGGAATCATTCTACTGCATGTGTAGGTCACCTCCTAGTCAACTTGACCTTTCTACATATTAGAAAAAAAACCAGGATTGTAGCACAATGAGTTGTCTCATTAGCTTAGCTAGGCTGCTAAATGTTTAATTCCCCCCGCCCAAATGCATTTTCAGCCTTAAATAAACTGTAGAAAAAGGATTTGATTCATGGCTGCATTAGGAATCTACTCAACCAAAGCCCCCTGTCACAAATTAAATCATAAACCAAAAGTAAAACATGATTTGTGAAATTAACATTTATCGAGGAAATATTCCCCAGCGCTGCATTATGCTTAGTCTTTGGCGTCCAAAATATCAACCATAATTCATAATATGCCTAAGAAACCATGCCACCAGCATTGCCATCAAGGCAAGGAGTTTAATGGAAAAGTGATGCAGTAACCAGGGACTCATAATAGATGGGGATGAGCTGTGCTGTATTTCTTAGTAACATCAGCATTCCTCCTTCCATCTTTGAACCATGTCATCCCTCCATTGGCACTCCCTTGCATTGTTAATATTATCCAAATCTCATTGACTGATTGATTATCTTTCCATATTTCCAGTCTTATAAACTTGTTTTAATAATGAGCAATGACATTTAGCACAAAATCAGTATAATTTTCCTTAAATTATCATAATTAATCATAACAGCTAGCTTTTTATATGTTGACAACAACTATTCTTCATCTGAAGATCCAGTTCTCTGAGAGACATCTTTTTTAAACCCCATCTTACAGATGGAGCAACTGAGGTTTAGATTGCGATGGATGAACTGCTCAGATCCATACAACTATTCAATGGTGTTGTCAGTTTTAAAGTCATTGAATTTCACAATGCAATTATGATGATAAAATGTGCATTAAAATGCATATGATAGTGAGAATAACTTGGAGAAATTGCTTTGCAAAAATGTGTGTGTTAGGGGAAATTCCATAAAAAAATGTGTATATTAAGAGAAATTCAGACTGAAATGCTGATGAATTTTCATGAGGACTTTTAAATATATTAACAATAATGAACACAAATTGATACAGACATGTGGAAAATTGAACTTAAGACTGGAAAAATAAGAAACTGAAAAAAGCAGAAATGAAACCCTACTTAAAGTGCAATCCTATGCAGGATTAGGAGTAACTACGCAAGATTAGGCTGTTGTAAAAACAACTTCAAAGAGTTCAAGGGCAATTTAACAATTTACAGATGTGCCGTGAGATGAGGTTTTGTGGATAAGCATGGATATAAGAAATCTTGATTCAAATTTAAGCTCATTTACAAAGCTCATTAGGAAGCCTTGAGAATATCATTACCACTCAGCATAAACTACCTTACAAGGTTGTTGCATACATACATAAGGTAAGGTAATAAATAACACTACGGCCGGAAGCTAAACTAAACAGCGTTTCCGTGTGCTCTGGCACTTGTCACGGGATCCCGTTGCACCAGAGGTGGTTTAGTCATGCTGGCCACATGACCCGGAAAGCTGGACAAACACTGGCTCCCTCAGCCTGAAGCAAGATGAGTGCCGCACCCCATAGTTGCCTTTGACTGGACTTAACGGCCCAGGGGTCCTTTACCGTTTTTACCTTTATACATACATAAATAAGCACACACACATGATGGGACTTATGTCTGAGTAGACATGCCTAAGCTTGCGCTATAAAACACTATTCTGACCTCTGAGTAGGAAAGGGAGAATACAGATGAAACAAATAACATTTCTGGTCATAAGGGTCTCTGCTTTCACCTCATGCAAACAATAGTATTTTCTACCTTTTCAGTGCTGTACTTCAAAATGATCAGTCCAGTTTTAAAGTAGCTATGTGGTAATCATATAAAGATAAATGTAACTTCCTTGACCTTTTAAGATATGGGTTTTGGAGGAACACAATTAAATGACACTGATTCCTGATTGTGACATAAGGTGGTGTGTTTTGGGGGGGGGTTGGGGGGGTTACTGTGCAACCACCCACCACACCCCTAGGCCTAAATTACTCATTCTTAGAACAATTAGTTTCCTACAGGAGAAACCATAACGATTTCAAAATAGCAAATTATTATGCACAGGTAGGAATTATGTACAATTGTCAAGTTGCTTTAAGACATTTTATGTAGTCGGTGACAAAATAATAATAATGCCCATCGCTTTACTGACTACTGAACACACATCTCTCTCTCTCTCTCTCTCTCTCTCTCTCTCTCTCTCTCTCTCTCTCTGTGTGTGTGTTTTATGTGTGCGGTCTGTGTACACCCTCGGGGGGGGGGGGAGAAAGACTAAGAGTGACAAAAGATTGCTGGTAGCCACAGTTCACTGCTGAAGAGAATTTCTCACACCAAAATAAATTACAACCACTTCTACTAAACCAACCCTTGAGCTGTTGGCACAATCTTATTGGATAAAAATTCATTGTTCCAGTTGTATGGTCCACATGGGATTATTACATCCATGCAACACTCTTTTCTTGGTTCACCAATTATTATACCCTTACAGAGATGTGACATTAAAAGGGCTACCTCCAGCAAAGCTTTAATAAAAAAAGACCCCTTTGCTTGGAATACAGTTAGAAACTTGGGGGGGGGGCACCATTTAGTTTCCTCATATGCTTTCTCTTTCTAATTTAAAAATAATTGCCCCTCCCCACAATACACAAGTGAGTGAAGATTAATGTGGCATGTCTGTCTGGCAAGAAATTCAATATTTTGGGCTTCTTTCTAATAAACTCTGAGAAACTCTGTCCATGGTTCAGACTCACTGGCTCACTGTGAAAATGCTCTAGACAAGCTATAGTAATTATTCATGCAAAGACAGCAGAACAGAGTTGCTGGTTTATTTGGTGCAAGCAAACCCATCCCCTCAAAAAAACCTTCAGTATCTCAACTGACTATGGGATTTTAATTGCACTTCAAAAAGAGAGACATAATCAAATTCAAAAAGATTTTAATGACAATGTGCTTTATTAAACTGATTGGTTGCAAGATCTGCTAGACTTGATGTTGGGCAACCCAAGTTCAAAGTCTAGTGCAGGCAGACTCAATGAGTAGTCTTGAAAAGTCACACACTGGTTTGATTCTGGTAATAATCTAAATTGTGGTTTATATAACTGATGGGCAACCTGTGGTTCCAGGGCTGCACATAGCTCCTGACCTCATTTTATGCCCCTCCCGACACCTCTTGAAGCCCTATACATCCATCCTCTCAAAGTTCCTTCCTTCCTGTTCGCTTCCTCTCATTTTTTCCTGGCTTTTACAATTGCTCCCTCTCCACTCTTTATGCAACACAGGAGTCTAATATGGACCACTGAGTTATGGCTTTGTATGTAGTTTTAGAACAATCAGAAGGGGCAGTATTTTATTTGATAAAAAATCATGGCTTTTTAAATAAAAAACCACAATTTTCTTTTATATAGCTTCAAGAAAAAACATTTTAAGCCACCAGTCTGAGAACAAATTGGAAGGATACATACATACAGAGGAACATCTATTGATATAGCCACAGTATGTGTATAGCACACTAAAGTCCAAAAAGAATAATTTTCACTTGCTTTTTCCAGAACAGCAGCTATGTATATTGGTCTGTTGTACTAAAAGAAAAAAAAACCCCTCTGTACACTCATTCCAGAGTAACCCCATCAAACCTAAGGAAGCTTATTTCCCCTAATCTAAATCTAATATGTGGCAGCCAAAATAAAAATTGAAGAAGGGCAAACTTTTTTATATATTTATATATTTTGATTCCATATTAGTTAATCTGGAACACCTTTGTGGCTCCATCTATCTTTAATTCTGTCCCTGTCCACCCCTGGAATGAGGGAATGTGAACAGAAAGGTTATCTATCCCTGGTTTGATGATTATGAATGAGTTGTGCCCACTTGAACACTCCCTTTCCTTTTCCTTCTCATAGAACATAGGAAGCTGCCTAATACAGATTCAGATCATCGGCCCATCTACTGTACCTCAGCACTGTCAAGAGAGAGCAGTCCTCCAGAGTTTTGAATAGGAGACAATTCTCAGAACCTAGAGCTTTCTGCATACAAAGTAGGTGGTCTGCCACTGAGGTATGGCTCGCTCCTACTCTGTACTACCACCCAGGGCTGAATTTAGGTTTGATGAAGCCCTAAGCTACTGAAGGTAATGGGGCCCTTTATATGTCCAGCTGTCACTGTTTTTTGTGTTGAATATATGCTATATGGTAATTTATGATGGACCTAATAGGTATCTAAAGCCATTTGCACATTACAAAATATGTATTTTATCAAAGTAATTGTTGAACTGAAATACAATTAAGAAGAAGTATATTTGGGGGGGGGGCTCAAGAGAGTGGGGCCCTAAGCTATAGCCTGTTTAGATTATATGTAAATCAGGCACTGCTACCATCAACCCTGGTACCACCAAGCTACGTTACTTCCTCTACTGATATATATTGCCAGCGATGTCCCCACAAATCAGTGAGCAACTTTGGCAGTGATAATCATTAACTCCTATACACAATTGCTTTTAGAGGAATACCTGCTGGATTTGTATCACTTTTTATGCTAAAAAACATGCTGGAGAAATGGTCCAGAACCACATCATAGTACAAATACCAGTTCTACACATCCACTTAAAGGTAAAGGGACTCCTGACCATTAGGTCCAGTCGCAGGCCACTCTGGGGTTGCGGCGCTCATCTCGCTTTATTGGCTGAGGGAGCCGGCATACAGCTTCCGGGTCATGTGGCCAGCATGACTAAGCCGCTTCTGGCGAACCAGAGCAGCGCACGGAAACGCCGTTTGCCTTCCCACTGGAGCGGTACCTATTTATCTACTTGCACTTTGACATGCTTTCGAACTGCTAGGTTGGCAGGATGAGGGACCAAGCAACGGGAGCTCACCCCGTCGCGGGGATTTGAACCGCCGACCTTCTGATCAGCAATCCCTAGGATCTGTGGTTTAGACCACAGTGCCACCCATGTCCCGACACCTCTACTTAGGCACTGTTAAAAACCTTGTTGAGAAAGCATAAAAATGAAATTATTGTGGTTTGTGCACCTGTTGTGTACAGTCTCATTTAGTGGACTACATCCCATGTTAACAGATACTTAATGCATTCCCCACACACCCATCCCATCCCCTTGGCAAATGAATAATACCTACAAATATTTTTTATTTTCATAAACATCGTGCAGCTTTAAAACGTGCGGGTGTTCTATCAACTTCAGGATGGCTATTTCCCGCTCCACCTGAAAGAGAAAAGCAAAACACAAGGAATTGTTAGAATCTGTGTCTTAAGACTACGTTAAGAATCTGTACTACTGTGTGTCTTCAGTTATTACCCACTGCCATCCCTTAAGTACCACTGACTTCCCCCGGTGTAGTTACCACACAGAAAACAAAGTAAAAATTCAGGAAATGGCAGGGCATAGAAATAATAATGTGTGCTTAGTAATAATGAATAAACACATTATTAAGAACAGTATTGTTCTTAACTTCCACAGCACTAGGACACACATTTGCTTGTGTGCAGGCATCTCAGAAGGGCCCACCATGGCTGACACCCTGCCCGCTCCTCCAGTACCCACTACTACTTCCCCTTCTCTGCTGGCTATGGCCCTCTACCCACCAGTCTCCCTGTCATGTTTATGAGTGAGCTAGCTTCCCTGTAGGTGGTCCTCTAAGACCATGAGCCAAGGGTGTGTGTGCTCATGTCCCTGGCCCATTGCAGTGCTTGTAAGTCCACTCACAAGCTCAAGGGAGAATCTGGGGGATGCTCCAAGCTCTCATGGGCTTACTCAGCAGCAGTCCTGAAATGAGTCGGGGAGCTGAGCAGCTGCTCGGTTTCTCCAGCCCATTACAGTGCTGCCGCCAGGTAAGCTCACCTGCCTTCCCCAAAAGATCTGAAGCCAGGCCTGCTTCTCAGATATGCAAAGTTTACACAAACAAATTATTTCTAGAGGGGTTGCCATGTCATCTATTGCAGTGAAAACAACAAAGAGTTTTGTGACACCTTAAAAACTACAAATTTATTGTGGCAAAAGATTTCATGGGTTAGTGCTCCCACTTCATGTACATGAAGTGCTATCCTTAGTGGGTACTTACATGCACATAGATGCAGAGAAACCAAGAGCAACATTAAACAATAAAAAATACAAGCCTACAGCAACCTTTTCATGTTTATGAAGATAACTACTTCCTCCCCCTTAAACAAGCTAAAAGTGGTATTCAGAAATCCTAAAGTAAAACTCTATCTCTCCCAGACTTTCCCCTCTCTCCTCTCACCATGTGCCTCCCCAAATCTGCTCTAGAGCATTGGGAGAACCTCAGTGCACAGGAGGGGGAGAAACTGGACAATCTCCTTACTGCTACATTGAATACAATTTCTGAAGTCTTATGGATGAGGAATGCCTCCAAGTGAGCTCATTTATTCTTAAACAGCCTCCATTCATTTAATAATACTGAAATTTCTTTCATATGGTATCCAAAGTCTGATGCGCAAATTCTGAGGAAAACCCAACTATATCATGCTAGAACTATTTGATACCTTCTTAATAGAGGAAAAATGGGGGCAGATTTGCTAATCTCCTCTGCTGAACCAGAAGCCTTAATTAATTGTGCACATGAAAATAGCAAATACCTGTTTTATTTTGTTTCACTAAGTGTCACTATGGGTGAATTTACAGGCCATGAACAACAGATTGGCAGGTACACTTATGTAATAACAAACTATTAATGCCCTGATTACATGGCCCAATGAACTGAGAGGGAAATCTAGAGGGACTGAGCACCTGGCTCTCAAGAAGCAGAATGATACAACTCCAGAAGGAATCCACTCTGAACTAAGTTTAGAAGCTGCTGCTGGTGGTACTGTTATAGCTGCCACATCCGGGCATGTTGTGTCATAACTTCCTGTGGATGGGCCATTGGCATGGGTCTGGAAAGAGTCAAAGAGGCTCTGGCACACTTTCCTAATGGCCAAAATTAGAAAAGCAGGAAAGCTGGTACAACGCTTGCCTGGCTCTAGACCCCAGTATAGATTTCCCCATTATTCTGCATAATATTCTCTCTTAAGGCATTGCATGCCATAAACTTCATACCTGTGGTCCATAACTGTTCCCAGTCAGCCATCATTATGTTATGACCAACATCTTGTGCCCATTTAATCATAACAGATTTCACCGTTTCATCCTGAGTATTCCATTTCAACAGTAAGTTATACATTCTTGACAAATTCTTAGTTTTGGGTTCTAACAGTTCTGTTTCCAATTTTGATTTTTCCACCTGGAAGCCAATTTTCTTGTCCAAATTATATGCCTCCATTATCTGATAATAATGAAGCCAGTCTCACACTTTATTTTTTAATTTTTCAAAACTCTGTAATTTCAGTCTATCTCCATCTTGTTCCAAAATTTCCCAATATTTCGGCCATTTGGCCTCCATATTGAGCCTTTTCAGAGCTTTCGCTTCCATCGGTGACAGCCACCTTGGGGTTTTATTTTCCAATAAATCCTTGTATCTCATCCAAACATTAAACAATGCTTTCCTGACAATATGATTCTTGAATGCTTTATGTGCTTTGACCTTATCATACCACAGATATGCATGCCATCCAAATACATTGTTAAAACCTTCTAAATCCAAAATGTCTGTATTTTCAAGAAGCAGCCATTCTTTCAACCAGCAGAAAGTTGCTGATTCATAGTAAAGTTTAAAGTCTGGCAGGGCAAATCCACCCATTTCCTTTACATCAGTTAATATCTTAAATTTTATTCTGGGCTTCTTGCCCTGCCAGACAAATCTAGAAATGTCTCTCTGCCACTTCTTGAAGCAATCCATTTTGTCCACTATTTGCAATGTTTGAAACAAAAACAACATTCTAGGCAATACATTCATTTTTATCGCAGCAATACGACCCAACAGTGAAAGCTTCAAATTTGACCAAATTTCTAAATCTTTTTTCACTTCGGCCCAGCATTTTTCATAGTTGTCTTTAAATAAATTCCCATTTTTTGCTGTCATATTAATCCCCAGGTATTTCACTTTCTTAACCACTGTCAAACCTGTCTCATTCTGAAACCTCTCTCTCTCAATCGGTGTTACATTTTTCTCTAATACCTTGGTTTTTAACTTATTCAGTTTAAATCCTGCAGCCTGACCAAATTCTTGAATCAGTTCTAAAACCCTTTTAGTACTAGATTCTGGCTCCTGTAATGTCAATACTAAGTCATCTGCAAATGCTCTCAATTTGTACTGTTTAGCTCCGACTTGAATACCTTTAACCAACTGGTCCCTTCTAATCATATTCAGCAAAACCTCCAGGACCGATATAAAAAGCAATGGGGAAATTGGGCAACCTTGTCGTGTCCCTTTTTCTATCTTAAATTCTTCCGTCACTACATTATTTACAATTAGTTTAGCCTTTTGTTCTGAATAAATTGCACTTATACCGTTTTCAAAGCCTTGGCCTACCCCCATCCCCTGTAGGTTCTTCTTCATAAAACTCCAAGAGATATTATCAAAAGCTTTCTCCGCGTCCACAAATATCAAAACTGCTTTAGTATTTATGTTCACTTCTAGTTTTTCCAAAATATCAATTATATTCCTCAAATGGTCAGACAAGTGTCTTCCCGGGAGAAAGCCCACTTGGTCCTTATGAATCTCTTCCATCAACACTTTTTTCAATCTCTTGGCCAAAATGTCTGCAAAAATTTTGTAATCCACGTTAAGTAATGATATTGGGCGGTAGTTCTTCAGCTGAGTCTTTTCAGTCTCTGTTTTCGGTATAAGTGTAATATACGCTTCTTTCCACGACTCTGGTGCCCTTTTCCCTTCTAATATTTCATTGCAGACTTCCTTTAAAGATTGTACTAACCACTCTTTCAAGGATCTATAATATCTAGAAGTCAGCCCATCCGGTCCTGGAGATTTGCCTAATTGCATATTTTGAATGGCACCTTCTACTTCCTGTTCAGATATTTTATAATTCAACATTAATTTACTTTCTTGAGAGATTTTTTGTAATCCATTTATCTTCAGAAATCGGTCTATGTCCATTTCTTCCTGTGGCCCTTGTGTATATAATTGTTTAAAATACCTCTGGAAACAGTTTCTAATCTCAGTTGGGTTATGTATGTTTTTTCCTTCCACTTCTAAATTTGTAATAGTATTTAATTTTTGTCTTTTTTTCATTTCCCAAGCCAGCAATTTCCCACATTTATTAGCTGATTCAAATGTTTTTTGTCTCATTTGTTTAATTTTCCATTCTATTTCCTGATTCATCATTTCCATATATTGTACTTGATATAACTTTATTTCTCTCAAAATCTCCTGCGACTTTGGTTTTGCTCTCAATTTCTTCTCACTTTCTTTTATTTTCTCCAAAATTTTATCTTTCTTCTCATTTTGGCTTCTCTTCTTTATTGCATTCTGTTGTATCAAGAACCCTCTCATAACCGCTTTGCTTGCGTCCCAGATTACTCTTTTTTCAACCTTAGTGTTCATATTTATCTCAAAATAGTCTCTCAAGGTTTTTTGGGCCTTTTTATACACTTGTTCATCTCTGAATAAGGTGTCATTCATCCTCCATCTGAAGGAGCCAGTTGATATTAGTTTCATCTCCATCCTTACAGCATTGTGGTCGGAGCAGGTTTTTGGACAAATTTCCACTTTCTTTATCTTTGGTGCCATTCCTCTAGTTACCCATATTTGGTCAATTCTAGTCCATGTCATCTTGGCTTCAGAAAAGAAAGTTCCCTCTCTTCCCAAGGGATTCTTTGTTCTCCAAGTATCAACTAAGTCCAGATTGTCTGTCATCTCAAAAAATGTTTTCGGTAGTCTACCATCCTTTGTGACTACCTGTCTTTGTGCCTTATCCATATTTGTAGATACTACTCCATTCATATCTCCCATCAAGATCAGATTGTAATCCAAATAGTCCATTAAGGTCTCATGCAACTTTTTAAAGAATTCAGATTTCCCCTCATTCGGTGCATAAATTCCTACTATCAAAAATTTCTCTCCTTGAACTTGAATTTCAATTGCCACAAATCTTCCTTGATCATCTTTAAAAATGAATTTCGGTGATAGTCTCTCCTTTGCATAAATCACTACTCCTCTTTTTTTAACTTTGTCAGATGAAATAAACTCCTGTCCCAATTTCTTGTTAATCAATACTTTCCTATGTAGCCTTATCACGTGTGTTTCCTGTAAGCAAATCAAGTCCAATTGTTCCTTTTTTAACAAATGAAAAACACTTTTCCTTTTCCGAGGAGAGTTGAGGCCATTACAATTCCAACTTAATAGTTGCAGAGCCATGATGTGATTACTTTACTTTACCTCCAACTGCACCAAGTGTTTGTTCTTGTTCTGTCAGTGATGTCACTTTCTCTGAACCATGCAATCCAAAAGATAAATTTGCTATATCTAATATTCCTCTTTCCAGTGCTCTTGGCTCTTCTCCAGATTCCACTTCTTTCTTCAAGTCTTCTCCGTAGTCTTTCAAAAATCTATCCTTGTCATCGACTGATCTTATTTTTATCTTTCTTCCTTTATATTTAAAGGACAGGCCTTGGGGAAATTCCCACCTAAAAATGATTCTGTTGCTTCTCAGCAGGGCGACCAAATCTCCGTAGTTAGATCTTAAATCCAAGAGATGTTTTGGGATGTCCTTAAATATCTCCACACTTGACTCATGTATTTCCAAAGTCTTTCAGATGTGCAGATTCAAGATTTTGTCTCTCTCCTCTTTTGTTTGAAGAGTAATCAAACAGTCTCTCACCTTGTTCTTCCTTCCTCCTCTTCCAAGTCTAAATGCGCTCACTATCTTAAATTCTTCCTTCCCCAAATCCTGTTGCCAGAAGTCTGCAAACTCCTGCGTAAGAAAGTCAGTCAAGTTATCTTTCTCAAGTTCTGGTACAGCCCTGATTCTCAAATTTCTTTGTTTCTCCTTCAATTCAATCATAGACAACGTCAAACCGTGGTCCTCGAGTTGCCTATATATCGGTGGTATCTTCTCTTGAGTAGCAGTTGCTATGTCTTTTGCTTCTTCGGCTGCCTTTCGAGTCAAAGCAGATTCCTGTAACAATTTCTCAATAGTCTCTGTATTGGTGTTCACCTTCTGTCCCAAATTATTAATACTTGTAGTATTTTGGTCAATTTTAACTGATGCTTCAGCTACTTGTTTATTTGTTTCAGCTACTTGTTTATTTGTTTCAGCTACTTGTTTAGTTAAATTTTCCAAAGATTCATTAATTTTTCCTAGTGCCAGAGCCAAAACGTCTTCAGACGACATTACTTTTGGTTTAACTTGTGGGGGTGCAGCCCCTGATAATCCAGATGGTCCAGAAGGACCAGATGTTGAAGCTCTTCGCTGCGACGCAGTATCTGTCTGATAGGGTCTGCCAGACCTAGTAGTTTTTTCCTGAATCAACTCTAACTTTCCTCTTCCATCTGCCATAACACTCTCATAGAAATCCAAGGTCAATCCCACGGCTAGAATTTGTTTTGAAATGGAAAATTCCCCTAGCCCAGTTGTTATTGTAGCAATATCAAACCTCCTCTAGGGGGACACAGTAACAGTCAAAGCTTGCAACTTTAAAAAGAAGTAGTCCTTATAAATCCCCCAGTTCACAAAAAAAACAACAACAACAGTTTCAATTGCACTTAATCAGTTACTTTAAAGCCAGGAGAAGTCCAAAAACACTGTATCTCTCTTGCAGAGTTAGCTGTCAAAAGTACTCTGTTTACCGATAGCGCTTTTCACAGAGCGGCATTCCTTGTCTCAGGGCAGTCCGTTCCCAGGTTCTAAGCGGTGGATTTTAGCTTCCTTTCCCTCTTTTTTTTTTTTTTTTTTTTGCAGATAAATACAGTTCAAACCTTTCCCCCCTCCTCTCCTGCAATCCGGAGGGGAGATCGCTTTTCTGATGTTAGGATTTAAGTCTTTTTTCAAACGTCTTTCAAAGTTTCCGCTTACAGTCTCTTTGCTTTGATCTGTTTACAAGAACGGAAGGCGGACTTCCTGTTTATGCCTTCCCGCTTCGGTGCCGAATTAAGTTATTTTTCCCTTTAAATCCAATTTTATCCTACTCACGGGTAGTTACTTTCGAAGTCAAATTGTCCCAGGAAAAAGTCAGCGCTCTCCGATAACGGCTGTGTGGCTTCACTCCGCGGAAGAAGCAGTCGACTCTCAGCACCGCGCCGCTCACCCCGTCTCACTCTGGAGCCCGTAAAAGGGTCCCTTCGCAGTTTGGGGGGGGTGCAAAAGGTGCCCGCCGAGTCCCCACGTTCACAGGCTTCACCCGCCTGTGATTTTTGAAGGGTCCCCGCTTCGCCGTAGCGGTCAGACCCGATCCCGCGGAGCTGGTCCCTCAGAAACTCAGAAGGAATCCGCCATTACCGATGGCGCCAACCCAGAAGTCCAGCTAAAGCACATGTTTGGGATCTATGCTACCCTGGGTCCTATAATAGGTTTAAAGTTCATATCTTATTCAGTCACACCACAATGCTGTCACATAGATTTCTGTAATTTCCTATTCCTAAAATGGGAGCTGACAATGACTTCCCCAAATCTACCCATTAAATCTATGGAGATGAAGATCAGATATATCCAATATATTTCTGGTTGTGTGTGTGTGTGTGTGTGTTTGTGAGTGCAAATAGTTCTCTGGAAGATGTGCATTTCCTCTTTCCAGCATTGGAACATAAAACATTCAACATTTCAAAACAACAGTAACAACTAATCAGGTCATCTCCTCAGCAGCAAGGCAAGTTCTCATCTTATACATTGTGGAGAAGACTTAGAGCACTTCTGATACTGGATCCTGACACGTGTTATGTTCATACCAATAATTTTCTCTCCCCTCCCCCCTTTTTTCCCCCAGAAAGGCCTGCAGCACATTGTCTTTGAAAAACCCCTGCTGTTGATGTCTGTGGCAACATGTCCAACCAAAGTGAGGGATGTGATGCTAGGGCTCTCTCTGGGCACTTCTTAGTTACTGTCCAAAAGCTTAAGATGAACAGTCACATAAAAACAGAGACTTATGGCTTATGTTGTTCAGACAAAGCCCTCAGTTATACTTTTTCTCTGATTCACTTTCAACACTAATTGGAGGAGGAGAGGTAAAAGAGCAAATATCCACCTTCTGCGGCAAACAATCCACTGCTAGGATCTACATATTTTTAATTACTGTAAGTTACACTAACTTTTTAATTTCTCAGTCATTAGCAAGTCACCCTCTTTTTAGAGGGGTACCTGTCTTGCCTCCCCTCCCCCCTGAAAACAGACCAAGGATCTTGTGGCACCTTAAAGTTTTTTTAAAAAAACTGTATAAAGTGGACTCCACAAAAACCTAGGCTATAATAGATTGTCAGCCTTTAAGTTGTCACAAGACTCTCTGTTGAGTTTTCAAGCTACACTTATCCAATGCTTCCACAATTTAATAACAAGGGCTAGAAACTTTCATATTAAAAACAAAGCAGTGATCATTACAAATAAAATCTACAAAGGAACATGCATCTATAGTGTACAATTCTGATGGTTTAATGCAGGATGGTGTAAGTAATACTATAATGGTCACAGCAAACCCAATAAATGCTCAGTTATTCTGCAGAAATATCTATGTTTTTTCCTGGCACTTTATAGAATTCTGGATTAGGTTTGAATAATATTTTATGTAGTGAGAAGTCAATAAGAACCAAGAAAAAAGGTGTCTGATCAACAGTTTGCTCATGGGAAGAAGCTAGTAGGAAAACTTTATCATGAGCACTGATTGCAGTTGAATGTACCATGACAGAACTTAAAAGAGTTCATTGAGTAATAGCATCTCCAACAGAGAATCGAAGGAAACTGCAACATGAGTCATTAAAAGGTGTCTGCCCATGCAGAGGTAATTTGTATTAGCTTTTGCTGGTTAAGTGGTGCACACAAAATCTACAGGAAGGTGATGAACACTAAATCCATGGCAAAGTGGCTATCTGATTGCTTCTCCAGAGGCCCAGATGATGGTTCCCTATGACACTAAGAGAGACCTGAGTGCTGATTTGGTAAGTCATCAGGGCATTTGATTACTAAGTCTGCAGATAATAATAATAATAATAATAATAATAATAATAATAATAATAATTTATTATTTATAACCTGCAGATCCAGCTGGGTTTCCCCAGTCACTCTGGGTGGCTCCCAACAGATTAAAAACAGAATAAAACATCAAATATTAAAAACTTCCCAAAACAGGGCTTCCTTCAGATGTCTTCTAAAAGTCAGATAGCTGTTTATTTCCTTGGCATCTGATGGGCGTCACCACCGAGAAGGCCCTCTGCCTGGTTCCCTGTAACCTCACATCTTGCAGTGAGAGAACTGCCACAAGGCCCTCAGAGCTGGACCTCAGTGTCCAGGCAAAACAATGAGGGTGGAGACGCTCCTTTAGGTATACAGGGCCGAGGCCATTTAGGGCTTTAAAGGTCAGCACTTTGAATTGTGCTTGGAAACGTACTGGCAGGCCATTGTGCCATTGTGAACTCACTGCTAACTACTAACTCTGTGACACTCATTTCACTAAAGTGGTTGTAAGAATCAGCCCTTGCGCTCATACTATACAAGAGACAACAAAAGCACCCTTGAGATTTTCTTATGCTTTTTACGTCATATGTGAATGTCAGCATGGTTCCCAGCTTTTAAAACTGCATTAGCTAAATGAAAAATTTCCACTCTTCCATTTAATGTTCAGGCTGTTGCCTTAATCAGAACTAGTGATGAATCCTGGTCGTCTTTTCCAAACCTAGCACCGTATCCCTAAAATAAATGTTGTCTCTAGGCTCCAGGAAGGAAAGTATAAATGTTTCTTTCACCCCATCCAGAAAATATGTTTGGGGTGGGAGTTGGTAAAAGGGAAATGCTAAGCACTGTTCCCTTCTTTCTAAGCCCCTCCTGAAACTGGTTCATGGTTTTAGGATAAGTGACAGAAATATTACTCCTCCCCATAATCCCGAAGCTCCCTTCCAAAGGGGAAATAGAGGCAATGGTCTGCCTCTCACTGCTTTGGAGTCTGGAATGGGAAGCATGTTTCTCCCCTCTCTGTGCTGTATCACTTTGCAGCCAACTTACTTTGTCTAATGAAACTCAAGTGAGACTCAAAGAGCCAATCCCAGTCTGCAAAGTACTGAGCTTCTTTCCTGGCCACACCTAAATGGGATGGAGTACTGAAAGCCATCTTTTACGGTAGAGTCAAAGTAGTGAAAGAAGCTTGCTAGGCTTAGGCCTGGATAGGAGCTTCAGAAGTTCATATTTCTCACCTCAGAGAAATAATAGCATTATGAGGTTCCAATTCTTCTACAGCTCAGTTTAAAATCTAAGACACAAAAGAATTCCTGCTTAGTCATATAATCTTCCACTTCCCTTTCCTTTAACAAGACTCGGCAGCTAGGGCAGTAGCAATGTCATTCCAGCTGTGGGAACACGGAAAGAATAAAATCAAGTCTCTCCCTCCTGTCTCTCTCTAGAGGCATTGGTAGTGTGCAAGGACACAGGCATTAGTGGCTCTTGGGAAATTTAGTCTTCTCAGAAGCTACTACAATGGCAGTAGCAGTGGCAGATCTGATCTTCCTCCATTCATCATCATGGGGCTGGAGCACCACTCTAAGTTCTGTCCTTGGCAGGCAAGTTTTGTTTAAAGGGCAAAGGTTGCATTGGGGATATTATTATTATTATTAGGAAGGGGAGGCAGAGGTAGGAAACTTCTGAAGCTGGGTTGGTTTTTTGGGGGTGGGGGTGGAATTCAAACAATTTTGGATTTTCTTGGATCTAGCCTGACTTGTTTGCTGAGCCAAATCTAACATAAGCTAGTAGCAAGAAGTTGCCTGTCAGTGTTTGATAGGAACTGATTTTAATAAAAGTCTATTTTTCATGAGTGAAAATAATTTCTGTCTTAGATAACGTAGGCCCTAAAAACACTTCCAAACCAGCATGTCTAGTGATTATATCAGAACACCCAGACAGTGCTTCCATTCCTGAATTGGCCCCTGCTTTCTTTGTGACCTTCAACAAGTCAATGATTTCTCTGTGACTTACATCCCCCATTGGTGACATGAGATATTTGGTAAAATTGTAACAGCTATCAACTCTGGATTGTACTACCTGGAAACAGGGGAAACCAGACTCTGCTAAAATTGCAAGAACAACATGAGGATAATAAATTTCACCTGCCTTTGTCTTTGCTCTCTCAAATGAAATGTCTGTCTGTATTTATTATTGCTTTCCCATGTAACTGAATTAAATACTGAAAGCCAGGGATAATGACAAGATCTCTATCCAGATTGCTGTGGAAATTGATACAATGTCACTGTTAACACTTTCCCCATTCTATAGAAACATTGAAAAGACACTGTGTAGCAGTTCTATCAAAAGCTTAAAGTGTAGCCATGTTTCCAAAATTATCTCTGCAGCAGCGAATGTCTGTCTAAGAACAGGATTTCACATTTCCAGGGAAACACCAGTGGTTGATATAGGGCAGACAGAGACTGTAGTAATTCTATCACTGGATTGGTTAGGAGAACACAGTGGAAATCCATGTAATCACACAATCAGTATGAAGCCTCTGAAATAAAACCAAACAGATCTCAAGTACGGGATACAACCGTGCATTCTTTCCCTCACCTTTGCCAATGATTGGTACCACTTTTATGCCTCCTTGCACCAGGAAACCCACATATTGCTTTCTGGCTCCAAGCCAGGAAGGATGAGAGTGGAGCCCTGCAGGGCTGACTGCTTTAATGCAGATACAATTATCAGAGAGCAAGACAAGCCTCAAACTGCTAGGCTGGAGAGAGGCTCCAGGAGCCTGCAGTAAACCGGAATCATGGAGTGACATTTGCATAATGTTAAAAAGACACATCCATCTGCCACACAAATCCCAGTCCCCAAGAGAGGATTCCAGATTCGTTTTTTTGCCCCCCTTTTCTGCAAGGGGCTTTGTCCAGGTCATGGCAAAAGCATTTGGCCGGAGAGAGGGGTCAGAAATGACTTCAAAGTGGACACAAAGGCATATCACTTGCTTTATGACCTTGCAGGTGCCAATTAGAGGTTTTTAGGGTCTAAGCAGGGAGTTGATTAGCTAGTAAGATGCTTCACTGACTCTGCTAATGAAAGAGACTAACACAAAGGCAACATTTCCCTTAGCAGGAACAATGCAACATCTTCACTTATGTCCTCACCTCCAGCCCTTTTCCTCCAGGAGAACTGGCTTCTCTTTGCTTTAAGCTCAATTCACATGCATGGATGTCAGTGAGAAAACAGCACTTTATTTCCAATATCTTAACTTGCAACACAATCTGCAGAGCCCACCCTATGTTTCTAAGAGGCAAATGCTATGCCTGTCTCTTATGGATGCTCCACATGTCTTTTACATTCTTTTTCCTTACTTTTTGGTGACTGAGTTAGTTGAGAAAAGATGGAACTGCAAATGTTTGCTCCATAAATGGACAGAAACAGAAGCTAGTGTTGCCTTATTCTGTCCGTCTGTTTCACACTCACTCCCAGCAGGCCCTTCCTTATAGAGTAGAAAGCTGAAAGGCTGTCCTCTCCACAGAGGCAGTAGGAAGGGATCGGGGAACTGGGTAACATTTCCAATCACTCAGGCCAAGGAGTGCAAAAGTAAATTTGAAATTGCCAGCATCAGCCTAAGTACTAAGATACAAATTTTAGTTCCCACACCCTCCTCCTCCAGTTCATGGCCAGCTTGCACAGCAACTGATTTAACCACAAGGCCCTTGAGCTGGTACTAAGAAAGGAACAGAGTGCCCCAATACAATTAATAGGTTTTTGCATGAATTCTAAGCACTATCTCTGAGTATTGTAAATGTCAGGGAAAGGCCATCTAACCCACCATTAGATGACTTTTTGTCACATCATGGGAATTTACAAACGATTCAAGCCATGTTTGAGTTGATGATCAACATGCATTTGAAGAATCACTTAATCAACTGAAAAAGCATGGGAGGGGAAGCATAATCTGAAGTAGGAGACTTTCTCCATACATGTTATGGGTCTATGATGCTTGCTTGTGATATATTGGAATAAGGAAAGTTCAACATAACAAGGCTCCATTGCTAGTGAAGAAGCACAATCCCTATGCATGAAAATGTAATTTTATAACAACAAATTATAATAAATTCTGCTTTTGTTTAGCATTTCTAGCCTTACTTACACAGCTGTCCCAGCTCAGAATCACTACTTAATACATCATTACATTCAACTATTTTCATTTTAGCCACCAATCAGAAAGCCAACATGTTCAAGTGTGGCATCTATCTGCAGTGCATGTCTCTTTAAATAATGCCTGGTCTGAAGGCAGGCAGCCACGATGAAAACTGACAACATGGATTTATTAATTCAGCATGTAGGATAATCAGCTGTCCAATAGTACATGGCAAATCAACCATCTGACATACAGCTCTGTGACAACACTCAACAGAATTAGCCTCTCTGGAGCTGGAACCCAGATCTGTCTCCAATACAATACCTTCCACAGCAGTAATGTTGGGGGAACTTTCCGCACTGACCTTCCTTTAACTTACCTCACCAACTCTAACCAAAACCACTCAGGGATAGGAACTCTCATTGGACCTAAGCAATTTTTTAAAAAAACAGATTTGTATGGCACTTTTCATCAAATGTTTCAAAGTGGCTTACAGAAGAATATGAAAAATACAAATGGAGGACATTCTGTGGAGTTGGGGTCACAATACTGAATGCATGAGTCGTGCATCTGGTCCATGGGGGACCACTAATAGTGCTCCCCCCAGATTATCTCAGTATCCTAGATTTTGTTATTCAGGGCTTTTACCAATACAAGAACCTTGAACTTGGCCCACTAGCAGACAGGAAACCAGTAGGTCATTTAATTCATTATAAAAAAATAAATTCCAAAAATCTGAGTTAAATATTTAAAAATCCAATTAAAGTTTTAAACATCACACACACACACACACACACACACACACACCTTGTTTGCCCCTATGCATGCCTGTAACAAAGAGGGAGCTTGAAGGAGTAGCAGTATGTCTTCCTAACCTTTCAACACTACAGAAAGGAACGTATTATGTTTGAAATGCCTCAGTCTGATACTGACAGAAGCACCCACATTCAGACTCCCCACCCCACAGTAATTCTCCTTCCATTAAAAATAAGTACATGCTGTTGAAACAAAATGACAATACTCAAGAGGATCCGTGACATTGTACAAGGAAAACAGAACCACCGCACACTATTATTCAAGGCCTCTGAGAAAAGCCAAAGGACAGCACATGCACAATCAAAAAGTCAAGTCTGCACTTTTCTCGCCCCATCTGCTATGAAAGCAGGGGATGTGAGGGAAGGGAAGGCCTTGGCTGAAGTTGTGCCAAATGCACTCCAGTGATTGATGAAGCTATGCTGACCTAGCTTTACCCCTCTTCCCCAGCGGGGTTGCAACAGACTTGGTTATAACTGGCAGAGTTACCCACACCTACAACATACCCTGTTTCTTTTCTTGGCCTTCAGCTGCAGCAGCAGAAACAATGTTTGGGTTCAAGCTCAATGAGCTTTTTAAACAGATGTGGAAACCAGGAGGTGGAGTAATATGGGAGAGATGGGAAAGAAACCCTCCTAAATCAAATGTGTTTGAGGAATACGTTGTGCATGAACTCAGCCCCTGCAGACTCCTTAACAATTCCTCTTACCATCTCTTGCAAGCACTGTACTGAAAGGGAACCTAGGGTACCAGTACATAGGAATGACACCTTTTCTAGGCCATTGCTATTCAAATGGTGTGTGTATGTGCTGCATCATGTGACTGATTATGTGGGGTAGGGCTTACCTGCCCCCCATATTTTATTCAAGTTGGCACCCCTGCATGGCTTACAGAGTGCCCAAGGTATACAAGGTGAGAGAAGCAGGCAAGTGGTTGCACAGTTCTTCATTGGAAATCAGTATGTGAAAGAATGCTGGGAGGGAAGAGAGGAGAGGCCGAGGAGCAGGAAAAGAGGGGAAAGGCCCAGGAGCTCCATTGTTTAGTGGTGTGTGTCACTTAGTTTGGTTTCCCCCAGCAATGGTGCCCTCCATATGTTGCTGGACTCCAGCTCCCATCAGCTGCAGCAAGCATGGTCAATGGTCAGGGATGATGAGAGCTGAGGTCCAAAACATATGGAAGGCATCAGGCTAGGGAAGGCTGACCTAGAGTACCAAAAATGCCCCATTCCAATAAGCATTATGTACATAGGTTAAAAGCATCCAGACAAGCCTACGAAAGTTCATCACTGCAGATATTTAAAAAGAGGTTAAAGGCTTTACTATTCCAGCAAGCTTTTATGGGATAAACAATTTTTAGATTTGAGTGTTTGGCCTATTCTAAATGGATGCACTTTGGTGGTTTTAAAAAATGAACTTATAAAAGAGAGAGAAAATCATGATATGCATCCTATGAACAGAGGGGGAAATCCATGGTTTCAGGCTAAGAGTTAAAGTGGAAATGTAGAGGCTGGATGAAGTGGGTTCCTTGAAAAGACCTGTGTAGGATGATTCCAGTCATGCTCACTACCTGGTCCCACAACCACTGTTGCTTTCATTGTGGGCTAGTATGTACAGCTGAAGGACAAATGAATTCCACAGGCCTGATTATGTTTCCATCCCCTTTCAAAAGCAAAACTACCTTCTTATCCTTTGCCGTAGTTATACATCATATAGGTATAAGAATTGACCTGTACAGAGAAGAAGGCCTTGCTGATATTTCAGATGTCAGCCTGCAAATACACGGCTATTTCCAGAGCATGCCATAGGCCAATTTTCACATGTTGTGGTGTTTTAAAGCAACCGTTTTGTTCTGCTGCCTAGCACTGCTGGAGTTCTTTGTTGCTCCCTTTCCCCCATTGTGTCCAGAATCACTTTCTGCCCTCTGAGAAAGTCAGTGCAGCAAGATCCCTTGCCATCTCATGAACACACAGCTTCCCTTCCCAAGCATCCTGAGCTGTGCACAGGGTTGCTGAGCAAATATTGAATAATGTGTGCGAATTTGCACTCACATACACTCACACAAACCTTTATATGACAGAGCTTCTTCCCCCTGCCCCCACCCCAAAGACCTTTGCATGATTACACATCCCCATGCAGCTGTAGAGAGGATGGCAGAAATAGCTATATTTTCAGCTCAAACCTTTCACTGGCTGTTATTGTATGCAACTCAGGCTGCACAGTATGAGACCACAAAGAAAAGCAAGCACGCATACACGGGCAGAAAGAAAGGGGAAAATTATATCACAAAATCGGCCTCTGTTTTGACAGCAAAAAAAGCTGTCTGTGCTCAGCCCAGAACTACCTCAGGCTCACTGTGTGACAAAGGCAATGACAACAAACTTCCTGGACCCCCTCAGTGAAAACATCGTCATCCCCTGCCTTGTAGAGACAGCCAGAACAGCAGCAGCAGCAAATCTTCCCATCAGTGCTATTGCCATCCTACCTGGCAGGGAGCTGAGTGATCAAAGCAGCCAGGAAAGAGCATTTTGTTTTCAGGTTATATAGCCTCTCCTGCTTCCCCCACATACTGCCACCCACACATCCCTCTCATTAGTGGGGACAAGGGTGACATTTTGCCAGCCAATCAATATCAAGCAGATGCCAGTTCTAGGAGGAAAGTATAGGGGAAGCCACAGAAAGCACAGACCTCTAGCCACTGGTGTTTATGGCTTTCTGAATTATCCTTGGCATGCACATGTGTGCACGCAAACACACACGCACAGGTGCACACACCATCTTCGCCCTGCCCAAACTCATCTCTTTCTGCAAGAGAATGATTCTTTAGTAGTCTCATTTTTGTGGTTGCATTTTACCAAGTGGAGGAAAGGCAGCTTGGGGCACCTCTGTCACCTGCTTGCAGAATTACTCAAGTTTGCTACAGGTTGGCTACCCAAACAGTCCACACCCTCCACAGTTTGTTTTGCCCAAAAGGAGCTCTTAAGACATATATGTTTCCCTGTTTCAAACAATTTACAAATCTTGTTCCTTGCTGTTCAAAACCATGCAGTAGGGTGACAGGCGGCAATGAACCTGTACACTCTGAGTGCAGAGGTCAAGTAGGGTACACCTGCTCTCCATCCAAAGTCATTCTGCCCAATCTTTTTTTTTTTTACTTCTTCAGTGTTATTTCAGTTTGTCAAATGCCACAGCAGCAACTTCTGCCAAGTGCAAAATAACAACTTTCATAACATTTGCTTTGCTTCCCCAACCACGCCAACTTCCATCCTGCACTTTTACTGCTTTGTTGTTTGTCTTACAGCATAGTCAACAAGACTTACTCTCATAAGGGTATTTAGGGTTGCATCCTTAATTCTGTACCAAGAAGAAAACCATGGGAGTGATTCAAGAGCATGGCCAGCAACCATGGGGCCCTCCAGATGTTGCTGAACTACAAATCCCATCAGCCCAAGGCAGCATGATAGCCAAGGATGATGGATGTTGTAGTCCAACAACCTCTGGAGGGCACCACTTTGGCCCTACTGCTATTCTAGAAACTTGTCTCCTTACAGAGAGGAATGCCAACAGGCAAGTCTCTCATACTGGGTAGTTTAGAAGTAATCCTTAGGATGCTGCTAACAGTGGATACATTGGCTCCTCCACTCTGCTCCAGAGACCATGCTGGGTGTAAATATCCCTGTATCCCTCTCTTTTACCTTCTGTGGAACTGAGCCTACTCTGTTCCTCCAATTTGCCTGGCCTCCAGTCTACGACCTATGAAAGCACTCACAACAACATATAGTTTTTGTCACCATTTTAGCCTCCATCCTGGTGGCCCCTCCCCCTCCCCAGGCCATGCTGGTTTCCTGCCCCATGGCCTGATTCAACATCACAAGCAGAATTTGCAGTAGCTTCTACAATGTGGGTCAAGTGGGTCTAAATGTCAGACTCTACTTATGGGCGACTAGTACAAAAAGGAAGAAAGAACTTGTTTGTCATGAGCAACGAGCTGCCATAGATAGTCTTCAAAGTACATATATGCCACAATCCTTTACATATGTTATAGATTGCCTGAGGGCTCCGAACGGAGGGAGGCTGTTTCTCTTTCAACATTATGATTCCAATGCAGAGCACGTCTGCCGCCATTTTCAAACCACATCCAAAGTGATCTTTATTTTATTTTTTGTTCTTTCTAAATTACAAAAAAACTGTTCTTTAAAGTCCTTGTATTATATTCAAACCAACAACAACCCACTTGCCGGGCTTCTTTGCCTAAACAGGTATGTACATCAGTCAGAAATGTAGCAGTTTTTAGAAACTTTTTGCAGCATGAGGATGGAGTAACAGGGAAAACATCATCTGCTAAATTTCTGCCTGTTGCACAACCATTAAAGTAACTGGTAGTCTTGCTGGGATGGGGTGGGGTGAGAAGGAAGGCAACCCTAGCCTGCATTTACCATTTCAACAGGAAATCTCAAAGCCACATTTTGTTTTTTGGTTTTTTTGCAACAAGAAAATAAGAAAAAAATTCACATAGGATGGGAAATCAATTTCCCAACCAATCCTACTGTGAAACGTAAGTTAAGCCAAGGATTTGTTTCTACTGGAATGCACAGAATCATAAATATTTTCATTTTTAATGGAATCCAGGTTCTTATTACAACATGTTTTGCTGTAGCAAAGCCGCAAGAGTGGAATGTGGCTGTCAATGGGTTAAAAGGGAATCTTATTCTTCCACTTTCCTTGCTCTGGCACCCTGCATTTTCTTTTAGCACAGTCGGTCCTTTTGGGTTCCAAGACCCACTAAACACCAAGGGGTCAAGCTGAGCATTTTAGCTCCTTTGTTCAACAGAGCAACACAGGGGCCACCAGTGCAGCTGTGATGATTAAGACATCAGCATCATTAAGAGCTGCTGCCTCTGTGCAGTCAGCTCTGTCTAAGCCGCCCACCACCATGCCATACAGAGCTGCCCACCTCTCCCTGGAGGGTCCCCATAGCTAGTTGCGCTCTGTGCTTGCACATCTTCACTCACACACAGAGCATATGCTCATTAATCATTTGGGATCCAGCTGCTGCTGCTGCTGCTGCTGCTGCCACCGCCTAGAAACTAAGGGTATCATCTCTTTGAGGCTATATAAAGATTCTTCCCTCTCCTCCCCAGAATGCCTTTTAAAACAGAGAACTCCCTTATTTGAAGTGGAGTGGAGGAGGAAATAATCACAGGGATATAAGAGGAGGAGAAAATAATAACAAGGTGAGTTTCCAAAGAGATGCACGTGAGGATCCCTATATGTTCCTTAATGGTAGATACTGGTGGCGCTGTGGTCTAAACCACTGAGCCTAGGGCTTGATGATCGGAAGGTTGGCGGTTCAAATCCCCGCGACAGGGTGAGCTCCCATTGCTTGGTCCCAGCTCCTGCCAACCTAGCAGTTCGAAAGCACGTCAAAGTGCAAGTAGATAAATAGGTACCGCTCCGGCGGGAAGGTAAACAGCATTTCTATGCGCTGCTCTGGTTCACCAGAAGCGGCTTAGTCATGCTGGCCACATGACCTGGAAAAACTGTCTGCAGACAAACGTCGGCTCCCTTGGCCAGTAAAGTGAGATAAGTGCCGCACCTCCAGAGTCGTTTGAGACTGGACTTAACTGTAAGGGGTCCTTTACCTTTACCTATGTAACTAGTATGCTGCCTACTAGACAGCAACATAAAATGACTTTTTCTCGTTCCAAAAGTGTCCCAGACTAGTAAATTGCTAGAACATCACTACAGATATGCAGCTGAAGAATCATAGTGCTTGGGTTAAGAATCCAGCCACCCACAATATTCCTCTGTAAGTCTGAGCCACTGTGGCAGGTTAGTTGATAATAAGGGAGCAGAAAGGAAGCCCTGTGGAGGACAAAGGTTAAAGAACAAGAGCTCGGCTGAGGCTCTGATACGCAAGTTCTGGAATACAAATCAGTCACTGGAATGGAGCTGAAGGCCACTGCGCTACATCCAATTTTGATTCCCAGGCCTCATAGGTTTACAGTATAACACCCATGTGGCTGTGTTCTCTGCTTTTCCCAAGACATATTCTTTTTCATCAATGCACCTGTAAACATGCATCACAAGGAAGGAGGACTGCCATCCCCAAGCATTAAAAAGCCATGAGAAGAATGCCCTGAAACGAGTATTCTGGCCCAAGCTTACTGATATTCCTTAAAAAGAGAAAGAATGAAAAAATGCCCACAAATAATACATTTGGCTTTTCCCCCTGTAGCAAGAAACTATTAACAGAAACCCCAAACACATTTCCTAGATTGTCTCTATAGGGCTAGTGGAAACATAATTAGTAGGGGGGGGTTTTAGTGGGAAAGGAAAGCTTTCACTCTTTATGATTCCAGGAGATGATGGGCTGCGGGGTAACTATTAAATATTACAGGACTGTGATAAAATGGCTCTGGTCGGCAATACTGGGCCAGTTCTATGGTCAAGTAGAGATGTAGCTACTCCACCTATTGATCAGAGTCCATAATGTTAATATCTTTCCAATAGTCCCTTATCCTCTATGGTATGTTCTCCCCAGCGAAGCTCACCTGGAGCCAGCAATGCTATATTTTGGCACCAGGCCAAATCTTTATCCTCAGGCATTTCACTGTTGAAGGTTTCTTACCTGCCACTGTACAGCTTTGTTGTTTGATTTTAATGGTGGATCATACTATTGTATTGTGTAAACATGTTTCTTTGGATAATTAATATGGCAACTTTTACCTGAATTTTTATTGAAGGCATTTTGTATTTTAGTTATATTAGCATAAGTCGCCTTGAGATCCTTGTTATATAAGGCAATGGATAAATAAGGGTGTCATCATCATCATACAGCTTCTGCAGGCCATCCCCCAATTTATTTTCCACCAACCTGGGCCTTAAGGTCCATGGAGACAGAAATGTGTCACTTGTTGCCTGAGAATGTTGAGAGCTAAGAGATACATTTAGAAAACCTTAGAAATGTCTTAACACAGAAATAGACATGCCCCTAACTATTCTCAAATTACACTGAACACATATCTACCGGCATGCATCTTAAGAGCCATGACAGTAAATAGTAAAACTGGAAATTGACTTTAATGCTCACAGACAAGCAGGAAACTAAAAGCATCACCAGGAATCAATATGCATTGTATTCCTAAATGAGGGACATGGCTGCTGCTGGTGTACAATCTGTAATACACTGTATCCTGGGCTCTGGAGGTGAACACGAGAAACAGAGAAGCTGAGATTGTGGTGGAAAAGTTAAGACAGTAATAGTGGATACTTCTTTTTCAAATATTTTATTTTATGGCCAGGAAGTAACCTGAAATCTATATTCTGGGGCCCAACAAACTTTTCACGAAAGGGCACACTGTAAAACCCTATGAGCCTAAGAGCAACAGGAGATTTGCACATTTAATTAGAAGTTATTTGGTTTATTTATATGCAGAGTCTACAATCATGATCAGCACCACAAGCCCACCAGGACTTTGGAAATGTGTTTCTTGAACAATATGGGAATTTCAAATAGAGTTTGCAATAGCACATGGAGGTCTATTGCTCAAAGGAAAAAGAAAATACTCCCATTGGAGACTTGCAAGTTCTTGGGATCATCTAGACTAGTTCTCTGGTTTCTAATTTCTGTCACAAAGGATGCCAAGCCAAAAATGACAGGCTTGCGATTATGTGACATGGAATTTGACTCCATAATTATTATTTTTATCCAAAAGCGTTGAGTCAAATCTGAGTCACCAGCAAACAGCAACATTTCATTAAAGGGGGCATTGTTTTGCGTGCTTTTTGGCCTTAAGAACAGGTTAGAAGAAGCCCTAGAACAATGCACGGGGGTGGGGTGGGGTGGGGTGGGGGGAGAGAGATTGTTCCATCGGGCAAGCAGAGATGCTTGTGCTGACAGAACAATCTCTTCATCTTGAATTCCACCCGTAGGTTTGCACAGTTAAAGTGGATTTAAGGGCAATACATCCATTTTTTTAAAACTACTTCTTGCAGTTTGGAAAGTGACAAGGAAATACACTGAAAAGTATGGGAAGAACCGAAGCATAATGGGAAGATACGTAAACACACTGCAAATGAAGATGAATGCAGAATTAATGTTCATTGCTATATAACCACATTGTAAAAAAATCAGAATGAAGGCTCAGCAGAGCATAGTCTAACCGCTGTGTAAGCTTTATGCAAGCAAATCAGGATAAATGCCAAATGAAAAGGCTGCTGGGAAAAGCTAGTCTAGCTCAAAAGGAGAAACCACACAAGAGATATAAAGTTTTTGGCTAAAAATCGTCCTCATAGTTTGGCTACTAAAATCCCGTTGACTTCAGTGCAATATAAACGGGCCCAGATAGGGGACTCGGCTATATTGACAAAGAAAAAGCACTTTATATGTGTTGTATATCACTGTGACATCAGATGGCGCTGTGGAGTTCTGTTTTTGCCAACCCGATTTCTCATACAAAGTTTACAACTCATTAAAATGAAAAGCTTCTTTGATGTGTCTTGATCCAGCCAGAGTGTAGAAGAAGCAGCAGCTTTGTACAGTAGGAGTACAAGAAGTTGTGCTGACTTGCTTTGCCTAGTTCATAAAAGACTCTGAATTATGCTGGCTTTCTTTTGCTTGACGCATGCATCGTTTCCTCTTCAAGTGGAGAACAGGGAGCACCTCAGTAAGTGGATTAAATGGGTTGCCTTGCTTCAGCCGCAGTTTCCTTAAGTGCTACTGTGTCCTCCACTGAACTGCTGTTTTGTAACGTTTTGGAGGTGAAGCACGTTCCTTAGGGAACTGCAACAGCTTTCCCCTCCCATTGCAACAGCAGTTTAGAGGGGCTTTCCTCCGCCCTCTTGCTGCACCAGGAGAAAGACTTAAAAATCATATGCTAAAACCATTGTTAATGACATTGCTGGCCTTTCTCCTGCTCGTGTACCTATACCCAAAAAGACCTTTAGAAGAGAGAAGCCATTACCTGCAATCTATGCTACGTGCACGTCACTGTGCATGATTGCTGATCAGTGCACACCCTGCTGCGTTTCCCCCCAAAGGGCAGTAATGTAAATGCTGCAGAGGATTTAGAGCTGCACTCATAATTCATAATAAGCACAAGCTGAAGCCTCACTTTCTATGCTGCTATTTTGCAGTTACTGTAAAAGCTCGTTTTACAAATAAAGGGAAAGGGTGTATTCCCAAAGCTGCTATAGCTAATATGGATGAACACACTGAAGCCTTTCTAGAAGGAAACAGAAGTCAAAGATAAGTCAGGGGAGCTTTTCCAGACAGTATCACACGTGGAACACAAGCTGAAAATCTTCTTCTTCATTTGTTAAATCAGGGTGAGATCAGGCAGTGCTTGGTTTTGCAAATGAGAAATTATGAACTTCATGCCTATCTGAAACTCATGTCCTCCTTCGTGGAAGTTTGCCCTGGGCAAATTATTTATTTATGAAAAATATTTATATACCACTATTTCATAAAAAGTTTAAAAGTCCTATTCCTGAATCAGAAACTAGATTTCAATGAACACAAGGATGAAGATGAAATCTCACTCAGTGTATGGATTCACCAGTCTTTCCCAACCTGGTGCCCTTCAGATGTTTTGGATCAAAACTCCCACCAGTGCTGACCTGCACAATGCTGACTAGGGCTGATGAGAGTTGCAGTCCTGAACATGTGCAGGACACTAGGTTGGAGACAGCTGGGCTACATTATACACATATATCACTTCTTGCATTCCTTTAAGTGTCAAGGTGCCTTGCAATTGGATTTTGATTTTATAGTAAAATCCACATAACAGCACAATCCTAGGCATGTTTAGTCAGATGTCTCAATGGGCCTTACTCTCAGTTGCATGGGATTGCAAACTAAGTCTTCATTGAAGATATGCCCTAAGAAAAACTAAAACTAGTTATGTCTAGGAAACTGTTATCAAAGGAAATGATAACATGAAGAAAACTTCATGTTTTGGCCTCAAGCAGAGTCAAGAAACATGTGTTGAGAGGCAAGTGAAGTCCTCCATGTGAAACTGGCTAAGAAAGCTTTCCTAACAACAGCTTATGGAGGTGGTGAATGGTGATCTTAAATGGGGCTCTTGCATTGTCCCCCCACATTTGTTACACTCCCTCCACTATGGACAGCATTTCTCTGGCCTTTATTTGCTTTCCTCCCACAACTCACTCATTAGCTACGCTATGATAGTGAAGCAAGAACAGTGGTGTGGTGTCAGTAGCAATAGGAGGTAAAATATGAGGATCTGGTGGGTAAATCTGAGAATCAAAAGGCCATAGATGATAACATCAAGAAATAACAATAGCTAAAGCATGGGGAGACTTATTCTACATGAAATACTTGGTTGGAAACATCTGATCTTTTTCTGTGTCATTGCACTGGGGTCTCTTATTGGTAAGTGTGACAAGCAGAACACTACAATAGAGTGATATAGTTATCAAGGTAAAATAATAATAATGTGGAAATACATTGAAATGTGTATGGAAACTGAGTGGAGAAAGAGCATAGAATCCTTGACAAAGGCCAGCTCTGTCAAACAGAGAAATAACAGCATTTAATTTGCACCAAATAAATATACCATGAAGCGTATGAGCAAATCACATCATCATCATCATAATCATCTCACCTTATTCCCCAAACTGGGATTTAAGGCAGCTCACAAAATTAAAAGAAATAGAGATAAAACACACATAGCTAAAAATGTGTAAAAGTTTATTGTCAAAACTATCTATGGAATTAAAACAATGTAAAACATTAATATGCAGATGATGATGATAATAAAAAACCAGTACAGCACAGTATTAAGAATCCTTTTCTTAAAAGCAGTAAGTCCCTAATAGCCTGCAAGAAAAGAAGACTTCACCTGCCAGTGGAAGGACAACAAGGAGGGAGCCAGTCAGGTTAAAGCACACTGGCAAATGCACTAAACTGGCAGTGACTGCCAAGCTGGGGGAATCCTTATGCATTATGGTCTGGTTGGTGCCCTATACTAGTGCCTGTCTGAGAATCACCATGGGTTACATGACCGGTGGGCTATAAATGTAAAAAAGTAAATCCTATACGGAATGGAAGTTTTTGTGAACATTTTACGTGTGGAAGTTTGGTCCAATAAACACCATCTTTGCCCATTTTATGCCTGTCATTCGCAGCGCAGTACCAGCTTTCTTTCTGTCAAGGAATATGGAAGTAAGAGGAGGAATGAGACAGGACTCCCTGCCCAACCCTAGAGAGTGGTGGTGCTTTTGTTTCTTGCAGTTTTGCAAAACTCCAGACTATTCTCCCTCGCCCAAGAAAGCATCATAATGTAAAACATTGCTTTGGGGCTGGAGATAGAAAAACTAGGACACCACAGTTTGGAAAATGCTCAGTGCTGCATAAAATATTCACTATCAAATGAAACAGGTTTACCCAAAGGAAGGGATGCCAGAGAGGGAAAGGAGAAGGAAGGGGAATAAATTTAACTGTCCTGGACTATGGATGGTTACTCCACAGTCTCATTAATTACTGCAATTTCATGTATCTTAGGAAATATGTATTTCAATGGTAGTTCCAGTAATATGCCTTATTGTATAACCATAAATCAAAAGAGCATAAAATTATTAAAACAGTTACAAAAAACAAGGAATAAAAGAGTTTAAACAAGAAAAAAGCAACAGTTAAAAATTAATAATGATCAGAAATATCAATATGTGCCCTTCTGGTTCACATACTGGTTTTTCCATGACATTGCAAGCCTGTGTGTACCCAAAAATGGACATAATATTTTACCATGAATAAAACATATTACTATTTCTATTTCTATTTAGGAATCACCTAATAAATTCAGTGCTGCTGCTTCTTGTCTGCTGAATGTGAACAGTACACATTCTAGGATACATCAAGTAAACAGATTTCTGTGGATTCCAGTGCAAACTGACCAGATCACATCCCAGACTAACATGTGGATTGGAGTGTAATTATCCTTCAGATTTCATACTTATCTGAATTTTTGTGGTACAAAAATGTATCAAAACATGTTTTCAGATGTATATTAGGATAAAATACATTTAGAAATGCAATTAGATTGAGATAAAAAAATGTATTTAAACACGAGTTTTGGATAAAATATGTTAAAGGTGCATATTTCATGCAGACTTTTAAATAAAAAAATGCAGATTAATGAAGAAATGGGACAGAATTGACTTAGGATGTCAGAACACGTTTGAAATCAATACAGACCAGAAATAGACTGATTTATACCTAATAGGAGCTACATCATGTTACAGATTCATCCTTGTTAAACAAATGCAGCTGTTTTGTGTAAGCATGACCAAGGATGCTCATTCTCCATATACTCTCTGTCATCTGTTCCTCAAAGAAAGAAGCCTGTGTTGGATGTTTCTGTCCAAGGCAATGAACTTGCTGTTCCTCCATTCTCCAGCATAATTGCAAAATGTATAATAATGTTACTGTCTAGAACATAGCAGCAATGTAGTAGGGTTGCAGAAGGGGCAAAGCATTGTCAAGTAGAGTTATCCATCATGCATGTGTTCTATAAGCTTGGGGAAATATGTTGAACAATGCCAGTCTCTTCAAAGGCAGCCTTATTTCCTTGTCAGAAGGCAGCAAAGCAAAGCAAAGGTCAAACGATAGAGTAATTCCAACTCTTCCCCATGTCTCCTCAATGCCACTCTCTCCTCATTTCCCTTCTACAGCATCTCAGAATTTGATGGTGAGCTTGAAAGGAACAAGATCAGATGAATAGGCCAAGTGAAATGTGCGAATATGAGATATGGAGGGGAAACCCCATGGCTTTTCCCCCTTTAGCTTTTTTCATTTCTTATCAAGGTACAAACAGCCCCCAAAGCAGGTACAGGGATCGCAAAGTGAGAGAAAGATTTCTAAGTAGAATGTTTCATTATAAGTACAAGTGGGATGTAATAGGACCTCTCTAGCTGAAGTATAGATGCCTAAGGGCTAGCTCACACATTTTAGAGCTGTCAGCTCTGCACACACAGTGAGCCTGCACATCCCCCCGCCTCCAATGCAACAAGATGTATTTGCACACAGGTATACACACACAAAGTCCCAAATTATATTATTTCTTCATCCATTTTTAAGATGGAAGGATCATGGGCATCAGGCATACACACAGGTAGGTGTGTCTATGCAGGTAAGCTGTCCCACAAAGTATACACTCATTGTGGGCACTAAACTAGAGTGCCTGTAGGCTTGCTGGATTCAGTCTTGTATCCAAGGGTGTTTCCAGATGAACCCTTTTAGAGCATTCCCCCCATGGTTTCTTCCTGTCATTCTTTCCATCTTTCTTTCACAAGGCATCCATCCATTGGCTCAGGTGTGGATGCTTCTTTGCATTTTACTCTTCTGGTTTTGATGTGGGTTGTAATGCTCTTAGAAGGCATGCTCCTCTCTTTTAGTTCACCTGATTGCAACTGAGCCAATTTGTTCTGGTCCACCATTACTGCCAGGTGTGCTTTTACTTTTTGTACATGTATTAGTTCTGAAAAGCTCTTTGTTCAGGCCCTCTAAATAATGAACATGATCAAGTTTTGCTTTATTTGTTTGTTTGTTTGTTTGTTTGTTTTTAAAGGGAGGTCCTGTGTGTCATGTTCTATGAGCACGTGGTCAAAGGGGAAGGCCAGTAGTGTGCCATCCAGAGGTCAAGGCACGCAGATCATTTGCACAACCTTGGAGAGATCTAACAGTCCTATTATGCTAGCATTGTGAGACGTTGTCTCCACAGTGCCTAGCTCCAAATGAAGTCTTGTGTACATTAGCAGGGCTATAATGCAGTAAATCCCACCTCCCCCGAACAACTGGTTCATCTTCGCCTTATTCTGGAGTCTTTGGCTCCTGTGGGCTGGAGAGTTAAGGGTACCATGGGAGACTCCTCCTTTGAAACAGAGGAGGGTGACAAGACCGTGTCCTTTACTTAGGAGCATTCTGAAGATGGTCCTAGCAGTTCTTCCCCCAAAAACAAAGCTGGAGCCTCATCAGTCTCTGAGTCTGCCAGACAGTGCATGGTGTCTGGATCATGGGTCATGACATTTTCTCTCTCTAATAAACCACATTAATAAACAGTTCCAACCTTCAGCATGAAGAAGTATTTTACATTAATGATGTTATGGAACACATAGGCTGCTTTTTTCACTTGTGTAATGCACATTACGTGTGTATGTTGCAGTGAATAACTTATATTGTTTGACAGCAAATGGGAACTTTTTTTTAAGGGCAAAGAATTCTAAAGTGTCATAATTTCAACATTCAAAAAGGCAGACTTACTTTGTATATGACACTCCCTACCCGACTGCTATTGCTGTTGATGTTGATCATGGTCTACATGTGAAATTTGCTTGTATGTTGTGCAATTGCACAAAGTTAATGTTGCAGAGGACAATGGTGCTCTACCTCTACCAACCATCAACTTTGGACTTGATTATTCTTTCATACTTGGCAATGAGGGACTATTTTGATGCATTGAGACCCAAGTCACTTCATTTCCATGATGAAGCCTGGATGAAAGAAGCATAAGCTACAAGTAATGAGCCAGTGGGAAGTGCCCTTGAATGAATGCCTGTACTATTGTAAATAAACATTTTGGAGCTATGTTGAATTCTTTTTGATGCATTTCCAATCCATGTGATCACTACTAGACTCTACATCAGCCTGTACCTGTTGACCCAGCCAATAGGTGAACTTGTGGTGTTGACACTGAAAAACGGACCTGAACAAACACAAGTGAGATGCTGCCTGGGTGGGTGGATGTTACTCATCTTGTAGTAATGCTTGACTTGTACTGATTTGATTTCAGTTAGTTTTGCCACCCTCCAAACAGTCCCTGCGTATGTTTAATAGATGTATGACAGGTCAAAATTCCAGTATGGTTTCAAATTTGATGGGGAACCGCGTGTTGAGATTCCTACATTACAGGGGGTTGGAATTGATGACCCTTGGGATCCCTTCCAACTCCACAATTTTATGACTCACATGCTATGATTCTGTAAAAGCTTTTTCTTGTATATCACTTTGATTTTCTTAAAATATGATTTTTTTTCTTATTTTGCAACCATTGCAGCCACATACACTTCAGTGCACCACAACTGCATTTTTAAGATACAGTCAGCTGTACGCCTGTTAAATATGAAGATCAAATGATCTTGTGAGCTGATGTAACTGGCAGCTATTGAAGCACACAAATATGACAACAATGCAATTATTAAAGAAAAGTGTTTTGGTTTTGAATGAAAATCTGTGTATTTCTCCGTCTTGAGCATAAATAAAGGTCTACAAGGCAGGTAAAAAAAGACTATATGTCCTAATCAACCTCCTTATGAGCCCCTGAGATAAATAACCCTCCTATATCTAATTGGCAGGAGCTGTCTTATTGGATTAATAACGCTGGCTGCAGTCCTGCCTGGCTTCCAGAAGGGTGACTTCTCTGGGGTCACCAGTGCTGAGAAGCCTTCCCTCTGCAGCAAGTGTTAACGATGCCACTTACAACCAACACCTCCAAAGCCTGTGCTCTCCTTGGGGGATTTCTGCAGTTGGCTTGAGATGATGTCAGCTTGTGATTTACCAGGGTTTCCCCCCCCCCGCCCCCCAACCTTCCCCAGCACTAGACACCTTTATCTGTGTTAGGCCTTTGCCGAGATGCAACGAAGCATGGCTGCTGGAAGACAAAAGATGGCTGTCTAAACAACATGGGCACACCACCTTTGACATATGTATGCAGTTTGTTGGCCAGCAACAGCACATGTGCTGGTCCATAATTAGGTAATCTGGCAGTTTGCCAGCATATAGAAAACATTAGCCAAGGGACAAAAACACCTGCCTCTAAGCTCAAAAAAATCCTCAAAAAATTCAATAGGCTCTGAAGCAGGTGGTGAATCCACAAGGTAACAAAGCTTGATGGACCCTTAAAAAAGACAGATACAGTACAGTACTTGTTCAATATATGCATACTTTACTACTCTGTGTTCTTGTCTTGCTGACCTTGGCTGATGATTAATGCTTTTTCTGTGGTGTACATAGCAGCATCCTTTATACAAACCCTCTGGCACAACACTGGAAAGAAGGCCATTCGTGATGCAAAGGGAATGGGGCTAGCGCAAACCATGACTACCCCGCTCATTGCTTTGTTGCTTTCGTAAAAGTTTTTTTGAATTCTTGAATGCCAAAATATGTGGTTTTAAAACAACCTTTCAGATATCAACCTATGCGCATGGCATAATCCTCTAAACAAGGCAGATAATGTGCCCGGGTGGGGGGTGGATTGCTAGAAACTGCAACCTCTACTCAACAGCCAGAAACACCTCCGTTTCCCACAGTTCTTTCTATCCCATCAATTGCACTGTACTGAGTGTTCGTGCTAAATTTCACATTTGGCATGTTTAAGATATAAAAGAAGAATGCTTATTTTAAAATTCTATGGGCAATATCCATCTAAGTCACACTTGGAGGAGACCTACTGAAACCAATGTACTTAATTCAGGTAGATAGTCATGTTGGTCTCACGCAGCCGAAGGGAAAAAAATTGTCCAGTAGCACCTTAGAGACCAGCTAAGTTTGTTCTGGGTATAAGCTTTCGTACCTGTATCAGAAGAAGTGTGCATGCACACAAAAGCTTATACCCAGAACAAACTTAGTTGGTCTCTAAGGTGCTACTGTACATTTTTTTTTTAATTTCAATGTACTTAGGTTAGTCAAGTCCATGTATTTTCATAGGTCTACCTGAGTAAGACTAATATTGATATCGCTCTATAACATTCCATGAATCTTCATTTTGTATGACCACATAAATATATTTTATAACATTGCAAATGATGGCTTACTTATTCTCATTGTATTTTCAGTGTCATGGGTTGTCTTCATATTGGGTACATCATTCATGTTAAGGGAAGTGTCATTCCTAATCTAAATCCAAGGACATAGGACAGGCCTGTGATATATGAGTCTGTCCCATTATTGAGGACTGGAAACAGCCTACTTTAGTTACAGCAAGGTGACAGCTAAGTGTGTTTGCTTGCATTCATACTTCAGTGTCCATTTAAGGACTAGAAATATCTGAAAAACTCAGCTACATTGACACATCCAATTGCCGAATACCCCTGCAGAGGAGACGATGGTGCAATGAAGGGGGGCGGGGAGAATACATTTTCCACTGTAAAAAGTGGCAATAGCATTGTTGTTTTTAATGCAAACAAAATCTGTTCTTATATAAGATATAGATTCTTGTTGGACCAGTTTGAATCTTATAGATTGTAAGAACTGGTGCACATAAGCAGCCGCTCCTAAAATCCAATGGAAAACTCACAGAAAGAGGGGCTAACTTTTTCCTTCTGGCATTGATATTCAGTCTTAAAATAAGTTTTACAGTTGAGTCATTGGTATTTTGGTACTGATGTTTCCTCCAGGTCTATTCATGATTCTAACACAGAAATGTCACTTCCCATACTTTTGTGCAACTTGGTATGGACTTTTCTTGAGTTTTATCATTGCAGAGCTAGGACTAATATGCATTGGTCGTATCATCCCAGCTTGACAGGGTGCAAGTCATTCCTTGCACCACTATAGCTCAAGCAAATCCACAGAATTCCTGTGTCAGTTTCCCAGTAAGATCACACAGTCCAGGACACAAGTGTGCTGACAGAGCAGCATCTGCATGCTCCATAATAAGAAATAATGGAGGGCAAAATCAGGAAGGGCAAGTTATATCTGGAGTTTGGAACAGAGGACTCATCCACACTCCCACCCCCAATGATTTCTTCTGTTTGTCCCATGATTTGTAGTCATGCCAATCCAAAGAAAAGCAGATTGATGTTTGTTCTGATTCAACAGTAAACATGTTATTCTCTTGGACCCATGACTAGAAATCAAGAGAAGTGTGGATGAGCCCTGAGTCTCTGGCAAATTAATATGAAAAGGAACCACCAGCTGGGAGATGCCAGCATAGGATAGCACTGGTGAAGCTATGCAGAGACAGGCCTCATCTTTTTCATACATTAATTCAAACAGACATATTTTTTTATTTTTTTACATCCTGTGTATTATTCCGCAACTTGGGCTTTTTCTCTCCACATGCCTTTGGCAGAAGGTCTGATTGAGTGTATCTCAGCGTGACTCTCAGAATCACTGCACAGACCTTAAAGAACATGACAAGAACAAAGCTTCTCACAGCTGGGACACACCAGAATGTCGTAGTGGATGTGACGCCAACAAAACCCCGTTTCCCCAGGAGATATAGCTGCTGTATTATGCCACAAAGCCTCCCAGATCTCTCAAGGGAATGATGGTAGCAGCAATATTTCTGTGTTCCTAGGCACTGAGCCCAAGGGAGACCTAATCCAAATCTATCTCATGACACATAAGCCTTGAATGTCATGTACCCACCTCTCTCTCTCTTTTTTGCCATTTGCGCATTTCCCTAGGAGAACTCAGCTGACATATGGCATCAGTTTTCAGCAAGGTTTCTGCTTTTTACCCAATTTTCCAGCTGGATTGATTGAGGTGCAAAGGGGTCAAGTGGCTTTTGCCCAAGGCTCCCAGACATACATTCAGTCAGCTGGGCAGCATTAGATCCCAGACACTTCAAATCATTCAGTCCTTTGGACCTAATGGCTATGCTCCAGAAGCTCTCACCTGTACACACAGGGCATGCACAGTGCCTCCAGGACCAGAACCACCATTTCTTTGACCCTAAAAAAAAATTACATGCATAGAACAAGATAGCTATCAAGGTGCTATGGCAGGGAAAAGGAAGAGCTGGGAGGAGGGAAGAATAATGAGGGCTCAGCTAAAGTGGGGAATGTCATGTAGGAAACGGTATGTGCTAAATATTAGGCAGTGCCTGTAATCACTTCAAGGAGAATGTGATCGCTTTAACAAGAATGATTTCCAAGCATGCGCCATTGGCTTGGACAGGCAGTACTGTGCACCTTGCTCAGTCCAAATGAGAAACAGAAACAGAAACAATAATTTCTGGTTAAAAAAAAAAAGCATCAGAATGCTCCTACTCCCAAGCTGACCTCCACCCACACAGAGAAGAGGCAGCAGTCTATATTTATTCCTTTATTCCTAATAGTGATGTAGAGAGGGGGACATCAAACACACATACATGCACCACAGCAACTCGGTGTCAAGCAAGCAGTTTAGCCAAGCATGTGTGGCGAAGGTGCTGCTTATACATTCTGAGGGGAGGAAATTGCCATAAGGAAAACAAAAAGACTTCTCTGGGTAAGGTTTGTAGACTGAACAGCTGTCAAAGCCTAAGCGCCAGCCAACATCGCTCTGTTTTCTTTCTGCCAGAGGACTGTTGAAGGCCCATTTTCCCTATTTGGAGCGGCCTCATCACAATGGCAGGGAGAAGCAACACAGAAGCAGAAAATACAGTTGCAAACTGAGATGTCTACCTTAGAAAACCTTGGTGTCCTGTCACCCCTTTGCCCCTCCCCCCTCTTTATGGTTGAAGGAGTGTATGTGACAAGGGAAAGGGAAAGTTTTCAAGGGGTTTTTGCTATAAGAGGTTCATTTGTTCCCTTGTTATGCTCAGCTTAGACTCTAATGACTAGTTGCAAGATCTCAAGAAATTATGTGCTCCTCCAAACCCATGCGCAAAACGATTTGCAGAGGCTAGCCATTCAGGAATCTAAATCATTCACTAAAAAATTTGCACTATTACCTCTATAGTTTAATGCCCTCTTTCTTTGAATGTCATACATGCCATCCTTTCATAGGCACAGATTCCTGTTTTAATCAGTCTGGTAAAAGAAAAGTTGGCCAGCGATGGTCAGAGGCTCTTAAATTTCTATGGCATATTTTGTGCTGAACCCAAAGTTCATGAAACCTGGAAAGAGAAGCTGTTGTGAATGGACTCATCCACATTTCCTCTTTTCCTGCTGCTTTCCTCTGGGGGAAATCACTCTTTAGTGCTCAGAGAAAATGACATTTTGGTGGCAGTTGTGTGTGTTTGAACATGAAACGTGGTCCAATCATGTAGAAAGAAGAACTAGGATATTATTTTAACAGCAAAACCTACGTGGCTCTTCTTCTTCCACCTTTACATTTACTTCAGGTTAAGTTCCTAAGCAACCTATGTTAACATCATATTGTCTCCTATTAGCCAACCAGAAGCAAAGGAAGTGCCTCCTCATTATGTAGGGGCCCTTTCCTGACTTGTTTCACAGACAAGTTTAACTTTCTTTTACTCTTGTTTGGTGTGGACAGAGGAGAGCAAGAAACTCTTCGCTCTGCAGTTTGAAAAGTTTTGAGGAGGACAGAACTGGGAAACCAATTATCTCTTCTCACTCTCTTTTTCCTCTAGGACTATATCATAAAAAAACCTAGTCAGCTAAGCAGATTATGAGCCCTACAGTGAAAGAGAGTAGCTGAGAGATGCAGAAGTCTTGAGACTATTATGCTGAACCCAAGCGCCGGCAGGAGAGATTGTGCAAATGAATTTGGAGGATAGTTTGCTGCTGCTTCCAATAGCAATGGCCAGACTTATGACCTAAAATGGAGGGGGGGGGGAGATACTGCTTTTGCTCTTCCTAAGATAGTTGTTGTCAGAGTTGCTTCCAGATCCTAGCTCACAGAGGATCACGCTAGCCAGCGATCATTAAATAAAAGTCTTTATTGAGTTACAGTTTCCATTCTCAAGCTGCTGCGTGCAACCCTACGTCTAATGGTTAGATCGGCGAAGCTCCGTCTGAGTCTCCGCCCCTTGTACACCAACTTAATATCCTAGCCCTGCTCCACCTTTTCCGCCTGACTGTTCTTCTCTGGGTCCCTCTGCCCCCCGGGGTCTCTTCCTTCCGGGATTCCGCTGACGCTGACCCCCCTGACTCTTCTCCCTCCTTTCGGCGGGCTTTAGGACCTGGCTCCCTTTCCGGGCTGCCTACTGCGCCACCTTCCTGTGCATTTGAACTTGGCGCGCGCGCCCAACCTTCCACCTTCCGTCTGACCGTTTCTTCGCTCCCCGATGGAGGTGTGGCCACTCCTGACTCGTGCCCTCCCCCCTGTTGTGAGCTGCCAGCGCTTGATCCCTGGCGCCCTTCCTCTTCCCTGCTCTCTGGCGGTGACGCCGGTCCCGATTTCCAACTGCTCCCCTCTGAGTCCCCTCTGGCTCTATCTTCCTGGGGTGTCCCCCTAGGCTCCCCCCTTGCCCTGGCCACTGGTGCTCCTTTCTGTGAATCTTCTGATTCACTGGAAAGACTCGGAGATCTCGGGTCGTCGTCATCACTCATCTTTTCTTCTGCCTCCTCCCCCTCGCTCTCTGTTTCCTCCCTTGCCCTTGCCTCTGCTCCTGAACCCCTGACAGTTGTGTTCTGCATTTCTTGGGTAGTGACAACTGTTTAAATATAATTGAAGAACCATAATTGGAGTGCCTAAGACACAGGCCTAAGACTGAGGAGGATTACCAAAGAGTCTTTTGTATGGGTTTCTCACTATTATATTTTCATTATATGCTATATTGTTATATTTTGTATGTACACATTACCATGTCTGGATAATGGGTATAACATAGGGCTATTTGGAGGGCCCTGTATTTTTGCATGTTGTCAGAGCTGCTTCCAGATCCTAGCTCACAGAGGATCACGCTAGCCAGCGATCATTAAATAAAAGTCTTTATTGAGTTACAGTTTCCATTCTCAAGCTGCTGCGTGCAACTCTACGTCTCATGGTTAGATCGGCGAAGCTCCATCTGAGTCTCCGCCCCTTGTACACCAACTTAATATCCTAGCCTTGCTCCACCTTTTCCGCCTGACTGTTCTTCTCTGGGTCCCTCTGCCCCCCGGGGTCTCTTCCTTCCGGGATTCCTCTGACGCTGACGCTGACCCCCCTGACTCTTCTCCCTCCTTTCGGCGGGCTTTAGGACCTGGCTCCCTTTCCGGGCTGCCTACTGCGCCACCTTCCTGTGCATTTGAACTTGGCACGCGCGCCCAACCTTCCACCTTCCGTCTGACCGTTTCTTCGCTCCCTGATGGAGGTGTGGCCACTCCTGACTCGTGCCCTCCCCCCTGTTGTGAGCTGCCAGCGCTTGATCCCTGGCGCCCTTCCTCCTCCCTGCTCTCTGGCGGTGACGCTGGTCCTGATTTCCAACTGCTCCCCTCTGAGTCCCCTCTGGCTCTATCTTCCTGGGGTGTCCCCCTAGGCTCCCCCCTTGCCCTGGCCACTGGTGCTCCTTTCTGTGAATCTTCTGATTCACTGGAAAGACTCGGAGATCTCGGGTCGTCGTCATCACTCATCTTTTCTTCTGCCTCCTCTCCCTCGCTCTCTGTTTCCTCCCTTGCCCTTGCCTCTGCTCCTGAACCCCTGACACATGTGTTTAACAAAATGGGAGAAAGGACAGCTGTCAGAACCAAATGCGTCTCTTCTCATCAGCTCCCTGACAGGCATTATATATAATGAGTGACCAGGCATTGTATATAATAAGTGACAGACACGTATCTTATTACACATAGGAAAACCAACAGCAGTGAATGCATTTAGGTGAGGAAAGAATCACATTAACCAGTGACACATATTTGCAATTCTGTTGCTGGGTGCTTCAAAATGCCACCAAAAGAAGACACCTTGAACCCCAACACAGCAGTGTTACAGGTGTGTTGCCATTATTTGTCTAAAAATGCAGTCAGTCCAAATAATCAGACTGCATATTTACATCATCCAGCAGTCAGCAGCAGGGTGACTGGCTTGTTCAGAGAATCACATTCTGCCCATGCAGAATGGAAGACATTGTGCTTAAGGCTACATTTATTTTTCAGGAGTGCCAGAGCTGTAGGTTCAATTGTGCTCAGAAGCAGACTGGGGCTGGTTCATTTCTCTATCTGGTAAAGTCCATAGCACAGATCCCATACATTTGCATGTGTTTCCATAGAATTCCTGTACCTTAGTTTGAGTTCCTCTGTTCATAACTTAACTTTCTCATCACCACATACCTACCTCTCAGCTTCCATTAACCTCTCCAACATGAGTGAATTTCACCAGCAGGGCCAGCCCTACTATTAGGCAGAGTCAGGCAGCCACCTCAAGTGGCAGAGCAGCAGTGGTGATGTGCTGGAGGGCAGAGCTGTGAGTACTACATGGCCTGCCCTCCATTCCCTAGGCGAACCTGCTGCCCTCAGGTCTAGTGGAGGAGGCTGCCCCATCCCCAAAGAGTCAAACATCAGTCTAGTTGGCTTCAGTTCACAAAAGGGGAAGGACATAATTTTCTTCCTCACTTCAGGCAGGAAAATGTTTCAAGCCACTCCTGCTCACCAAGTGTTAAGATTGGGGTTTAGATGCCTTCCTAAGCGAAATGAGTGGAGACAGGGTGGGTACTCCCATCTTTGAAATCCTCTTCCCAGGGAGGTTGACTTAAAATTATATTTGCCAGGTGAAAACCCTTTTATTGCCTGAAGCTTTTAGGTATTTGATGTGGTATTGTGGTTTTATTATCGCGTTTTAATCTATTGCTCTTCTGTGACTTATTCTGTGATGTCTTATTGTCTTAACAGTGGTTTTTATTATTTTACTGCAGGTTGCTCTGATAGCATTTTTTTGGAAGAGTGAAACAATAAGTACACCAAATAAATAAATAAATAAATAAAATTGAATTTTCTTCTTCCTCAGTAGTATGCTTTAAGTAGTCCAGTAGGTGCTATACCTGAGAGAGGAAAGTCAGGCATGTTGTTGTAGATAACTACAGGGCAGCACTCCTAACCCCTGGCTGGGAACAGCAGAATGGAGTGAAGCATTTGGGTGGGTGTCTCTGGGGATCCATGGGGCTCAGATTCCCATTTTTCATTGCCCTGCTTCGAGGCTTTCCATTGGCAGCAGAAAATCCCTCCCTGTTGGCAGAAGGTAATCTCCACTTTATCCTAACTCCCTCAAGCAGCACAGGTCAGGCGGCTAGGACTGCACTGATACAAGAGGATTTCAGATTTGTTGGCGAGAGCTTCAGGGTTAATTCATATGCCACTCTGGTGCACTGCGATGTGTGTTACTGTTGTTATTGTGGTCATTCGATGCCTATTGAGGCAATGTGCTGTATCCCTTGCTTTAGGATAATCATTTGTTTCCACTGATATCCTTTAATTTGCATCCATTATTCTGTTTCCAAAGACAACATAATATGCCCTGTACCTCTCAGTATGTATTTTCCCCTCTTTTTTTCTTCTGCAACCCCCACTGCAAGGTTGACATAAGCGCGTTCTTTTCTCTTTGCTGAGCGCATCTCTATGTAACTGAGATTGTGCCCCAGAATGCCATGCAATGTCACAACCTCTTCATTCTTCTTATGCCCCTGAGTACTCACAAGGTCCATCTAATGAAGCTAAAGAATAGGCACAGGGGAACAAGTATGCCAGAAGAAGCACAAACATAGGTACTCATGTGCTGCTCCCTGCATTGGAGAAATCATCTGAATGGCCTGCCTAGTCTGCCTGCATGGCCAAGCTCCATTTGAATCACTGTGCTGTTCTTTCCAATGGGCACTTTGTTATTGTCTCTTTAATCTTCCTTCCACTTTCTTTTGCTTCTTCTTTCATTTCTACCTCTCAATCTGCTGTTCATTCACTGCCTGTCAAGACTCCCCACCCTCTCAGTTCTATGTTCTTTTAAAATGACAACAAACATCAGTGGCAATTCTTCCACTGCTGTGTCTGGCTTGTGTCTATTTTTAATGGTCTGTTGCATTTTAAGAAGCAAAGCCAACTAGGATGTGATGTTGAACAAAAGCAAAAAGCTGCAGAGGACCCTAAACCAAAAGCCAGGACACAAATGACCAGAGTGGAGCATTAATATTAAATAATTTTGCTTCTGCCCATTACTCTCTAACCTTAGTCATTTTCTTCCACATTAGGGTAGCAAGATCTTGTATAATTATTATTTAGGTCAACATTTCTTTTCTTCTGCGTTTGCATCAGAATAATAAGGCCTGTTTTTAGCACCTCCTTGTTCTGAAGCAGCATACATTATATCCTCTGAGAGTTAGATGTTGGGGAAAAACAAGAGGAGGAGGGTCTTGCCTTCATGTACTGCTTGTCAGCTTTCCAGGAACATCTGGTGGGCACCACTGAATGTTGGCTGAAATACGTCTTTCCTAGCCTGGTGCCCTCTTGATATTGTTGAAATCCAACTCTCATCAGCCCCAGCCAGTATGGCGAATGATCAAGGATGACGGAAGCTGTAGTCCCTTTGGAAGGCACCAGACTGGGGAATGCTAGTCTAGATAGACCACTGATCTGTTCAAGCAAGGCACTTTTTGCAACAATTCCTCTTGAAACCAACAGGATGAGCTGAATGACTTTGTCCGCTATCATTTCTGCTTCAGTGAATACAGAGCAGATTAGGATGTAACATAAAGCCCAAGACTAAATTCTTGCCACATCATTATCAAATAAGACAAATTATTATAATAAAGGAAAACATGCTGTTAGAAGATTGTATATGACATCACTTCCAGCCAATCAAGCAAAAGATCCTATTGCACAGAAAGCTCTAAAAGCCAGTTAGAAGATCACTGAGATGGGAAAGCAAATAGGCAAGGAAAACCTCGTGGACAGGCAAGGAGAGGTCCATTTATTATGCTGCGTGGCTGCAAGCTGGGTGACGACAGGAAGAGCCCCGGGTAGCACATTGAGAATTCACACAGTAACTTAGAGCAAGTAGCCATCTGCCATGATTTATGGCCTAACACAGCAGTGGGTGCAAATTACAGCTGTGCTGATACAGACAAAAATACGTCCTGGAAATGCAGATGAAGGTACCTAGAGCATCTCAGACTGGGAAATATACATTCTGCTGCCATGAAAATAATTGTCCAACTCCCATTAGGAACTGTTTTAGCTTCTTTGACACACAAACTACCTTTTGTTAATATTATTATTTTCCCCCTTCAGAAAATCCAGTTAAATCATTAAAAAAATCAAAATGTTACGGTTTATCCCTTATATGTCAGAAAAATATCTGCTTTAGTCAGCCATCCCAAGGTGTTAGCATGCTACCCCTTTATTAACGTAGTCGCAAAATTACTCACTGTCTTGTGAGAATTTTGGCTTGTGAAGTAGAGCATACTGTTCCATGAGTGTGTAACTGTAGCAGGAGGGAGCATGGGGTTTAAGTCACCAGACATCACTGGCAGAGCTGTGAGTTGCCAGCTTTCCTTCTGAAAGGTGAATACTGCACTTTTATCAATGCTTTTTCCTCCTACAATCTAGGTTTGTTTTTTTTATCTTGCGAGAATGATTTGCTTCCCTTCTTGCCAGGAGTGGCGCTGTGGGTTAAACCACAGAGCCTAGGACTTGCCGATCAGAAGGTCGGTGGTTCGAATCCCCGCAACGGGGTGAGCTTCTGTTGCTCGGTCACTGCTCCTGCCAACCTAGCAGTTCGAAAGCACAAAAGTGCAAGTAGATAAATAGGTACCGCTCCGGTGGGAAGGTAAACAGCGTTTCCGTGTGCTGCTCTGGTTCGCCAGAAGTGGCTTAATCATGCTGGCCACATGACCCGGAAGGTGTACGCCAGCTCCCTCGGCCAATAAAGCGAGATGAGCGCCGCAACCCCAGAGTCGGCCACGACTGGACCTAATGGTCAGGGGTCCCTTTACCTTTACCTAAAAGGCCCTACTTTCTTGAGATGCTATAATTTGAGGCACCTACATCTAACTAAATTTACAGTGGTGATAATTAAAAGGAATTATTCCCAAACAGTGCCCCCCAAAGAAAAACCAAAAGGCACACTGACCCCACACACTGACTAGTGCACAAAACCAGAAGAATGAAGAGCTAAAGTTTTTCTTCAATCATACCATTTCAAACTGGGGGGGGGGGGGGAGGTGTGTGCTTAAATGCTCTCTGATAAAAAAAAGTCTACCGCATAGAAAACTAGGACTGGTGATGCTGGTGCAGGTGCCAACTCACAAGTGATGAGTACTGTAAGTATCAAGCAACCGGCTTTTAGTGTAGCTGGTTGCTACCAACCAGTTTGTCAGTGATACATGGCCAGATTATAATAGTGCAGTTGGAGGGTCCATGCCTCCATGGGGGGGGGCAGACTCAGAGCTTTCTTTAAAAAGAAAAAGGAAATGTCTCTAGCTTTAATGGAAGGAAATTTATAAAGCAAATTGTGCAGGCAACCATCTAAAATGGTTTTTGAGAAAAGAGCCAGCTTGGCCACTCCCACTTTTCCAGTGTTTCAGCCAATGAGTGAAGTCAGAGCTGTGATTAATGAGTGATTTGTTGCTATTGGAACTCCTGGGTCCTAAAGAACTGCTGTTTCTCCCCTTCCCATTCATGCACTTTTCTTTCCTGCTTCTGTTTCATTTTCTAGTTTTTGGAAAATCTGTAGTTAGTCTTTCCTTTCTTCCCTAGCAATGCACATTTCCTGTTGTGGGTTCCTCTGAGATAAAGTACTCCCTGTGTCATTTTTTGAAAATACCACTATACAGTGTGGGCTGATATGAAATAATCTCCTTCCCTGTAGAAGTCTTTTTTTAAAAAAGAAATGAAAGCTGGTTACTCTGCTTTCCCAGGTCTCTCACACCCAGTGGCTACAGGCCTAAGAGAACTCCCCAAAGGAATCAGTCATAGTACACAGTCCTCTGGGAATAAGCTCACTGGGAATAACACAAGTGGGAATTGTGCATCTAAAATATGCAATAACCAGGACAGATTAAGATTGGTTGAAGCCTTGTTGCTGCCCTTTTTGTGAAGAGAGGGCAGAAAAACTTGATCCTTTATAGTACAAAGATGCATCATTGTGGCTAAAGGGATAAAAAATGGATATTTATGATATGATTACCAAGTCTAAAATAGGCATGTGAAGTAGGCTGGGCTGAGAATTGCTGACTGATCCAAGGCAGGAAGTTAGTACAACCAATGAAGAATTAAGTGAGTTAAACATGTGAAACTGCACATGCTCAGAGTATTTGTTTCTTTTATCAAGGATGGCAAAATGTTTTGCTTGAGTTTTGCTGAGAGTTGGGAAACTGCACATGCTTATGTAGTCCACAAAAGCTTATGCTGTAAAAAAAAGGGGGGGTGTGAGCCTTCAAAATACCACAAGACTTACTTACACCCTAGTTACACCTTTTGGGAGGAAAGGGGCTCACTATTTTGGGAACTAAACCAGGGTCCCCAACTACCTTAATTCACCTTTGATACTGTAATACAATATTCACGTCCTTGTTGCTTTCTTAACCTGGTCTGATGAATGTCCAGCACATAAGGCACCTTCCTCCTCCATTAGTTCCCCTTGTGGTAGGGATTCCTCTGAAAGACAGCAGGAGCTGACTTTGCTGACACCTGTTAAGGATTCCCACTATGCCAGTTTAATTTCTAATGGACTGTTTTGACGGCACAGGCTGCAGCAATTCTGCCAAGTCAACTGATGTATAAGCACTGATGAAGTTGGCCCTTAGTCTTGTGCTCTGGTTCCTAAGGAAAACACACAGAATTGACAAGGGGATAGACTAAACTATCTAATTGCATTTCCCATCTCAAGTTGCTATGCCTCTGCAACTTTTGCTACTGTTTTATGAACCATGGCTGATAGCCATATGCCTAAAGACATCTGAAGTGCATGCAAGAGGAATTCACTTTTCCTGTGTCTGCAGCAAGGAAGGCACATTGGCACCGTCAAGTGACAATAAATGCACAGGAACATTTGTTTTTAAAGTCTTAGCGCCCTTCACTTGATCTAGTGTGGAAATGCTTGCGTTTAAGACTCTTAAATCTCACAAGAGTAGAAACCAACAAAAACAACTTCAAGAAGTAGCAAGCAAGCATGCAATGCAAAAAAACAAAACAAAGGAAAATGAAGAAAAGACTTACTCATTGTGCCCAAGAAGGGTAAAGACAGGGCTTGCAGAAGATATTGCATTGAGTGTGGCAGACTGAGCCCTGCCTTCTCCACTACAGTCCAGCACTCTCTTTCCCCAACCTGCACAGTCCTTGCTGCACTCCCAGGATTTCTAGGGTCATCTCAGTGCTGTGCTCTGAAGAAGGAGTCCTTTCTCAGAAGAGACACTGTGGGTGTAGGCACTTGGTCTTACACTGCTTTGCTGCAATAGTGGCAAATATTGTCCACAGTCAGAGAGTGTGGATGTGTAGACTTGTGTACTGGAGAGAACTATAGGAGCACCAATCGCCACTACAGATTCAACAGTATTTGCTTCAGCTGCCATGTTCCATGGCTAGCTGGTGGGCTGACAGCAGGGCAGCAGCACCAGGAAGTGGATGGTGGACTCAATCCAGGCCTCTCCCAACCTACCACCTGAGCCAGATGTCTCGTGGTGGCTCAAAATAGCCTTAGTACAGAGCTGTTCTACAGGACTGAAGTCTAGAGTTGCTTCCACTTCAGGCTCTTTAACGCTCCTTAGGCAGTGTGCTCTTGCATGATTAGCAGAATACGTGGTTCCACATATAATCCCCTTTGCGAATACATAATGGCTGTATCCATGGCAAAGGCTAAACTGGCAAGTTATTACTGACCTAAGGTTGCAACCTTGGAGTAAGAACCTAAATGTATGCATTCAGAAGCAAGCTGAATTTGAATAAAGCAAAGAAAGCAAGAAGTTAGACTAGTTGTGGGGTGGGGTGGGGGAAGCAATATTTGACATGATTAGGCTAGATGGACAATTTCTATGAGTCCATATCAGGTGGCTCTCTGCAACACAGCACATTTTTGCTCTGTTATCATTTATGGTGTTTAACTGGAATAGCAGCTGATATTCCCAATCTAAACCAGCAGAGACAATCAGGCAGTTAGGCTGATTACAACAAGCATCTTCTCTCTCTTTGTATCCAACTTTCATTTCTCCCTTCTCTGTGGTTGCTGCACACTAGCACAAAGGGACTGAAATGCAGCACTGATTTCAGCCTCCAGACCATAACAGCAGGACAAGGGCTAGTACTTATATGTGACCTGCCTCTGATTAACATCAAGTGGGTGCCTTCAGTAGCAAAATTCTGTCATCTTCAAAGTTTCCCCCTCCTTTCCCTTATCCTCCTCATTAATTTTAATTTTTCCCCAGATTTCCTGTTGAAAATGAATTCTTAATGACTGCTGTTGCTGTTTTAAAATGTTTCAAATTCCCTCAATAATGTTTCCTCCCAATCAAGCTTAAAATACATTCCTGATAAACAAAAAAATATGCCCAAAAATTTATGACATGTGATCTGTGTACCATTTTTCAAAGTCTATTATCTATTTGTATATATTAAAATTATTTCTTTCCCCCTCGCCTTTTTAATATGATTTTGTTTGGCAACCAAAATGTTGATTGCTTAATTACTGTGGCATTATTTTTTTATTTAGGCTTTGTTTAAATTATGATGTACATATAATAGCTATATAGATAACATGTTCCCCTCTCTCCTGGGCAGTGAGATGCCCAGAGGCAATTCTACAGGGTTTAGTTTCCTTGTGTTAAGTGAGTGTTGCAATGTGTAGTGTAGGGGTTAGAGTATTAAACTTTAGAGTATTAAAGTTTGGCCACTGCATGAAAGCCACACACTAACTTACATCACAGGATTGTTGTCAGTAACCTAAATTTCTGTATGCCACCCTCAGCTCTACCGATGAAGTATAAGATACAAATGCAAATAATATCTGTTTATTTGTAATCTTTGTCTTCATAATATATTTTTGTTTACAAATATGCATCATTAGATGCAAGCTGACTCTGATAAGCAGGTAGCACAACCACTAATCCTTCATGAGATTACAACTGGGTAGATACTTCCAGTTGCCTCCAGTTCAGCTAAATCCATAGTGCTCTCTCTCTCTGTGGGGTAAACTAACTACATATTACAGCCAAATATATATAACAACCCCTGATTCACCACACCACCCCCTTCCATGCTGAAAATTTCAACCTCTTGAGATTGTTATTCGTTTTACGCAAACTTGCTTGCAACGTTTTGTATGCCTTTCTGTTTCTGCCCAAATTCAAATTGCAAATGGTTGTCTAGTTGTCTCTCTGCCCCTTCCTCCCAAACCCAAATGGTGATCACATTCTGAAGCCTTAAAGCTATGATGGAAGTATCAGTGCTTCTGCTAATGTGCTGATAACCTATCTGGTTAGCCAGGCAAACCCATAATCAAGACATTCTCTCTCACTGATTGAAGACCAGCAGTGTGGCTTCAGTAGAGTGTTTTCAGGACTTCCCTCTCTCTTCCATGTCACTTTGGTGCCTGGTGAACTACACTGTGGCCACAGCATTCCCTTCTGAATCTATCTCATATCTCATCTTAACATATCCAGCAACTTCCTCTTTCCCAGTCTTGCTCCATGGTTTGCCAATATTCATCCTTCTTTCCTGAGTAGCTAGTAGGTGGATAGGGGAAAGGGGGATCACTGAATGCTTCGGGATGAGGCCTGAGAGACTTCTGGGAAGAGAATGCTACGGTGCATCTCAGCTGAAAAGAGGAATGCGGGGGGTGGGGGAGATTTTGTGCAAGGTAGCTTCCAAGCTAGTTCTTTCATCTGGAATTTGCACACCTTATGCACTGGCTGTTTATGAAGCAGTCAGTTGATGCCACCAACTTGGGTTTTCTGAATGATCCTCCCACTTTGTTTCAGACCTGAGTTGTGGCCATTTTTCTGTCTCCTCACACAGTCTGCCAGTGTGGATGGCCAAAGTGCTACTGAGGCCCTAGGAAATTGGTGACACAGCTGGTAATACCCACCACTTTATGCTTGCATTGGAAATAGATTCACCTTACTTTTAAATAGTGTTTCAAGTAAGCAGTACCTCTGATTCTGAAGGCAGAAGTTGGCAGAAAAGACTGGCCTCAGCTACTGTGAGTAAAAGTAAAAGGAGAAAGTACCTTACCTCTACAGCATTTGATCTAATCATAGCAATTATTTCTAAATACATGTAAACAAGCTCCTAGTTTATCTTCCCCTTTGTGATGCATTTTCTTGTTTTTTTGTGATGCATGAGTGTGCCCTACTCTCTGTACAGGTAGTAAAGGTAAAGGGACCCCTGACCATTAGGTCCAGTCGTGACCGACTCTGGGGTTGCGGTGCTCATCTCGCTTTATTGGCCGAGGGAGCCGGCGTACAGCTTCCAGGTCATGTGGCCAGCATGATGAAGCCGCTTCTAGTGAACCAGAGCAGCGCATGGAAATGCTGTTTACCTTCCCGCTGGAGCGGTACCTATTTATCTACTTGCACTTTGATGTGCTTTCGAACTGCTAGGTTGGCAGGAGCTGGGACCGAGCAATGGGAGCTCACCCCGTCGCGGGGATTCGAACCGCCGACCTTCTGATCAGCAAGTTCTAGGCTCAGTGGTTTAACCCACAGCGCCACCCGCGTCCCTCGTACAAGAAATAGCTCTAACAAATAAGAAGCAAGCTCCAAAAGGCTGGCCTGGGCAAGCTATTTCAACTTTTGATCTCTCAGGACATTTCCCACCTTGCCAAAACAAGCTGCAGCTCCCATGTATCACCAATACTGCATAACCCAGTGCTAATACTTGAAATTTCCAGGGTTATGTGTTTTCAGTGCAACTATGTCATTTTAAAAGGAGTGCTCCAGAAAACAGTATGTTCTACCATTAGTTCCAGCTTATGCAAATAACCTGCTTGTGTTTAAAATTACTCAATTTTAATGCTCTACAGACCCGGAAGCTCCAAAATGAAATGAAACAAAACCAACTATTTGTCCTTGGGGCAGAGTATATCATGACACATGTAATCTGCAAAACAGCAACATTAATTATTTTTCTGCCATCTTCCATTATATGCTGTGGTGATGGTTGGATTCACACATACTACCGGACAGACTCAACTGTTAGTTCAGTTCCCAGATTCTATGAATGTGAATGGCTGTGATGGAACAGTTACTGGCCTATCCTATGCTGCTAAGTAGAATTCTGTGCTATTGCCATCAGCCCAACACTCAATTGCCTTAGTAGATTATTTGAGATATTATTTGCTGATTTTACAGTGGCTAAAACCATTTAAGGTCAGTACATAAGATATTTTTTTTATTCTGCCCTTGCCCTACTCATGCCATCTCCTCCATCCATTTTTCCTGCTATGAAACAGTGTTATGGGTTGCTGCATCAGGAGGAGCTTTCTGCTCAACAGTGGAACAGACTTCCTCGGAAGGTGGTGAACTCTCACTGGAAGTTCTTAAGCTGAGGTTGGATGGCCATCGGTCATTGATGAGATTCCTGGGTTGTAGGGTGTGGACTAGATGACCCTCACAATCCCTTCGATCTCTACAGTATTTTGCTTCTAAACACTGGAAACTGTGCTGAAAAAGTTCCAAGAAGTCAGTTTGCACAGGCTTATCCAGACTGCAATACGCTCATTAGAAACTCTCTACCTAAGTGGCTCTTGAAATAGCAGCAGTGAAACACAGGCGTGTTATCATAATAAAAGTGTCTTCCTTATTAATATTTGCCCTGGTTTCTTTAAGGCTTGGCATCTTTCTCAATAATGTATGAAAGTGGGTTGAAGAGACGGCACAGAAATTCTGCTTTAGGACTTAGCTGACCCAAATACACAGTTCCCCTAAATGTTTCAGGGAAAAGCATCGCCTTCCCCCTCCCTCTTTAGCCTCCTTTACTGCTGCATTGCAGGACTGTAAGTTCATGTTATTATGCAGTATCATCCTCGTATGGCTCCTAAACATAAATTAAAATGGCTCCCAGGACCTTTCCTACTCTTGCTGTTTGGGTGCATATTTGTACCTTCATCAGACATAGGCTTGCAGAAAGAAGACCTGTGTTTAGGGGGGTGGGGAGCAAGGCAATAACTGTGCCTGTTGATCTAACTGAACTCACCACTGTTTGTTACTGAACTGATTTTTTAAAAAATAAAAACTTATTTAATTAATTACTCTGTCTTTCCCTGCAGAGTCAGTGCTCTGTTAAAAAAAGAAATAAATTGCATCAGCAGTATGGTTTATGAAATTTCTGCTGTAGAATCTTCAGGACTGAGATGTTACTGCATCTTACCCTTAACCCTTCATGATTCATGTTGACAATTAATGAAATAATAATTATATATCTTTATATACTCACATATTCCAAGATGATGCCCGTGGAACTTAAAGTTGATTCACATGACCAAACTGCTGCGTTTGAGAATGGCGGTGGATCTTTGCAGAGAATTCAGTGTGTTGTGTGATTGTTTAAATATGTGCCTTGCTCACTACTGAACCACGTTTATTATATCACAGTAGCCCTAGATCCAGCATTTTGTAAATAAGGACTGTTGTGTCACATGAAATTACCAGACCATGATAAAGAGGTCTAAGAAGAACAATCTCAAAGCTAAAGGATGCCTTTTCATCTCAGCTTCACTTGCTGCAAGCAAGTTGACAAGAGACACATCAGAGGGCAAACTAAAATTCTTCTGGTTTGTTGAATCAGAGGGTGATTTTATTCCTGACCCTGTCCTCTTTCAGTTACTTACAGAAGAACAAAGATGGCCTAAACACAGATGTTAGCATTGAATGCCTCGGCAGTGGTGATAATCACAAATGAACAATATCACTCTTTTGATTTGAAAGGCATTTTCTATTCACAATGTGCCCTTTATTGTGGAGGGAGATTCAACTAATGTGATGTACTGTTGCTACTACTACACTAATGCTTGCTCTGCCAGTTGGTAGATTCCTTAAGGCTTAAGCCAAAGAATATTCTACTTAAGTTATCATTATTAGGGATGTATGAGCACCTTGGTGCAGGTTCCCAAGGGGTTTGATGCTTTATGAACATACCAGTGGGCTCTCAAAACTTCTGCTCTCTGCGTTTTACATCCCGCCCCAAGGGTTCACCAAATGTATCTGGAACAGGTGAAGTGAGAGACACCAGTGGTATAGGCAGATATGCCAGCTCCTCAGGGTTGAGTCTTTCCCTTAGAGGAATGTATTGAGACTACAAATCTCAAAGGATGCTCAGCAGAGAAGCTGGTGCACCTCCTGGCACTTGCTGCCCCCCCCCCTTCCCCAGCCCCAGATAAGTCTGATGAGCTCTCATGACACCATAGAATCATAGAATCATAGAGTTGGAAGAGACCACAAGGGCCATCGAGTCCAACCCCCTGCCAAGCAGGAAACACCATCAGAGCACTCCTGACATATGGTTGTCAAGCCTCTGCTTAAAGACCTCCAAAGAAGGAGACTCCACCACACTCCTTGGCAGCAAATTCCACTGTCGAACAGCTCTTACTGTCAGGAAGTTCTTTCTAATGTTTAGGTGGAATCTTCTTTCTTGTAGTTTGGATCCATTGCTCCGTGTCCGCTTCTCTGGAGCAGCAGAAAACAACCTTTCTCCCTCCTCTATGTGACATCCTTTTATATATTTGAACATGGCTATCATATCACCCCTTAACCTCCTCTTCTCCAGGCTAAACATGCCCAGCTCCCTTAGCCGTTCCTCATAAGGCATCGTTTCCAGGCCTTTGACCATTTTGGTTGCCCTCCTCTGGACCAGGAGAAGGCAAGGCAGCAACAATGAAGGTGAGTGAACCAGCTCCTCAGTGGAGCATCCTTTCCTGCCAATGGTTGGAGTGGAACCACAAGTCTCACTGGATACCCCCCCCCCCCAAGGAATGGGAGCATCCCTGCCACCACTGCCACTGGTAAATTTGGTGTGTCTTTGGGGTGGCAGGGGAAGGAAGAGACAGTCACTGTGGAAATTCAAAGCATGGGATGAATGGGACCCTACTCAACCCACAGTGACCTCACACGTGAAGGTACAGTTTTGAGTGCTCTTATTTGATTTCTTGTGACATCCCTAAATTATGCTACAACCACAAAACAACCACAAATTCATTAAAATGTCAGGTCCTTTAGATACTGTGCACCCAAACCATTAAGGGCTTTAAAGATGAAACCAAACCCATTGCTTTAAACGTGGCTCATAAAAAAGTTGAAACCAACTAAAAAAGTATATAATTGGCATATGTTACACTAACCAGATAAGTATTTTCCAGGAAAGCAGGGACACCAACATAAATTGGTTTAAGTGCTCCAAGTCACAGCCAACATGTGAGCTTCTAGAAGTAATATTGAATTGAGAAGCACTCCCAAGCTATGAACCCAGCTCTTAAGGTGTTACCCTTCTACCCTCTAGCAATCAAAATTTGTCACATGGAATGGATAAGTGAAAAGCTGAAAAAATAAGAACCTGTTCTACACTATGAGAAGATTCACTATGAGAAGTTCCAATACACACAAGTAACACAGACAAAGTAAGTAGTCTTCTTTTTAGCTGTTTCTCACTGAGTACTTAAAGGAGCATCCCTTAGATATTGCATAGAGTGCCTTCCATTTAATGAACTGGAGCTCAGGAGTCTACTTTAGAAGAAAGGAATGCTGTGCTGCAAAATGAAAAAGCAACAGGGAGGAACTCAGTATTTATAATGCTAATGATGCAGGAAGTCTGGATGAACTACATTCGGTACAGGATTCTTAGGAAAAGAAATGAATTCAGGAGTTGCTGCAACCACAGATAACCGAGCGAGCAACGTGCTCCAAAAAAGGTTGAGAGCAGACTGCGCCTTTTTAAGCCTCTGTCTCCAGACTACCTCTTTCAGGTTCTGACCCCTGTTGTGAAGAGCATCAGATTCTTAAGGGCCAATCCTCTGGCCTGAAAATGGGCCTTCTTCTCTTCTATATCCTCCTGCATGGGACATTCCCTGTGCCACTAGCGGTGGTACAGGAGGTTCTTCTGGGGGATTCTGTCCATCAGCCTCAAGTGCTATGGTTTCTGCATCACCAGCAGCATGCTCAGAGCCCTGGACCTAAACTGGCTTCTGAGCTGGAGACTCTGTAGCCTTCAACTCAAGAATCTTGATTGCTGCTGGACTCTGAGGTCATGACAACACCATTTCTATATTTATGTTAGTTTAACCTTGTACAAGATCATGTCAAAAGCAGAAACCTCTCCCTCAGTGTGGCACATGAAACTGCATGAATTTCAGAGCCAGAAAGAGGGAAGAGAGGAAGAGTTTGTAATACTACAGATCCTATTTTTCATATGGACGTTCCCCATGTGAAACTCAGATTGTCCAAGTTTCCCATTTAGAACTCAGATTGTCCAAGTTTCCACATTACATGGGAAACCTCAAGTACAGCAGACTGCAGAAGTTATGACAAGGGTGGCAATGGTGGGGGGTGGGGTGGGAGGAGCTGTGTGACTTTGGAGGCAGGGCTAAATGCAAGGTGACACAGCCCCTGTCACCATGATTACCCTCTTCATGCAAGTATGGGAGCACTAAACTATCACAACAATAAAAGCAGGCAAGCATATAGTCAGCTGTGTTATTTCAGGGTCAACTGCATCTGGAAGCAGTTGTCCACAGCTGGTTCCTAGACTCCTCCCAGCCGTGTACCTGCCAGCATGCTAACATGTTGCTCCATCGGGTCCAGGTTGCTGGCAAGCCTGCCTGATCTTCTGCCCAACAGCTGTGAAATATTCTGAGAACTTTGTCCCTCTTACATATGTCACAGTCAGAGAACATGGAGGAGAGCTAATTGCTGAACAGGGGTGGCAGTTCTGGTCCTAGAATTATTTGCCTAGAAATCCCTGAACTTTCAAACAATACAGAAATAATAGTTTGTCAGAGTGTTACCTCAAAATAGCTTTCACACACTCAGGAAGGTGTGGATCAAAAATAGGAAATGGCAAAAGAAAAAGAGTATGGAAGCTTTTACTGGAGATCTGGAGTGATGCACAGACAAGAGGTGAGTTGAACAGACAAGGAGAGACATTTCATAGGTTAAATTGTGTTGCAAAGAAAAATTTACCCTATGCCTGTAATTATATGTAGATGACTCCACAAAGTTATTCAGGTGTCAAGATCTGGTTAATTGGGGGCAAAAGTAAAATGGAGTGCAAACTTGAGAATATACAATATTTGATGGCAGAAAAACCGACTACTGATAACCAGCTTTCCCTGGTTTCTAATGAGCATTTGCATATGAATATTTATTCTAGATAATGTATGTTGGAGCTAATTTTGTGGAATTGGTGCATACTATAGATGTTTTTGAAAAGAGGAATCTAATTTTATAGAAATACTACTTGAATTTTACATCAAGAGGATGCTAATGAAAATAAGCACATGGATGAATTTATCCCATGACACCTACCAGGCGGTCTCTTCAATACAGATGACTGGCAAAAGTTTTTAAAACTGGCACAACACAATGAAGGCTTTGCTGCAAGTCCTTTCACTTCCTCCCCTTTCTGAAACCCAGTTTTGTGCCAAAAAATTATCACACATTTTTTTTTTTTTTACCATTATCCACCAATTAATGAGAAAATAAATTGTATCAGAAAATTATCAAAAGGGAGGGGGGAATTCAGTGAAATTCTCATGGATAAGTTGCAGAGGTTTTGCTGCCCTTGCCTTCTTTTGAGGTTGGTGAGGGTGCATGTGAGCATCATTTCTATTATTCCACAGATCTTCTCATCGGTGATCTGCACTATGCAGCCTGGCAGGTGTCTGCCCTTAATAAAAGCCCAGAGATAAATCCTTCATGAGATAAATCCTTCCATGGGTCTTTTTCAAGAGAAGGAAGTGCAGGCAGCCAGACACTACAAATTTGGTCACCTCGCAATGATACAGTAAAAGCTTAACATCCACCAACATTCTAAAGAAATTCTCAAGTGCCCCGATATTTAAGAAGAAAAATGGAAGCCTGTTTCACAAGGGGAAACTTTTGAGAAATTGGGGGGCAGATTTCAGCAGAGCTTTCTTGAACCCATCATATCATGGCTTAATAAGACAAGGTATGACCAAGAATTTTGCCTGTACACACAGCCAACTTCTCCCTTCAAAGTGGAAGCCATCAAACCAGGAAGCTTCCCTGGTTGCTTCTCATTTCATCAGAACTGGTGCACTAAGGTTTGGAATAAACCAGAATATTAAACCACAGTCCTAACTTGTTCAGCAGCTGACAAACATAGTGCTGGCTGACATTAATAAGCCACAGCTAATCCCATGCCACTTGCCTGCGTCCCTTTCTTCTCCTGTGGCACAGCCACAAGGAGATAAGAAGCTTTCACTTCTGGTTTTTTATTATTCTTTTCCCCCCTTTATTAACTGCAGCTTGTCATTTCTTCTGAACCTAACAAAGTGAAATAATCTTGGCATATTTCCAGCATTCTATAGTTAACTTCAAACAAGATGGCTTGTTTCAACAAAGCATTCCTAAAATGAACTTCAGTTAATGTTAAACTGCAGTTAATTTTTTTTTAAAAAAAGGGGTGGGGGACAAATGTTTCCAATCACATGGTCATGCTGGATGACAGGAGCTCAAGGCCCACTGCTGCTCATTCTAACATCCCCCAGCCATTCCCATCAGCCATCACCAGCATGGAGAATGTTTAAGGATTATGGAAGTTGTAGTCTAAAACATCTGGAAAGTTGGGGTAGTCTGCAATAAACTGTGATATATCATAATATTTGAAATGGCTGGTAGTTTCTCAGTTCGTATCAAACTGTAAACTATGGTTAACTTAAGGCTTACTGGTTTGATTGCTTATAGCGCAAATGTAGAAGTGAAGAGGCTGCATCTGCTAACAAAAGGGTTACTCAGGTCTTGGCATAGTAAGCCTATATACTCACTTCTCAACATCTCAGTTTTTATGAGAGTGATTGTTGTCTGTCTCTGCATTGTATTCTCATCACATCACCAGTCTCCATCTGCTCAAGAGGAATGAATTAATTTTCAGGTAAGTAAACACACTAAGTTAAGGACCTCAGTGCAACTCACTGATGTTGAGTGGTGAGCTAGTAATGTTTTTACACTGCTGCGTAATTTTTAGCAGCCATGATTGGGCAAAGAACTCCCATTATACATGTTCTCCAAGGGCATTTTTAATTTAGTCATTTTTAATCTCAGCTTATCGGTTCACAGAAAATGTGGTGTTACAAAGCTTTCCCCACCCACTTATTACAGAGATATCCACTTGATCATGAGAAAACAGAGGGCAACTTTTGAGAATAATGATACTCCCCATTGCTATCTGTAGCCTACAGTGCTTTGGCTGATATGTCAAGAAGCCACAGAACTCTCTACATTCTTCCTGCATCACAATGGCACAGCCTGAGAGGGAGGTGCCCAGAAGCAAAGTAGTGTTTACCATAATGAATCAAACTGGCTTTCAGCAGTTGAAATCAGCCACTTGATGTTACTGTAATAAAGTTTCATTTTCTAAGGTTAACAGTCTCCAGATGCACAAATATTCCCTCTGGATATTACTTTAAAACACCACCCAAAGATCAAATTCTGCTTAAGAAGCGGGATATTGTGTTTTAGAAAATGCATACAGCGGGTGGAGCAAAATCACCAGCGGGTGGATAAATTTTTTCTTAAAGCTTCCGTACCAGTCCATCCAAGGGTTTTATATTTTACACTAGGGACAGAATGTGAGCTGAAAAGCATGGGCCCGGTGCAGACATGATGAAAGCTTGTCTAAAGAAACATGCTGTCATTAACAGAACAAATTATGTCTGCTTACAATGAAGAGTGGTTTAGGTCCATTTTCTTTTTTGCAGGCACCTTTTTAATCCATGGAAGCATACAATAAGAAATAAATTGAAGCAAGATGGGAGGAGGGGAAGCAGTAATGTTCACCAGCCACCAGCGGGTTGTTTTGACAATTCAAATAGTCAAAGACATGTGGCTCTTAAGAGTGTGCTGTGGATATGTATCATAATCAACTTCATTTGCATCTGTCCAGAGGCTGAATGGCCACCTATCAGGAATGCTGCAGCGGCAGATTTCCTGCATCAGCATGGAATTGAACTAGATCATTCTTTTTCATTTCCCTTCCAATTTTGTGATTATGTGTCCTTTTGTCCGATCCTGCATCAAGTCAATTGTTCCATATGTAGCCCTATGCAATCACAACCCCACGTTAACAAAATTTGAACTTTTTCTAAAGGTTAGATACTCTGAATGCATATGCCCCTACATAAGGAGATAAGAGTATAATCTACCCTCCATACAGACAGCTCACTGAAAATAAAACTAGCTACTTAAACCCCTTGAACAGGTATTAAAAGGACTTTCTCTGCTTCCATGTCCCGGCATTGTTCCATTCTCCAACTATATCATCACATGCTGCAAAAGTTATTTAGCATAGGCGATTTATTTTCTACTACTGCAAGAAAAAACTGGGTTTTAAATCTGGTGTGTAAAATATGTAGCATTTTGCAGAGGATTACAGACAGTATGCAATTAGACTGCAACTGCATAAAACAGGAGATTCAGAGTTCTTAAACTTTTCAGATTACCACAAGATAAAAAGTAAAACTGGCAGAAATGCTAATATGAGTAGTCTAAAATTAAACACAACTTTTACATGTCTTTGTGCATTCTTATTCGATTTCTGAAAGTTATAAGATATTAATGGCAGAAATCTCTCATGATGTATGTATAACCAAATGACTAACTGGCAATGCAGCATGGTCTATGCTGTCCTCAAAGAATGACTCCTGTGCACACATACACTTAAGTCTTGGTTTCTTATTTTAAGTAGTCTCTCTATTAAGCACTTAACATGCACAAAGCATTTTTTCTTTCTTTCAAAAACACCACACTACAACCTTTGGGCTAAGTGAATAGGACTCCTTCCTACTTCCAGAAAGGTTCAGGTTCCATCAGGGGTGGCAACCTGAGTAAAATATTTTTTTGGGGGAGGTAAGCTCTGTCCTACATAATCGATCACAAGACACGGCACATGCACACCATTTGAATGGCAATACCCATCAACTTTGGGGGCCCCACTCCCCTCAAATATTTTATGGGGGAGGCGAAGGGACCTCTGCCACTAGGAGTTGGTTCCTATAGGTTCAATACCCCCTTTGGCCAAACATGCTAGCTAGCTACCACCCGTTGGAAACTATCCCAGCAGATTTAAACCATACATTTCCAAGATGTTCCTCACATTCCTGAGGGGTTGGAGCCTAATTTTGTAATGAAGTCTGGAGTGAAAATGGGAGAGAGGTTGGTATTACAACCCTGTCTATTATGGTGGCATTTCCAGTACTTGACTTTCCACTTATCTTCCTCCACTTCAGTGGTTCTGAAACACTTTAATTTCCAGAAAATTGTAGTGCCAGGGAGCCAGAGATGGCACTGCAGAAACCTGCATGATGTGCCACCCCCATTGTTCTTGAATCCCTGAACAGGTGAGAAAAGCAGTCTCAGTTATGCTCATCATCCCCTAGGTTGGGAAAAATGAGCTACCACTACCATGAAGTAGCGTACGGTAGGGAATCTCAGGAACATACCCTTCACAAAGGAATGCTGCTTTTGGGCTGAAAAGTGTTCCCTGGCCCTGAAGTAGAGAGACTAGACTATATGGTATCACTCTCTTTTAAGTGAAGCTTTGTTTGTCTTCAACTCTGTTTCCCACTCTTTTGGGGTCAGAGGCTCTGCACATGCTACAACTGCATGTCAAACTGTTCCCATCACTGCAGCTCCATGCTAGGAAAGTCTTCAAGTTGTTGATTTCTATCCGTCATTAATCTGTTGAAGTGCAGAAGCTCTCATGGGTTAAAAAAGGTGGAAACCGAAGTATGTTTTCATGAAAGGCCATGTCAAAAGGGACAGATTGTGGGATGAAGTACTGGACATCAGGTTTAAACATCAAGGATTTAATTTAAAAGAGAAAGAAATGGACAATTACTTCCCATCATTTTGCTTTTTCCGTGCGGTCATGGCTGGGCGGTGAGGGACACTGGGAGGTTAATGAAGGACAGAAGAGATTTAGGAAGGAAATTCTGGAACAGCTGAGAGAGTAGGAGGGCTGGGAGAAAATTCATCAAAGAAAAAAGGATAAGAACATTACAAAAGGGGATTTATTTCAGAGTCGTTTGGAAGGAAATTTCAGAGGGAATAAAAAGGGCATTTAAAAATAGCTTTCACTCCCAATATTAGAGAGTTTGGTAAATTCATCCTATGTCCCATGGCACCGGCTTGCCTAGCATTAACCTACCATTACCCTCATGCAATATTAATTTGTTATTATTCCCTGGTAAGCAAAATACTAGCCCAGTCATTTGTCTGATATTCATGGTATATTTTAGTAATGCTTCAATCCAACCCACCTGAAACCTTTTCTATGAAAACAGTACAGTGGTACCTCTGGTTATGTACTTAATTCGTTCCAGAGGTCCGTTCTTAACCTGAAACTGTTCTTAACCTGAAGCACCACTTAGCTAATGGGGCCTCCCGCTGCTGCTGCGCCGCCACCGTGCAATTTCTGTTCTCATCCTGAAGCAAAGTTCTTAACCCAAGGTACTATTTCTGGGTTAGCGGAGTCTGTAACCTGAAGCGTCTGTAACCTGAAGCGTCTGTAACCTGAAGCGTATGTAACCTGAGTTACCACTGTACACTATAACTTCCATTAGCCATACCTATCAAAGAACTTAGTAAATCAGTTTCACCTAAGACTGTCACAGCTTTGAGGTGGCATTCAATCACACGTCAGCAATTTCAGGTTGAGAAATTATAGCTGATTGTGAGGTCTTGTTTTGTATGTATTTATTTAATTGCATTTAGAAATTGCTTCCAATAAAATACCTTGAAGCAATTTCACAATCGAAATGTCGGCAACAAAAACAATTGCACAATTTTGTATATAAAAAGCAACAAACCCACTTCCCCAAGAGATCAGACTTCTTGCGATAAAGAAAGTGACAGGAAAATGCACTGGGAAGTATGCAGTAACATGTAACCTCCCTGAAAACAAATTAGAATTAATGCGCAATAAACAGGTTTGTGTGTAAGTGACCTGAATATTTCTTGGTGGTGATGTACAGCTAAGCACTATACAGGGCATGAAGGTGAAATGGATGCTCTGTGTCCAGGCCATAGAAGAATCTGCATGTACAGAACTATATAGTTACAGAATGCAGTTGGAGGACGTTCCCACACGGCAACAACTCTGAGCCTAGGAAGGGTAAAGCACCAGTAGAAAATCACCCTAACCTTTGCTCTCTGATCTGTTAATGTGTAGGGAGTTTATGTGTGAAAGAGCATTCTGTCATGAGGTCTTCCACCTGGCCTTCAAAGTGATATGGTCCCAATCGCTCTTCTAAATATGTAGGCCAGCACTAGTACTTCTTTTTAAAAGAGAATAAAGTTATGGGACAGGGCTTATTAAAGAGTGGAGGCAGAAAGGAGACCTTCACAGAAACAGAAAACATTAGGCGATGTCTCCTGAACACTAAATCTACAAATCTAGAATATGTTTTGCAGAAGAAATTAAAGGGAAGCATGCAAAACTAATACAGGGTGGTGCAATCCAGACAGAGGGAGCAATATGGAAGACATGGAGATTTTGGCAGGTAAACTTTTGTTGAGCAGAGGAAGCAAGAACTAAAACCTCATGGGTTGAAACAATATACTCTTTTGAGCACAATGATGGAGAGTGCAAGGGGAAATTATACCAAAAGGAAGATGAAGTCAATAGGGAAGAAAGGGGGAGGGGAGAGGAAAAAGAAGCATAATGTGATCATAGTGATGGGAAGGGAAGGAAGAGCAAAAGCTACCCTCTTGCCCTGCACAGGTTGTAAAATGGGGAGAGAGGATTATTTAAGGCACACTTATTTAGACTAGGAAAGAGATACCAGTATTAAGCCAGTCACTGTCATAACAATTTCCCCCTCGCCCCCTAACAACTTTCATATATGGCAGAGGATCACTCCAGCACTGTGTCCTATTAATAACTCAGACTCAGGCTGTGTCTCAGTGATGGAACTTCCCAGGCAAGACTGGAAAGGTTCCCTTTCTGAAATTCTAGAGAGTTGTTGCCAGTCAGTGTAGGCAATACTAAGCTTGATGGACCAATGGTGTGAGTCAGTATACAATAGTTTCCTGTATTCCTAGCAACTCGCACTGGAGAGGCCAGAGAGAGAGCAAAGGGGAGTACCACTCACAGACAACTGAAAATCCACAATATGCCAGTAACATGTATGGAATTTACACAAGTCTTTAACATTCCCCCCTCCCCAGAAATCTCAGTCAATGAAACCTATTGTACACAACCCATAATGTTCCAGAACACATAACAACAACAATATAAATTAAGTTCACCACATTGATTTCATTTCAAATCAGAACAACATGCTTATAGTGGAAGTGGATGAAGAAAAATGTGTACAAACTCCTTAATTGGTTACTGAGGTTGTTGTTTTTATACAGCCTTCTACTGAAATCTGCTCTCAGATAATGTGTTGCATTGCAAAGATGAATCCTAGACAGTTTCCCAAATCTGTTTACAAGCTTGCGGTACTGAACAGATGCACACTCTCAACAGATGTTAGCATTCAGAATCCAGGGATGGCAGCTTCTTCAAAACAGACCAATGTTGCTTTTGATAACTAAATTTCACCTAACCCAAAATGCATGCACCTTCAGTTTTTGAGCCTGAACTCTCAGAGCAATGTTGCAGGTTAGGCTTCCACAAAAGTGCAGCACCCAGCTTGTACACGGGTTGGCAAGAAGTGAAGATGGGAGCATCTTATTCATATATTGGATGCACTGAAACAACATGTCTGGTATGGTAGGGAAAAACCTGTATGGTCCAAGGAAGAGCTAAACAATTGAAAACTGAACCTAGGGCAAGTTCTTCTCAGTCTCAGATCAAGTGGATTCACCTAACAGCTAACTATTAGCTAAGGTCTCCACTCTTCTACTAGGAGTTACATAGATCCTACAAGGTTATTTGAACCACTTTGAGGGTTGTTGTTTTTTTACAGTCAAGTCGTATATAAATTTTATGAAACAGTAGAATAAAATAAAAATTCTTCCCCAAGTAGAAGGACCCTTAAGGCACCCCAAGCCACAGGTATTTGTGAGCAATAGACATGCTGAATTGGTACACCCAGCAACTACATTTGAACTACTTTGCCCCAGGTATCTCTGCTGATCTCTGTTCCTCTAAATAAACTTATAGGATCAACATGGATGACCCACCACCAGCAGTGACATATATTAACTACCCTTGTAGCAAGCTCCCATGCTGTGATGAGCCTCTGCTATGACATACTTGCTGTTCAACTTTCTGTGTTGGTACCTAGAAAAGCCTTTAGAATTAAGAAGTAAGCCAAAGTGTACTTGACTGAATGGAAGGAAGGATGTCAGAGGAAGTGCTTGCTGCTTTATCAGCTCCAGAGTAGTAACAAAATATGGAATAGTGGCATTGCCCATCTTCATTATTTCATACTGTCTTAATGAACCAGGACTGTTAGAACATCATGTCCTATCTTTAGGTCAGGCATTAACAGACCGTGATTAAAAGACCAACAATGACTTAAATGGCCTTTTTAGACTCTCAAATAATATACTAACTGAAGTCTCAGTGGTACATGAAGGAATACAAAATCCATTATCTTCCAGAATGTGACTATACAAAGGACAATGCCTGATTGTCACTGCGTAGCTCTGAACACGTAAAAGTGAGATGTCTGGGGTTTAGGTCAAACCAGTCTTGAAATCTGCTCAACTGAATCAATTCACCCATCATTTTAAATTTAGAGTGAGATGTCCTAGGCTTGTTGACAGGTTTGCTCTCTCGACAGGTACAGCATGTGTTCATGATTCTTGCTTAATTTCCCCTCTAAAGAATAATTTGAAGTGCAAGAAGTTGTGGGTGGGATGGGAAAAAAGGAGGGAGTCTGTCTTCTCTGCAGAAAAAAACAACACACAATTATCCAACTTCTTTAAATGCTCAAACAGATGACAAGTGAGCAAGCTCTCAGTGCCACTTGCAAGTTCCAGATTTTAAACAACACACTCTCTTTTACAGTCAGTAATAGATCCCCAAGCTTCCATAGAGCAGGAAAGGGAGTCAGGAAAAATAAACCCTACAAACACACATGCACGCACACATTTTTTTTTTTATCTCTTTGAACTCAGAGGATAGACTCTCACTCATGAAGTTCTTCTGAGATAAATGGGTTGTTATTGGAATACAAACTAGGGTCGCAGAGTAGGGAGCATGAATGTTTATGTGCACTTGAGTTCTTTGATGAGTGCCAATCATTTCTGCAGTTTGTTCGCCACCTACGTGCTCTCAAACATGCAACACAGACATGCACACACTCCTAATCGGCTCTCCTCCAGAAAAACAGAAAGGCTTAAAATGGGCACATCCTTAACCCTCAAAATAGTGGCTCAATGTATAAGCACATTCATATCTCAGTGAGAACAATAGAAAATACATGTGATAAGATGAAGATTTGATAGCTTGGGTGTGGTTTGTTTATTTGTTGCAATTCCCCCCCCCCCCAGTGCTATTCAAATCTCCTGGGTGAACATCAATATGACAGCACTGACAACCAATTAATCATGAAAATCATCATGCCACACAAGCAGTCCTGGTGCTGGTTTTTAATTGAAGACTGACACCCACCCACACCCACAACTGACTCCCACATACACACAAGGTTTTTGTTGCGTAAAATAGTATTCTAAGGCTGTGGTTCTAAATGTACAAATGTATGTATGCTTCACTGTCCAAAGATGTGGTGATGGAACTACCTTAGCTTATTTTTACAAAAGGAATCAGACAAACAGGGATGGTCCTATCAGTGCCGACTAAGCCATGATGGAGAAATGAAATCCTCATGTTCAGTGGCAGGGTAGCTCTGAAAACCAGACACTAGAGACAAAACTAGTAGTACTATTCATCACATTTCTTAGTTGCCTTTCTAAAATAAAAAAGACCCAATGCAACTTACAGAACTATAAAATATAAGAGTTCAAACAATAAAATAGCAATCAATCTCTGTAATACTAAAAGCATACACACCATAAAAAGTTAAAAGAAAAACTGGCAGAATATAAAATTAACCAAAAACAAACAGAAAAATAATAAGTAAAAAAAACCCAGCCCATTACATGCCATCAAATGGCCAGAAGCAGAAGAAAGTTTTAACCTGACACCAAAAATATAGTGCAACCTTTGGATACCTTTGCGCCCTGCTACTAGGCTTTCCAGAAGAATCTGGTAGGTCAGTGTTAGCAACAGATTACTGGACCAGCTGGACCTTTAGTCTGATCCAGCAGAAGTCCTCTTTTGTTTTTCTGTAAAGATCCTTTTTAGAAAGTTTCCACTCCATTTATACTGTACTTTCAGCATAACATCTTAATAGGGAACCACTTCATCACCCTTGTGGAGAGATCAAGAGGTTCTAAATGCATGTAAAACTTGCCCATTTGACCAGAGGCAAGACATATGAGTCCCCACTTTGCTCAGTTCAATGGAAGCATAAACTGAGGACATATTTTACTTGGGATAACCTGAAAAGTTGTCTTCTTAAGTACAATATTTGAGAAACCATGATGTGAGAGATTGCCCACAACATTTTGTTAACAGTGTACATTGTACAGCTCTTCTTTTCTTGCACTTCAGGACATGTAGAACCTCAGGCTGTTTCACTTTCAACCTTGACCTGAACTGCTTTCAGCAGCAGTACCAACAGCCCATGGTACTGGCTGAAAATTGTAAGCGTACTAAGAAAAGATATACTTTAATAGGCACAGCAGGCTTGCATGACTTTCTCTTCTACAGAAGTGCAGTGCCAGAGAAACAATTCTGAACAAATTTACACACTTATTCTAGCAGAGAAATGATAATTTATGCCTGGCAAGGGTATAACTCTCCCAGTGCATTACAAAGGCCTCAGAGTCATACCTTTAGTCAACTGCTCGACACCAGTAATAAAGGCTGCTTGGAAATAATGTTACAGAATCATCTTGAAAGCAAGAGCTGTGAAAAATGTGAATTTAGCAGGCTAGGAAGCCCAAGTGGACACTCAGAGAATAATCCATATGCCTACACTTAGCAATCCACCCACAACCCAGTCCCTTAGATAGGGCAATGCAGACTCAAATGACACATTTATTGCAGTTTCATTCTCCACCATTCCTGCCCATGTATCATCTCCACAGCAGCAGTTCTGTTAATTGAGACCAGCTGCTTCAATTCTGAATTATTCTCTCTAGAAATATTGATAGTATTACGTTATGATTAGAAAGCACTTTACCAAATGCCTCTCAATTCTGCACTGCTCAAATGAAGAGCAGCTGCAGAAAAAAAGGGGCCAGTTCCCTGAATATACAAAATAAAAAAGCTTTAGCCGCAAAAAATAAACTGAACTAAACTGGGTAGGAGAGTGAGAGAAAAAAAGAGGTAAATACAGTCAGAGACAACCAAATGCAACGAAAATCAGCTTACACTGGGCACTTGCCTCAGTCATTTGGCCTGTAAATAGGGTTCCTAACAAGAGTTTAATATATTTATTAATATGTAAATTAATGGTTTACATATTTTCACTAGTGTATCAGTGAACATAAAATATTGGACTCCATGAGTAAGTTGACATTTGGGAAAGACAAAAACTCTCCACTAATCTGCTGCCTGGACTGGACATCAGGGGCTGTAAGGATGCAACATGCTTATAAAGACAATTATAAAGGAAAGGATATTTCTTAAAACTCATGCAATAACCAAATTGTTCCTAAATTCATCTAGAAGTAGAATAGTTCATCTTTTCTTTCTAACAGAAGTTTGTTAGGGATGAAGAATTTAAATTTTAAAAGAACAAATAGAAAAGAAGCACATATTCTGGTAAAGACAGACTAGTGGTATCACCAAAAGTATTCCATTAACAATAATTCTATTAAATTTATCTTCCAGCCATCCCTGATATACACTCTTAATATTGTTAGAAACAGGGAATGAAACAGCCTTTCTCAGTCTCATTAAGCCTGAACAGGTCTCTCTGCAAAATCTAGTTTCAGAACATTCCTATGCCAATAGTGAGCCCAGAAGACTCAGCCACCTATAATGAGGGAAATTCCAACTTCAAAGAACAAAGGTTCTCCACAGAAATAATCGCAGCCCAGGACCAGATGCTCACATCTGTCAGAATAATGCAACTAGAACAGCCCCATTCTTGTGGTGTAACTTAGATCAACCCAACCTAGACATTAACTGTATTACATTAAATTACTTTGCCACTACTGGACATTAATTTTTGTTCTTAATTAAAGCACATGCACACACACCCCTCTTTAATTCCAGTCTCCCCACCCCCAGTCCTGAATTAATAGTATTATGCAAAACACAACCCTAGCACTGACAGGAATGTTTGTTAAACATAATTAAAGATATTAATTTTGCATGGAAGAGAAACCACTGAGCCAAAAACTTTTCTCCCTCTTTTTTCCAGATCTCCCATTAGAAAATTACCTTCATTAGCACTGACTCGCTGAGCTTCTCTCTGTTGACAATTTTTATAGCAACTTTTTGACATGTTACACAGTGAATCCCCAACTTCACAAGCCCTGCAAAAAGAAACAGAGAGAGAGAGAGAGATGGTTAGCGGCATACTCAGTTATCACGCTATGCTAGCATTTTACTCAACCATCTTGGATATTTATATATACTTTTCATGCTGTTGGTCCCTCTTTTTTACAGATGTGAATAGCAAACACATTTAAAACAGGTCCCGCAGAACAGACATCTCCAAGCATCATTCTTGGAATTTCTCATGGCTTAATCAGTAGTGGGCTAAAAAAAAGGTTAGTCTCTTTCCATTCCCTCCTGTTCTGCTGCTAGATCAACTAGAAGACTAGATTGTTTAAATTATTTGAATTTAAATATTTTTCTTGACTTATTCCAAAAACTTGCAGCAAGTAATAATGTTAAAATATCATACTAAAACCCAAAATGTCTTACAGTTGATCCTATGCATCTTTATTTGACAATAAGTCCCATTGAGTTCAATGAAGCATTCTTTAAAAGCCTGCCCAATGCATACAGCAACCAACTGTAGGGATGACAGATAAATTTCATTCCTGTATCTGAATTCTAGCTCCTCATGTCACCAGCAGCACCTCTTCTAAGCACTACAATCTTATTTCACACCAGATGCTGTGGTGCCTCAAATGAAGGTTGGACACTAAAAGGCTACCTGCTACCTGAATGATTTAAATGTCTGGAAAGGATCCCTTTTTACATTCAAGTTCTCCTTTATCTCCGTTTTGAAAGGTTCACATCATTCTATGAGCAAAATCGCCTATCATTCATAGCTCATGAAGCAAAGCACTGCCTTGACTTCCAATGTTTACCCCTTGAAGCTTCCAAATGTTTTGTGGATTATTTCAACAGAACTATCTAGCACAGCAACATTATTCAGAAACCAGGATATGGAGAAAGTGTTGAAGGTTACAAAGCACCAATCTATATTACTACCTTCCTTTCTGAACTACTCAATTGGATTGCTGTTCCCTTAAGTCACAGAATCAGAATTTAAACTTAGCTGCTCACAAATCAAGATGGATAGTTCTTTCTTGGGCTCCTCTTAAAATATATATATGTAAACTTACAACTCTCTTGTCTCCCCGCATGTATATCCCCAAAAGGCACACTAGGTTCCTGGAGCATCACAACACTATGAAACAGTCATCTTGTATACACAAGTGTCTAAGGGCATCAAAGAAAAGCAGCCTGACTTAGGGAGTGTCACTGTACTATTATATATTTTTTAAAAAAAACATTATAAAAAGAATATTCTCATTAACCATCAATTTGTCAGAGAAGCAAAACAGACAGACAAACCAAACATTGGGGGGGGGGGAAGGATATTTCTTACTTACTACCAAAGGTCTGCTTAACTGCAGCTGTGCAAGCAATGTCTGGGTTTGCATTCATTCCAAGCTAGCAACACAGAGCTTGCTAGTTCTGATCTACCTCCAACTGGGCAATTTCCCACCCCAGAGCCCTTACAAGTTGAAGACTGATGAAGGGTTGGGTCAGCTTTCCTTAGACACTAGTGCCTGAAAAGCCTTTAAAGTGGCACTCTGCAGAACAGTCAAAGATTTCATACTGCCTGAAAAGGCAGTGTTGGAGGCAGCATGCATTGAATACCAGTCACTGGGAATCACAACTGGGAAGAGTGTTGTTGTGCTCATGACCTGCTTGCAGGCTTCCCATAGCTATCTGGTTGGCCACTGTAGGAAGGGAATGCTGGACTGATTCAGTAGGGATCCTCTGATCTTATTTTGTTCACTGCAGCCAGGGCAAGTGCTGCTGGCACAGGAATGCCCATGGTAGCTTCTTAGTGCTCTGCTTGTGGTGACACAGGAACTGTCAGTTGTGCTTTTGCCCCAAAATCAGATCATGCACATTGGATCAGCCTGTAAAACAGCTGCTTAGAAAGAGAGATAATTCCAGGCATTTTGATGCCCTGTAGAATAGCTTATTATTCTCTCTCTTCTGCCCTCCAACAAAATATACTTTGGATTAAGCAATTTGCTCATGCCCCTAAAAAAGCTTAATTTCTTGTTTTCCATACTTCTTGAAGGATGAGTGAATATATCAGAGCCTTAACTCTTCTTTAAAATTTAAGCATTTTTAAAAAAGAATTAGAATGTTCCTCTTTTCTTTGTCTTTTTGTTTTGGTGCTGGATCACATCTCCAATATAAGTATCAGCCTCCATGTAATTCCTAACTATCAAATAGAATCAAGATATATGTACACAACAACTGACTAGAAAAATTGGAACTGTTGAATTTTTGCCTGGTCTTTCACCTCACTCTGTAGTGTAAAATACTAATTTCTGCAAAGAACATTCTTACCCTGACTCACTCAAGCAATCCTCCGTCACATAGTAATTAATTAAAACTGTATGAAGTGAGTGATTCAGACAGCTATGTTCACTGAAAGTCCACCTGGATATTTACTACACTTGTTGCTGTTTTGCATTTCTGCCTGAAGATTTACTACATTGTTCATACTGACAGCAACAGACATCTGGATTCTATGATCCATTGAATTTTTTGTGGTTTTGTCCTGCAATCCCTTACTGTCCAGTCCTAATAAAGCAGAGCCCATAGGTAGGTCAGAGGGGTTGCAGATCTAGGAAGCAATCTGGGACAGGGAAAGAGGACAGGCAGGAAATAGACAATCATGGTTCAAAAGTCTAATTAGGATTCTGGAGAACAAGAGGGACTGGTGGGAGGTTGTTCAGGACCATGGACAGAACCGAGTGAGCAGATTATTTGTAAAAAGAAAGCTCAGACTCAACTAAGCCCTTTCATGCTCCCTGAGCCTGACTAAATCTCTAAGTCTGCTGAAGAGTGTAGAGCCTTAAAGGCAGCCCTCTGGCTCAAGCCTAGGATACCATCATCTCTTCATGAGTACATGGCAAGCGCAAAGCTGTCTCTGATGCTTCAGTTTGATGGAGTATGATGCATTTAGAGATGTATATGCTAGCCAAATGGGCTTAAGGGGTTGCAGTCTATGGGGATCCAGGTTGTAGGGCAACTCAAGCTTAGGGGTTTCTGGTTCAGTGGTGGGGCTGAGGCTTCCTGCCTCCTGAAACAGCACCTCCCCTCACACTCTGTCTGAATCCAGACCATTGCTGGATTTTGGTGTCATAACACTTACCACTGCTGCCAGCTCTCTCAGTCCCACCACTACTATGATTTCAGTGACTAGAAGCCATCTGCATTGCATAAGATGCCCATACTCTTCAGTTAGATAGGGAGTCATTGTAATAATACATACTACAGAATGAAAGGTCTAGAGTGAAGTAGTACATGACCATTGAGGTTTAGCAGCTTGAGATTGTGTCCTATCTATAATTTTCTTTGTCCAGTAAATCTGAGCATGTATATAGCAGATTTTATCACAAAAGATTTTATCTAACGAAACCAATGAATGTGATATCCCTGTGGCATTCTTGAATTTCTGAAATGCTTTCAAATCTTGACAACAATTTTTCCTGGTAAATATGGTTGAAAACATAACTTCTCCTTGCTTCTGCAGCTAAAGTGTGTAAGCTGCTACAGCTCAGCCATTTTCAATACAATTTTTCTTAACTTTGCCCAGTTTGTATACCGTACCAGGGATATTCTCAACACCAAACTGAATACTGATCAGTTGTATTAGGAGGGGGGTTGTTGGGTTTTTTTGGTTTTTTTTTGTTTTATTATGTATTTGGTCTTCTCAATTTGTATTTTTATGTTGTGAACCACCTTGTGATCTTCGGATGAAGGGCAGCAAACAAATTTAATAAATAATAATAATAATAATAATAATAGTATGTCATTCTTATGAGTAGAATTTCTAATGGTTTATATATGCATCTCCTCCCTTTCCTTCCTCTGCATGCCTTCCAAGACCACCCCTCCCTCCATTTGTCTCCAACTGCCCCTGTGCATTTTTCTCTTACTTTTCTAATTATGGTATTTGTGGGAGCACTTGGCAATGTACCACCCCTTGAATATAGCCAGTAACCAGGATAAATGCCCCGCTGGTCCACTGAATGCCTAAAAGCCTTGTAGAGATTATACACTCATAGGTGGAAAGCTCAGGCCCTGGTGCCAAAATGCAGCCTTCCAACCTTCTCTATTTGGCCCTCAGGACTCTATCAAAGCCATGCCCTCTCTCCAGTACACATACCTTCCTTCCAGGTCACAATGGGGTGACTTCCCTGGTGGGGTGAAGCCGCAGCACTAGCCTCCCAGAAGCAGTACTGCTGCCACTTAGCAGGATATTGAGGGGGTGCAGCGAGCCAAGAGAGGGGCTGTGGTGTATGGATGGAGCTAATCAAGTATCCCTCTGGTACTCAAGCACAGATCTGCTTTGCTGCCACCTCACTGTGTGTGTGTGTGTGTGTGTGTGTGTGTGTGTGTGGCCCTTAGGCTGATAAAAATTCTTCACCCCTGCAATGGCTTGCTTGCACACCAGCTCGGCTTAACACGCAGTCCTGGCCTACAAAGAGAAGGGGACTCTCAGTCTTTGCCTCCGTCAGTCTTGCAAATCTGTTCAACAATTCCAGCTCCTAATCAAAGCCAATATAAAGAATGAGAAGTTTATATTTTGTAAGAAAATTAGTAACAGAACACAAGGTCTTTGATCTAGTTCTCTCTGATAAAGCACCTTTCATGTTATCTCAAAGTTCCCCACCTACCGCGCGCGCACACACACACACACACACACACACAGAGTACAAATCCTATAAATCACACTGTAAACGCACATGAACAGTGGAGGGAAATTACAATGAAGAACAATTATAGTTTGTTTTGTAACCAATTTCTTCTTTTTAGCTGGAACAGGTACACCTTCCCCTGAAGTGCCTACCCACGAAATGCATGTTTTCTGTTGAGGAATCATTCTAAAGGCAATTCACTTGACTAGATTTCCATTCCACGTGGTCTGGGAACTGAAAACACTAGTTCTGAAGTTTCCGCTGCTGTAACCATACAGAGATGCTACTGGTAGGTGTGCTAACTCATGATAAGCACAGTACGGTAGCGACTCAACAGCCGCTGCCTCTTTTTTAAGATAAGGCATCCAAACACATGGGTTCAAGGAAAGGACTAAGAGCAGCTAATACTGTTGATATTGTAAAAATCTAGTAGGAGAAGGCTTGGGAAACCCATGAAAGCTGTTCCTAGTTTATAAATCAATAACATTATTAAATGCTGATTGTTTGGGAAATAAGGCAAATATTAAGTAAGTGTGGATTGTTATACAGCCATACCAAAATCACCTTCCTGATGCTCTCTCTTTCTTTCTTGTGTTTACAAGTTGTTTTTCATTTCATCCCCCACATACCCAGGAGCTCTGCTGCATAGATATCCAGTGGCTGGGAGACACAACGCCACAGATCCTGCTATGCCAACATTAGACTATTCCACAACTTTCCTTTGATCTCAACCACTAAGCTTCACTAGGAGCCCTCTAATTTCAGGCCAGGGAAGAAAAGCGGGGCACAGGGAGGGGAGCTAACACCGTCTTTTCATTTATAATTAAAAGCCATGAACTGAAAACTGATGAAAGCTCACTGCTCTTTTCTGCCAAAAGAAAGCAAGAAACCCCAAGATGATACAAAGAAAAGACTGACATGAGTACAAGAATAGCAGGAAGAAGCTTCTCTGTGCTGCATATTCTAATGCTTCACTGATGAATTCTACAGAGGCTAAGTAAACTTCCCAATACAGAGACATTTAAAGAGAAATAGGCCACTGTTTGCAGAGTGTGTATCCAAGAGCCTAGCAGCCTGCTCTTCTGCACATTTACTCATGGGTTTGCTCTGAAGTAAGTGTGCTTAGAATCATATCTTTTATTATATTTACTCCCTAAATCAGGAATGGCTAACCTGTGTTTTTGGAATTAAATTCCCATCAGCCCCAGTCAGCATTGTAAGGGATGATGGGAGTCCAGAAAGATTTGAGAGCCAGAGGTGAACCTCACCTGCCCTAAAAAATGTGATGAAACACATTCCAGCCTTCCCCTTGTTAGGAGGTCATTGAATCTAATCCTACACCTTGGAGCTAAATTTTCAAAGCTGAATTGCAATCAGACAATGGGTTGGCTCCAGACTACATCAGTTGAACTTAAGTCCCATTGAATAAATAAAGCAAGTTAGCCATGACTTTAGGCTCACTGAGTGGAATTCAAAGTGGCGTTAAGGAGATCATTGTATCAGCAAAAAGCATTTCTGCTTGCCTAATAGAATGATCTCCCCCCCCCCCCATGTGCTGTTCTGGGAGTTTTCTTGAGCCTCTTGACCCTCCAGAATGGATTTGGCAGAGGTGGTGGGGGAAGGAAATGGGGAAAGACCCATAGCATTAGCATGAGCCCTTGCACTGACTTTTGATACCGGAACCAGGCACACTAATTTAAATCAGAACTAAATCAAACTAACACAGCCTGGAATCAACCCAACAACCGCATTTTATTCCTAGCTAATCACTTATCAATAATACCAATAAGCATATAGATTTCACTCTTCCCCCCGTCTCTAGAAACAAGCTGTTTTACAGAAGCTTATGTACAATTACCAAGCAGCAAAGGCAAGGATGTTAAGTAGTAGGACAAGTTACAGATGGCTGAAATAAGCCTTCTTTCGCTACAGGGAACATTTTCTGAAAATTTGGTCACTCCAGATTTGTGCTAACAAGGAGCAGAATTTCAGTACTTAATGATTTAAAGACTCTCATGCTGTAAAATAAGGATAATAATATTTACTTACCTGCCTCACAGGGATTCTAGGAGGATTAATTGATTAATCCTTATAAGAACTTTGCAGAAAGAATATTAAAATTTGATGCAAACGCTAAACAATATTACTTGCAATATTGTCAGTGGAATATAATTTGGAGAAGAAATATTCTGAATCCATAGTACACTTTTGTTCACCCTCTGTCCTTCTTTGGGATACATTTCCTCCTGTTTTCTTACCTAAAGTTACCATAGGCATGAGAAGAAGCTAGTTTATGGAAAGCAATAATTACTGTTAACTACTTCTGTCCTCTCATTGAGTCAATGTTTATTTATTTAGAGCAACTGTTATCTCAAATTATTGCCCATAAGATTACAGCCTGGTATCAAGTGATACCCAAAATATACGCTGTCAGTTTCTAATTGCACATAAGGAGGGGCTGAATTCCTTTAAATCTAAATAGAAGAGGATAGAACTACTCCACTCTTTAATGAGGTAATTTTAACCATCGGCTCTTCAATGCTGACATGGTATCAGAGGGCTGTTCTGGAGAAATTTTGCAATAAATTGCTTTTAAGCTGAAGCCACTATAATTACAGTTGCATCCAAGCCAGTGTTTGGGAGCTCTGCTGGAATTCTGCTTGGATGCCAAAATTCACACTCTGGCTTAGACAAAGGCAATAGATTAATAGAGCTAGAAGGATCAAGGGCCCTTCAGTTAATTCACCACGGCCTTACTTCAAGGCAGGGACACTCTTATGCCAAGCCTCCCCTCCTCACATCACCGAAAACAGAATCACAGGGTAACTCAATCTTCGATTCACACTACTTGGCTAAGAGAAAGATGAGAGCTTCAGAGACACAATCGGAATTAGGCCAAAACAGCCTCACATAAAAGCCAAACTGATAGTATCAAAGTTCTCATATGCTAGTATCTGAGAATCTATAACAGTCCTTCACACTTGCCTCCCGTAAAGAATTCCAACCAGGATGGGAAGAAGGTTGGTAGCTGTTGAGGATCAGGACAGCTACTGTGGCCAAAATAGAACATTTTCAGCTTCTGCAACAGTAAACCTCACCTGGTGGAGGAGGGATTTATTTAATCTTCAGGCATCTTTATAGGTCTGGGAACTTCTGTGTGGCATTTGTGGGTATGACAGTGTCCTTAGACACTGGGAAGGGAGTTCTTGCTTTTAATTTGTTTTGAAGTATAAAGGTGTTTTGCATGTTCCGGGGGCAGGGGGAGCTTCTGAGTATCTCCAGTTTTTCCGCTGTGAAATGGGCATTTTGCGGTATCCACAACAGTTTCTTAGATTTCTAAAAGTGCCCTCATGCCCAAGAAATCTGGAGACCTCTGTCATTTCATCTTCACACCTGCTGTAACCCCACTCTCTCTCCTATTTGTTATTCCTGACAATGTGCACCCTATTTTTTTGCAATATGGCAACGATACATTATGACTGACAATGTGAGTGAAAGCAGAGAAGTGTGCTTGACAGAAGTATGCTGCCATTTAGGTACTGGGAGGGAATTCACTGTGGATCACCGGATTTTTTTCAGGAGCAAATATCAGTAAGGAGATGAAGTAAGGTTTGGTTCAGGCATTATGAATTTCTGCTGAAGAGGGAGATTGGCATCCCAAAGCTAAACCACTTGATAAGCACTAACCTTGGCCAGTGATTGACACTTCCAGGTTCCCAACATGGGAAACTCCTCTGAAGCTTTGAGTTTAGCCCACTACTGCTAGGTTTTGTGCTTCACACCATGAAGTTGATAGGAGGATTGTTCTCTGAGCTCAACAGGATCAAAATATACAGAGCTGAGATCAACTCTATTGATCAGCCCCTTAGTATCTTTCTTATAGTATTTCATGTCTCAGTATTTCTTGGAAAGATTTTGTGCCAGTTGAATAGAGCAGAGGCACAAGGCTCTTTACTTTTTGTTTTAGCGTGGTGTCACTCAACTGATCTCTCTCTCATAGGGCTGCCATACATCCGGGTTTCCCCAGACACATCCGACAATCACTTAGAAAAATGTTGTCTGGGCAGATTTTTACTGAATCAGCAAAATGTCTGGGGAAACCCGGGTGTATGTCAAGAAAAGCCGAAATCAAAGAAAAGCCCCCAAAGCACCAAAATGTCCCCCCCCAAAAAAGCTCAACAATTTTGACCCCAAAAGGGGGGAAAGCAACACTTCTTCCCCCGCCCCCCTCTCTCTCACCCCCTCCCCCAAGAACTTCCTTATAAAATCGGAATTTAATAGAATTTTACTTTCAGGTAGAAAACAGAAAAACATCTGTTGGGATTTGAGAAATAGCCTGAAACTTCCAGCCAGTTGGGCTTTGATTCATTTTTAGGCAGGTTTCCCTTTCCATCCCTGTGCAAAAGACATGGGAAACTACCAAAATGGAAGTAGTTGGCGCAGCAGCTTTGAAACATCTGTGGAAAAGGGCAGTAAAAACAGGCTGCAGTTTCAGTCTTTGATCAAACAAAATGACTAAACATTACAGATTAAACTTTGTGGCTGCCACGGTAGAAACTGACTTTTTCACAGATCTAGAGGAGTCTAGGGGAAATGCAACTGTTAATTCAGATTGAGCCAGCTGTAGCATCTGTGAAAGCAAGAAATAAGCTGCACATCCTATCCTAGACACAGAAGCAAGCTCTGTGACCAACTTCTGTCCTCCTACCCCCAATCACTAAAAAAATGGGAGAATCAAAGTCCATCTGTAGGGGAGTTTTTCAGGCCTCATTAATCCATCTTCTCAGGTACCAGAGAGGTGATAGGAGACACAGCAGAGCCTTCACTGTCTATCCTTAGTAAGGTATCTTTCAGAAACATGCAAGTGTAATTAGGTAGCATCTGGGTAACGAGCCATGCTGGCCTGCCTTGGTCCAGTGATCTACTGAGGAGCATTGATTCAGTGCAAGGAAGAAACATCATGGGAGGGAGAGACAGCAGGGAGGAGATTGCGCCTCATACTTTATTTTAATTGATGTTTCAATCCTGTTTACTTCACTTGCAACTTACTAACTTACTCCCTGCCTCCACTTTCAACTTCCATCTTTGTTGCTTCTTCAATCCCTATTTTCTCCTCCATTTTAGGAATTTGGTCATATCACATTTCTATTTTGTGCCATACCTTTCACCTACCAATGCTGATGCAATCAATGGCACCAAAATTAACATTTGTTTCTGTTTGATAAGGATGACCACAGTCCATACTTGTATATGGAAATGGAAATGCCACCATAGCCACAAGCCCAGACCATTTATTAGAGATTTTTGCAATGGATTGGGGGGGGGGGGGGTTACAGAAGACAAGGCAAAAATGATTAGCAAGATGAGAAGTAAGGCTGATCATAGATGTAGCAACTACAACTACAGTTGGGCTTTAAGAAGCCTTGGACAAGGCCTCACCTGACAGCACAGAAGGGATCAGCAATTTAAGACAGGGGTTGCCAAACATTTCAGGCCAGTGGGCACATTAGGAATTTTGATACAGTGCTCTGCATGCTATGACATAACACAAAATGGCTGCCATGAGAGCATGGTATATAAGACATTAGCTGCCACATCAAAATGAACAGAAAAAGAGACAGGGCCACAAAATTATGTGGGCATGATTCCCCCCTATCACCTATATCAGGTGCTGCTACTCACAGAGACAAGTTCTTTGTACCTTTCCTCTGTTCAGAATAGGTGGGAGGTAGGTACCCAATGTTAGCATTCAGCGAAATGTAGGCATGTTCAAGGGGGCATATTCATTAACGAGAGGTTGAGCAAGTGCAAGCAGGAACTTAACAAGAAGAGCACATAGCCCCTCATGCGTTGTAGTATATATATAAAGACTTTTCATGGGCATTGGTGCTCATGGGCCAGCACTGCCAGATCCTATTTAAGATATACCTCACACCAGTTTACATCAGCAAACAGGTCCACTGTCATTCCCTGTAAAGCGGAGCCTGTGGATAGGTTGGGAGGGTGAAAATCCAGTGAGCAGCCACAGGTGAAAGGTAGCAAACACACAAGTTTAGGGTACTCGAAAGCAAGGGAGATCTTACAGCACCATGAACAGAGTTCTGACATTATTCCCATTGCATAGTCTCTTCAGACAGATCTGTTTATACTTCAGGCCAGGTTACTCTCTAGCTTGTGTACAAGAATTTCTGAGAACAATAAATTATACAATATATATGTACATAATGAACTAAAAATAAATAAAGAATGACAGCAACTGGATTGTATAATGACTTAGAAGCACCATATATTAAATTGGGTTCCAAAAAGCATACCACTAGCTAGTGTCAGATATTCTTGATAGGCAGCTAATATTTGGATTACTTTTAAACTGTTGTCCAGCCTGGTTTTGGCACCAGAATAGTTTTGGTTGACCTGATTGATGACCTCACCCAATTGAAAGGCAAGGGAAATTCAATGCTGCCAATTCTCCCGGACTTCTCGGTAGTTTTTGCTACCACGGAACACAGTATTATTCTAGCTCAGTTTCCTGAGTTATGGACTGGGTTAGTTTTTAAGTGGGTCTGTTGTTACTTGGATGTTTATTTCTAAAACATTAAAGCAAGGTTTTAATCAAGTTTTCAAAAACAATTTTGTTTTTTAATTTGTATTCAAGGTCAGGCTTTGGGTGGGACCAAGTCTCTAAAAAAAACAACCTACCACTTTAAAATACTCCACTGACGAAAACGAAAACTGAGATTTCATGAGCAATCTATTGAATCTGAATACTGGTACATTAATCATTGCCTAATCCTCATTAATTTTAATCATGATATAATTTTTTTTAAGTGGTTTTGAAAACAAGCTAAATAAACAAAAATGAATGTACACGAACTCTGTGGAGATGACCTATAATTTGAGGCGTAACGTAAAGAATATATTTCAGAACTTTGCAATATAATGTGTATATATATTTATGAACTTGGCCTTTGCTCAACAAAATTGTGAATATTATAAGCAGAGTTAGTTTAATTTTGTGTATTATTGTCATTCTGTGCTGAATGTGAAAAGCACCGCAGAAGCTTTGTCTTGTTTGTTCTAGTGTGAGGCTAATAAATGGTGAACTGCTGAGTCTTAATTCTCACTTATGTCCGGATGTGATTTCAGGGTGCAGTTCAACACATAGCCCAGTGACTCCCAATCACAACAATGTTAATTTTCGAACTTACAAAAACAAGTTAGGATGTCTGTGCACTTTGACACTGCATTTGGCAGCTCCTAAACTAGACACTTACTGGAAACAAGCATGGTGGCTACATGTGAGAGATGGGAAGTCCTAAAGTCCACTCTCACCCAGCTATGAATGCACTAGGCGACTATTGCCTCAGAATCAGTCCCCAGCCTATATTGTTTGGAATGACGAAATAACAAGAAGTAGCCATGCGCCGGGTGAATGCAATGTTTGAGGCAATAACCAACTTACTTTGGTGGGGTGGTGGCTATATATTTATGTAGTTTATATACTTTGTGGAACCTGGGAACAGGTGGACTCACTACTATGCTAAAAACAAAAAAAAAAACCCACCTCATTGTTAAGTAAACTAGATTTTGAAAATGAGAATTAGTCTCTAGTGAAAGATCTTCTATCTCTTGTGGTGGATTACTAAGTTTCTTATCAGCTTCAACTGCATTATATTTTTATGTATACAATTATTTAAATTTTAGACTTCCCAAACCTGAGAACAGAGCTGATTACAGCATATCATTATTATGGAAATGGGAGGGAAGGGCTGTGCGTGCTGCCTTGAGCTCCTTAGAGGAAAGGCAGGATATGAATGTAATAAAGTAAGTAAGTAAGTAAGTAAGTAAGTAAGTAAGTAAGTAAATATTATTAAATATTCATTTTAAAGTGATATGTCTAGCAAATAGATAGCGAGGAAACTGGTACAAGACTCTCACACCAATCTTTTAACTTTCCCATGCCTTCAAAAAAGCACTTTAACAAATATATATTGTTGTCAAGTAGACCTCAATTTAGTCATGATGATCCCCTCAAATAAAGGAACGTATCTGAGAATAGCACCAATTATGCTGTTCTAAAGATTATTGTTCATCATGCAGGAGTAGAAATGAACAGGGACATTGTCTGGGGCTCATAATGACTCCCAATTTTTAAATGTCCATGACATGTAACTTTGTACACTTTTTGCTCAAAATCTCATGAACGTGGCGGTGGGAATCATAGAAGCGTTATTGTACTGAGCCAGACCACTGGTTCATCGCACTCCATACTGCCTACACTGACTGGCAGGAGGGGATTGAACCTGGGACGTTCTGCGTGCAAACCCCCCTGAGCCTCTAGTCTTCCTCTTGAATGGTTAGAACTCTTTAACCATTTCACATGGAACAGTTAGATGAGAGCTTTTGTTGTTATCATTTAACCCCTGTCCAGGCATTATGTCTTCACTGTATGAGGTGAAGTGTGGCCCCAGTTTCACATCCCCATTGCCCAGCTCTGTTGCTCTCCACACACTGGAAAGGGCAAGCTCTGAAGCAGGCTGCCTGCTCTATTCATGTCGGAACCTGAGTGATCATAATCCAAATTGTGTGGGGATGCTACCTACATATGTGAAGCAGGCCTCCCACATGGGAACACCCAACACCAATGCATGGAAAGTAGTGGGCCAGGCAATGGTGATGCAACGGAAGGGGGAAGGGGGAGGGGATCTGCAGTTCCCCTCACCATGATTACCATTACATGCACAGTTTCATTTTCCACATTTCACTTTAAATGACCCCAGTGTTGCTTTACTAAAACCATCTTTAAAAGAATGGGCAAAGGGGTGTATGTGTGAAGCCCCACACAGAACACAGTGTTGAAGCAATGATTCCTCAACATCAACTTCGTCGGACTGGTCATGTTGTACAGATGCCTGATTATCATCTTCCAAAGCAACTACTCTATTCAGAACTTTAAAATGGAAAGTGTAATGCTGGTGGTCAACAAAAGAGGTTTAAAGACTGTCTCAAGGCAAATCTAAAAAAAGTAGTATAAACACCAACAACTGGGAAACACTGGCATGCGAGCGCTCCAATTGGAGAACAGCCTTTACCAAAGGTGTCATGGGCTTTGAAGACACTCAAACTCAGGACACAAGGGAGAAACATGCTACGAGGAAGGCACACTTGGCAAATCCACACCGTGATCAACTCCTGCCCGGGAACCAATGTCCCCACTGTGGAAGGACGTGTGGATCCAGAATTGGCCTCCACAGTCACTTACGGACTCATTGTTAAAACCATGTTTATGGAAGACCATCTTACTTGGCTACGGGTGATCGCCAAAGAAGAAGAAGACACAGAACAATTATTCCCATATTTGTAGGCAAATCTGTGAAAAATGAAATGGACCAGTATAAGCAGGGAGGGTTGCTAAAGTTTGTACCCCTTAGGAATCAGCCGTGACCTCTAAAGCACAGAAATGTCACAAATTCCTTCCTAATAATCAGAGTGCAGCTAACCTCTCTCAGATCTATCTCCATTACTTCATGGTTTTGGATGCAACACACTGAAATGCAGAAACCAGTGGCTGAATCCTTTCGGAGAACAGGCCTTCCACTTAATACTTAGCACCAGTTCACTCAGTGCTGATACAGCCTGCTGTGCCCTCCTGACCCCTCTTAATCTTCACTGTTAGTGCTCTAACAGGATTTTCACCAGCTGCAGAGATGCTGGATGTCAGTAATCACCCAGGGGGGACATCTGGGCTCGCTACACCTTCATCTGTACTAAATACAAAAATGTCCAGAAAAGAATCTTGGGTTAACTCAGCATTACCAGTTTCTGAGTAGGCTCCTGGGTGTTAAAGATGCAACACTTGACTGGTGTCTCTCCAAATCCAACTCACAGAATTTAGCACAGTGACGGTCTTTAACTTCAGTGGGGTGATGGATTAACACTGAACAGAGCCCTTAAGCAGAGAGGAGGAGGATTAAATTGGGTTCCGAAGGTTTGCTGAAATTTTGTGGACATTTAGAACAACCTCTGAAGTTCAGACCTCAGGCTAATGCAAACTGAGTTACATTAAGAAAAGATCAGGTGCTTTAAAGACAACACCAGCACCTTCATTTTAGGCACTTGGGCTGGTGTTATCTGCTTATGTTACTGTCATTACTTCTATGTGAGGCCAATAGAGTTTTGTGCTTTTTTCTGTTTCCTTTGCCTATCTAACGGTGCACCTCAGAGTTTTCAGTGTGCAAGAATTCTCAGATATATAGACATGTATACAAAGGCTTTGTTTACATTGCTCTTTCATGCACATCTATGAAAACTCAAAATTAGTGGGATTATTGTGAGATGGGTAGAGTGTGAGTGACTGTCACAGCTGTCATGGTGCTACTATTAACCTGACCTGGAGTGGTTTGCTGTGTAAGAGGGTAATTCTGGTCACATTTTGCCTTCCCCAGTATGAACGGCAGGGAGGACTTCTTTCCTTCTCAGTTCATTTAAGTGCATTTTGAGCTACTTCCCTCTAGCAATGCTATTGCAAAAGTGAAATGGAAAATACTGAGGGATTTTTGCAAGAGAGAGAAATGTGGGATCCTGAACCACTTTAAATTATGACAGGCGTAAAGGACAGTATGTATGCCTGTTGCTGCTGCTGCTTCCTGAGGAAACAAATAACCATGTGTCTTTCTTTCTTTGTTAAAAGACACATGAAAAACACTTGTGTGTTTCTTGCATCTTCTAATTTTGCCTTACCACTGTGCAACCGATCTTCTATGGAGTAGTTTTCAACCTCTGGTTAGGGTGGCCATTTATGCATCACCAAATAAAAGAAAATCCATCAACAAAGAAAGAGGTCAAAAGAAGGGATAGATTTACATAAGCTAGTTAATATATCTAGATGCACATTTCTGAATTACTATAATTTAAATAGAACTGTGTGGTTGCTCAGTCAGATGCCTATGTGCTTTTGATGGGTCATATCATGCCCCCTGAGCTTCATCTTTAAAGTGGACTTGGAATATGTAACCCTTCAAAGGAGTCATTCAGATAGAGGGCTGTCCTCTGTAAAAGAGAGCATACAGCCACCCTAGCTTCAATTCAGTTGTCCCATACCTATTTATGTTTCTTTCCCTCATTCTTCAGATCTACCAATTGCTTCTCTCCCTCCCTAATCTCTCTGGATTGTCTTTTGGCGCTTACCTCAACTATTGCAGGTTTCCTCAATCTCGGCCCTCCAGATGTTTTGAGACTACAATTCCCATCATCCCTGACCACTGGTCCTGCTAGCTAGGGATCATGGGAGTTGTAGGCCAAAAACATCTGGAGGGCTGAGTTTGAGGAAGCCTGAATTATTGCTTCGTCTTGTCCCTTGGTCATTCGCCTTGGCCTATCTTGCTGGGAGACCCAAGCCTGCAAAGACTCAGATTCTCCTCCTCTCAGTAGGAGTGTGTGTGGAGAAACTGCTCCAGAGACATAAGGTACCCTATGCATTGAACACCCAGACACCTGTGAAATTACAGCCTACACAACCTAACTATGGAAACTGCTTCAACTTCTCACTCCCTTCTGCATCACAGTACCAAAAAAGGAGGGGGGGGAGAAGGGTGTGGAGAGAGATGCCAAAAGAAATTATATAATTATACTTAAGCTCCAAGCCAATACAGCTTCGTGGTTGAAGGAAACAACTGAAAACCTGAACTCTAGCTTATTAAAAGAAAAGAGAAGGGGGGGGAGAGAGGGAAGAATAAAGGTCAGAATAATTAGATTATTATCTCTTTAATGAACCAGCAAGAAAAAGGTACATTAGAAATATTTTTTAAAATGTAAAAAATTTAATGTATACAATGTGGGAGTAATTATTTGGATCACAGCACAGATTAGAGGCATTTATAACTGTCAGCAGTGGGGAGAAAAAGAACTACCAGTTCATGTTGTACAAAATGCACTGATTCTGGCTCACCATGTTTCATTTGCAGGAAAGAGAACAAGGGGTCAATTGGGCACAACTTTATGATGAGGAAAGGCCCTGCTGCTCCCTCATTATTGCATTACAGTACAACATTTACAGAGGAAGCAGTTGGCTACAGAAGTCAGGTAAAAAAAGGAGAATACTAGTCTTTCCTTTTGAAAAGAGAAAAAATGCTGAGGCCAATGACTGCACAAACATACCCACAAGGCCATGCTTTTGATGTTCAGCTACAGCACCATGCAATCATTAAGGAATATGGAAAGTCTGTTTATCCATCTAATCAAACTCCTGCATCAGTGAAGTTCCTCCCACTGAGTTCTCAAAAGACAGTAATGTGCTTTGAAAAGTAAGCAAAATGCACAGCCCAGTTATGTGCACAAAATATGAAATACTAATATTATTAGGCTACCTAGTAAAGGGAGATGGAAACCCATTGAACAAAGCTCCTGTAGTTTGTACTGAAACTGAAAGCATGTTTAATTATTTTTAAAAGACAGGAAAAGTATATGAAAAGACTAGCAGCCTCATACACAGAATTGGTCAGGAATTCTAAAAAAATTAAAAAAATTGTGGAGTTTTGAAAAACTCACTCCACCATTTTCATTTTAAAAAAAAGGCATCCTATTGTATCCATACATGTTCTTTGATCCCAGGAACTATCATGCAAAAGCTGGTATCTTAAGAGGTGTCCAAACACATAGTGAACAAACAACTTTTCAAAATAAAGACTAGATCTCAGACCTTCGCCTCCTAGACTTTATTTCTTAAGAAAAAATAACTGAAGAAAAAGAAGCCAGTACTAAGTCTCACTGAAAGCCCTTTGCTCACTAACCGCTGATATGGTTGGTGATTCTGTAGTTATACAGTGGTGATGGAAACTGCACTCTTTTCTCAGGGGCACTTTTATCTACGTACATGGTACATTCTAGCACTTATTCTTGCAATTGAAAACAGATTTTGAGGCTCAACTCTGGGTTGCTCTGCACAAATTTTATTGTCCCTCTTGCTAGTTATTGAACTGCAAAAGGTCTATGATTGCTTAATAGTGAACATCTCACCATTCAGATTTTGTAGAATGCTCTGAAATAATCACAGCTACAAAAATGTTGCCTATTTGATTCCACTGACCGAGTGCCCTCATGCTGGAAAGGGATTTCTCTTTCATTTTATATGCTCATCTGCATGCAATAAATAAGAGCTATTTTGGAACTTCAAATCCTATCATTTCATTATGACTTGTCAGGAAATGTTTTAATGGGGGAGGATGAAAAAATAACCTTGCTTGAGGTAGATATATGGATTGGGCCATATGGTATTCAAAATCCCAGGTGTGCATATGCATGTGAAATTGAATTTCTGAAAAAATGTAGTGGGTTGTTGTTGTTGTTATGGGGAGAGAAGTCACACCATGAATCAAAAAATAAAATAAAATAAATGAAGAAACAGAGTAAGGCCTGCCCAGGGCCACCCACTGAGTTCATGGCTGCACTGACCTGGGGAAGTTCCAGCCTATAGCTTACAACTGCTATGCTATACAAGCTCTGCATGATGTCCATTAGAGGAGTGGACAAAACATTTACTAAACAAGCTGCAACAGGACCCCAGGGTCTGCTTTAAAACCTTTGCAAGTCTTCCCACATTCCTCTTTTAAACTTCTGAAAACGTGAGTTTAAAAGGGTAGAGGATGAGGAATCTGGGTCTGATAGGGATCTGGGACATGGAGCCAAAAAAGTTCCCCACTCCTGTGCTAGGTTGATAGCAATCTAATCCATTTTAATTGTGCACAAATGTCCAGTATGTGCCTGAACCCTTCCTATAGAATAGTGACCACCTGTAGGCACCCCAAGAGCATGAGATGGCTATAGAATAGTGACCACTTGTAGGCACCCCAAGAGCATGAGATGGCCAAACTCACCATTGGCAAGCTACCCTCCCAGAGGGCTAACCAAGGGGAAAATATGCAGCTCTGAGCTCCCCCCCCACCAATAGAAACACCAGCTCTAAATTATAGTCCACTAAACTTCCTTGGCTTCCTGTGAACAATTCTTACAGCTAATGCATTCTCCTTAATGTTTAACCTAATGTAAATAGACAGACAAGCCCAAGGCCAAATGCAGCCATCCCATGTATCACAGTATTATAGAATTCTATGATATGAATACACTTCTCAGTGACTATGGATTTATCACATAGCACAGAACAAACAACCTTCCCTAGCCTGGTGCCCATAAGATATTTTAGAATTCAACCCTCTGAAAGCCAGCTTCCTCCCTCATGACACACCTCCACAATCTCTGCTTGCAATGCTGGGAATAAGGATCTGTGCCAGAAGATATGTAACTCCAGCACTGTGATCAAAGGTGACCACCAAGAACAAAGGTGACCACCATTACTGTAACAACTACCATGGAATCTCCCTGCTGAGTACTGATGAAGACTCCTGGGTGAGGACATCACCAACACTCCATGCATCAGCACTGGTGACCCCACCCAAGGTGGCAGACGTACCACCATAACCAGTAACCTTTCCATCAACACTGAGCTTGACAAGCATATTGGCAAGGCAGCTACAACAATGGCTCGCCTCTCCAAAGGGGTATTGTCAGGGAACTGCCATCGGAGCTAGAGGCGGAGGGAAGGCTCCAGAGGGATGCTGGAGAGGGTCCCAGTAGGGAGAGAGGCAGCCCGTCCGCTGGGGAAGGAAATCAGCGTAACACCAGTAGAGAAGGGGGGCAGATGGGAGAATCGGAGAGGAGGCTCCAAGACTCCTTGCCGGAGACCAGCGGAGAGAGTACGGGTCCTCCGCTGCCCACACCCTCCCTGCGCAGAAGGCTTCCGCGCAGGGAGACTAGGCGGAGACTAGGCGTCAAAGAACTTTTGTGCTGGAAGAAGTTCAAGAAACGCCCACTGACAGATTCTGCCAGCGACTGAGACAGCCACGAAGCTAGAGGCTGTCCAGTCAGAAAGGGTTCAAACAGGTAACCTAGCCAGGAGTGGCGGCAACTTACGCACGAGCAACCCCTAAACCCATTACAGGTATGGAAGGATGTGAAGCTAATGTCCAATACCAAGATGGTCTACCAGGCTTGCATGTTGAGCATGCTGCTTTATGAAAGTGAGTCGTGGGCAACTTAAAACCGCCAGGAGCAATGCCTCAAAGCCTTCCACATGTGCGGCGTCAGGAAGATTTGGGGCATCACAGGGCAGGACAGAGTCTCAAACTGACTCATTATTCAGCTTGGAATAAACTGAGTTATCTCCCAAGTTTTTTGGGGGGAAATTCATTTTCTAAGCCAAATTACAAGCTTTGGGAGGAATACTGACTTTCACTATTTATTTAAGCAACTTATATACTGCTTTACCACCAATGTTTTTAAGTGGAGTAAATAAAAACTACTAGTTAGTCAGAGAGAGCAGCTACAAAGGCCCAAGGCCTCCCAGCAAACTGCATGGCTGAGAAGAGGATTGTCACCTAGCTCTCTTTAATCTTCTAACTATTACATTACTACACCAAGTGTCCACTAAAGAGATAGAGAGCAAACACTGGACCTAATCTGGCATACAGTGAAGTGTAAAGCCTTCGTTAATGCAACAATAAAAGCAAATGAACCTAGGAACAGCTTATTTTTTTATTACAAACCCAAGCTTTATATAAGGAATCCCTGGGTAATGGGCCATTATTTCTATCATATCCTAGGACAACTTCTGCAGTTAATCTTTGCTGATGTAAACATACGATTCAAGTTTAAGCTGTTATGGGTTCTTCCAGACCTACACCAGTATTAACTGATAGCACATCCCCCCAGCACCTTATTTCTGTCTCGGCTTGGGTGTGTGTGAGCGTGCACACACAAACAGACTGTATCAACTTGAAGGCAGCTAGAAAATTTATGTTCCATAAAAAAACTCAGATATGACAATAACCTTCAGGCAGGGGAAAGAATGCTGGTTTGTGGAAGCAACCTTTGCAGGGGAAAAAATTAAAAAGCACAAACGAGAACCTCTCAATCCACATTCTTCTCTGTTTTATTCCCAATTGTCATCCACTCCTCCATTCTAGCAACAGAATTCCCTCCAACAAATTGGTAGAAGTATATATTTACATGGAGTTCATTTAAATGCAAGAAACTTAAATTGATTCAGCTAGTGGAGCAAGGCAAGCAGAAATAATCAACTTAAAAGCTACGGTGTGGGATATCTGTTTCTGGTAGCTGAGCAGGTGCAGGATAGCTTTGTGTCATAGGCTTATGTTCTAGTTTGGGTGGATGGGTTATTTATTTACTAAAAATATTTGCAGCTTACTTTATCCTACACCCACACCCATGTGTGCTATGCAGCTTCCCACACAGCTGAAAAGATGCTGCCCCTAACTATTTCTCAATCCTCAGTATAGCAAAATGCAGATTCCCACCTGATTGTGTCCCGCTGCCCCCCACCTATTCATAGCCTTCATTAAAATATATATGCACTACATCTCTGATCCACAATTACTTTTTCTAGAGGGCCACTCTGATGGAGAGCAGAAGGTACAACCTTCCCCACTTCAAAATTGACCGCTTGGAAAAATCACACATTCAGCATGCCCTTAAAACACAGCATCCTGGCAACTATGGAAATAAGATGTTCTATTTCAGGGGCTATATTTGACCTCAGGGCCAGCTTTTAAGTAATTTAGGCAAACCTCCAAATTCTGTGTATGCTTTTTTTTAATTTCATTTTTATTTTCATTAGAAGCAGGTCACTTATTCTTCAGTGGATCTTACACCCAAGATAGCATGCACAGAATTGCAGTTTCATTAATGTGTTGCATAAATGCCATTATTCAAAGCACTTCACACATACATTATCTAACAATGCATCTGTAAAGCCGGTCAGTATTATCTGCATATTTTAGACAGGGTAGGGACTGAAGGGATAATGGTTTCCCTAAGGCCACCTAGTAATTTCATGGTTGAGGCGAAGTCTGAAGTAGGGATTTCCAAAACACACACCCTAGCCACTATACTATAGCAGCTCCCATCCAATCCTGTCTACTCTTTCTGGCAATCACTTCCCTAGATCCCAGCCAGGGACCTCTCCTTTTTCTGCTACCAGATATCACTTAAGCGGTGATACGATACAATGGTCCTGGGACCAGCTTATATATGCGAAACATGTCCACTGTTGCTAGTTATGGCCTCTACCTCACCACTGATTATTCTCCTTAGGAGATGAAAGAAGCTAGTAGGCTCTGGCCTACTTTATCAGATCTGAGCAAAACTGTTGGAAGCAAACCACCCTGCAGTTCCCTCCTTTATTTGAACCTACCAGAGACCATATCAGCAACTGCAGGTACTTTGCATTTCCAGATCAAGGGCAGCCCAGCATGTGGTTGCCTCCTGCCAGTTACCATCATGGCAATTAAAAGGGGAAAGACTATGGGCTGAGACTTTTCATCAGGTCTGAGACATATATATTATTTGTCTCATTATGCAGATACAATGTGGCTTTCAATTAAACTATCTAACAGTGTGATTGAACACAGGCTACTTTAATTATGTATTTCACGGACATGCTTCAGAGGCGACATTTCTTCCTCAGAATAATTAACCAAGTACATCGAAAACTTGAAGAATCCCAGAACTCCTCTTTCAGATAGCATGCAAGTTGGTGTTAGAGGCTGGTGTTTGTATATACAACTAGACAGAAAACCACGTTTCCTTCTTGTGGTTCTTTCCTTTCTCCAATACACTGTGCAGAAATACATCTTGGGCTGACAAGTGAGCAGTTCAGAATGCTCCTTCTTTCGTGAGAATCAGGGCCCCCTCCAGTCTGGATTCTGGATTCTGCAACTTGCCACTGATGCAATAATAATCCATAAGTGGAAAATTTATACTGGACCATCCACACATCATTCCAGTTTATTACTTGTTTTTTGATGCTCCCCCAATGTTACTGCATTTTGCCATCTGGAGGGGCACTCTTACACTATAGCACAACAAAAATAGGACTAAAAAATGCGCCAGAACATTTGCAGTATAAACAGTTACAGGGTTTCAGCAGGAAGCTATAGGATGTGCACCAATTGAAAATGAAGCACTTTTCTTTTCTATCCTACAAAAAGTGAGGGTAGTGGTTCCTTCTCCTGCTAATATTAATTACAACATTGAGAACGCGCAGGATGTGTTAAAGTACATAAAAGGACTCAGTTCCACAACTGCAAAGCTTGCAAACACATGGTATGAATATCTGTAATACGCAGAAGCTCAGGGAAAGTCCTCTCAGTTCCAGAACAGCTATTTCTTAGAATAAATTCAGATACCTTGGGCTATAGGGTTCAGCACAAAGGTTTTATGCCTTACACTGAAGTGCCAGCCGACCATAGCACCAGGGGTGAAATAGGTTCTTTTAAACAGGGCAGAGAGAGAGAGAGAGAGAGAGAGAGAGAGAGAGAGAAATCTAGAACACATGCCAACTGACATCTGATCAGAACAGATGGGTGGGAAGGAAATGACCTGGCAAAGCTGGAATATGTTATCACTTCCCCAATTTGTAGACAAACTAGCAGAGCTGGAACAATAGGAGAGCAATGAATTTATATCACAGCAGGAAATTATTAAAAACCCAATCCTGAACAGGGGGAAAACAGATTTCTGCTGTTGTCGTGCCATTTTCTCTGTTTTCATGTTGTTGTCTTTTGCATCTTTTACTTAGAACCATAGAATCATAGAATTGTAGAGCTGGAAGGGATCCCGCAGGTCATTGAATCCAACCCCCTGCAATGCAGGAATCTCAGCTAAAGCATCCGTGACAGATGGCCATCCAACCTCTGCTTAAAACTCTCCAAGGAAAGAGAGTCCACCACCTTCCAAGGGAGTCCATTCCACTGTCAAACAACTCTTACAGAAGTTTTGTCAAAATCTCCTTCTTGTAACTTGAACCAGAGCAGGAGAAAACAAGCTTGTTCCATCTTCCATAGAATCATATCATAGAATCATAGAGTATCTGTGATTGTGCAAACGTTTTGCACAAACAAATGTGCCAAGCCCTTTAGATATCTGAAGATCGGTATCATATTTCCTCAGTCTGATTTGTTTTTATACCGTTATTTCTTTTTATTTGTCAGTCACGAAAGAAAAGAAAAAGTTTTTAAAAAGCTGGCTATAAATCACCACTACAACAATCTTCCTGCCCTTTGCTAATGGCTTGTCTGCAGTCATGGAGAATGTAGATCCTCAGGATAGAAGGGTGTCATGCTGAGGACCATGGAAACGATCTCTTAGAAGTGATCCATTTCTCAGGTGATGAACATAAATTAATTCACACATCGCTAGGGGTCCTTGTAGTGAGAAATTTAAAAATTGGGACTATTGATTCATGAGCTTGTGATGGATGCTTGGAAACCTGTCTGCCAGGTTCAAAAGATGCACACATTATGTGCTACGCAGATCAGCTGGTACAGAGTGACCTTTTGGGAGAAATGGCATCTAGATTTCCAGGAAATATGTGGATGTTCAGAAATAGCACATTAAAAAAATGCAACCTGTAGACATTGTTACAGGCTGTTACAATGTCTCAGACATGGATGGGATAGTAATGATTGAAGGAAAGTTTTATATTTGCTAGGCACTAGGAACTGCCTTATAATAAGCTGAGCCTGTACAAAACAGATGAGCTGAACTTTTAAAGGCAAATGAACTAGACTGCTGGTACTCAACGTCAAGGCTGTACAGCACCTTTTAAATTAAAGGGGAAACTGACAGTGAATCAAGTGCAGATGATGGAGTAACTGCTCTGGGTCTTTTGTGCCCCTACTTGTGGACTTCCCTGGAAACATCCAGTTGGTCACTGTGGGCATCAGGATGCCAGACACAAGGAGCCTTTTATCTGAGCCAATTCAACAGGCACTGAAGAGTCCACAGATATACTTAAATGTATAATGCAAACAGTTGTTGCAATGCTTCTTCAGATTTTGAAAAGGCAACTCCACTCTTGTCAAATGGAGATGCCAGCATCTCTGTGTTAGAGTTCCTAATGAGAAGGAGACATGGAGCAGCCAAAGGCTGAACACGAGTCTGAATTCACAGCAGACTGCCAGAGGAAGACCCTTGGGGTCTTGACTGACAAGTGCTGAAAAGATGCAGCGCATCATATGCATGGTTACTACATGAAGACAGATGGCTCTACATCATCATCAACCCATGGGATTTATGGCTGGGAATTCTGAATAGGCCCAGGGGAGTTAGGTGTCAAACATCCTTAGTTCCCTCTGAAAATCCTAGCCTTAAAGCAGCAGATGGCATGTTTAAAGTAGTGATGTCCGTTAGACATTGCATAGCGATGGCGCTATGCAAATAATCACAATTAGTTAGTTGTCCAATTGTTGTTATTAACAGCACTGTACCAGTGTATCCCATCTTTCTCTGCCTTATCAGTTTTTATACATGTCAGCACTGCTGGAAAGTGTAGAGATTCTAGAGAGGCTGAAACAGGTGCCAAATGGCATTAGGCACATTAACCGGGGGTGTGGATGTGGGGGAACTGGCAAGTATAAATGCTACCGGAGGGATAATTAATTTCACAGCAGCCTCAGTGCTGTGTGACATCTCAAGAAGCTGTTAACTTTTATACTAACTACTCAATAACTCAATTATCTGTGTCAGTGTCAAGGCAGGGCTGTGCCCCCTTGCACTCTCCCTAGTACATTTTCATGTCTTCTTCTATCTCTTGAGCTTGGTTGGCTCCAGGGAATGAGCTCCCTTCAAGACAACAAGGTCTGACAGGAAAGCAAGGCTCAAGTTTGACAACATAGTGGCATTTTCTGCAATTAAGAATTTCAGACAGGTTGTTTGGATAGTATTGCTCTCACCCCGTTCCCACCCCCACCCCAATGGGAAGCCTCTTAATTTTTAAGGAACCATTTTGTAATCTATTACTGTTTCATTCTGAGAGGGAGCAAGGTACTAAGGAATGCCCTAGAAACAAACAAACAAACAAACAGATGATGTTAACACTATGATGTTAGGACCCCATTAAAACCATATTATTGTATTATTTATATAATATTATTCTAATAATACTGTGAAACAAACACATTCAGTTCCATCAGTAGTAAACTCTGGATGGAAGACATATGTGGCATAGCTCCTGTCCAAGGCTTTACTACTACTACTACTACTAATAATAATAATACTCAGCCCTATTAAAATAACAGTTGTTTTGTTAGTGACTTTATTGACTAAGTGGTACATAAACTGCTTTTGAGATTCACCAGAATTTTATGCCAAGAAAAAAACCACTACATACCAAGAAATGGAAAATTATTTGACTTGTGTAATTAAGCAAACTAGCCAGTATTTTGCATGATTGCACTTGCCACAGGGCAAGATGATATGTAGGACATTAAAGCTCCACTCATTGAAATTCTCTCCAGGCTCTGAGATTTTACCAAACATTGTCCACACATTTCTAGGCCTACACTTGCTGTATAATGGCTAGAGGTATGTGCGGGGGGGGGGGGATTTGGAGTTCTCAAAGTGTTGAATCTTTGTGTTTGCCCTAAGTGCATGGGTGGAATTCAGACTAAGTAAATCAAACTTAGCTCCCATTACAATAAGTGAAACCTTCACACTGATTGCACTGGGACCCAAGTTCAATTAATTGGAACTTTGGAAAACAAAAAAAGAGAAGCCACAAAGTAGTCTCTGGGGACCCAGGTTCCATTCTGATCAGAGTTTTCTCAGTACTTGCCTTGTGTAGACTGTACCAAATGCACTGAAAGATGTTGTATGCCACTAAATCCTACTCAGAATAGACCCACTGCAATTAATGGTCATGGCCCACTTAGTTCCATTAATTTTAATGGTTCTACTCTGAGTAAGACTTAGTGGAATACAACCCAGGGTGCCATGAGTAACTTGTATTATTTGATAATGTATTAATAAATGAGAGCATTCTTGATAATATGGGATAAGTGTTAAAGAAAATAGGAGTTCATACACAAATTTGAAATGGATACAGCAAAAAGACAGGTTAGTACACTACGGCGATTTTGAACGGTGCACTACAAGGCTTTGGACCAGCCACACTCAGCCCCATCTTTCTTACAGGATTGCTCTGAGGATAAAATGCAATGCAAAAGATGATAGTACAAAGTACCTGAGTTCTTTAATAATGGAAAGGCAGAAATCAACACCATCATTATAATGATTATAATATTTGTATTATTATTATTATATATGGCTTGAAGGAGGTGTTCATAAATAAAGGTGGCATGATTGATCCAGAGAAAAGCTTTATCAAGTGTAAGGAACAGGAAGAAGAGAACAAAGGAACAGATAAATAGGGAAATATGAGATTAGAGTTGTAAAACAGGACAAGTGGGAACTACAAGAAAATGCTGCAATATAGTTGCTTTTGCAGCTACTTTTGTCCTGAAGTTTCTCAAGTTCAGGTGGACTTACATCACCTGAACTTGCCCAGGACTGAGCGGTAAGTCATTTAAAAAGAAAAGAAAAAAACAGAAGCAAATTTAGTGGAAGTAGCAGTGTTGCCATAGTGATAAATGAGCCAATAGCTCAGCCCCTAAATGGATAAAATTATGCCAAGAAGCTGATCCCAAGGAGACACCCAGGGGCTAAACCTGGATGTACACCATTTCTATATAATAATAGTATCTACAAATGGATATCGGCTCCCTTCCACTCGGTGAACTTGCTAACTTGAAAACCATTAAAAATGTGTCAGCCTCTGATGCAAAACAGGTATCACTGCTTAAGAACTGGAATCCTCTACTGGAGATACTTGAGCCCTCAAGGTATTTGCAGAGGATAATGTGCACGTGAAGGGAGCAGAAATAAAATATTGTGCAAATAAAGCAAAACTCTTAAGATTAGGCAAATAGTGGATCTGTTGCATGCATGTTACCAGGAGAGGATTTACTCTGTGACAGGCAGAGATAGTTCCTAGCCAAATTCTCACCACTGAAAAACAACAACAACAGATGCAGGATACTGGCCACAGATCATTAAGAGACTATTACCAAAGGCACATCCAGCGTAACCTGACCAGAGTGTCAGTACAGAAGAGCCATAAATCTTATATTAAGCATTAATTAAAATATATTATTATTCCAATAAAGGCTGAATGAATAATTTTTTATCATTTATGTAGTGTGTAAATTCTCACAATCTCTGTTTTGTTCATTTCAAAAACACCCATGTAAGGAAAACCTGCATCCTTCCCATTGTACAGATGTACTCTAGCTATTTTCCCCATCACCTGTCTAACAGCTCTTTGAATATTTCCATAGGGGGGAAGCTCTTCATTTGCTTTCTCTCTTCTTCCATCAGGACTCCGTACTTGGTCCTCTTCTATTCTCTTTCTATGTACTGTCCGTGGGTGATCTCAACATATCCCATGGACTTCAGTACCATTTATACCAGAGCTTCCACACTTTTCATGTTGGTGACACACTTTTTAGACATGCATCATTTCATGACACAGTAATGGAAACTGGAAGTTAAACTAACCCCTTTCCGGCCCTGGGAGGAGCGTGGGGAGCATTCATGTGACACACCTAAACACTGCAGCCGACACACTAACATGTCGTGACACACAGTCTGGAAAGCCCTGATTTATACAGCAATAATCTTCAGGTCTCCATCTCTCTAACAATAGAGTGTCTCTCGCATGTCTTCAACTTACTTTTGGATAGCTCTGCTTGGATGTTTCATTATTGTCATAAACACAACACTGAACTTCTCATCTTGCCTCCCAAGCCTTCCTCTCTTTATATATTTTTCCATATTTATTAACAATGTCACCATCCATCCTGTTAAAAGGCTCTCCTTTGCCCTCCCATAGTCAATCACTCATCGAAGCATACTGCATCTCTTTACACCAGAAAAAAAGAGATTATTTGGTTGAATTTTTTTCCAGTGGTCTTTTAACTATTTCTGCCAAATAGTTCAACATTACCCAGGCCTTTTCCAGAACATATTTTATTGAGCTCACAACCACAGTCTGGAGATTATGACTCCTGAACCAAAGCAACTTAGGTTTAGGTTTAAATTTTCACTACTTTCTTTGTCTTTACTACTTCCTTGAGTTCCTAAAGCAAATCAGATTTAGAGACTCAACAGCAAAATGTCTCCAAAATAAATCTTCAGAAGTATATTGTAACAGAGAGTCTTTCTTACTCTCACAATTGAGTAATTCACCATTAGCTCAGCTAGTCTGATGTCATATCCTTAGATCCACATACAATTATGCCATTTTCTCCTTTCTTTTAGGATCAATTTTCAAAATCAAGTTGGCTCAGTCCCAAGGCTATTGGGTCCTATGCATTCCTCCCTCATAATGCTCAGGTTTATTCAGTGCCGTCTGAGAATTACCAGCAGTGACATTTTTAGTGGGCAATGATTTTGCTTGCAGTGCACTAAATGTAGCCTTGTTACTAAGATAGTGGTGTGGTTATTTTTATATACATGTACAAAGTTAACACTGGCAATTATTTTTTATCAGTGAATATGTGCATGGGGAGGGGCGGTTTCCATGTCTTTTGGAACTAGGCCCTACAAGATGGCTAATTCACTCATGGCAGAATAGTCCAAGCTAAAGGGATTTCTGTTTTATAACCCGGTAGCTTTTAGTCATGCTTCAATTTGCCGGGCGGCAGCAGCGGCGGAGAGAGTGTCTATTAGAACCACAAACCAATTTAGATTCCTTTAAATATGCAGAAGCCAGTTCTGTGCCTGCATTCCACTGTATGTGCACATTCCTGATTTACACCTTGCTTAGTGCTCAGTCAAAAGACTGTCTTAGTCACGACAATAAGAGAAACAGCAAAGGTATGAAATGAGATATTATCCAGAACTTCAGTAAATGGGTCATTGCTAACAATCCAAAAACTAGCCTTCACTTACTTACAAAGGTTCTACTCTGCAAGATCACAGAGGACACAGCTGGGATTTGCATAATTTCACCTGCTATGAAAGTACTTTACCAAACTGGAAGGGGCTTCAGCCATTCAATAAAAGGAAGGCATTTTGAATGTGCCACCATGACCTTCATTCAGAATAAACGCACTGGCCAACAGCATTACCTGGTGTCCTTCAGTTAACAAGGCATTGACTTATCCAGCCATCTATCCATGCTGTGGGTGACTCATGCTTCAGCTTCACTTGCCAAAAATGTTCAGGTCAGAAAAAGCACCAGAGATATGAACTCACTTGTCACACCACATAAACTGTCAGAAACAGCAAAACTAGGGAATGAAGGGGAGGAAAACAAACATGTTAGGAGCAGATGCCTCCCAATTTCCTTCCACACAGTATCCTACATAACAACCAGAATCTGAGGATGGGATCTGGTATGACAGATATGTTTCAGATTCACAGCAGTAGGAGGCACTATGTTTGGGACAAATACTCTATCAGATTCACAGCTTTGATGTCCCCATTCAGTAGGATGAGAGGATCTGTCCATTTCAATTCTCTCAATTTCTCATTTTTGCAATAATTTTAAATTCTGTTCTCCAATTCCTGCAGCAACTTGTGGGTTTGTGAAAATTCATCTGCATTAGTGTGACTTTCTTCTAACAATCTATATGCAGATATGATTACTGTACTTTTTTGTCTTTGCAAGAATTTTCCTGAATATAATGTGTTTTTCTAAACATTGGTTGGGGAACTGCACTGCACGATTCAAATAAATTTCAAAGGATGGCTGTGTTTCGATTCTCATGTTGCTTCAGGAAATTCAAATTTGATAGATTCAACATTAAATGTGAACTGCATCAAATCCCCCCCCACCCTTATCATTCAGCAGCTGAATGTCAGTATACAGAGAGGCAGCCACCATATGGCAGTTATAATAAGCACGACCATAAGTAGTGCAATAATAAGTCTCCTTTCCATGGATATCCATCAGCTGTGTTGAAAACTTTGCTCTTTAAAGACTCCCCGTGTGAAATCTCCAGGACCAATTGATTCAAACACAGTCTTTCACAAATGCAACTGCAGTGAGGTAGCCTACAACAGACTTCAGAATGGTAAAAGGTGGGAACAGTAGGAGCTTTTTAGAGTTTGAACTTAGCTACACGATAGCATGGGAGTATTTTATGTTCTACCTACACTCTAGCTGCTATCTCTGCTGCTTCATTGGCATGAGTTACTTGGCATGCCTGTTTTTAAATGTTGCTGACGTTATTTGTATGTTGTTAATTGCTTTTTGTACACCGTAGGTAGGCTTGCCGAATCAAAAGTGGTTTTAGCTGGCATCTGGGACAGTGCAGTGACAGTGATGGCCTAATGTTAAGAGGCATGGAGTTCCAGAGCACAGGTGCTGCCATAGTTAAAGCTCAGTTCCTCACAGATGCAGAGCAAATATCATATCATATGCAATGGAATGAAGCTTGCAAGGATGTCATATGGGGAAAAAGATGGCCAACCCCAACTGGTCCATGGAGGCAGCCATCTTTTTCTTCATACAGTTCCCCAGGCAGGACTACATGTTATGGCATTCAGTCACTTTGGGGGAGCGTTTTAAAAGTCTCATTTTCTCCCTGGCTTACGGACACGGCAATGTTACCAGCTGCTTTACAAATCTGTAAAATGTTAAAGAAAGAAAGAAGGCAAGCCACAGAACACCTCATAAACATATCAGTTTGTTGTCAGACCCTGTGAAGATCTTCTATCCCTACATGCTATTACTACGCTATTGTCTTTCAATACAAGCCCTCCCCTTCCTTCTCATTTGTATAGGTGTATTCACAACCTTATAAAAAGGGAGAGAATCAAACAGTAATATAACCAAGTAAATCCTACCTAGAAATTAAAGCAGCTTCCCTCACCCTGATAAAACAGGGACCCGACACTGATTGCTTCAAGTCAAATCCTTATAGGTCAAAGCAGAATAAGGATTTCCCCTCTTGAAAAGTCACCAGGGCTTCATTTCCACAGCCTCCCCTTGGAATGGATTAATCCACCTATCCACAAATCTTCAGATTTACATATTACCTTAAACTAGCCCAAACAACAGTTCAGCTGATAAACAAGAAATGATACTGAAAGAGACAGTGCAGTTTTCATTTCTCAGGCAGTAAAACAACAATGATATAAAAGGTTGTAGGGAAAGTGGAGGGGAAAAATGGTTCAGTTTTTTAACCCATTGTCCATTCCAGTGCAAACTGAGGGTTGTTTTTTTTAATATCACTGCCTACTGAAGAATCTAAAGCTTGCAAACCAAGTCAGCAAAAATTGTTCAAAGCAGTAACTTTAAACAAAAGGGTATTTTTGCCCAAAGACCTGGAGATGTCATTCTCATTCCTTCTTTCTTCCAAATAAGCTGACAAAGGAAACTGACTGGGGATTTCAATATGAATGGATGGTTATGGGCATTTGTGTGGTGCAAAGGAAGGGAAATGAGAATGCCCATAGCCCTTTCTATTGGAAGCACCAATTTTTATTACATAAAAGGAACCTGGCTATGAACTATGCCTTCTGACCATATCTGCAAACAGAAATTGTTTTATAATAATGCACCTATAGTCATGTTATCACAAAACTAGTTGGCTGCTTTCTGCAATTGACTTTCAGACCACAAACTTCATCATATGCCAACCCATCTTCTTCCAGTACAACACAAACAGGTTGCTGCTGGTCAGTAAATGAGGGCTGTATCTAACCATGAAAGAGCATGTGCTTTGCATGTCGAAGATTCTAGCTTCAGTCCCTGACAAACCCAATGAAAGCAGCTTTAGGTTTCCCTGAAACTCGGATTAGCAACCATTTCTGCACTACAAAATGGCACTGGGAGAAGGCCCTATAGAAGAGAGAAGAGAAATGTGGGAGGAGGAATATTATCCCCCCCCAAAAAAATCTGTGTTTCCCTGGCAACCTTTCTTCCCAGCAGCCACCTTCGCCCTGCATGCACCTACCAAGCTGAGTCTTTTAAACCTCTGGCTTGGGTCTGGCACCTTGGCTTGGAAAAGGCCCCTGAAGGAAGGAATTATAGGTAGTGGGGCTCCCTGGCTAAACCAACAAAAAGCTTTCTCTGGCTGCCACTGTACCCCTGCAACTCCCTTCAGCCTCTTCTACTCTCCCTTAAGAATCTAGGCCACAAACATGGGCTTAAAACCCTGGCTGGGGGGAAACCACCTGCAGGCAGTTGCAAGACAGAAAGAGCTAAACACCCCTCCTCCCATCTGCCACTTCTCCCACAAATAGCTCCCCCTCCCAACCACTCTGTAACTAAGAGGTAGCAGACATGCTCTACTAAAACAAGTGAAAGTAGTCATATAATTCCTTATTCTGGTATCTGGGCTGAGAAGGCTCTCTACTTAAGACTGTGAAGACATGCTGCCTCCCCCATCAGTATACACTGGGCTGGGAACAATAGACAGTGATGAAGCTCAGGGTAAGGAAGCTTTTTATATCTGGGTTTTGTTCGTCAAAGCAGTAGTTTGCATATGGAAGCCAACCATGACTCCCTGGGGTTTATCATTGAGAGGTGCAATCAAAAGCATAAGTGCTTTCCCTAAAAAGAAGAAGAAAGAGGAATGTGACTTTTTGCCCACTCCCCTATGCCTTCCATAGCAGAAAGCCAGACTTGCAGGCTCCATAGTCATCCCTGTCACATGCATAGACAAACTGGAGCACCTCAAACCAGTGGCATAGCATGGGGGAGGCCACAGTTGCCCTGGGCACAAAATTGTTAGGGGCGCAAAATTTTAAACACCTGGTGCTGCCTCAATACAGCTGTGTGCTTGCGCCACTGGGCTCTGTTGAAAATGGCTTCTCCACGCAAACAAGGAAGTGACCGCTCCAGTCAATGGAGCAACTATTCTTTTCTTATCTCCGTGCCTGTGAAATCTTGGGTGACACAGACACCGTTAGGCAGTTGAATGTGCATACATACTTTGTCTATTTACCTCCCTCCCTCCCACTCACCCCCTCCATGTGGCACCGGGCATTGGCAACCCATGCTACACCACTGCCTCAAACTGCAGAAAGTGGAAGTGTTGAATTTCACATTCATACCTCTGGTGATGGAGATGCTTCTTCAAAACCCTCTTTCTTCCTCTCTCCCCTCTTTGTGCAGGGGTGATCTGAATTCTAGAAATGCCCATGTATTCTAAAATGTGTTTTCAATAGCTTTTATGCTTGCAACTTGCATGACTTTCCATTTGGGATTATTATGATTTTCCTTTGTTTTTCATGAGCCTACAGAATATTAGAAAGGGTGCCAAAATGCATCTTTGATGGGTTAGCAGTCTGACAATAAAGCAAACATGTCAGATGGAAGGTTTTTTGGCCCTAAATCAAGCTGCAGTCCCAGCCTTCCCACTTGAATAGCCTCATCTATTTTGGGTTACAAGGTCATCTAACTCTACCTTTAAAACAACAACAACCCAGCAGCACCCTTCAACTACTACTGCAAAATATTTAGGCCACATAAGTCTGCCTTAGTCCCTTTGAGTGTACAGTAGTTGTTACTTTACAGACAGGAAATTATAGGGGCATATGATAGAGAATCAGACGTGGGAGCAACAACAACAAAAGATTGCAGGCACTGGCTTTGGCTTCCTACACTGTATGCAGATGACTATCTGACCCAGAAATCAAATGCTATCATATAGTCAGTGGGTCAGAAGGCTTGCTGAGAGAATTATTCACATTGAATAATTTACTCAGTGACCTTAGCATCTTGCCCTGTTTGCTGAATGTCTGGGCGAATCATGTTTGCTCCAGTTTATTTGTTACTGAGATCTACTCACAATCCTCAGATGTCTCAGATAATGTTACCAACATTGTGCCTTACTTCCAATGATACCCCCATCAAAGTCAATTATGTATTTTCCGAAGCTTTAGCTATGACCCGTTGAGGTCAGGTTAAAACCTTCCTGTGATGCACCTGCTCTCAGCTTTTGCCACACTGGGATTTGAATTGTAAAGTTTCATCTAGGAGAGACCAGGAGAGAAATCTAGAAAGTTTCTGTCTCACAGAAGAATATCATACTATATGGCCTAAGGCTGCCAAACACCTTTGTGCTTCTGTAATACAACTGTTACCGGTGTTGCACTGGAGGGTCCTTGGTGAGCTCTACAGCAGGAAGTGGTTGTACATACATGGTGGAGTTGCTGTACATACACAGCATTAAAAAAGTTCTAGTTAAGTGGATATGCATTTTTATTTTTTTATTAAAATACACACACACACACACACACACACACAACCCCCAAGCAGTTGCTTGCCTTGCAGCAGCCACTCATAAACTCACTAAAGGGGGGCATCCGTTGCCTGAGGAGCTGGCTGACATCTAGTCAAAGGCTGAATCAACTACATTATTCCCCTAGTACTTCACATTATATACTCATTCTAATAGCAGGCACCAGTCTGCAAAAGCTCTTGGTTCTAGAATAGTTAAATGGGATGGTGTGATTATGAAAGCAGCTCATCTCTCCTACAACTCTGTAGGGCAAAGGTGGCCAATGTGGTGGCCCCCATATGTTGCTGGCCTCCAGCTCTCATCAGCCGCAGCCAACATGGCCAGTAGCCAGGAATTATGTGAGCTGTATTCCAACAACATCAGGAATGCTGTATATTACCTACCCATGCTGTAGAACAAGAGAAATGGAAGACAAAATTCATTGGAATTAATACGACCTCTTTAGCTAAAGACAATATTACCTGCCTATATGAACATCCTGTAGAAAAAAATATATATACAAAACCCACCTGACAAGTCAGAAAGGGAGGGGGAAACATCAATATTATAATACTAGTATTTTGTTCTAAAACTAGCTGTGGTTATCCAACATCTCCCTTCTCTGCTTGTACAGAGCTGCAAGGCCTGGGAAGTATCTTTGTTTTCCCCAAGCATCCAAGCGAAGATGATGAAGCAAGCTGCAACACCAATGGAGCACTGAAGTGTGAGTGAGCAAACATTGGACATTAGAGGAAGAGTTTTGCCCACTATTGGCTTGAAGAGACATTTGCCTGAACATATCTGAGTACAGAAACAGCACAAGACAAAGAACTGCCTGCAGCAGCTGCATGGAGGACCTCCATCTCCCCTAACCTGCTGGACCTGTGGCCTCTCAGTGAACCTCCCCCCATCTGCTGGATCTGTGGCCTCTACTCAGTCTCCAGACCAGGACCTGCCTACAGCTGTACAAGTAGGGCAGAGGCCAGGACCCTGGACAGGCAGGCAGGCAGCATTGAAAACACCTGCTGCCCCAGCTAGGCATGCACCAGTTGCTGGGGCAGCTCTATAAATCCAGCTTGCCTGCCCTGGGTGCAGGGCCACCCTCAGCAGAGCCGACACCAAAGTGTGTCATCCCTTTGAGGGCGACACTTTGGGGGTGTAACAAGGGCCAGAGCCAGTCCCCTTGTGCTAATATTATGGTTTTAATGGGGATGGGGTTTTAACTTGGGTGGGTGCTGTTTATTTGAGGGTGGGTGGGATTGTCTTAAATCGTTTTTAAGAGTTACGTGTTAATCTGTATTTCTATGTTTTTGTTTTATAAGTCTGATTAATATTCTACAGCCTTTTAAATGTGTTTGGTGGCTCATTGTTTGTTTAAACTATTTACTGGTGTTTCCCCCTTGTATTTTATCCTGTGAACTGCCCTGAGATCTTGTGATGAAGGGCAGTACTGTATATAAATCTAATAGATAATAAAAGATAGCAAAATAATACCGGATTAGATTAACCCTTTGTCTAATCATACAGGGGCTGCCAAACATCCTTAGCAGGAAAATGTCCTAGCCATGCTGGTTCCACAGTCACTCCTTCATGCCACATAGCCGATTTGGAAGTCAGGGTGGCCTAATGCCCGCTGCATATGCATCAGAATATATATAGATTACATGTGGCGGAAGCACAGTATTCAACTCCCTCCCAATAATCAATGCACGAGTGTACCCCTAATTTATGCAAACAGAAGGACCTATCTGTTGGCTCATCAGAACTCAGAGATGAGCTACTACTACACAAGCCCACTTGCCTTTCCTCTCTTCCACCAGGTTGCCCATCTTTTGACAATGCTGTCTGAGGCAAAAAGCTGATGGTGAACACCTACTTTTCAGGGGCTAGGTTGGTGCTGCAGGGCAAAGGGTAGTGAAAACTAGCTTTGACAAGTTAGCCAGGCAAACACGACATGCAAGTCACTGAGTAACTATCCCTATGCAATTCTGCGGTGTCACTTTCCACAGAGGCTAATGCAGTGTGACACATTTCATACCCACACTAAGCCAGTCCTATCTGAGTCACTTTTAAAAACAAAACAGAGACAGACTTACACCTGATAAACCACAAAGAGTGCTAGAAGTTCTTTTTAAAAAGAAGCAAAATATTTATTACAGAAATGTAAAGCAGCATATCCACTGAAATTACGGCCCAAAGTCGTCAATAACACAGAATCACTATCCTGACCTGTTCTTGAGGAAATTGCCCCCCCCCCTGTATAATAGTTGATTGAAATATTCAGCAAGACCGTAGGCTTGAAACACCCCATTAAATTGTTTTTTTTAAAAAAAATAATAAAAGGATGTGGTAGAACCAATGGTAGTTAGCTGTGATTTGTTTACAAAGCATTTTGAGGATAAAATTGCTTGCGTCCGCTGGGACCTTGATTCCACTATTACAGCAAATGTATCTCAAGAAGTGTAGAGTGTACAATTTCTACTCCTGTTGTGTTGGATTAGTAAGGCTCAAGGACGTGGACAAGCTGCTTGGATATGTCAGGATGACCACTTGCGTTCTGGACCCTTGCCCCTCTTGGCTGATCAAAACTAGCAGGGAGGGGAGAGCTGGCTAGGCCAGAGAGGTGATCAATGCCACCTTGTGAGAGGGGGTGGACCCTGCCTGCTTGAAGGAGATAGTGGTAAAACTGCTCATAAGAAACCTTCCCTCGATTTGAAAAATTACCAGTTGGTTGCCAATCTCCCCTTCTTGGGCAACGTTCTTGAGTTTCCTTGACCCTGTAAGTGGCCACCAGAGACATGGAGGGGAAACTCTTGAGTTAGATGCTATGCCATGTTTAGTGGGGTCTTAGGAGGGGGAAAGGAAACAAAAGACAGAGAATGGCTATTTTCTTGTTCACAGCCATGCATGTCTAGTCCCAGACGCCTCTCACATGACATCTATACTTACCTGAAATTGGTCACCTAAAATGTCCTCTACCCCTAATCTTTTCCATTGTCCCTCTAAGATAAGGTTGCCTGCCCTCTCCCGATCTCATTTTGTGCAGCCAAGTCTATTGTTTTCTTTAAATCGGCTTTTCTGTAGTATTTAGAAGGTTAATGGATAATGTAAGGACATCTGCATTTTTCCTCCTTTCAGTTTCTGCATTTATGCATAGAAAGGGAATCAGCTCCTTTGATGCAAGCCTAGGCTGCACTGAAGTGTAATTTAATGCACGCTGTTGCCATACATTTTTTGGTGTAAAAGTTCAGCAAATCAGCTCTGCTGGATGCCTTCAGTCCTCCTCCTTCCCTTCGCAGGTGATGCTGAATGCTGCTGTCACCATCTCACTCTTCAATAGAGGGCACATAATCTGCCACAGCAGGTGGCTCTGTTGTCTCCCTTGGTCTGTCTAGTTTGTGATAGACTCTTAATTGCATTTCCCTGGAAATAGGAAAGAACTTGAACTCTAACCTCCTGTTTTAGATGGCATCATGTAGCTTACAGCAATAAATTAATGTCTCCATTTGAGAAGTACTCCAGCAGTCACCCAAGGAAAAGAAGGGAATTTCCAAGGGATACATTATTTGCTGTGCTTATTATTATGCTTCATTTCTTCCCATTCTCAATAATGGGGAAAGAGTCAAGCATCCGCCTTGCATGACTTGAAATTATTATAGGAAAGGGTAAGGAGGCCTTTGCCATTGTAAGCTCACTATTATAGACCAATTGTGAATCAGAAAGATATGTTCAAAAATACAGTCCTTAGCAAAGGTAGATTTTTGCAAGGCTTTATGCCTGACAAAAATATCAAGCCACAGCCGTATTGGAAATACAGCAAAAAGAGAGAGATGTGTTGATATTTTGGTAATTTGCTTGCTTGCCACAAAAATCAGGGATTTCAGGAAACACATTTTTTAAAGATATTTCTATTTTCTAAAATTTAAAAATGTTCACTGAAATAGCTGAGGCTCCATTTGGTGCTTAAAAGAAAAACAAGGGGGGAAAGCTGCTGTTACCCACCATGATTTGTCACCAGCCAAAAATAACATGCAATTGTTCATTACAATGTCAAGGTGGAAGATGCAATGCAAGGACCAGGGTGGCATAATGATGCAAAAACCATGTAGGAATTGCTGCACATCCTTTATTCAAACCTTAAAATATTTTATACAGGATCATCCTAAGATTTCGAGTTGAGATGCTTTGAAATAAAAAATCTGCTCTCCCAAGGGAAATGAAGTTTGGAAGCGGGAATGAGACTGTAATTCTATGTGCACTTAGCTCGTAGTAAGGCCCTAGTATGCAACGGGATTTATTTCTTAATAGGCACACATAGGAGTGTGCGTTACATTTCTAGTAATATCCTCCCTTTTCTGCTTCAAGAATATTTTGTTAAATCTACTTACAGCTATTAGAAAGCTCCTGCTAAGTTTCCCATTACAGCCTCCCTGTGTCATTGCAACTAATAATACAACAGAAAACAGAATGTTCAGCAACATGTGAACTTTCATTTCAAACTCCTATTGGATACTTGACTGTTAAATGTGCCTTCTTCATCATATCAGTTATTTGTATGGAAATCAATTACAAGTACATAAAGTGGGGAAACAGCAAAGAGTTGTCTGATGATGGAAGAGAAATTGAATTGTTGAAGGTATGTTGACAAGAGGACATTTTCTCATGACTTGTCACTATGATCAGTTTCTGGATTTTATTTTTCTTTTATTTTAGGCTGTATAGAACTTTCTCCTTCTTCAGCAACTTTCCACCCCCCCCCCTTGTGATTTGCCAGTTGTGTTATAACACCAGTAAGTTTATCCTCAGAGATCTCTAGATATCCCTTTAAACGGCAACCAGGAACGAAATTGTGGCAACCAGCCCAGAAATGTTTACAAGACCTTGGCAACAAAGGGAGATACGCCACCAGGAGGATGCATATTGTACTGGGATACAGCACTAGTGTCATGAGTCAGGCAGGAGGATTTCTGCACACAACTGCTCCTCCCCCCTGAAAAACAAAACTTTCCCCAGACAGCAGATGAGAAAGGGAGACGTTTATCTGTGGGGCTGAAAACGAGGAAGCTGGGCTTTGCAGGCTACCAGAAGCAATAATTGCCAACCAATATGTAGATTCTGCCTGCGCTCTCCCAAAGCACATACAGCATAAAAATCCCTGCCCTTTAAAAAGAATATCGAAAATATCAAGCCTGAAAATATGTTCACAATGACATTTCCTGTTCTTTACTGAGGTGTCTCCCTTTCGTGTTTACAGCATGCTGATTAGTCATCATCATCATAACAATGAGTTGGAAATATTCCCTACTTTAATAATAGTAAAGACTATTCATTCGCAAGGGATCTCACTCCACAAAATAACAATACACACAGTTTATTCTGGTCTAATCCCTGTCTGAATATTGACAATTCTCTTTCTCCATGACAAGAAGAAGCAAGCTGTTTGCTCAAAATGTAAAAATTTATTTTAATTGCTAGTATAATTTTTTCCCAAAGTACCAAGGGGTGTTATTTCTTTCCTTTCCAAGAGTTCTCCTTTGGGCTATAGGGTGTGTGCATGACTGTGTGCTGATTTCATTGGTAACATACCCTCCAGCATTTCTCCAATGAAAATAGGGATGTCCCATTCCATAGTGATAATTTTACGATTTATACCCCACACATCTTACTGGGTTGCCCCGGCCACTCTGGGCAGCTTCCAAAATATATAAAAATGTAATAAAACATTAAACATTAAAAAACCTTTCCCATATAGGATTGCCTTCAGACGGTTGGGGGTTGGATAACTACATACCCTCCAACATTTCTGCAGTGAAAATAGGAAGATCCTAAGAAAGGTGGGACATTCTGGGATCAAATCAGATACTGGGATGGCTTCTCTAAATCAGGGACATCCCTGGAAAATAGGGACACTTGGAGGGTCTATGGTAACCACCTTGCTGTCAAGCACTCAAGCTCTTTTGCTTAGTCCTGCAGATTGCTGTGGGAACAGTAATGCCCTTTTGCAAGCATAGCTCATGATGGGACAGAGTTTGCTTATGACACTTTTTTTTGTAATACAATATTTTATTACCCATTTTCAATCCATAAAACCCATGAAGCTATAAGACATGTCCAAGATAAAACTTCATATTTTGAAAATTACCTTCTGCTACTACCATAACATTGCATTATTAAAATGGAAAGAGTATTAAAACCTGAAATTACTTTTCACCGGTCACTGTCTGCTATTTGATTATTTATCTCATTGTACTTGGTTTCATAATGAAAATATAGTGTCATGTTTATTTGACCTTAAAATTTGTTTCCTGACTTTTATTAACTAGTTGGGTCTTCATGGGAATATGTCAAGACTCAACTGTCCTCTACTTCCTAAACCTGCTTTCTCTGAGACTGCTTTCGTGTATGTTCTCAAGTGAAGGCTTCAATACATGCTAGAATTACATGTCAAGGAACTGCTTGTACAACTCAATATCATGGACTGTTCACACTGAGTCTTCCTTAAGACTGAAGCAAATTGCAGTGCTGGGAAGGTGCTGTTAGAGGTGGAAGGTGGATAATTAGGTTGATTGGTTTAATTTGGTTACTTGGCAGCAGTGTGAGGGAAAGGAAAGAGGTTGAAACAACTGATGAGTACTCTGAGGCATCTTTCAAGTGAACAGTGTTTCCACAAAAGGCTCTGTGACCCATAAGGCAGTGTGTGGATCACTTTGGAGGTTAACCAATGCCACTCACTTTGAGTTGTGGGGCACAAAGAGGGTGTGAATTAAGAAGGCCTTCCTCCTCCCCAGGAAGGGTTGTGGCAGAGGGAAAGAGATGGGAGTTAACACCACCTTTTCACTCCTGCAGAGTAGGTTCGTCCTACCATGGCAGGCTTATGAGCCTGACAGGGAACTTAGTATTTCCCACACATAATCCCCCTCCATGCAGTTCATTAGTTCTTAATACTGTAGTTTAGTAAAGCAGCCGTACTTATACCCCACACCTTGTGTCCTGCCTCTTTATTTCCAGTATTTGAAAGCAATGGCGCTGACACTGATGATGCTATAAATCACTCCACTTTGCTAAAAGCTAAGACACTTCTCTGGTAAATATATACATGTAAATATATACATAAACTTTTTAATAAAACTTTTCTGTTGGTGCCACAAGGCTGCAGCAGAGCAGGCCAGCAGCAGCAGCCACTTATGGTGATCACTATTTTGTTTTCCCTAGAACATCCTGATTTAATTACATTCTGGAAGGTAAATCGTGAGGGCTTCCATAGATCCTCCTTCCCCAATGCCTCAGAATACACCTGGGAATTGTGGGGAAAACAAAATGGTCACCAGCAGCAGTCACAAATGTCTGCTCCCATATACCAACTCTTTTGTCAGCACTGGAGATGCAACAGAAAGCCACAAATAGCCATGAAGAGTGTGCATTTGTGCCCAATCATTCCTTTACATGTTCATTTAAAAAATAAATAAAAATGTAACTGATTGGGTCTATTTTGTTCAACTTCTCATTTACTCCAGAACAAATGCACACTCCGAGGCCTTGGATACAACATCCAACAGTGATGGCAAACTTATCACATTATAACCTAATCCTTGATAAATACAGAAAGCACCATTTATATAAAATGGCACAAAGCATGGGACCTTACATTCTACATCATAAACACAGTTTGCTATATCAAGTTTTGCACCCTAAGGACCCCTTGAAGTCTGGGTTATCAGTGACTTCTTCAATATTATCAGGGAGTTAACATTTCAGAAATTAAAACTAGATTTCAGAGTTTCAAGTCAATGACTCACATATTTCCCTCAAGATCTATAAATACATCAGTTATGTCCCCTTCCCCCACTTTCTGAAAGAAAGAAAAAAGGAAAATATTACTAATTTAAAATGTTCTTCCCTTTTTAAACTTGCACTTCACATTGGTTTACCTCAAGGCATTGTAATAGGTGTGGGTGAATTTCAGAAAGAACCACAGTGTTCAGAAAATGTTCAGAGTGACTACGTCAACTTTTGAAAATAAATGCCAAAGAAGCAAGCTATACTGTAGTGGTACAATGAGTAAGCAAAAGATAGATAGAGGAGAAAGTGGAGGAGAGATGACACAAATGAGCAGTCACTTCTTTGTTATTCAAAGATAAAAGATAAGTTCTTCCACACGACTGAATTCTGTCTTCATGTCATAAATTTCAGAAGGGAAGTGTCAATACAAGGAATAATAACGCAGGCACTGGGTGACATTTGCAAAGATGGAATTAAATTCTCATGCTGGAAAGTTGAAGGACTGGCATATGTGGAGATACAAAAACTGGATACTCACACCTAAGAGGCTGGGCAAAGGACAGGGCCTTTGCCTGTCAGAATTACCTGCCTCTTTGGCAGAGGTATGTTACCACACTAAGAAGCCTGTGTATTTCTTCTTAATTGTTAAAATGTTTTAAGACCCGTGGCCTTCTCCATCAGCCCACCATTTAAGGGTGATTAGCTGGACCAGGAACTTCCAGAGCATAGCACTGGGGGCCCTGCAGGGGAGTGGGCCTTGTAAAGTGTCAAACAATGCCCACCCTTGCACAGCACAGCTCCCAGTCTGGCTGGTACTATCCTTCAAAGTCCTAAATAGCTTGGGGTTAGGTAACTTGAAGGACCAGCCCAATTCTGAAGAACTACATCAGCAGCCCATCATCTAATGGAGTGAGACAAGCAGCCATTAGGGACAAGACATTTTTGTGGTGGTGCCCTGGTTATGGAATGCCCTCCTCAAAGAGGGTCACCAGTGCCTATTTTATGGTCCTCCATATTTCTGGTTTTGGACTGAGTATATATTAATTTCATGATGCTTTGATGCAGATCTGTGGTTATTTTTATATTGATAGCACAGGTATTGTTTTAAAGCTTATTCTTGTTTGTGTTTTGTCCTTAAATGGTTTTGTGTTTGTAAAATGTCCAAATAACTTGATAAAAAATGTCATAAATGTATTCATTTATGAACACATTCCATAAAGGCCATTGTGTGCTACAGGATACCTGGGATACAGTACTTCTTAGGACAGCTGTCTATTTGAAGCCAATTATCTTTCTGGGTACAGAATAGTATAGGAGAAACCTCTATGTGCTGAGTTACAAAAAGCAACAACAATTTTGTGATTCTGCCCAGTTTAAGAAGGAATGAAAATTAAAAATGACAAGAATATCTCCTTAGTACGTAGTAATCCTTAAGAACTCAAACATCCATGTTTCTGAACATGATTAACCATAAACAAAATATTGAATTTCAGAGTGAGGCTTTAGTGAGATTCACTTTTAAAAACCTACTGGCTTTTTAAAAGAGAGAGAGAGTAAAGATGTTTACCTAGATACTTTCTCAACACAGTTGAGATTTCCCAGTTTGCTATTTATGATCAAGCTTAAATGATATATTATACTATCACTGCCTTTAGGCAAGAGGTTGAGCAGGGCTAGAAAACCCTTTGAAGTCCCCTCCTTTCAATTTGTTTTCCATTTATAATGCAATACACATCACTCAACTATTATATGATTCAGGAAATTTTCACCTCCAGAAAGTTGCCATGCATTAAATAAGGCTTTGGCTTCAGGTCATTTGCTTATTCGGTTGATTGTGCCGAAATCCTGACCTGTGATGTCCATTGTACTTAGAAACATTAGATCACCTTTTTCAGCAAATAGCTCAACAAAGTGCTATACTCTGTATTCTAAAGCTTCAATTGAAATTAAAAGTGGTCTCAAATTTAGCTACATCTGAGTCCTGAAGACTGTTTTCAGTACCAAGGCTCAACCATGGAACATGAATCAGGATTTTCACAAACATCTCTTGGCAGAGAAACCTTTTATGAAAGGTGGACAACTCTCAGTCTCTGCAATCACTTTTTGGTTCTAAAGAGACATTACATATCCTCATTTTTCATAGGGGTTTTGTGCCACAAGGAGTTGTATGCCATGTGGAAATTCAACAGGTTTGGTTTTGCTTAACAGAGAGGCAGCAAATGTTCACTTGCTGATTTTCTGCCAATCACACAGCTAATGAAGACACACGTGCTTACTATAAAATAGAATCTACTTAAGCCACAAAAGGTTTAAGACTAAGGTTACTTTCACAGCTAGAAAAGAGGAACTAGCTCATTTTTAAACTGCAAGCTAGGCTTATCCTACTCCCAAAATCCATTTTAAAAGCTGTTGTGTGGTGCTGAAACTCTTATTCTATGCCATGTCTTAGGTAGAAACTGTCTTTCTGTGCCTTTACAAATTTGCTATAAGGCAGACTCTTTTCATACAGCATAGAAGGACCATTGCCAGCCACTATGCAAGAGATTAAAGTGGGTGGAAGACAATCCAGGTCAGAAGGATTAAGCCCAAGGCACGGACAAAAGGCACATACTGCAGCTACCTTGTTGAAGCTCAGCCAGTCTAGGCCTGAACAGTGCCTGGCTGGGAGACAACTGGGAAATCATATACATGCTTTCTTTAGTTCCATGAAACAAATGTAACAATGAAAAATGTTGACATTATAATTTAAACACTAACCATGCATCATTAAATGCAAACATTCATGAGAATTAAAAGTGTGGACTGCAAGATCCCAGCTGTGTGGGAAGCCTGAAGGAATTCAGCTGGTTGTGTTGAGAGTGCAAGGGAGTAAAGCCTCCATACTCCACCCACAGGTCCATCTATTCATTCCAACCCAACCCATTTCCATTCTGTTTTAAAGATTGCATGCAAAATTTCCATTGCCCAGTGTTATGCAGCATTTTGGTGCAGTTTTTATTGACCTTTTCATGAGAGCAACGGAGGTAGAAGCTAGCTGTTTGGCATTACTGGCACAAACTGAAACACCGACTAGAATGCTTCGGATGTCTGAGAAAGTCAACAGACTACAAAGAGAAATAAAGATCTTATAGCCCAAGACCTTTAGTAAATCATGTATGGGAGGGAAGTGACAGGCGTACTCCTAGAAGCTTCTTATGCCTTAACCTGTTAAAGTAAGTTTACTCCTGGGAGAGCTCCAAGACTTTGACCTGTTGTGTCGAAAAAAGATCTGGATGTCCCTAAACACTTCACTGCTGTCAATATTCGACTCCACAGTGAGATCTATCCAAAGCTCTGATTGGAACATGTACTTTACATGGTCTAGCATTTCCTGCTGAGATTTCGGTGATAGATTTCAGCCAGTTTCCTTTTTAATTGCAGAACAGCTGTTGACTAATTGCTTTTCATTGGTTAACACAGGGAAACCATTGACTGACATAGTATGCTGTCATTTACTACTTAGCAGGATGCAACAGAAATTCAGACTGTGGAACTAAGGGACAGCATTCAGAGGGGATAAATACATGAGCTGCTGGAGGAGCATAACAAGAACACCATGTCTTCTTGTTTGCAGAAGCCAAAGGCACCTGCCTTGATTATGTGGTAATAGCTAGCTTTAGACAATTTGCACTGCATTGGGATCAGGAGGACTAGATGTTACAAACCTAATAGCTGCACTTTCCCCCCCATCTTGGTAGGCATAGATAGATTAAAAGGAAAGAAAGTCCAAACAGAAAAGAGGAATAATTTGTTAGATTTAAAATTAAATAAAAACTTATTCACACATGCACATACTTTTTTTAAAAAAACCCTCCAACCCTTCTGCCAAACATGTTGCTATGTTTTCCCTCTGGAGCAAATATCAGCACTGGACAGGGGTGGGCCAGCTGCCATTGGAGAAATGATGCATATATTTGATCTCCCCTCCTCACAGATGACTGTTCAGAACCATATTTTTTAAAAAGGCCAAAATCTCAGGAGATCAAATCACAACCCTCCCAGTGTCATGTCTACTTTGAACCTCCAATAATCATGAAATATGAGTTATGGAAGATCTATGGTTATAATCAATACTGATGGTGCACACTACCCACATAGCTCTTTTTCTATATTTATTAGGAGAAGAAAGCAACTCATTACAGCTTGAAACACAACTCCTAAATTTTAGTACCATGGACAAGGGGCATCCAAGCCAATGGCCCTGACTAATAAATAACTGCTGTGAATGTGAAGCCAGTACTCAGCATTGCCACTTGGCAGGTACTTCTTGCCAAGTTATTAGAACACAACAAGCCATACAGTGACTGACAAAGGGCCAGAGATCCTCAATCTCTCTCATTAAAACCTTTGTCAGCTTCTACCCTCTTTTGCTAAATGAAAGTAGCTTCCACATGGAGTTTAAGCTCTGATTTGCCTTTGCCCAAAACATGAAAAATATACCCAAATAGCCAGAAAGAGCTAGTATTGATATCTCCATTGCATCTGGTTCAGAAAAGCAGCTAACAGTCACAAAGAGAAGGTATTTGGTTCTCTTTCGCTGTATTGCTTAGGATGACATCCGGTGTTAGTCTAAGCTTACCAGATTTTTTTCAATGAATCCGGGGACACTTTTCAACTTCAATGGATTTTGTATAGGGACTGGTTTGTGGAAACGGGGACCTTATGTTAGTCACACTCAGAGTTAGACTTATTGAAATCACGGTCAGTCCACTGATTCCATAAATCTACTTTGGCTTTATTGGATATTGCCCTAAGAATTTTGACTTCCTTTGAACATATATAATAAATAGCCTTTAAGACATCTTGGTTCTATTGCTTTTTACATGGCTTTCAATATTTTCTTGCATTTTAATTTTTATGCTTTTATTTTTTATTTTTTATTGTTTCTGCATTGTCTTCTTCTATAAACCAGTTGCAGAATTTTGACTGAAGGCATAAATATAAATATATATGAATGAAATATGCTGGTTATGAGAGAAAACAAAAAGAGAAGAAAAATGAAATGTTGAAATGAAGGCTTAGAGAATGAGCAGATGAATATCACTCCAGTCCATTGCATGAGAGTGAATGTGTGCCAGCCCTCCCTGATGTAATTTCCAAATACAACAATGTGCATATGATACACTGCATACACATCAAAATCACTTGGTCAATCTCCTAGGGGAAAATGCTAATTGACTACATAGTTTTGAACTACTTGCCTTGAACTATATAGGTTGTATTCAACAAACTTTCTCCATTAGCACAAGGACTCCTCCCTGTGCAACAGAACTTCCTCTCTCTTTCCACTTCCTGAGCACAATCATCTGCTGGGGGCAACCTATAAAAACCCAACAGGAAAGACCTGGAGGGGCACATGGGGCACACAGGGAGAGGTGGAAGCCATCCCATTGTGTAGGTGGATGTCCTTGTGCTAGGGGGACAATTCTGTTGAATACAACCAACACTGTGTAGGCCATAATCAAAACAAAACACATCTCTCCTGTGTCTGTCTCTACAGAAGGTGCTGTAACTCTAATGAGTGGCTTCACCTAAAGGCACACTCCTCCACTGTCTTCTGACATAGGTGGATGCCAACAATTCAAATCTTTAGTCAACACAGGAAAGGCAGGTGTAGTTAAGCAGGTATGCCAGGTAAATGGATGAGGAGGCAGGTGTATACTTGCTTCCCACGGCAAATAGTGAACCCGATAAAGGAGGAAGCATTGTTCAATCAGTCGCATTGTTCAATGCTGTACTAGAAATTTGGAAGTGGAACACCCAGGACAGAGTGAGATGTGGACTGCACAAGATCTTTGTGGTATTTCCATGAACAAATAATGCAAATTATCTTCTGGTGTTGACATTATCGGAGTCTGATGGATGATTACTTGTCCCTTTTCCTTTTCAGCTGTCATTTTAAAACTTTCTATAGTTCTGGGAAAACTCAAATATTTTGAAACAAATGGTCAAATGTCAATTAATTATATCTTTTTCCCCTTTATGAAAATTATGGTGTAAATATTTTTGTCGCATGCAGCTTGCTCAAATATAAATAAAAATAGAAAAATGAGATTGGCTGAGCAAATGACAGCATTTACTTGACCAGAAGCCATTGGAAATAATAATGTATACATTTATGTTTGTTTGCTTGTAGATATATAAACTAAAGCTCGAATGCCCCAAGTTCCACTATACCTGCTTTAACTCTATGTTCACAAGGTAGTAATTGTAATAATACCAATATTTGTCTGTGAACAGGCAAAGTCTAAAATAATAATTAATTTGTGAAAGGTGTGATACATCTTTTATTATGTTTTACAGATAGCACATGCTGTTTTAATCTATAGAAGAGGAGAATTAGAGTCTCATTCCTTGTTGATGTGAGAGGGAACTTTGCAGTATCTCGGGTGCTTAATCCCAAGAGAGCACAAAACACATGGCTATGTGTACACAATTAATATAAATAGAATGTGTATTATTATAAAATTGCATTACTAAATGAATTAAGGGCACCCTACTTGCTTTTTTCTCGCCCCTTATGAATTTCTTCTGCAGAAAAAGTAAAAAGCCCACATTTCCCATGGATTTCCCCTAAAATATTTATATGCCTTTGGGTCTACTGTACTGTCTCACTCCTCTATTTGCCTGGTAGAGTTAAGCACCTGGGCTGTCCAAACAGACTTACTACAGATGCAATAATAAGCAAATTATAAGGATTTTAAAAACAGGGATCAGGCAAAGGAAGACATCCTGCTCTGGCCAGTTCTGACTGTCATAATCTGCTGTCAATTGATGGACAATGGACTCTACTCAAGGTAGATTAAAGGGGGGAAAGCATATATTTTGTTAGTAGCTTTAGTTCTGTCGATGATCATTTCTCACAGGAGAGTTCCCAGCTTAATTGGACTTCTGCGGTAATCTTTAAAATGCTCAACCCACCAGCCCCTCTTTAGAGCATTCAACAAAAGCATAAGGCACTTTCCACCAGCTTGACAATGAAGGTGTTTTGCTTTGATAGGCTTACAACTCAGCAAGAAGCCATCTGCAGACTGGGAGGACACAAGGAAGAGGCTGATTAGCAATTCTGGGCAGGTTTTATCTGTCCTCCCTCCCCCTCCTTCCCTCCCCCTCCTCATTCCCCAAGGATATGAACTCCATATTCAAGCAGCCTGGGGTCTTCAGACAGAGAAATGCACATGATTTGTATTTGGTATTAAGCCAAAACAGAACTCCCAACATCATAGCAGCTGGGACTGGCCCCAGAGACAGGCCAGACCTGATAAGGGATACAGAAGGTCCCATAATTCATTTCACCTGCAGAAGCATCAACAGGGGAGGTTAAATGTGTCACTCCATCACTGAGAGACATTGGGAGGGGGGAGACATAATTCATCCTGTCAGCAACCCACCTCCCTTTGTCATACTGCAGCTGGGGGGAGGGGAATGGGGAAGATTTCACATAAGCATATGAACAACTCAGTGGGGCATTCATTGGCCTTGAGTTTCCCTTCTAATGCATCTATTAATTGTGAGCACCTGCCTTTCCCCCTTTGTTTGGTCCTCTTCACTCTGTTTCATCCTTTTTCAAGTAGAAAGAGCCAGATTCTGGAAGCATTACTCAGCCAAGGCTTGTCTGCCTTGAAGCATGTCTGTGCAAGAGCTTCTCATGCTTTCAGGAAAGAGTTGTTATTATTAACTGCTCCTTAGCTAAAGCTCTAGAATGCATATAGGGGATTGTACAGATGACACAAAGAAGTTCAGGAGAAATCTATCCCAAGAAGAAAAATGATGCAGCAGAGGACATGCCTGTGACAGGATCACACATTAGATAAGGTAAACATTAGATAAACCACAAGATGACTAATATGGACTAATAGCATCTCCTTTTCATGGAAAGCCCCATCCAAATATTTGTTCCACCCTGTGATTTGTCCTTTGTGGGGCATGGAGGCACCAATGCAAACAGTGAACTCCAATTTAATAGGTGTAAGTAGCAAATAGTCAGATGAAAGGAACACATACATAAAGTAGTTTTGATCCCTTTACCAAAGCAAGTTTGGGGTCCTGCACATATTTGACATAAATCTATGGGACCTAGGGGCCCAAAGATTCCTGGATTATAATGAAGTACAGTGGTACCTCGGGTTATAGATGCTTCGGGTTACAGACGCTTCGGGTTACAAACTCTGTTAACCAGGAAGTGGTTGCTCCAGGTTAAGAACTTTGCCCCAGGATAAGAAGGAAATCACATGCCAGCAGCGCAGAGGCAGCAGGAGGCCCCATTAGCAAACACACGCTTCAGGTTAAGAACCATTTCAGGTTAAGAATGGACCTCTGGAATGAATTAAGTTCTTAAACCGAGGTACCACTGTATTGTATAAAATGCCTGAGATCTGATCATCTGCATAACATCCAACCAGTTTATGTTGCAGATCACTGTGAGCTGATTGGTCTATCCAATCTCTACTCCAGTGGGCCAAGACTGGTCCTGTTAACTCATGAAATTTGATGTCTCCTTGGTGCATAAATTGCTGGTGTAATGCACATGTTGCCAAGAATAATCCAGGTCCCTGATTTTAATCCCTTCTTGCTCACCTACATGGGAATAAATGACACTGCCAAATATAACAATGACCGAAGCACTTTGAACTACAAAGCTGTGGGGAGGAAAGTGAAGGACTTTGGCACACAGGTGGTGTTCTCATCATTCTTCCTGTAAAAAGGTAGAAGACTACAAAGAGAGAGAAGAATACAGGTAGAGTTTATTTTCTGCCGGAACTTGCCAGAACTCAGTTGTAGCACCTCTCAGGTGGGTTCTGTTGCCATTCTATGAGGACAAGGGAGGTGTTCATGGTGAGTTCTTGCACCTCTTTTTCTAGAGAAATAGCACAGAATACAGGTGAATGACTGGCTATGCAAGTGGTGGTGTTGAGAGGAGTTTGGTTTCTGGGACCATGTTCTAAGCTCCTTTGGTGGCAGAAGATGGGTTGCACATCACGAGACTCCCAGATGGCTTCAATGAAGCCCCTTAGTTCATCAACCTCTGGTGCATCATTGGATCACCATCCCTCCTCCATCACAAACACCAAATCCAAAGTATGACAACATGTTTAGGGTTGATGACATATTGGGACAGTCCTGAGCTGCTCCTAATGGGGATTTTTGAGGGGTTCCCGGCATCAAGTCTAAGACTGTTGGACTACAGGACTACATGGCTGCTGGTATACTGACAAAATTCCCAGTCAGTCCCTAAAACTCAGCGTTGGATACACTTGAATCTAGGTCCAGAAGCTGTGGAAGCATGAATGAATGGAGGAGAAAAACAGAATTAAGAAGTACAAATAGGATGAAATGCAAAGGTGAGCTCCTCTCACTGTTCAAAGCACACACAAAAAACCCTGTCCATCTTTTTCTGAATATAATGGGTAAAAAAAAAAAAAAAAAAATTATTCTAGAAGCAGATGCTACTAATACCCTGGTTTTTCAGTTGCATAATTCATAAAGCTTCAGAAAGAAGAATACAAAGTTTGAGAGTCCATAAGCTAAATGGAATGCTTACTATCTTTAACACACACACCTAACTGCAAAAACAACCAAAAGACAGGTGCAGAATTCAGACGTTGAACCCCTCTATAAATAACAAGTATTAACAGATGCTCTATTTCAGCTTTTGCTCCCACCTGTGTAAATATTCACATACTCATAAACTGCCACAAGCTAATTTTATTTTATTCTAGAGATCAAGGTCCTAAGGAAAAATATCTAATTCATTCATCACCTTAAACTTTTCAACAAGAGGAAGAATTTGTTTGGGTGCTTTTGGTATACTGCCAAAGATAAAACAGCACCTCATTGGGAACTATTAAATAAACAAAAATGTTGTAAGAATAAATATTTGATGGCTGCAGGCTGCATCGTTGACACATTTGCACTGCAATTTTGCCTCTGGTCTGAGGAGGTAGGAGTCTTGGGTCTATGACAATCTGTTCTGCTTTGCGGCAGGTGTAATTCCAAACCTTATGGACAACTGAAGGATGTGCCAAACAGATTACTAAAACGAAACTGTTATTTTTGCTTTGGATGGATGCTGCATGTTGTTTATGTAGTCATGGTATATTTATAGTATTGAAATGTGGGGTTTTTGTATGCTATTATATTTGCTATGTTATAATGAAATAGTTACTATGTTATTGTTTTGCTATGTTATGAAATTATTTTTGTAGCGTTTGAAATGCATTCCTGTTTTCTTTGTGGGAAGCCGCATTGGTCATGATTTGTGTGTGAGAAATGGCATATAAATAAAATGAATGAATGAATAAATAAATGAATTACAGCTCTATATGCAAAATTCTGTAACATTTGCAAGAAAGCAACATATCATCGAAATACAAACCCCCAGCGCCTTCCTTCCTGTCCTGGAGACCTAACCAAGGTTTGGAAATCTCATTCTTTTCTCTACAGAGAAGGCTAGGGGCTGCCAGAGAAACTCAGGCCTGTGGATCTAAAAGAAAACCTTGCCTGATTGGGTTCTCCTTTACTCATCAGTGCTTGGCTGCCTCCCAGAGACACAATAACTGCACTTTCCCCACTTGAAGCTCACTGAATGCGTTGGTTTTTTTAAGCATGCATTTAATTTGACACAATCTTTTATGTTTCACACTGAGTGACACTTTTACTTGTTAGTGGTCATTAATTGTTTGAGTATTTATGCAGGAATGTATGATTTGATGGTGGCCATAAAGTGCTTGGGTGGGTGGACAGGCAGAGGTGGCATTGTTTGCCATGAAAAAATATTATGGGTTAACTCACTCCCTTATCTAAATTCCTCCATGTCTGCTTCTGCCATTATATATATATATATATTTTAAAAAAAAACCTATGGGAGAAGAGAACACACAACTCCCACCATCATTTGAAGCAAGAATTAACAGATGTATAATTATATGGTTAGGTGGTTCCAATCGTGTGTTTTTTATTGCTGTATTTTAGTTATTTTAGGTATTTTATATCTTCATGTTTGAAAACCGCTTTGACTATACAGCGAAAAGTCGCATGTGAATGTTTTAATAAATCAATTGATCAGGATACACAGACACATTAGAAAACTTATACTTCCTCAGGCACTCTAGATCTTCTAATCCTACTGGGTTTTTTATATAGTTTTTATGTTAAACTACTTTTCTGCTTTGCTTTTACTGTGCTTTATATTGATTTTTTTATGTTTTACTATTTTAATGTATATGCAAGCTGCTTTGGAGCTCTAAGAAGCTCTCTCACTCGCCCACACACATACACAGTTCAGATATTCAGATGCTATGCTTTTTCCAGTCAGAACATCAATCCCACAAATGTTTGGGGTTTTTTAATGTCTGGATACTTGTAATAACTGCCCTGATCCAGTGAAACTGATAAAAAAGAGCAGACACTGATCTCTACATATGAATTGTTTCCACTGTTATTGCAAAATGCTGTTGAAAGGGGTGAAAACCACAACCAGCATTCAGCGTGTGTGTACCATTCAGAGTCCACTTCTGTACCATGCCCACAATGCCTAACAGATTTTGATTATTACTCATCATGTCTTAGGTGGGGGGAGGGTCCTGAGCTCCACAAGCAAAGCAGTAGGCAAGCAGATTCTTGCTGACATCTCAGTTCCCTTAATTAGGACTAGTACTTGAGATTGGTTTCTTGTTAGTCTAGAATTAAACTAGAGAAGTCTAAATTATTCAGCTGTTGGCAAGCAACTTGCACACATCCATATCCTCAGTTATTTTCTAAACAGATGTGATCCCTGTCTAGAAGAAGATTCACTCAAATTGACCCTTGAAAAAGTAGTGCAATGTATTATTTGTGTCCATATGGGACCAGATTCATAACTACTACTGACACATTTAAGTCTTTGCACTGATCTGAATGAGAAAATCAACTAGTTTCAAATTTGTTTCTCAAACAACTTTGAATGTTTTGCTTTAAGCGACAGGCTGATGACTGCTTACAAAACAGAATACTCAATTCCCTTTTTAAAAGGGGGACTGGACTAGAGACACACACTAAGATCATTCCTATCAGAAGCAGGTAAGCAGGAGGGAGGCTGAAGTGAGTGCTTGGTCTAAGCTCAAACTTGAATCCATCATTTTTGAGAAAACTATGGACTCAGAGTCCACTCATATGACCAAAATGCCATGTTGAAAATGTAAGAAAACAAAAAGACCATCATAAAAGAGGTATCCCATGTACTAAACTATAATATGATCGAACATAAAGCACTAATGTAAACAAACATATGTGTATTAAATTGCCATACTACCATCAACAATAAAAAATACAGTGAAATGTGAAACACATATGAACATGTACCTAATATACAATGACACTGATACAGAGCTATATTGTATTTCAGGAGAGGTAAAGGTAAAAAGGTAAAGGACCCTTGGACGGTTACGTCCAGTCAAAGGTGACTATGGGGTGTGGCACTCATCTTGCTTCAGGCCGAGGGAGCTGGCGTTTGTCCACAGACAGCTTTCCCCTGGGCCATGTGGCCAGCATAACTAAACCACTTCTGATGCAATGGAACACCATGATGCAAGCCAGAGCACACAAAAATGCTGTTTATCTTCCCACCACAGTGGTATATATTTATCTGCTTGCCCTGGTGTGCTTTTGAACTGCTAGATTGACAGAAGCTGGGACAGAACAACAGGAGCTCACCCTGTCATGTGGATTGAAACCGCTGACCTTCCGATCAGCAAGCCCAAGAGGCTCAGTGGTTTAGACCACAGCACCACCCGCTCCGTGGTATATGCTGGAAGAGAGTGTACATATTAGATCAGTGTTCTTCTATTTGAAGTTCTGAAATATACCACAGTGAGGCAAGTCACACATGAATCCTTGATGATAGCACCCACCATCTAGAATGCCCTCCTTTGAAAAGCTTGTGAGGCAGAGACAATAATGACTTTTAAGACTGACATGTTTATTCAAACTTTCATGGACTCTTTTAGTACCCTGCTTAGTGTGTGTGTGTGTGTGTGTGAGAGAGAGAGAGAGAGAGAGAGAGAGAGAGAGAGAGAGAGAGAGACTTGCATTTTATGTTTATCTCAGTTTTGTCTAGTTTTCATGAAATTTTACTGAATGCTGTATTTTTATTGATTTTATGTGAACCACTTAGAGATTTTATTATATACATCAGGATATGAACAAAATAAATAAATAATGGGTGGGTGGATCTCCATCCGCACAACACAGACAATTCTACCCAAGATACAGAGATATTCTGAGGGTTAAAACACATTAAGTTAAAATGCTTCAATAGATATTATAGTGATGAGGCCTACAGAGAATCAACAACTGAATCAGCACAGCATTTATCTGACTTCGTGTAAAGCCCATCTACAGTGTGTGAGTCAGTACAGCCCTCAAGACCTTCTTTGCTCTAGCACTGAAAAGCAATAAAAGCTTCAAAACTGTATTAATTTTTTCCACCTGAAAGAGTTTTGTGGTTTTTTTAAGGAAAAGAAAAGAAAAGGAGGCAGCCTGCATCCACACAGGCCCAAGAGCAGATTTTAAACACCCAGTAGGACTGCCTGTCTGTCAGGAAGTCAAACCTTCCCTTTTGCCATCCATCACAACTGTTGAACCATAGTATCTTTTGGAGTCAAGTGCAACCCCACTGAAGCAGACTGACACTATTTCTGGTGCTCTGAAGCTTGTCATTTATTTGATTCCCCAGGCCCCCACCCCTGGCTCCCTTTTTATTACTGTCACAGCAAAAGCTCACACAGACACATGGTTCCAGGGAAGAAAAGCCGCATCACCTGCATTGGCTCAAACTGCTCATTATGCCACTATATTTACTATTTATGGCACACCATGTGCCACTCAAAGCAATCAACATCAGAGACCATCCATGTGTGTAAGCTACTCTAGGAAAACACAAGGGAGAAAGGGTCATTGCCCCAAACCCTGTCCCAGATGCAAAGAACAATAGAGGGAAGAATGGAGGAGGGAGGGGGAAAGGCAAAATATGATTTTTGTTGCAAGAAGCACGCAAAGTTACACACACCAGCTGTTTTGAATCAGCTAGGTGGCTTCCACCTTAAATATTTTATTTGCTTATTTATTACATTTTTAGTGTTGTTTGTTTGTTTGTTTGTTGACTTTGTATACCGCCCTTCATCCATAGATCTCAGGACTTACGCTCACAACATAAAATTACAATATAAAATACAATAAAAATATCACAAAATACATAATAAAATTAACAACAGCAAAGCAATAATCTCCGCTCCCAGGACTTAGACAAGGGAGACAGATTTAGATCTCCACTTAGCCATGAAGCTTATGAGTGGTTGAGGCCAACATACCTCTCAAGGCTGTGGCTAGCATGAAATAAAGGTAGCATGGCTCCCCTCCCCATTTTTATCCTCACAACAACCCTGTGAGGTAGGTTAGGAGGAGAGACTGTGATTATGAGCTTTATGGCCGAGTGGAGATTTGAACCCCGGCCTGCCCAGTTCCTAGTCCAGCACTCTAACTACTACACCACACTGGCTTTTCATATAACTATGGGAGGTTATAAAAGATACTCTAGCTGTTGTGCAATGGCAGCGGCTACCTTGCAGTCAATACAAAATATGGAGAAGGCCGCAGCCAACAATTATTCATTGACTATTTATTTATTTTAGTATACTTTAGTGTCCGTTCAACTTCATCTTACAATCTCGGGGCAGGTTGCAAATCAATTAAAATACAAGCAACCTAGGAAACAGACAGAGCCGATAAAACATGCCTACAGTCAACTGACGATGAATCTTAGAAACATCTCACAGAGCTAGCAGAACAATGAGATCCAGATCCAGGTTAGTGTAAATGGATAGGGATCTTGAAAAAGGGACTCTTAGCAGCAAGAGCCTAACTCTTTACTAATGTGACAGTTTCCCAGAGGCAGTAAGTGCGGGCTGGCCCCTGCTGCTGCACAACAACACCACCAGCACAGATGGCCAGAGGGTGGCACTGCAGCTACAAATGAACATAAATATATAAAGATAGCTGAAATGATACAATACAGTAGTACCTTGGGTTACATACGCTTCAGGTTACATACGCTTCAGGTTACAGACTCTGCTAACCCAGAAATAGTGCTTCAGGTTAAGAACTTTGCTTCAGGATAAAAACAGAAATCGTGCTCCAGCGGTGCGGCGGCACCAGAAGGCCCCATTAGCTAAAGTGGTGCTTCAGGTTAAGAACAGTTTCAGGTTAAGTACAGACCTCCGGAACGAATTAAGTACTTAACCTGAGGTACCACTGTAGTGGGTATGGCCACATGCGCTGCACAGATTGCTGAAGTGAGGAAAGACCTGAAGTAAGAAGAACAGAAGGCTGCAGTTATATGCATGAGATGATGATCCAATGAGAGCTTTATTCCTTTGAATGTAAAGGTCATAAAGAGAGTAACATGTGGGAGTCTGAGCAGCTAAAATGAAAAGCTGAGTTAATAAAAACTGCATCCAAGACAAAATAAAAAATGAAAGCTCTTCAACGTAATGTAGGCTTTTTCTCTCACCCCCTCAGGTTCAATCCAATCATTTATTAAATGTTCCCATGGAAAAAGTTTGGTGTCCCCAAGATAGCTACATTCTCGCAGTTTCTGCACACCCTTCTGCAGTGTAAAGGAAAGGAACATTGCCAAATAAATCTACCTGTTTCTGACATCCCAGCATGAGACTTACAGGAATGTTTACTTCGATATTTTCTATGCTTAGTCCCCATATGACCGCACCACAGAGTGTGTGACAATCTTGCTCCATATGCTGACATGAGAAAATGTACTAGTGGGATTTTGTCACTCCTTACTTTGCTTTCCTTTCTAAGGTACTGTAATTGAGTAATGGATATTGCCTGGCTACCAGTTCAAAGTAAAGGAATAGAATGTTGTCCAGCCTCAGGAAAAAGAAAAGTGTGAATGCTACCCAGCGTTTTTAGAATGCTTCCCAGTTGTTGTTTTTTTTAAAAAAAGCCTTCTGTGAAAAAACCATTTTAGACTGGGTACTTAGCGGTAACTGGGTATTTAAAATGCAGACATACAAAAATGAATTATTGCAGAAATAAAGAGGAATCAATGTTTTATTTACTTGGGGTTTTAAATAGTTATTTTTATTATTATCAACATAATCACTTCACCACACTCCTATATGGTAGGGCAATTAGTGGTCCGCAGACCTCAGGGTGTGTGAGATCATAAGCTACTCAAGAAGTTCAGAATGGAGCAGAAATACAAACTGGAGCTCAGTTACGTCCTAGCCTAACATTTTGTCATTTAAATTGTCTCAGTTATATAGCCTGTTTAAATACTTGTGCTCATAATTTTGTTGTTATTATTATGATTGCATTCTATTGATACATCAGGATAGTCAATGTGGGGCCCTCTAGATATGGTTGGACTACAAATCTAAACTGCCTCAGCCAACAGTGGTGGCATAAAGGTTATAGCATTGGACAAGGACAGGGAAGACCAGGGTTCAAATCCTCACTCACTGGATGACCTTGGACCACTCATTGTCTGTTCGCCTAACCTACCACACAGGATTGTTGTAAAGATAATCACAAAAGCCACCTTGAGCTCCTTGTAGGAAGAATGGGCTATACACGTAATAATAAACACAATAAAATGATGAAGTTGCTGCCCAACAACATTGGAAGACTGTTACAACTTGTATGTTACATGCCAACTACAGGTGGTCATCACCACCATTTATATAATAAATGATTAAAAAGGTAAAAGGTAAAGGACCTCTGGATGATTAAGTCCAGTCAAAGGTGACTACTGTGGCACTCATCTCGCTTTTCAGGCCGAGGGAGCTGGCGTTTGTCCGCAGACAGCTTTCCAGGTCATGTGGCCAGCATGACTCAACTGCTTCATATACATATGAGGTAGTTGAACAAAATTTTGAATAGAAGTTTCAGGGAGATGGAGTTAGTCAGCCTTATGAACTCTTTACTCAGGGATTCAGTAGAGTTTGCCCTGATGAAAGGAGGCAAGAGAGCTGTTAATTTAAGTTTGTTGACTGGATCACTGCCCAAGGCTGCTACCCAGCACTTTTTGTTTTGTTTTCACTGCTCTATTTCTGGTCAATGGAACCCATCTAGGAATGAATGTCATGCCTTACAATCCTTTAGGTTTCCAACCATGACTATGGTTCTTCTACACTGAGTGTTGCTCAGTCTTCCTTAGCACTGTTGATGGGCTGACATTTAAAAAAAACCAAAAGAAAAGAAGATAAAAGATATCAAGGCATATGAAAGAAGGGAAAACCCAACTACACACAACTACACAGACCACTGATCCAGACAGACTTGCAATTTGAAACAGCTATCTATTTGAAATCTCACTCTTCTAAAACAGATGCAGAGTGCTGGTTGTCTCTTAGCAGCCATTGTCAAAACTTAACATGAATGCTGAATTTCACTTTTCTTATTATCAGAAAAATCTAATCAGGCAGATTAGATATAAATATGTGCAGTGAAACAATTTCAAGTTTCTGCCACATCAGTAACTTTGGCTCAGCATCTATAATTGTTTCTGTGCTGATATTATACACTGTTTAATATGAGGCGGGTGGTTTGGGGTTTGTTTTTGGTTTTTTGCTATGCACACGTTAAATTACTTTGGGATTTTTTAAAGCATAAAACCACATGAAGTCTAATAAATCAGCCAGTCAATCAAATCAACACAGAACACAACAGCCCAACCTGTTGATGAAGAGGGGTTAACAAGGAGCACATTACACCACTGCCTGAGAGTGTCTGCACTGATTTCCTTCAACATGCTAAGTAGAACTTTGGGTACTGTTTTCAAGCTTTAACACCCGAAATAGTTTAAGTTCCTATATTTAAGCCTTGGGCTCTTACCTGGTTCTATGTTGCATTGATAACAAGCTAGGGAAGAAATCCATCTAACTACAGTGGTACCTCGGGTTAAGAACTTAATTCGTTCTGGAGGTCCATTCTTAACCTGAAACTGTTCTTAACTTGAGGTACCATTTTAGCTAATGGGGCCTCCCGCTGCTGCTGCGCCGCCGGAGCACGATTTCTGTTCTCATCCTGAAGCAAAGTTCTTAACCCAAGGTACTATTTCTGGGATAGCGGAGTCTGTAACCTGAAGTGTCTGTAACCTGAAGTACCACAGTAATGTAAACTGTACCTATCCAAGTGGGACTTTAAAAGTTCTATCTTATCCTGTAAAGCAAGCCCACTTGTAAACCAAGCCCGCTTTCTTTTTCTAACTCACAGCTCTTAAAATTTCAGGATTGTGCTGCATTGCAATGCACCCTACAAAGCTGAAAGCTGACATCAGATCCAATGCTAGCAGGTACAGTGTCAGATAGGATGATAACATTTCATCCAGACTGAGAGAACTGCTTCGGCATGCCGGGGCGGGGGAACCACCGTAGCAAATAATCTCAGACTGCTTGGAGATTGACTAGATGACTGAATGCATTATCCAGCACTAGCTTCTAAAAGTCTGCTGCAGTGAGACAGCTTCACCTGATGAGAAATAATTAAAAGTCATTTTATTTTGCCTTTGTACTGATAGCTTTAAAGGCATAAGGGGTAAGGATGAGATGAAACACACCAACACTTTTGAGTTGTAGGCTACTTCCCCATCTCATTCATTCACAGATGCATTCACCCACACACAAAAACTACTGTTGGGTTTTCACCTTATATTTTAGCAGATTTAGTTGATTTTCGGCATCTTTTCATGATTATTCTCTTCTGCACTAAGCAAAGTCTGTTCTGTCCTTCCTTCCTTCCTTCCTTCCTTCCTTCTTTCTTTTTGTTTAGGCTTACAAGCACCTTATAATTGCAGTCCAACTCAGGCAAAAGCCTAGAAATGTTCTTGTTAAGGTTTCCCCCTCACCCTGAAAGCAGCTAAATAAACAACAACAATTTAAAGAAGTTACTTATTGCAACTTAATGCATATGATCCAGCAAAATCTCTGCTTTGCATGCATGCATACCTAATCTGGGTTTTCTTTTGTTTAGTTTCCAGTTCACCTCCACCTGTTCATTTGGGAGAGGAGGGACAGCACTAAACCAAAGCAAAACCCACACAGGAATCTCACATGCACGTGGTTGTGGATGGCATTTTAAGTATTGAGGTCCTAAATGTGAACTGCACTGACATCACAGCACAGAAGACAGAAACTCAGTCCTTGACAGCTATCCCTACCATTAAGTCAGTTAAAAAAATAATATGGTTCTCACAGTCTGTTCTGCATATAACTAAAACATTCCTCTTCTCCCAGGCCTTTGGCTAATTAAACTGGGGGGGGGGGGTATTAATTTTGTTTTTACTACGATATGTATTTTTGTTTTGTAAACCATCCTGTGATCCTCGGATGAAGGGTGGTATAGAAATAAGAAGAAGGATAGGAATAAGAATAAATTTTAGGTGTGTTGTTACACATTGCACTAGTTGTCTCACTGCAGACACCACAAACAGAAGTGTGAGACACTCATCTGCAGTCAATTCCATGCATAGTGTCAGCATTCATACTGCCAGCTCAACATGTGGCAGAGTGAGTAGCTAAGAAGAGTCTGCATGCATTAGCTGTGTGTATGGGGGGGGGGGGAGAGCCTTCAAGAAACAAATGTGGCACAGGAGATCTGTGATGGGATTAACCAATTTTAATTTTTGCAATCAAACATGTTTAGGCAGCTCCAAATTTGTCTGGAGCAGTGAAACTGGAGGAGGAAGAGGGGAATTAGAGGCTTCCCTCAGAGCTAAAGCCAGTGTTTTTGATGGAGAATTGGATTTAGTTCATGAAAATGACATGGTGGTGGGGATGTTAAACATCCAGCACCACTGCTCCAATCAAATTCAGAGTCCCATAACTCTCTTGGGGGGGGGAATGGGGAGACCCTATACAATTTGGGACTTGAAGGATATCCTTCTTCAATATAGACCTGCCTACATGCTAACAGTTAGCTGGGGGGCCCTCATGGTACTGCAGCCATCTCTGATGGGAGGGCCTTCTAGATGGTGGCACCCTGGCTATGGAGCCTGTCTCTTCTGCAGTACAACTGATGCAAATTCTTATAAACTGTAACTGCCAGCAGAAGACATGCCTTTTCATTCAGGCATTTGATGAACATCAATGTCCAAAACCTCTTGGTTTATTACTCCGTTAGTTTTCTGGCTATTCGTAAACTGATATATATTACTTTTTATTATATGTGCTTTTTTTGTATGCTTTTTATGCACCTTGCTATGATATTGCAGCTGCAGTGAAGAGCAAATTTTTAAAAATGTTTCAAATAAATACATAAATAAACCAATCTCCCATGTCATGTGTGGAGTCACCCTCAGTCCTTAGCTTTGCCAAATGCATTCATCAAATTTTATACACTACTATATTAAGCAGTCTTAGGGAAAAGATGACACACAAGTAAGATTTCCTTAAAGGGTGTGCTGGCTGGGGCTGATGGGAGCTGTAGTCTTAACACATCTGGAGGGCACCTGGTTATTGACGACTTACCGGTACTTAAAGAGGGTTGCAGGCCTTTGATTCCAAATCTTAGGCTTAACATCTGTTTCGGAAAAGTTGTGCACCTGCACCCCCCCCCCAAGGGGAAGGCTGGAAGAGAGGGTTTGGGATGCGTCTATGCTGTCAGTTCTTACTATGGGGGGTGGGAAACTTCTGGCTGGTTTAATATGCATCATTTGTAAGTCCATTTTCTTAAAACACCCTCAGGATATATTTTATAGCAGCCAAAAACAACTGGAGACTTTCAAAATCTGTTACAAATATACCAGATTGTTAGTAGCCTTATTGCTCTTACAGAATAAGAACTACAGTAGTGGTTCTTTAAGATGTATGTTCCTGGTATAAAAGATGTATAAAATATAATGCCTTTCCATTTTGTTCTCTGTGCTGGAGTTATGGGCTTGTTTTCCATTATATTTGATTTCTATTCTATTTTACTGTGTTATTGTGGTCCCTTCCAACTCCACAATTCTATGATTTACTGATGTAAAAACCAGCCTATTGGTGAAGGGTGATATTCAAAGTCTTAAGCAAGGGAGCACTTTTTGTTGGACCGTCTAAGGTCCAATTCTTAATATTAAAAGAGCAAAGTGATTGCTGTTCTCCCAGTGATCTGTCCCACTATGTGCAAATTTAGAAATCATGTGGTAAGAACCAAAACATTGGGACCTGCTCTTCAACTGGTGACTGGAGACACAGTGGCTCTTCCCATGCAATCCTACCCACTCACCTACCCCAATTGTCTGCCTGCTTTATAGTGAAGCAGCGTGGAATAAGGCCATGGAAGATGGGAAATCACACTACTGCCATAACATAAAAATTGTCCCTCATCTTTATAGTACTGGGAGCAAGCTTCTAAATTCCTCTTCAAGTGCTGTTATGTAAACATAATGGGGGAAATGTGTTTTAAACAATTTGACTGGCGAAGAACGCTTATATCACTGATGGCCATACAGCTGTCAACGTTTCCACAAGTCAAGTCCAAAGTTTGTCTCGTCCCTCCACCAAATGCCTTGGATTTGTTTTTTCTCTAGAATTTAGCTACGAAGCATGCAGCAGCACATTGTTGAAGAGAAAGGTGCAACTCACATTCACAAGTCTTTCTGATCTTGGGCAGCTATGCAACAAACGTCCTTTGGTACTTGCAGTACCTATCCTACAGATTGGCAGCCTATAATGTAGTCTGCTGTCAGAATTTCACAGTAAATGATCCAACAGACAGCTTCAGTCTTGCTTTCCTTATGCTCCATATTCCCAGCTATGTTTTCTGCTTGCTGTCTTGCAAGTCAAATTAGAGAATCTTAAGAACTCCCTCCACCACTACCATTGCTGGTAAGAGGCATGTGCATTCTAAAGCAATACAGCCTAGTGTACTGAAAATTGTCCTGCAGGGTGGGTTTCAGCAACTTGGAAAAAGAAAATGAAGAACAATTGTCAGCATGATTAAGAATAATGTGTTTATGAATTGTTTTCTGGAGAGTTTCACAATCTTTAAAATCCTCTGTAACAGACCCTCCTTTTTGAAGAATTTGCAGGTCACATCCTCTCTCTTTACCAATGGCATCCATCCACAGATTACACAAGCCATGTCAGTGAAATGACTCTTGGTTCTGGAAAGTCTGCAGAATCAAGCAAACTTTCATAGTTCTGGCAGAACATTTAATGCGATAGTTGTTACAGTTCTGCTTCTAACCTAACAGGGGCAGACAGAAAGGTGTGAGCACCTAATTGGGAAGAACAAGCAAAAGGTAAATCTCCATTGCTTTTGTATGGTTAGATATTCTCCAAGTGACACCACTCACCTTAGGGGTACAAAAAAAAAGTTAAACATGAGTGTAGTCTCAGATGAAATGAAAAGAAAACAATTTGGATTACTTCAACAGGTTTGCACACTGAAAGACACGCTGATAATGACATCAAAACTCATGGCACCCTTTGTTCCAGCCTCTCAAGCCCTAGTTGCCCTCTCTAAAAACATACTGCTTAGTGTAATGAAATATCGATACCTATTAAAAACAAACTGAAGTGGTGTCGGGGGTTCAGAATCTCAAGAACAAGGGTCTTCCTGGACCATTTCTTTGAAGTTTTCAGAGACATCAAAAGAATGCACTCACTATCAACATCATTAGTGAGGCCAGAAGATGTTTTTAATACTCTAGCATGCACAGAAAATGCATCACAGAATCCCCAATAGGCTTTGTCCCATTTTTATTCCTTTACAAGATTAAATACAAAATGCCTCAGTGTGATGATTCATAGGATTGGGTTATAATTTGTAAGTAGCTCTCTGGGCTAAATGCTTGCAGAGCAAACTTGTAGTGAGCGCTAGTGGGTGAGCAGCCACCCAGGGTCTGAATCTCTCAGGGGAGGCCTGAACAACCCATCAAAGTGAACACAGGCTATCCATCATGTACTTTGCCCTGCCAGGCTCTTGATAACCACACTGTTTTCACAATCTGAATACTAGCTGCTGGAGAGCACAAGTGGGGACTGTGCTATTGTGCTTATGTCCTGCTTGTGGGTTTCCCATAGGCATCAGGTTGGCCGCTATGAGAACAGGATGCTGAACTGGGTCAGCCTTTGGTCTAATCCAACCTGTCTCTTCTTAATTATACTAATAATACTTTGCATATGAAGCACTTTGTGCACTCATAAGAGCTATACAAACACATTATATCCTGTTTTAATCCTTACAAGAACCCTTTAAGGTAGGTCAGCCTTCTTACCCCCCCCATATTACATGGGCTGAGAGTGAGTGGCTTGATTAAGCCCACCTAGAGAGTTCATGGCAGAGTCTGGATTCAAACATGGTACTTCCTCTTTTCCAGCTCAGTCTCTTAGCAAACAGTGTGAATAATATGTCCACACAAAAGGTGATCAGTGAGAATCTGGGCATGACCATGATGTCTCAAACTCAGTCACAGTGAATGACTAGTAGTGTAAGCAATGTAATGCAAAGCAGAGAGGTCTACTTAATACATTGCTTTAATGTGTTAAAGGGTCCTGGGGGGTGGGTTGATCAGAAAAATGGGGGTGAAAAAGGCTTCACAATCTATGTATGAGAAAGAGACCCTGTGGAAATTAAAGATTTCTTCTACTGGTTTTGCCCAGCACTGCCAGCTAATGCAACCAAACCAAGTAAGGAGCCACAATTCCAAAAACATCTTGAGCACCAAATCCTTGGAGGGCTCCAAGGTGGATTATGCATCACTCACATTACATTAGCACCAGAACTGAATGAAAGAAGGATGAGAAGAGAATAAATCAGCTATAATCAATATCTTAGGTTTTAAATTTCCTATGCCTTACTTTCTCCTTGGATGAGGATGGAACACTTAAAAGTGGTGTGAGAATACTTTACAGACAAAGGGTCAAAGAGGAGGTCTGCTTAACCTTGCACTCGTATTTCCTTCCAAGTTCCTTTTATTAATCCTCCAAACAATCATTAGAAAATAAGCAGGCCCCTCACAATGAACTCTACACACAAGCATGCCCTTTAAAATCCAGAAGCACACCTGAGCACAATCTTTCCCCAGAAGCCTGGAGCCTGGGACCATCTCAGGTCACCTTCAAGAACTGGCATGTTCAATTCGCACACCTGTGCAACATGAGGTTGGGGGTGGGGGAAGTAAAGTGCTCTTTCTAAGCTTAGCTTCTCACATTGCCTCTCACCAGGCTCTACAATTTTTCCTGCTAAGCTCCTGTCCTCATCATTAGCAATCTAATTGGCTTCCTCTCTGAACCAGGCACACTTCCCTGAAATCTGATGCCACTATTCTCATTTACTAATGCTGCATTAAAGCAAATGTTCTGGGCTGGGTACATCTTAAGCACACACTTCATTCTAAAACACACACATATGAAGAGGTATAGCAATTTAGCCAATTAAATAATGATTATATTCTAATTTATGATTAGATGTATTGAGATGTAAGAGGTCTCATACTCCTGCCCTCTTTTTCCTTGTCTTCCACTTCCTCTTTCACGTCAATCTATTCCTTGATTTAAATGGCATGTGATACTCTCAAAAGAGTATCTCACTGCTAACTTACATTTCCTTTTTTAAAAATGTAAATCCAGTGTAAGGTGACAAGCAACATTACAAGCACATATGAACCAACATCACAATGCCTAGCCAAACATTTTCAGCAACACACAGCTACATTTTTCATGTCATCTTTACATCGTGTTTGAAGAAGGTAAATTATTCCATTAAACTTTATAATACTTAACACTGAATCCTAAGATATCAAGGTGGTAGAAAATTATATTCCCACTAATGGCAGCTCTTCAAAATGTATTGCCTTTATGTGGTGCAGTGAAGTAATAAAAAATGCATTACAATTTTAATAGGCACAAAAAGTAGGTCCTATTACATTTGCCTATATTATGTGAAAGAGCATTGATGGATCTCAGGTCACTTCCAGATACTCTGTTTTCATTGAGCATTCATTTTGTTTCTAGGAATATCAGATAAAGTTGCATCAAGTAAGCATCATCCCACATTTTCCAGTACACTTTTTATATAGTTCAGTCCTACTCTTCATGTGTGGCAACTTTTTCTCTGAATCATGAGAGTTAATTGAAAGAGCAGGACTGATAGTGCAAATGCAGGCTATTGAGTAAAATATCCTGCCTTGAAGTGGACTAGAATTATTGTCTTTAGTTGCATTCCATCCTCTGTATATATTTTTTAAGCGCGCCACTGAGAGACATGCGCTGAGTGCAATGTAGATAGGCCACTTCAGGTCAATATGGAGATGTATGTATTTAGCCTGGCAAAAGCTCTACTATCAGTTGTCAGTATAGACCAGCTATTGGTGTGTTTGGGTTTCTTAAAAAAGAAATGCCACAGAATAAGCAAAAAGGAAGAGGCGTTTAGAGCTGAGAGTAAGTGATTTCTGCAGAAATCTTTTTTTGTCACATATCAGATAGAAGAGTAACAGTGATTGTTGGGTTTCAGAAGCATTGTATGGTCACAGGTATGGTCTTATTATATAAATAGCTCACTATATAATATTTCTGCATTCCTCTCCTAAGGGGGTATGTTCTTTTGATAACTGGATGCACTCAGCTTAATAGTACATTGTCCGGAAACACTCAAGTAGCTGGAAGCCTGCCATCCTTCACACATCTTTCAGAACGTCTCTTGGCTGGCAGAAGGGAATAGCAGAGCTATGACAAGGCATACACTTTAAGCAGAGGCTTAATACTGACCACAACTGAATCTTGAATCTACATACATCACACATCAACTCAAAGTGGCATACAGATGCAACAGAGATACTAAAACAGAAACAATTGAAACCTTAAAAAAAAAATCTCTACAAATAAAAGACAGGTATAACTGACCTGAAAGAAGCCATAAATACTTTAAAGCCCTTCAAGTTAAGGGCCAAAAGCCCAGGTAAAAAGGAAAGTTTTTACATGGTGCCTAAAACTAGATTATGCCAGTTGAGCCTCCCATGTGGAGTGACGTAGTCCTTGATGCTAGGCATAGCCACTGACTTGGTTGAGATCTACCTGTGTATAACTTATTTCAAATTATCCAAGTCTAATTTGGTGAATGAAACCCTGGAAGGTAGTTGCCTGATATTCTTCAAACGAGCCTCACTTTCAGGCCATCATCAAGGCATTTCTTTTGGGTTTACTGCTGAGCATCATAAGAATCACTAATCACTTTCAAAGGTTTTACCCATGTTGTTTATAGCACTTTGTATAATGCTGCAATTCTCTAAGAATCAGCCTAGACATTTCTCAATATCAATCACTAGAATGTACATTCCATTAATTAGAAGTTTAAGCCTTGTTATCTGCAAGGAGCATAGAAATTCAGGGATTTTTGCAGCAGCACCTCTAACATCTTGCTGAATTTCTTTCTCCCCATCTCCATCACTCAGATGTGTCTGCATATGGATACATGTACAAGCCAGTATAAGCTGTTGCTATGTCAACACTAACTACCCAGGAGAAGCAGGGAGGTACCAGTGGCAGCCTAAATTAGCAACATGCCCTCCTAAGCTACAGTGGAGTCATTTACTTCTGAGATGGCTGAAATAAAATAACAAACCTTTAATTAGCCGGGTGGAAATCTACAACCCTCTTTGCAATAATTCGCAGCATCTGTGCTGTAAACCAAACATGGATAAGCACACCAAAAGAGTGAAGGAAATTCAAGGGAAAACTTTGCCTTTGGGAACATGGAGGAAGGCTAGAAAAGCATGCACATAAATAATGGGTCTTGCTAATTCAAAGGCAGCCTGTCTGGAATGGGATGTTCCACCCTCACCCAGCATAAAAATCTGAAGTGGTTCCACTCCATGTTTTACACAGCAATCATGTTTGCTGTAGGCAGACTGTTGTTACACTGGAGTTTCCAGAAGCAAATAAGCGTGAACAACAGAGACATGTCTTTAAACATCTGTGTACATATGTCTGAAAGCTGTGGTAAGACTGAGGCTTCCCAATGCTTGTACTCAGATGTCTCTGAGTACACGTGTCTATTGTTCACACTTTACATGTTTGCTATGGAAAACACCGGTATATTTGCAGCAGCAATAATTCTTGTGTAAAGCATGAAGCCATTCTCATATGGGATTATTGCATCTAAACAGGATCTAGCCTCTCAAGCTGTGCAAACATTGCTAATGGGCAGGAAAAAATGGTGCCAAAACAAACAAATGAACAGAACAGCAATCAACTTGGGGAAAACTTAACAGAGTGTATAGGCTGGTAAAATTAACATATGCTACAAGAACAACTGTACACAGTTCCTTGCACTCACACCTCACTGAAGGGTTATGCATTCCAGTTCCTGCTTAAGTCTCACAATAGGAAATAAAGAGCACTCTGTCTAATGTTGATGTATTCTTTCCCAACTCCTTTAATGTTTTCATATTTTTAAGAAAATCCGAGATTTACAAACTGTCACTTGTTATATAAATAGTAAATACAATTACTTTCATCTTTGGCACAAACTCTTGAATAACATTGCCTGCCAAGAACAAATACTGCTTGTGGTCATAGATTTTCAAAATGGGAATCAAAAGGGGCACAGTGTGTTTTCGGAGACTTAGAAAAATTATGAGAATATCAATTGTCACTTACACTTTGTAAAGTTTATATCCCTCATGGCTGCATAAAAAAGAATGAAAAGGTGGTTGTGCTCTCAGGGGATGCTCTTAAGGCTTCAGTGCAACCTTCTTCAGCCTTTGGGGATTTAATGCAATATAATAATATGGGCTCCAAAATACATTTGCAGAGAAAGAACTGCTTCCATCAGCTGAAGCAGGAGAAGAAGGTAGAGGAGGCCCATCCCAGAAGACAGGATAAAAATAAGAGAGCCACACTGCAGTAGTGAGCAATCAGAAGGAGCTGTGAGTCACAAAGAGCGAGGGAATCAATATCCGCCTTAAAGGCAGTAAGCATAGAGATGTAGGGAGCCAGTTGGTTCTATTCAGAAAAGTTTGGGTGGAGTCAGTAATGAATTCCTTTGGTTCCATCCATTACAAGGTTCTGGAATGGATACTACAACACATAGTGGGCATGCACAGTGACTCCTAGTTCAAAACTGCTAGACCAGGCATCCCCAAACTCGGCCCTCCAGATGTTTTAGGATTACAATTCCCATTATCCCTGACCACTGGTCCTGTTAGCTAGGGATGATAGGAGTTGTAGTCCCAAAACATCTGGAGGGCTGAGTTTGGGGATGCCTGTCTTTGGGGGTACCCTTAGGACATACTAGGCTTTGCCTTTCATGCTACCTACAGAATGGACTTTGCAACCCTCCCACATATGCAGACTTTCTTTGCTAATTCTAAAAATCATTACAAATGCCATCTGGGTTGTACCAAATTGGGTTCCAGCTGTTGTTGAATCCACCTCCATAAAGGTCAAGATGATATGCATTGGTACTAACAGAGCTGCTTGGAAGTTGAAGAAGATTTTGGAAGATACACTGCAAGAGCCCTATTTCATATGCATTACTAATTGGGATCAGGGAGTTTTGTGTCCTTTCCCAAATGCTAGAAAAGATCTCCATACCTGGAGTTCGTAAGTGACCCACAGCTAAATGACTTTCAAGAACTTTATCAGGATCTCTGTGCATCCACCTTCACCAATATACACATACAGGAAATATGGTTTCTTATCTTTCCAGCCCTTTAATTTTCTTGTTAACTCAGTTGCTACTTCTCTTTTCCAGCAAACAAGCCCTACTCACAGAAGCAGACACGGCTGTTTCTGCTGAATCAACTGAACAAATGAAACCACTACTGATGAACTATAGCCAAACAGTATTGATTTCTTCTAAAAGCACTCATTTTAGGAGGCCTGGCATAATGTAAAATATATACATTATTTTGATGGGCTTTCTGGAGTGGGAAAACATATGAAATAACAGCAAGAGTTCAGATAAACAAAGAAGGTAGAAAGGTGGCATGATATAATTTACACTTCATCAGTGAGATGCTAATTGTTAGTGACTGAAATATGACAGTGCCTCATTTTTTACTATTTTATTTTCTTGTTTTATGAAGTTTGCATTTTTAACTTCTACATGTGATACTCAGCTACATTTTATTGAAGAAGGCATTTATGATTTATATTGTGTATGTTTTCTGCTCATGTTTTTATTATACAGGACTTACTCAGTTTTTATTATGCATATGTGTATTTGTGTGTGTGTAAAAATGTACAACACATACTGCATGTGCATAGGGAGAATAAACATTCTGTATGTAATACATAAAGCATCTCAAGTTCCTATGTATTTAGGAAGAAAATCTGTGAGCTTATATTGAACAACAGGAAAATAACACTGAGGTCACAATCCAACAGACAGTTAAAGTACGCTTTAACCCTAGTAGGTTGAATCAAATGTTAGTCATACTAACTTTAGTTGGTGTTTACCTTTAAAGCCCTACACAACTTTGGCTCTGACTAACTTGGGTACATTAATCTCAATGGGTCTACTCTGTGTAAAGCTTAGTTGGTTATAATATGTTGATTTTAATATGCTTAAGCATGTTTCAATATATACTGATACTCAATATATAGATAAGGGTAGGGAAATATCGAGTTAGAAAGGGTAATAAACCTGGAGCAGACATACAAGCAGAGTGAAGGAATAGAGGCATTTATGTTCTGCATTACCTAACATTTAATATCTGGCCAACAAAGGCCGGCTATGGTCACTTCCCAGGGGCACGTATGTCTTCTTTCCTCCACAGTGCAGTACACATAGTAATGAGGTTTCTTTATGGCTTAAAATATTTCTTTTGCAGCAGGATAAAGAATTATATTTACTGAGTCCTTGTGACCTCTGCTTATTGATCCAGCAGGTTGAACAAACATTCTAACATGAAAGACCCACAAATCAATGGTTTGTTTTCACAACTCTTGCAACAAACTGTGCCCTATGCTGAGATACAAAGGTAAGAGGTGGAACTTTGCATTGAGTATAGACAGGAAGTAGCTGGCATCTGTTCTGGTCAAGGGGTAAATTAATTCGAATATCAGGATCAAATTATTCACCTTCTCACCCAATCCCACTGAAAATCTTTAGTATATGATGGAATAAAGTAATCCTTAACTACTGGTACAGATTGCTAGTAATTGAGAAGCTGAGACCTCTTTAAAATGTAACTTCAGCAGAGGCCATGTGGAGTGTATCTAAACCACTGGCATCCAAACCACAACTATTAGACTGTGCCCACTGAGATGCTCCAGATGTAGAACTATGACATTGTGTGAAGGTTACTCTCTTCACAGAGAGGCACAGGTAAGTGATACCAATAGTTTAAACCAGGGTTTCCCAACCTTTGGTCTTCAGCTGTTTTTGGACTACAACTCCCATCATCCCTAGCTAGCAGGACCAGTAGTTTAGGGATTTTCCAAGTTTTGTTTTTTGTTATTGTTTTGGCAGGAGATAGCCACTCCAAGCAGCTGAAAAGCCTGGCTGCCTCTTTGACTGTCACTTGCTAATTTCAGATAGGGCCATGAAAGTCCCTTGGAGAGACAGCAGGTGATACATGCCATTCGTCCCAGGGACACTGTATGAAAATAAAGCTGGCTCCCCATTCTGTATAAGGTTCCTGGGAGGGAGGGAACATCATCACATGCTACTGCTCTCAGGGACATTTGCAAACCTATTTGAATGCATATGTAGCAACAGCAGAACTTTCTTGCTCCATGAGTGGCTATTAGCCACAAACACCCACAAACACAGGTCCTGCCCTTGTTTGTTTGGTTTTTTTTCCTGATATTGCAAGTTTTCAAAAGAACTCTCACCATGAACCCTTTCCCCACCAACACAAACATCTTTCTCCTGAACTTTAAGAGATTTCTTTACACCACCAGACCACCCTGAATGCAACTGTAAAAATTTGTCTGCATTCAATACTAACAGCACCAATTGTTTCATTCACACACAACTGGAGTGACTTTCCTGGTGATGTGTGTCAAGAGAAATTTTAAAACATTCCCATTTTCCCTGGCATTCGATAGCTGAAATGTACAGTTTCTGGCAACTCTGAAATCACTGGCTAAGAGACTGTTTTTAACTGTTTTTATAATGCTTTTTAAAAATAGTAAGAATAAGACTAGATGTGTTTGTTGCCCTGGGCTCTTTTGGGAGGAAGGGTGAGATATAAATTGATTGAATGAATTAATAAATTGCATTATCCTTAGCTAAGGAGTGGTAAGCAATCAATTCTCCCTATTCAGAATGTTCCAGAATAGTCCTGATAAGTCTTGATAAGAAGCAGTTGTCTAGCATTTAGTTCCCATAGAAACACATCACCAGAATATTAGCGACCATCAACACTCTTGTCAAGTCCAAGACTCTTTGCCTCAGGGCAGCCCACACTTGCAGAATTCTGACAGGAAACCCACAGATTATATATGACCCCTTATTCTCCATTCTATACTTACAAACACAGGTACCGTTTTTAAAATGTGTGGTCTATGTACAAAACAACTGAATCAATATAAACATTAATTCTTAAGTTAATTCCTCTTCCAAGCCTTTCCACATAAGAATAATTGTTGTTTTTTATTGTTTTTTGCAATAAATTACATCCAATACTGCTTACAAAAGCAACAATCAATAAAGCACTTTATAAATAAGAAAGGTGAAAACATCTACAATTAGAACAAAGTAACAGTGCCAGTGATAACAGACAGTTTAAATCAGGGTGCTGTTGTTTTAAAAAAGTAGTGTATTATATATTCAATGCTTGTTTGAACAACTACATCTTCACAAGCCTTCTAAACTCAGGAAGAGAAGGAATCTGACAGGTTTTCCCAAGGTGGCCATCCCAAAGTTTTGGCACCATCACCTAAAACAGTTCTGTTTCTTGGACCCATCCAGTAGTGAAGGAACAGGAAGTACCGGTAACTTCCCTAAAGCTAAAGTAAGTTCTCCTTAAAGCTTAGGCAAGTTTATATAGGACAGAGTGGTTATTGATATACCCCAATCCTAGACCATTAAGAACCTTAAAGGTCCACTCTAGTACCTTAAACTGAGACCGAAAACAAATGGGTAGCATGTGTAGATGGTTCAAGTTTAACATCAAATACTCCAACTGTTCAGCTCCAGTCAAAGCTTTGGCAGCTGAATTCTGGACCAATTGTCTTTTCTGAGCTACAGAAAGCACCATAGCCAGTAGAAAGCATCATAGCAATCCAAATTTAACTGAGCATGAATGACTAGAAAACCAGCCTGATGTGGAGGTGCTGCCACCCGAAAAATATAAAGGGAGAGCCCTGGATCCAGGAGCAGTGTTTCAGAACAGGGTAAAAACCCACTTACTGATCAGCTGAACCCATCTCCAACTACATCCATCTTTCATTTTCAGCTAGCTTGCCCTGATCTGCTTCTGAAGTGACAAGAGGTTATTAGCTCCCTGCCTCTTTAGGATCAGAAGATGGAAAATGGAGATAGAGCTGTAAGCCATCAGTATACTGATGAAATTCCAGACAACATCTCTGAATGTCCTCACAACAGTCCCATGCAGATGTTAGAAACCAAAGGAGAAAGCCTGGAAACTTGTGGTATCCCACAGGCCAAAGGCCATTGGGTAGAACTACAATATCCCATCAACCAGTTTCTGGACAATAAACAGGATTGCACTTCCCCTGTTAGTGGACATTAGGGTAGCCAAGGTTGCTTCTGTTTCAAAAACTGGAGCAGAAGCAAGACTAAATTTCATCTAAGTTATCAAGTTCACTTAGGAATGAATGAGGTGAACACCTTGTCCAAATAAGGTAGGCCTGACATGGGGAAGTAATTATTTATATCACCTGGATCCAGATTAGTTTTCTTCAGAAGGGATCTCACAGCAATCTTGTATGCTTAAAGGAGCTATACCCTTTCCCAGGGAAGCAGTGACAAGACCACCCCTGAGACCCACAAAGACAAGCTGTCTATATGATTTTCTAGTTCCTACAAACATTATCTGACAGACGTTTATATGCCAAGCTTTTCAGATCATTTAAATTCCTTCCTTTCTCACACACGGATGCTGTTTTATGGGATAACCTGCAGTTGAAAACTGAAAACAGACTATTGATGTGGAAAGAATGGATGGAAATAGGAATTGTTTTGCTCTCACACTTAATTAGCCAAAATCATTTTGCACTTTTCTCATGCAAGCAGTAGCCATTTGTTATTCATGGCATGGTGTAGCTTTCTTCTCCCTGAGCTTTCTGGGGAGCTTCTTCTAGTGCGCTCAATTCCCAAAAAACTTCCCCCAGAGACAAACAAGTTTGTCGATACCCTTGAACTGAAAACTAGACTCCCAGTATAAAATATTCACAACAGGCTTTGAAATAAGGAACTAGGCACCCCATTGAACATAAATAAAAGTATCTAACTGGGTTGTATTGTCTGATCATTCAGTAGAATATCATGACTGTTATCACAGAAGAACATAAGAAACTGTGATTGCAGGTTAGACTAGTGATTCATTCAGCAGCATATCCCACACTGTGGGAACCCAGGTGATGCCTGGAAATTACAAACAAAGCATTGCACATTGTTAGCTCCAACAATCACATTCATTTTGCATGTGTCTTGCCTGTATCATATATGTTTCCCCTTATGATCTGCATGCCCTTTGCATTTATCTGTCCTTATAAAAACTGCTTACTCTGTTGACCCTAAGTTTTATTGGATGACCGCAAGTTTTTGGACTTTGAGAGATCTTTCCCAATTTATAATCTCAGCATAAGTCACAGTACATCTACTATGACTGGCTGGCCTTACTAGCCAAACCAAAAACTTTGCCCCCCCCCCCCACTAAACCTAATCTGGCCCTGTACAGTAGTGACGTCCAAGCATTCCTCACAGAAAAGACTTGCAGTTGCTTGGCAGTTAGGGTACCCTGACTCAAGCTGCCCCAGCTGGCCAAAGGAAGGTTGAAAGGGAGCTTCCCACTTTGGTCACTTCTTGGTCAATATACCCTTGGAACCACAGGAATGAAGTGACCCAGCAGCCCTTAGCCTTCCTCCCAGACTTTAAGCTAGGGAGTGGATGAAGGTCACTGCACAACTGCTAGGCTGAGCTCTCCAAGGCTGGGAAGAACCAGGGAATGGCAATATGCTTACCATGGTTAAGAAGAATATGGAACACTGATGGTGCTGTACTTACTGTCTGACCAGTTATTTTTAGGCTTCTGTGATGGGCACCCACTACAGAAAAGGTAGTATAGGCAGCTGTTTTGGAATACAGAAGGAAGAGATATAGAAACCTGAGCAATGAGACAAAATGTCAGTTGATGTGGAGTGAAACATTTGTTAAAGCAGACTGTGGGTGGCATTTTTAAGTTTGGGGATGCATAAAAGACTTAAATGAATATGGAGGGAACAGGAAAAGGGTGGAAGAATGAATAAATGCAATGGGGAGACTGACAGTGAGAAATGGCAGGACAAAAGAATTATACCATATAGGAGACAGATCTGCCTCCCTCCTAACCTTGCTTGCTCAATAGTAAATTCACAAGGGCTATTGAATAGGAACTACAGGTAAATGGACATGGCCCAATCATGTCTGAGGCAGTGGAGTGTGGGTGTGAAAGCAACTGCTGAAACTGTATTTTTTTAAAAAATAACACCAACAGAAACAAAGGGCAGAAGGAATCACTGTAGTTCATACATTGTCAAAAGTTCTTAAATTAAACACTGTACTTGTGGTCTAAAGTTGACATATGCATCAATTTAAAAAATGCAACTGAATAATATCCCTGGGCTCTTAATATTTTCTTGGAAATATTCAGCAGCAGCATTTCCTAAGGCTTTTATAAGTAGCTTATGTGGCAGCTCTGGAGAAACCAACTTTTCCTCCTGGAGTCAAACATTGGCTTCTTTAGCAGCTTGGCTGAACTAGGAGCCGAAGAGATGGTTACATAAAATAGGCTAACAGGGTTGGGCTAATTTTCAGGTTGCTCAATGTGTCTTATTTCCAGGTTAATGTGCATAGAACTGCAGCCGTCATTTCTTTGCTGTTCTCTCCTAGTATGACCTCTCATTTCTCTGCCTCTCTTTGCTAAAATAATCCATTAAAGCATAGGCTAGTGCACATCCAGGGTAATAACTGTATTATAGATATATGAAATTTGCATTTCCGAGTGATCTTGATATTTACTTCAGAATGCTGAAAGCTATATTCTTTTTTATAAAGGTTTAGAACAAATGTTTGTTAGACCAATACAGCTGACATGATGGAGTATACAGTACTTAAAACAACTATATGATGATTTTTGTTCTTTATAAATATTGTCCCTCAACATTGTCACATTTCCGATATCACTTCATTTCAACTCCATTCCCCCCATGTCCTCTCTACATATATTCAAAATAATCAATAAAAAAAGAAACAAAACACTAGAAGGGTAAGCATTCCTAATTTTCTGTAAGTAAAATGTTTGGAATACTTTGCAAGTGTCTGGGAGCTGACAAGGAGAACAGGTCATTCGCAGATCAGAGAAATACAGTGAAACACCAGCTAACTCACAGGTAGTTTCTTTATTAAGGGAGCAAATCAAGTAACAAATGGTTGCTTCTGATGAAGCAGTTGTCCATACTGGCTTGGAACTCCTCCTCCACTCCCTATCCCTCTGTCTATGGCAAGCCCCAAGGGACCCTCTCTGTTGCTTCCTGGCTCGGTAACATGCATTTAGGTGAGAGTTTTGGGATGTGGAGGTGGGGGTTTGCAAGCTGTTAGCAGAGAAGCTGTCAGGGTGGCTCTGTGGTGGATCTAACAAGTCTGATTCCTGTCTCTGCCCTGTGCTGGGGCACCTGCCTGTTTCCTCCTCTTCCTCATCCTCCAAGCTCCCAGCCTCCAGTACTTCCCAGCTCTTCCCCTCCTCTGGGGTGTGGCTGGTTTCCCACCAGCAGAAGACAGGATCTAAATCCTCTCCCTCTGTGCTTCCCCTGGGGGGCTCTTGGTCAGGTGGCTTCCACCACCACTCCTCATCCAGCCAGTCCCTGACATCAAGCAATAGAAGAATATACTTTTTTGTAAAACTGATATCTAAAGTAAAATTCTGTTTGGTGTAATCAAACAAGTTTCTCCACAAGTTACCCCATCAAAGGAAAACCTACCATGCCTTTTTGTAAAAGAAAACATGTCAATGCCTTTGCCCTCACAAGGGGTAATGATAAACTTCTGCACAGACTTCCTTAGGTAACATTCAAGACCATCCAATCACACCTGTGCTGAACTGGACTGGACTCCTACTGAGACTGAAAAGGTTGAAGATACCTGGTCTGCTCTAAACTGCCAGTAGTTTTCCAGGGTTTTAGATAGGGGACAGTCCCAGCCCTGCTTGGAGATGCTGGGAATTGAACTGGGACCTTCTGTACACAAGTCAGATGCTCTACCACTGAGCTACCATCCTTACCCTGGGAAGGAACACAAGCAGTCTCTAAAACCAGGGAAACATCCCAGTATCCCCAAATCAGAAATACAGAATTGTACCACAATTAAAAGCATAAACCATGTCACAGGTCTGCTGAATGCATGCACACAGGCAAGAGCAAGCAATTGCGTTGCTTGAAGAGTGTCTTGCTTTTGCTTTGTGCTTAGCCCATATAGTCACTCAGCCGGATCTTCTTTTCCCTCTGTTCTGACTGACACCATCTGCCCACCCACACTATGCCTTTCAGGGAGCAATTTTCCTAAATAAGAAACTGTCCAATTAAATCCACCCATACAAAGAGGCACATTTTATGAACCCAGCCATGAAATCCATTTTGCTTTTCAGACCGCTATGTCAGAAACACCACATCACGTTTAATAAACTTCTCCGAGTAAGCGTGCTGATAACTAAACAATGTGACATTTCTAACAGTAAGAAGACAGAAAACCAGAAGTAATTACATTAAAAAAAAAAAATCAAGGGAGGAGGAAAACATAGAAATAGAGAGTGGTGGAGAGAGCTCATTTTAAGGGAAGCATTTTTAAAGTTCTGATCAAGCATTCCCCGGGGGGGGGGGAACCTCCAAAGACCCCAAGTGTCCTTGTGTCAAGTTTCCACTTCCCTTTCTACTAACTTCATCCTGACATTATTACAACAGCTGAACAGAGCAGGAAGGTGTCAAAGTAGAAGGGTTTTCTTTAAGACTATTCAGCCATTCTTAGATATTGTCAGATAGAAAGTTATCACTACCTTTAAAAGGGTAGGTATTTTTTTAGGTGTATCTAGGAGCACTACTGTGATTCATTAGTTTAGATTCATGTTTATTTTTTTAATGAGAGGAACAAAAAGTGTGAGATACTTCTATCATAGGCATTGTGAGGTTGTGAGGGAGAAATAGGCAGATAGAGAGATGTGGGAGAAAGAAGGGGGGTAATCACTTACCATACTTCTCTTGCATAGTGTAGGTGCACTGTTTTTGTGTCAGCATCACGTAGATAGGTTCTTCATCTATTTATTTTTTAGTTTTTGTTGGTGGTGAGAGAGATTGGAGAGCTCAGGCCATGGTTGGTTGCATTTGGTTGATTGCAGTGAGTTTTGCTGTTATGTTGAGGGGGAGGGAGTTGTTGGGTCAAATTAGCCATGTCAATTTGTATGCTGTTGGGGGCTTATATTGTTGTCTTTTGGGGCTGTGTATGTACAAGGGTGAAGGCATCCACTTTTGTTTGTCCTCGTGTTAATTGCAATTTGTTGGTTAACTTTTCTAGTACGACTGTTTCCCATATGGTTTATTAACTGAGCAGCATAAACAGTCCTCCTGGTGAATGGGAAAAAATATCTGGTATTATGGCACATATTATTAACTTCAGCAATGTATTTCATTTAACATAGTCATTTCAGGGACTTCGGGATATTGGAAGGTGTCTGACTGAAGTAAGACCATATTTCAATCAATAGGGCTTATGTTTCCCCCATTATTTTAATAGTTGTGCATCAAGCTCTGCCCACACGCATTTGCAATTAGAGCAACATGTTTGATAGTGCAACAGATTTTGTGCCAGCAGGCAGACTATGGGGAGTCAATGATGGAAGGCAAGTTTTAAAAAAAACTAAAAAAACTTTTGATGCTCTGCTGCAATATTGCTATATATAAGTTTTTGAATGTTTGCATTCATTCAGATTATAGTCCTAAATAAGTGTTGTAAAAGACTTCAGAAGACGGTCAGTTATGAAGGCTTTGGCAATTTCCCTGCATGCTCTGTAAGTTGCTAGTTTAACTGACTTGTGGCTGAACGTCTCCAAGCTTAAGTGCCTGAACTCAGCAAACTTCCAAAGCACCTGAGCTCTTGCTGAGAATTCTAGGGTGATTAGGCAAAATGGTGATTGCATTATACTAAGTCAGTATTATACTAAGTCAGAATACTAAGCTGTTCTGTCCAGCTCAGTATTGTCTGCACTGACAAACAGCAGCTCTCCGGGGTTTGAGAATAACTATAGTTTGTGTTTAGGGAGGAAGGAGCTTAGCCGCAAGCCCTATTTTGGATGGCATGTTAAACCAAATGTTGACTTAGCTTAGCACACACAAAAAACAGCAACAACAGAGGAGCAAAGGATCTATAAATACCTCTCCAGGTTCCCTTACATTTGTTAAGCCATAATATGGCTTGCCATGTCATACAAACAAGGCTTGTGCCTCCAATGCTTTCATCCATAAACATAATTAACAGACCCACCCAATCTTCCAGACTTTTCTGCTAGACACTGTTGTAAATAAAAATATGCCCTTTTCCCTTATGGGGTATCCAAGAGCCCATATATAGAGTCCTTACATAGGTTCCCTATTGGTAGGAGAAAATAACAGAGGCCAACCAGAGAATATTGAGAAGCAAAGCAGCTAGTAAGCTTGATCTTTATTAATCTGTTGCAACAGGGTGCTCCCCTCACACGCAGGAGAGGAAGAGGCCCCCAAAAATGCTATGCAAGGGCTTATAAAGACTTTTGAAATTCCCATCCTCTAGATCAAGACCACCCCCAGAAACATTATGCATTCATCACAGAAGGGGTGTAACCTAAGACCACCCCTCAGGTAAGGCGGTCTAAAACAGAACATTTGCATGTTGTTTTCTCCTGTCGCTTTGCTTATTTCCTGTCTGGCAGGTTACTTGATTGGATTTCTTGGGGAGCCTTGGCAGTCTTTTGTAATGATAAGGCTCACACCCTTATTCAAACACAGATTAAGACAGGATTTGTGAAGGAAGAGACAATGGGGAGGCTTTTCCATTTTTACCATGCAGAGAAACATTTGCTCAGTTTAGGAATCAAAATGGTTCCAGGTTGGCTTTCCTGTGCTGATCTATGTACGTGTGGTTATGAACGTTGCCATATATCTAAAACCATAAAATTCCTATCACAACACCCCTCTTTTTTACCTTTTTCCAGAGCTGAAATAAGAGTAATTTGTAGAAAACATGGAGAAATCCAGGGTCTTAACATATTTGTGACTGAGCTGCAGCATGTGTTTCCTTGTCCTACGAAAGGTAGTAGAAGGCTGCTAGTTCCTGTCTTTGATGTTCATCATAAACCTGGAAGTTCCATCTTTAGACAATGGGGCGAGCAACTTTATCTCCATAGCCTCAACTGCCAACAACATTTCATTAGTTCAGGAAGCTCATAGGTCCTTGGCAGGCTGTTTTGGAATTTGTTGTTTTAAGCATTATTTTAATTTACAAACTTACAGCACTTCTGTGTACCTACATATATATGGAAAGCTCTTGTTTTTTGCTGGCTTTGTTTCACTTCCAAACTGAGAGGAACGTAACTACTTGAGTTTTGATAGAGGGAATAAGGGAAGTAATTTACTTTTGTTAAAGGTAGTTTTAACAGGCATAACACAGGACATTTTCTGGAACTAAGCTGGCTGAAGAACAATTAAAGGACAGAAAGGAGCCACTTTGGAGCCGATCTAGTGTAGTATCTGTTCTTGTTAGCAAGCTTTGGCTGAAGCTATTAAACAGGCAGCTGTGGTGAACATTCAAGGCTTTATTGTAAGCCTGGCAACTTTAAACATTTACTCATGTAAGTACCTGTTTGTCCTTATTATTTCTTTGTATTGCTGGCTGAGATTAAATAGTTCATATAGCACTCTTCACACAGGAAGAGAAACACAGAAGGTTCCTTCCATGAGCAAGAGGTCAAAACTAGATTGGAAGAAGCATTATTTTCTGAATTACCAATAAAAATAAAAAGTGATCACAGTGAAAGGGAAATGTAGGTATTTATTATTTGTAAAAGGGAAGAAATAAATAAATAAATTCATAGCTGCAGGCAGCTTAACAAATATTTCTACTTCAGTACATGCTGGTGGCAATTTATTTTCCCAGCATGACCCCTTAGTTTTAATAACCTGATGTCTCAGAAGCATTTATTTTCCCAACTCCATGTGCCACTTCAAACTATGGCAAACTGTTTGACCACAGGAAACCTGTAAAACAAGTTCGGACACTCAAAAGCTACAGACATGAAGAAAAGAAGTATATTCACCACTACTAAACACTCTTACAGAAACTGACAAAAAAAATGTATCAGAATTTATTATCATGAATTAAACCACAAACAACCATCTGCTTAGTTTTAACAAAAGAACAATGGGTGACTCACCATATTAACCTTTTCACTCCACCAAGTGTGGTGGTGATGGGGAATCCACAGGTGACTCAACATGCTAGTAGCTTTGATAACATAAAAAACCCATTAAGTAGTAGTCCAAGTTTAGTTTTGCCAGCTGAAACGGCATGCAAGAATATGAAGAACATAATTCTGTACCATGCTGCAACTAGGTCTAGACTACCTTCAGCCCATTTCAGGCCTGGCACAATTTAGGGTGGGCATTTGAAACAACAGTGAACTTACTGTGGGTGTCTTCTATAAACCACCAAGCCAAACCAAAGACTTGGATAATACTTTCCTAGAGCAAATGACCAAACATTCAAAAAGGAGAGATATAGTAGTCATGGGAGACTTCAATTACCCCAAAATCTGTTGGAAGTCAAACTCTGCCAAGAAGGTAAGTTCCAACAAATTCCTGAATTGCCTTACTCACCATTTCATTTTCCCAGAATGTGGAAGAAGCAACGAGGTGATCATTTATCTTGGACTCTTGGACCTGGTCCTCACTAATAGGGGGGAACTGATTGATGAAGTGGAAGTACTGGGAACATTGGGATGAAGTGTCCTCTTGAATTTCATTATACACAGGCAAAGGAAAGCCAAGTGTGGTCAGGCATGCACTCTGGACTTTAAGAAGGCTGATTTCAAAAAGCTTAAGGAACTCCTGGGTGTGAGATCCCCTGGTGAGAAATACTCAAAGAGAAAGGAGTCAGTCCAAGATGGATAGGAGTTTCTTAAAGGTGAAATACTGAAGGCACAAAGGCAGACAATGCCAACAAGAAAGAAAAGTGGGAGGCATCTAAAGAAACCAGTGTGGCTGCATAAGGACTTTACAGATGAGCTGAGATTTTAAAAGGGCACGTATAAGAAATGGAAGAAAGGGGAAATCATGAAGGAGACATATATACGAATACCCAACATTTGTGGGGAGAAGGTCAGGTGGGCCGAAGCTCAGAATGAGCTCAGACTTGCTAGAGAGGTTAAAAATAATTTTAAAAGGTTTCTTCAGCTATGTTCGAAGCAAGAAGATGATCAGGAAAGTGGTAGGTCCTCTGTGTGGAGAAATGTTATTTGGTGACAGATGTTTATTAATTAATGCCAACAAACAGTAAGAAATGGGGGGGCTAGATGCACTGGGCACAACTACAGTGCAAGTGCTGCATTTGTTTGGACAAACAAAACATGCAAATTTGTAAACTAAAGCAAAGCTGTTTAAGCAAAAGAGGAAAGAGGAAAGAATATTTTGTTCACTGAAAGCAGAATATGAACAGAGTTTCTTTAAACATTGTACTAGCAGAATAAATAGGAATCTGTATAGAATGTATGATACGTTCCTCATTGCCAGGCGTTTGATGGTCAATGAAAATTAGATGACTAAAACTCTTCTTTCACACCATAGTACAAACACAAGGACTACGAAATCAGGAGCTGAAGAGATGACAGGCGAACCAGCTGCCCACCATCTCCTCCCCCACCCACCACACATGCACACACAGAGAGCCATATTTCACCTGATTAATCCTCTCCCAGGGCAGATTAACGCTTATCTGCTCAATATCCATCTGCTTTGTGATTTCTCTAGATTGTATCCAATCCCAGGGCCCTATCTGCACCACTTCCCCCATTTGCGGATAGGAAAAGATAGGAAGCATCATGTTCTATTAGCAAAGGCAATGACAACATGTTATCACAGCTGCTTCCTCCCCACACACCCTGAATTTAGGTTACACACCGTAGAAATGTGTGAAGCAGAGAAACCTCTGTGTGTATGGGAGAGAGTGAGTGAGAGAGATAGGGAACTGACAAGGCAACACAAACTAACATTCTCACACCATTTTTAACTTTGGCTGGAATATGCTCAAGGAGTGTGTGTGTGTGTGTGTGTGTGTGTGTGTGTAATCTATACCAGTTTTCCACCAAATAGCTTGCATTTTATACACGATGCCTAATAATAATAATAATAATAATAATAATAATAATTTATTATTTATACCCCGCCCATCTGGCTGGGTTTCCCCAGCCACTCTGGGCGGCTTCCAAAAGAATATTAAAATACTATGATACATCAAACATTAAAAGCTTCCCTAAACAGGGCTGCCTTCAGATGTCTTCTAAAAGTCTGGTAGTTGTTGTTCTCTTTGACATCTGGTGGGAGGGCGTTCCACAGGGAGGGCGCCACTACCGAGAAGGCCCTCTGCCTGGTTCCCTGTAACTTGGCTTCTCGCAGTGAGGGAACCGCCAGAAGGCCCTCGGTGCTGGACCTCAGTGTCCGGGTAGAACGATGGAGGTGGAGACGCTCCTTCAGGTATACTGGACCGAGGCCGTTTAGGGCTTTAAAGGTCAGCACCAACACTTTGAATTGTGCTCGGAAACGTACTGGGAGCCAATGTAGGTCTTTCAAGACCGGTGTTATATGGTCTCGGCGGCTGTTCCCAGTCACCAGTCTGGCTGCTGCATTCTGGATTAGTTGTAGTTTCCGGGTCACCTTCAAAGGTAGCCCCACGTAGAGTGCATTGCAGTAGTCCAAGCGGGAGATAACCAGAGCATGCACCACTCTGGCGAGGCAGTCCGCGGGCAGATAGGGTCTCAACCTACGTACCAGATGGAGCTGGTACACAGCTGCCCTGGACACGGATTTAACCTGTGCCTCCATGGACAACTGTGAGTCCAAAATGACTCCCAGGCTGCGCACCTGGTCCTTCAGGGGCACGGTTACCCCATTCAGGACCAGGGAATCCCCCACACCTGCCCGCCTCCTGTCCCCCAGAAACAGTACTTCTGTCTTGTCAGGATTCAACCTCAATCTGTTTGCCGCCATCCATCCTCCAACCGCCTCCAGACACTCACACAGGACCTTCACCGCCTTCACTGGTTCTGATTTAAAGGAGAGGTAGAGCTGGGTGTCATCTGCATACTGATGAACACCCAGTCCAAACCCCCTGATGATCTCTCCCAGCGGCTTCATATAGATATTAAAAAGCATGGGGGAGAGGACAGAACCCTGAGGCACCCCACAAGTGAGAGCCCAAGGGTCTGAACACTCATCCCCCACCACCACTTTCTGAACACGGCCCAGGAGGAAGGAGCGGAACCACTGTATGACAGTGCCCCCAGCTCCCAGCCCCTCAAGACGGTCCAGAAGGATGTTATGGTCGATGGTATCAAACGCCGCTGAGAGATCCAGCAGAACTAGGAAACAGCTCTCACCTTTGTCCCTAGCCCGCCGGAGATCATCAACCAGTGCGACCAAGGCAGTTTCAGTCCCGTGATGAGGCCTGAATCCCGATTGGAAGGGATCCAAATGGTCCGCTTCTTCCAGGCGTGCCTGGAGTTGTTCAGCAACCACTCGCTCAATCACCTTGCCCAGGAATGGAAGATTTGAGACTGGGCGATAGTTGGCCATCGTGGCCGCATCTAAAGATGGTTTTTTAAGAAGCGGTTTAATAACCGCCTCTTTCAGCGGGTCTGGGAAGGCTCCCTCACGGAGGGAAGCATTCACCACCCCACGAAGCCCATCGCCCAGCCCTTCCCGGCTAGCTTTTATAAGCCAGGATGGGCAAGGATCAAGGAGACAGGTGGTTGGTTTCACTCGTCCAAGCAGCCTGTCCACATCCTCGGAGGTAACAGATTGGAATTGATCCCACACAATTTGACTAGACAGGACTCTAGCACTCCCCCGCCCCGGCCCTGCTCCCACGGTGGCGTCTACCTCTTCCCGAATCTGAGCGACTTTATCTGCAAAAAACTTTGCAAAATCATTGCAGGAGATCATGTGGCCCGTATTGGGCCCCGATGTAGCAGGTGGTTCCGCTAAATTGCGGACCACCTGAAAAAGTCTCCTGGTGCTGTTTTCTGCAGATGCAATAGAGGCGGCGAAGAAAGCCTTCTTCGCCGTCGCTACCGCCACTTGGTAGGCTCGACACATAATTATTTGACTATACTGGGGATCTGTTCCAGTCCTTTTGAGCCCCTTGGCTGCAAATGAAGCAACCACAGTAGAAGCAAACGCAAACTGGCAGGGTGTAAAATTGGTTTGGGGCTCATGTCTTTAAATGCATCCTGACCAAAAACAAAACAAAATACTCCCCATGTGAAATATTGTGGAGAACTTTAGCCTAAGGTCAATGGGATTATTTGCTATATAATTTCACAGAGATAAAGTACTACCCAGATGGTGAAAATTACATGACACAGTAACAGTCCTCAGCCCATGGTTTATTAGTCCAATATTGTCAATGAAAACAACACCATTCAAAACATTTAAGGAAAAAGAGGCACATACATGCAATGGATGTTCTTATTTTGGGAGAAGCAGAGGAAAGATGGTGAGCATAATTTATTGAGACAGTCTTCTAACCAAAGCCCCTTAAAAACAATGGGAAGTTTGCAAGATCTATCATTCGCCATTTCACCTAGCTACAGCAGAGGAAAAGGAGAAATGAGATCAGGCCCACTCCATTAGTTGGCTGAGAGACCAGCAGCCATTCTCTCCCCCCACCCCCACCCCGCTCAGGCAACTATTTCCGTTCTAGCTGGTCATAACATGAGCGGCTGTGTAACTTTAAGAGTTGCTTGTTTCCCCCTTCTCTTTTTCTGTGTTGTGCCTTAGATTGAAAGCCTTTAGATATACGGTGCTTGGGAGATTCCAGGTCCAGTACTTTATATTCAGTGGGCCAGTGCAGAAGTTGCAATGGATTGTGGCAAGTGAATGTTCGTTTCAGTGCACTGAAGTTTTAGCTTTTTCACAAATTTTGAAACAGAGGTGCAACAAGTGTTGCATTGCTATACTTGCACGTGGCTATGTAAACTGTTGCAAATATTTCATTGCTAATTATTAAAAAAAACACACACATTATAGTATAGGTCCATACCAGCAGTGCTCCATCTCCAAAACAGTTTTACCAGACTGCTTAGTCTGGTAAAAAAATAACAGATGAAGAACACCTAGCAGTTGAAAAGGCAGGATATAAATTGAAGTAATTAAATGAAGAATCTCAGCATTTCTTTATCCGTTATTCAACCTGAAGAGATTCTGGTTGTGTAGATGGTGGAGTAATACCCTCTTCACTTGTTGAACTTATCTAGCACCAAATCATCTAGTACCTTCCACAGCGAAAGTACCAAGTGATCATTACTATAGCCTTCTGGGCAAAATTTGAAGCACTTGCCTTGAATTTTAAAAGCTTTAAATTGTTTGAACTCATCTCCCCTCAGTTATCATCATCATGATTTCATCTAATGGTGAACTCAGTGATAAGTGCCAACAGGACTGGAGCCAAACAGGACCACTGGGAAATAAGAGTCAGGTATCATACTTAGAGGGACCCCAAGGGTTGCAGAAGTACAAAAATAAAAAAGGAGAAAACCTAAGGGGCAGCACCTTCCAATGAGGACTGAACATGCTCAGGCTCTGTAAACATTACTGCTTACTCCAGCGCCAGTGTGCTCCCACCACTGGTGTCTGAAGCCAAGTATGCATGGTGTTAGCCACAGTCTTTATGCATCCTGTAGGTTTATTGTGTAGAGCAAGTGCAACTACAACTTGAAAGACAACTGGAGGAAGGGGCATGGATAGAACAACCTCCCTGCATTTTAAGCCACTCATGCGGACATAGCCTCAGGGGCCACAGAAATGTTGCTAGAAGTGGTGGGAAACTGGAAGGGGGAAGGGGGAATGGTGTATCCTGGGGGGGGGGGGAGCATGGCTGGCTGGCAGCCTCTAATAGAGAATTTAGCTGGTTAAGTGCCTATCATTTTGGAAACGAAAGTGGGCCACACAAAAATAAGATAACTGCTTCTACATACTTGGGGAACACCCTAAGTAGGTAGAAGTACTTAAGTTTTGAATTAAAAGAAATTGATATTTTTAAAAACCCTTTTAAAAAACCTGCCAAAAACCTGTAAGTTTGTTGAACACTGATGGCAGTAAAGCCTATACAGAGAGAATGGGGTAAAAGAGGTTTGAAGAAATCTTCAGGCAAGTGAGATTCATTATTTATAATTAAATATGCCACATAATGCAATGTTCATGTGTAAGTTGACAATGTTTAGATTGTTGGACTATGACCTAGGAGACCAAGGTTTGAATCCCCACTCGGTCATGAAGCTCACTGGGTGACCTTTGGCTGGTCACCATATCTCAGCCTAATCGACCTCACAGGGTTCTTGTGAGGATAAAATGTGGAGGAGGAGAACCATGCACATTGCCATGTGTTCCTTGGAGGGAAAAGGGGATATAGAAATATAATAAGTAAATCAATAAAATAAAGGGGAGGGATCAATGGAGGCCAAAGAAAGACAGGGAAATGAGCTGTACAAGCTCCTGACGACTTAGAGTAAGTATCATGGAGGGGAATGATTAAAGCTGAGGGAATGCCTTTTCCATCTCCAGAATCTCCAGCTACTGTAAATAGCTATAAAACACTCTAGCTTCTTCATCTGTCTACTGCTGGCTGTGCTACTGTCCTACATGAGCTCCTTTTAAATGGAGGTATAGGGGCTGAACCTGACAGCTTTAGCATTATTATTATTATTATTATTATTATTATTATTACCCCATCCATCTGATTGGGTTGCCCCCGTTACCATTCTGGGCAGCAAAAACAGTTAGATGCAGTTAGACAGTGAAGCAGCCTTAGTTGTCTAGTGGATGACCAAGAGCTGAACAGGGAAGAGCATAACTTTAAAAAAAAAAAATCCACCCAAGATACATCATTCCTTACTGTGACAAAACTATTATGTTGACAAGAGCTTTATAACAAATTGTGTCCCTGTTTCTGTGGTCTTGAACCTCTGTAGAATGATTGGGAAAGCATCGGACCTTTCGGCAGCTTTTAATACCATTAGCCAGCAGTCGACAAATGAAGTAGCTATAGTCACCATGACGACCAAGAATTTAATTCTGGCAAGTCCCTTTGTTTCTGTTTTAACTTCTTGCATTTTCACTATGAAGCATCTAAAGATGGTTACAATAATAGACTGCTGCTGCCTTGTCCTGTCTTTAATCCTGCCCTGCCCATCCTTGCATTCCTGATTGACTGATTGATTGACTGACTGTCTGACTGACTGAATGGGAGAAGGCAGTGGGCAATTTCAGACCCAGGTTTTTTTAAAACCAGATTTTCCAGCTGCAAAAATTCCCTGCCAGACACCCCACACTAAAAAGAAAAGAAACCAAATGCTTACCCCTTGTGTCATTGGTGGTTTCGCCATAGGAGTCAGTAGTTCTTGTTTACTATTCAGTAACTAACAGGACAATCCAATGCCCCCTGCACCGAGGTAAATCCACAGCGAGTGGCACTGTGGTCTAAACCACAGAGCCTAGGGCTTGCTGATCAGAAGGTTGGCGGTTCGAATCCCCGCGAAGGGATGAGCTCCCGATGCTCGGTCCCTGCTCCTACCAACCTAGCAGTTCGAAAGCACATCAAAATGCAAGTAGATAAATAGCGGGAAGGTAAACGGCGTTTCCGTGCGCTGCTCTGGTTTCGCCAGAAGCGGCTTAGTCATGCTGGCCACATGACCCGGAAGCTGTATGCTGGCTCCCTCGGCTAGTAAAGTGAGATGAGCGCCGCAACCCCAGAGTTGTCTGCGACTGGGCATAACAGTCAGGGGTCCCTTTTACCTAACTAACAGGGCAATCCAATGCCCCTTGCACCAAGGTGAATCCTAACTCAGTGCCATTTTAACTGGTGTACGGGACACTGGATCATCACGAAAGTTACCTTTCTATTCCTGTTACCTCATCAAACTTCTGCTGCCAAAACTGGTGAATTTCAAACCCTGGGCTTTTCCAGTTTTCACCAAGATTGCCTGTTAAGCACAACACAGCTGGTGGCTTAAGCTGGTTCATTTTACACTGCAGTCAATAGGGTCTGCAGTGCAGACTTTCAGTACCAACCGCAGTTAGCTCACAGAGGAAACATGACAACTCCCCTTATACCAGGCATGTCCAAAGTCTGTTTCGGGGTCTAATCCGGCCTGCTGGTTGGTTTAATCTGGCTCCTGTGGCAGTTTATTTCCTGGGGTAAAATCCTAAAAAACCTCGACAACTCCAATCCTAAAAGTAGCCCAGCAACGTCAACCATAAAAGAAGCTCAAGAACTTCAATCCTAAAAAGAGGTCAACAACTTTGGTCGGCCCTTTGGTCAGCCCTCACGGCCCTTCACTTCATCAAATCTGGCCCTCTTTGAAAAAAGTTTGGATACCACTGCCTTATACCATATGATTTTATTGTTTATGTGTTTCTGGTCTCACGGGTGAGGGGCATATATATGGGTGAAAAGAAAGAAAGCAGGATAACCAATCTCTTTTCCCACCCCAGGTTCCTGATTGAAAATATCCCAGTGTCAGACGTTGGCCCAGGTTCCTAAACTGATGTTGTTCTACAACCTTCATTTTGAACACCCAGGGCTGAATAAGGAACACTCTCACACAAAGATGACTGGGTTGTGATGGTCAACACTGCTGCCAGAAAGAAAGAAAAAGATGGGGTGGGTTTCTCTGAGAGGAAGGGAACACATTTTCTCCTAGCTTTAACACTGCTTTTGATAGAAAGAAAAAGCTTGCTGGGCTGTGCTCATGCACAAATTAGCCCCTTTGTTAAGGTGGGAGCAAGGGACAGACTGTGCCTAAAGCACAATTAGGGAGTTAGAGTTTGGGAAAGGGGAGTATTTTAATTATGCAGAGCTCAGAAAACCAGGGCTGGATTATTTTTTACTTTATCTTTAGGGAAGGTTTTTGTGCTTGCTAGTTTTAATACAAAACAGTCACCATAAATCTATGCATGATAGAGCACATGCTTTGCATGCAAAAAGTCCCAAGTACAATTTCTGGCATATCCAGATAGGTCTAGGAAATGCCTGTGTCCAAAATCCTGAAGAATTGCTGCCAGCTTCCTATGTGATGCTTGATCTTTTTTAAAAAAAAAGCTTGTAAATTAACATAACCACATGAAATTGCAAAGTAATGATCCAATGTATTTCAGATTTTCTGATACTACATGAATCTGTTACACCAGGTTCCCCTCTATGGCTTATTTCATAAAATTTATTTGGCATTCAAATCAAGCTGTAGGCATAAGTCCATATTTCCTGCTCTCTGAGAACTGTTTGTACTCTTCCATCTGTTTATCTGACTGAATGGATATCTAGGAACAGTAGTATTTTTCTACCCCCATTATATATTTTGTAGATATCATCTAACAACAATCTCAGTGTTTATATATCACATACATTTTCTAGTAATTCTTGCTGTAACAAACTCACAAGTTTGGCTTACTATGGGTAACCCACCTTCCGCATGAGGTTGAAGAAAAGTAGTTTGCTTTGCTACACAGTGAGTTCATGGTTGACTTCGATTTGAGTCATGGGTCTCCAGCTCCTGGATTCATGCTTTTACAACTGCACCATACAATCTCTCATAAGAGATATACCGTATATGATAAAAAGTATATAAAATGACACCTACTATTTAGGTGATAGGTAGAAGAATGAGAGGCTGTGGAGAAATCTTGTTTCTGAGGCAAAGTTTTTATTTCAAAAGGTATAAAGGTTTTTATGTGGAATAGAGATAAGGGATGTTATGTCAACTGTTTTGTGTTCCTCCTAGGAGCTATAGTGGGGGACGCGGGTGGCGCTGTGGGTAAAACCTCAGTGTCTAGGGCTTGCCGATCGCATGGTCAGCGGTTCGAATCCCCGCGGCAGGGTGAGCTCCCGTCTTTCGGTCCCAGCTCCTACCCACCTAGCAGTTCGAAAGCACCCCTAAGTGCAAGTAGATAAATAGGTACCGCTTTCTAGCGGGAAGGTAAACGGTGTTTCCGTGTGCTACGCTGGTGCCGGCTCGCCAGAGCAGCTTCGTCACGCTGGCCATGTGACCCGGAAGTGTCTCCGGACAGCGCTGGCCCCCGGCCTCTTAAGTGAGATGGGCGCGCAACCCTAGAGTCGGACACGACTGGCCCGTACGGGCAGGGGTACCTTTACCTTTACCTTTACCTTTACCTTTAGGAGCTATAGTGGATCACCAGCTTGCCTGACTGACAGTTAAAAGTGCCATTGTTTGCATTATTTCGAACAGGAGATGGATATGTGAGTGAGGTTTCTATATTGATGTCCAGGAGTCAAAGCAGATTCTATTTGGCACAGGCGGATTTGGGGGAGTGCAACCAGTTCGCCTGCTCTGGGCACCAAGCTGAGAGGGTGCCACAGGGGGCACATCAACAATGATGTAGAACAGAAGGTGAGAGGTGAGGGCGCCAAATTTTGGTGCCACATAGGACGCCACTGACATTTGAAAGTCCCAAATCCACCACTGGATTTTGTCAGCTGATGGACATTCTTTTCCATCCTATTGGATCATAGTTATAGTTCAATTAGGGGACAGAATTCCACCCAAAGTAAAACTATTGGTCCCCAATTTGGTAACCTTTACTCAAAAGGGAGTTAATCCACCCTCTTGATCATTTTCATTGCACACATATACCATGTGTTGATTTTAATAAAAATCATAAATAAAATAAATACTTTGTTTTATATTTGGATCTCTATACTGTTTTGCCCTATGCATGACCATAGCTACTGCCGATGAAACTATGGAAGAAGATAAATAGTATTGAGATACATGGTAGTCCCTGTACAGAGGCAGATTTAAGGTACTGTGACTGGTTCTGCCTCTCAGGGCGCCAATCCGAGAGGGCGCTTTATCACCTCCTTCCAAAAGCCTAGTAAGCAGGAAGGAGGTGTGAGGGCTCTGACAGAGTCCTAAAATCGTCCCACCTCCTTCCCAAAGCCTAGTTAGTATCTGCTCTGCTTTGGGAAAGGGGAAAGAAGGCTCTAGAACCCTCCCTGAGCCCTCACACCTCCTTCCCAAAGCCCAGTGCCTCCTTTACCCTGCTTTGACAAGGCAGTGTGAGGGTTGAGGGAGGGGTGTCAAATTTTGGCCTCACACAGGCTGCCATATCACCAAGGTCTATCCCTGCCCTGTAACCATTTCTTTTTTAAGTAATAGGTCATAGTAGGAAAAACTGAAATGCAATATGCTCCTCAATAATGATGGAGTGGGGGATTCACTACAGAAGCAGTTGATATTAGGAAATTCTGGACAGTCTTTTCAGAAGCTTCTGTAGATATTCTCTCCTGTGACTTAAAAAAAATACAGAATGTAAATTTCCCCTTAAAGAAGAGAATGGCTGTGATTGCATGGTGAGTGACCATCTGCCTGTTCACTGAATTTGTTCATGTACTAGAGGCAGCAGCAGGGTTGCATATGCATTATGGGAATAATAATGTCAGGATTGTAAATAGCCACTCCCTTGGTGACTTGTGGCAAGTATTAATCACCTCCAGATAATCAAGAAGGTGCATTTCACAAGCCTCATTTTTGTGTACATTTGTGTACTTATTTGCATGGCTGAAATATCCTGAAGGACCTATTATCAATACTTTTTATAGCTTGCAGTGACTATCAGAACTACTTTTGTGACTGTGGTGGAAATTCAAACACCAAAACACTGATCCAATTTCCATTGACAATGGAACAAAGGAGTCTTGCCCTGGGTTCAGCTGCTTAAATTAATGCTCTAGTGAGCCAGAACACATAGCTGGCTTACATATTACAGTTTTCTTCTTGGTTGGGGATATACTTCTGTGTAGGTAAAACTGGCATGGAATTCCTGCATGAATAAAGAAAACTTTTTCTTATGCTTTTGCTGCAGCTAAACTGTTCACGGTGGCAGCAGGAAACATCCTGAATTGCAGACATGTCCACAAAGGATCTCAGACAGCAGTGCTGTGAACGATCTGTACCTAAAGAGTTATGAGTTCATTACTTGCTGGCAGCAGTCAGATTTGACAGAATTGGCTGGGTCAAAGAGAAAAGCTCTATTGAAGGAGTGAAACTCATGTTTTGCATTTGGAAGGTCCAATGTTCAGTCCTTGGTACCTCTGGTTAAAATATCTATATCGTAAAACATAAAATAAAAATCTGAGACTGCCATACCGGTACTGCCTAGTCCCTGTGACTCTTAACATCCACCTGAAGTCTATCTCCAAGCAGAAAAATCCAGGCTTACTATAAGATACTGTGTTGATGCTTTTCAAGCCAGAAGTGCACTGATCAGGTAACCAATTATATATAACCGAATCAGTATGCAAGCACACATACGTGTTGTCACACACTACAGTAGACACAATCTCTTGCAAACATTACACTTTCTGTACTGGCACACTCATCCCTGTTTGTAGCTGCTGGGCTTCCATGGGTAGGGGTACATAAAAAGGCATATCCATTCCCCACCATCTTTTTCTTTTGCACAAATGGCCACAGTCACTGGCATGCTCAGTTCATCAACTATTCCATCACACACTAATAGTTGTCCCCAACAATGCAAGAGGTACATCTCCCTAGACATTAAGGCAGCTTCCCTGGATTAAGGTTTAGTCAACCAGAGGTCCCACTCAAGCACAATTTGGTAGCCAGTAGATACAATCCAATAGTTTTCTTTTCCAGCAGCTTTTACCTCAGCCTTCCCTGGCGCTGGTGTGCAAAAGGGGAGGGACCCTCTTGCTCTTTTCTTCCATGACCATCCCACCCCCCTTTACAGCAGAAATGGAGAATGTGTTACCCATAAGATGTTGCCAGACTACAACTCACAGCACCCCTGATAACAGGCCGTAATAGCTGGGACTGATTGGAGCTGGAGTCCAGCAACCCTGGATGAGCACCAGGTTGGCTTCCCCTACTTTACACAAGAGCACAGCTATTTTATTGTCAACTATTGTGTCAGTAAGAAGTTCAGATGTAGCATTGCAGGTGTAATAGCACATCTACTCTGAAATGTTTTGAATATTGACATTAGGCAGGAACCCTCACTATACAACTTTAAAGCATTTGCTGAAAACGTTTCTGTTTCAGAAGCCTATCCAGACACATGGTTTAGTTATACTGTAATTCTTCTAAAAGTTTTATTGATTTCATCTTTGTTTTAATTATGCATCTTTGTTTTTAATCCATTTGTGCCGTTTAGTCATATTTTATATTTTATTTTATTTTATTTGTACTCTATTTGAAGATTTGTTTATTTATTGGACAAGTGCTTTATAAAATTTCTAAATAATACAGGATATAGTTTCCTTTGTATGAGAATATACTAAAGACTTGAGATGTATTTGTGCTGTTTGTTTTCTTTATAAGTATACAAGCAAAGTCTACAGGCTTTTGGAAGCAAGCAAACATCTACAAAACAGGTAGCAAAATAATTCATCCTGCATAAATTTTCTAAGAGCTATATAGAGCCCAGTCTTTTTTCTAGCCCAACCAGCTACATTATATAACTCTCTCTGCCTCTGAGCTCTTTTTTTATACCAGGGGTGGGGAATCTCCAGCCTGAAGGCCAAACTTGGCTTGCCAGACCTTCCCACCATTTGACCGTCCAAGCTGTATTCCTGAAACCATGCCCACCTGCCACACACCTGGTATCATAGGATGTCAGGGATGGGGCAGGTAGAGATGTGGATTCAGGAAACAGGATTGAAAACCACCACCACCCCATGTATCAATTGATACATATCGAGTTGAATCCTGTTTGGTTCAGATGTGACAGCCAGTCCCTGCAAAAAGCAGGATTGAACTCCCTGCCGATCAGCTGACATTGACACATGCAGACTCCATCTTGCTGGTAAATTCCCTATTCAGGAAAGATTCTTCCTAATCACTAGCAGCCACTGAGAGATTATAAACTGATCACTTATTAGTATTTGTTTGCAGTCAGCTTTACAAAGAATGATCACCTAGCAGCCATAATACTAATATTTCAGATTTTTCAAGCAGGAATATCAAGCTGATAAACTTCTAAAGAACAGGATATCCCAGTGTGACATATCCAAAGAGGAGAATCTTGAAACAGCTTAAAATATAGCCATTAAAAATGTTACACAAGGGTTAGCTGTCTCAGTAGGAAAGCACCACACTGATGTATTGATCTCTTTGAAGAAAGCAATTTTTCTTCAATAATTAATCTGTTTACCAGAACCTATGCACTTAAGTATTTCAACAATATAGCTTTCATCTGCTCAGGCATACTTCCATCTTCCTCATGCCTTCCCTCTCTGTAAACTTATCAGAAGTCAGTAAGAGCCTATCCTGAGCTTAAATGAAAGTGTACACTCTTTAGATGTGTAAAATATATCCTCAAAAACCAATGAAGTAACTTGCCATGCCAAAGCCAAACACAGGTGATTGGAAGAGGAACGAAGAAGCAACTTGCGGAAAGACACAGGACCAGCTCTGATAAAGCAACCACAGAAACAAAAGTAAGGAAAGAAAGAAAAGAGGAAGGGAAGGGCATGACAGTTTGGCCTTAATAGCTATCAGAAAGGAAGGAGCATCAGCATGTGAAAAAGAAATGTAATGTGAGCTGATCATTAGGACATACCTCCTTCAAACTACCCAAAGCCAGCCCAGTTCACTGGAGAGGTTCAAAACAGTTATCTTATTATTGACACACTATGGTTCTGCTTATAGGCAGATACAATCTTGCTGATTACCCATAATGCCTGCTAAAATAAAAAATTTTATGAGACGTGGTACGCGATTGCTTCACAACCTGCTGTCATTTCGAAGTGAATGGAGTATTTTGCATGTCTGAGAGATTATTACAGGCTCTCTGCAAAATAAACTAGTCAACTCTGGGTGGAACATAGTTTTCAAGGTACCCTAGGTTCCATAATAATTGGATGTAGAAAAAAGCAACCGAAAACTAATATTTTGCCTCAACTGCTCCTTGAATTTCCACATTCCTCCTCCTCCACTGTTTACAGAAGACCAATATACATGCCATTTATGTGGGTGTGTTTGTACAGAATACAGCTGCACAAATTTATTATAGGATGGATATATGTTCTTTAGCACAGTCTGCTGACCTTCAGGGAATATTGCAATGCAACGCAAGCCTTTTCTTAGGCCTTGCTTTTGTAGTTTCAAGTTGAGCAGCCTGGCAAACTCCTGTTTGTTTTTCTATCACAGACATTGACTAGGTAATCTGAAATGAAACAATATATGGAGGGAAATCCTAGTTTCTCTGTTAAATCACCAATTCAGGGGGTGGGGGGCTCCAGAAGAGGATGTCCCTACTTAGCAGGCAATAACAGAGAAACATACACTGATCCTGGTTCTCAAATCACTTTGGGAGATGCACTTAAGGACAAAGCAGATATAGCTGCTGCTATGGAGAACATGGGGTAAAATGCAGGCAGGCAGGCGCACATGCACCTGCAGACAAATCCCTACCAGGTAAGGTCATATCAACCTTCAATAGTCCCTTGTGAACTAAACACAGAAGACTTGTCTCAAGCAGAATCCTAGAGATCGTGAGTTTCTGCCTGCAGTTAACAGCATGGGTCTGTTAACTCAGTGAAGACTTCTCAATACCAGTGTCCATGATAGGTACTAGACAAACAATTATTGAGGGAGGGGGGAAACCCCGTTGTTTCCCCTCGAGCGCAACAGTGACTTAGAAACATTTCTACAGTAATGAACATCGCTGATGATACCAGTTGTAGCTTAGAGCAGGGAAAGCCCTGAACCCTCCTGCGATCGAGGCTGCGTTGCTGTGTGCCTGTACTAAAGTGCAGCTGATGCTGAACACTGTGGCTCCACTGCGAGATGCCAAGTGCCACTGTGCAAAATTGCTTTGCAATGCACGTGTCCTGCTCAAAGCTGCCTCTGCTGCCTGCACCTTTGGCATCAGAAAGGATTTAATTTCCCTGCAAGGGCCCGTGAGAAATGAACAATACAATGTTCACAGTGGGCATAATCCTTGGCTCTTGTTGACGCCACACAGAAATCCATTCTGTCTTCTTCTAATCCTAGCACACAGCCGAGGTTTGCACGATGAAGCTGAAGGGACAGGCGCTATTTATAGCCTTTAATTTCACCCTGCATCAGTGGATTTTTCAGGCAAAGAAAAACAGAGCTTTTAGCTCGTTTCCATTTTTAACCTGTTCAATGCTCACAGATTGAGGAAGTCAAAACAGGTTTATTTTGTGTGATTCAGAGAACAGGGAAATAATTTAAATGAAAATGGTTTGCAGAGCATTAGAGGCTCAGACCTACTTTGATTCATCTGCTGGAAAGTAGCAGCAGTATTTAGCCAATACTGCCCCTAGAGCTCTGTGGACAAAAAGGAATAGCCAAATGGCACAAAGATGACCATTAGTAATTTGACTAGATAGAAGATGGGACAATGGGCACCTGCCCGCCACAACTTTTGTACTGGCCTATTTCTTCTCTCTCACTGTGACTAAGGGGCTCATGAATTCTCCCTCCTGCTTCACACCATTACAACCCCCCCCCCCAAAAAACCCCCGAAAAGTAAAAATGTTGCGATGCTGCAATGGATGAATTTCATGCAGCCACACAAAGCAGACAGCAAGCTGCTTGTGTAAGATAACAGACCAGAGAGAACATGTTTGTTAAAACCACTAATCCTAAGCACACAGAACTTCAGCCTCATACATACAGAGCACAAATCAGAGATACAATGAACAAAGAATTTCACCCAATTTTTCCATCTGAAAATGTGCTAATTTTTAATGCTTTGCTGAATTGTACTTTTCATTATTTTATTACCCCCTCCTTTGATTAGCTGTGCCAGGTTTTTTGGGGGTGGGTGGGGGTGGCTAGATGTTTCACATTGCTTGATATAGCTTTCACCAGAGTCAGATCAGCACAAAAGCTTCCCACTCATTTCCATTACAAAACAGGAAATGAGGAGTTATTACGTGGAAAAAAGAGGCACAAGTTTGGCACTAAAGGGGCTGAGGGTACACAACAATGATGTTCCTTCCCATTTGTAGAATGTGTCAACCATTCACAGCCTGCATTTTCCTGAATTAGCCACGGAAGGGGAATGCAACCTGTGAATTCTGCAACCTATAGAATCCTTCTTGGGCCCACTCACAAAGCAAATGGTTCTTCTCCCCGCCACCTGACCCCTGACCTCAATTTGAACATGATTAAATTTTCAGATTGTTGTTGTTGTTTATAAAGAATAAACTTTACCTATTCAAGCAAAATTTGTGTGGCAATAGATATTTTTTTTAAAAAGGTGGAAAAAGAGAGATAAAAGAAGAAGAAAGGATGTTGAGTTTCTATATAAAAGGGTATGAGAAAGAAAACCTGCTGAGTAGCTTTCATAGAGCATCTCTAGCTAGATGTGCCACCTTCTACAAACCTGTACTCATGCCACAGGAAAGAAGCAATCATACAGCTCACTGAACTGTTTCAGTGGCATACACAAAACAAGAACAGCACAATAATTTGGGACTGACAATTAATCTGGTGTAATTAAACCCAGTTAGTGATGGTTCAAAGAAAAATAGGTAAAAAAGGAGAATTCCTGGATGCCAAGACCCAAATTTGGGTCAAATACTCTTTGGTGAGAGAACCCCAGCAGAGATTTAAAATACAAAATATGCAGCAAATAATGGAAAAATTCAAAGTGCTGGTTTTGACCTATAAAGCCTTAAACAGCTCAGGACCGCAATACCTCAAGGACTACCTCTTTCCACATGAACCTACCCAGACCCTGAGATCATCTTCTGAGGCCCTCCTTTGTGTGCCTCTTCCTTGAGAGGTCTGGAGGGTGGCAACACAAGAACGGGCCTTCTCTGCAGTGGCTCCCCATCTGTGGAATGCTCTCCCCAGGGAAGTTTGCCTGGTGCCTTCATTATACACCTTTAGGTGCCAGGCAAAACTATCCTTTTTAACCAAGCCTTTGTTGATTTGATTGACATCCTATACGCTTTTAAAATGCGGGGGGCTATTGGGTTGTTGTTTTTATTTTTATTAGGTATTTTGTGGTTTTATATCTTGATTTTATTCTGTGAACCACCCTGAGGCCTCTGGGTATAGGGCGGTATATAAATAATAATAATAATAATAATAATAATAATAATAATTGCAGATAGAAGAACTACTTTACAGCAGGAGTGTAGAGCGCGCATATTACTGGTCCAAAGTGCTTAATGTTGGAATCCTATAAAATTTTACCTAAGATTAAGTCCCACTGAACTAAATGGTGCCTTGTTTCTAAGAAGACATGCATAAGATTGTGAGGTTTCTCTTATTCCTAGGCCTCATTGCAAGATGATGTTGCATTTTCCGATTTTTCCTTAGAGCTGAAGTTATTGAAATATTAAGGATATTGAGGTTTGGTGGAACTTCCAAGCAATTGTGATGGCAATGTCTCACAAAGACAGGGGTCAAAACAAAACTATTTGTTTAACAATGCTTAATACAACTTTGCACTATCCAGAAAACGTTACATACGCCTTGAGCATTAGTGAAGCATTTGCCTCTGTACCGTTGATTTCACTGGGACATGTCCATGTGACATTGGGTTGAGATGACTCAAAGGACTGACTCATGGTTTCTGAACTTTTGGCACCAGCCAAATGCATATTTGATGAGGCTGTTACATAAAATGTTAGACTATGAAGCATCTGAGAGACAATACATTCAGGTTGGGGGGGTGTCAGGTTGAGCTTACAGCGTTTGCTTTTGTTACAAATCAGAGACCTGCTATGTAACAATGTGCTACTTGTCACGTACCCCAAAATGCAAATAGCAAATTGACTGCTGGATCATCACCATTTTCTACAAATACTGTCAAAAATAAATATAAACACTTCATATCAGTCCATCAACTATCTGTACACTAAGAATCAAAGCTAAAAAATAAGATAATTGCTTTGGGCAGCAAAAAAGAAAAAGAAGAAGAAGAAGAAGAAATCCCCTCTCCCTGCTAGTTGACCCCATGACAGTTAACAGGAAATAATCATTTGCTACTGGGAACACAAATACATGCTCCATGGGCGGTGCCAATAGATCAGTCTAGATTTGCTAGGGTTGCCATGTTCCCAAAGGTGAAAATCCAGACAAAGCTGTTGGGGGAAAGAAGCTGTTGAGCTTTTTTGGGGAACATCTCCTCCCAAAAAAACTAAGACTTTGGGCTTTTCTTTTCTTTAAAAAATCACCCTAGCTGCCATATGTCCAGGTTTTCCCCGACATTTTGCCAATTCAGGAAAATCCGCCCAGACGCTATTTTGACAGTCTGATTCCCGGATGTGTCCAGGAAAACCCAGATGTAAGATTTGCTAGATTTGCAATTTCTCTAGGACAGTCACTAACAAAAGCATGAGTCAGTCTCCTCTGCCACAGACTAGCATTTTGTTTGTGTGTGTCTGTTGCTCTCTTGTTTTTTTTTCCTCTCTCTCTCTCTCTCACACACCTGAATAAAAAAACCTAAAGATCACCATGGTGTCCCAGGTGGTGACTTTAGTGCTTTTTATCATGTTTGGCTTATATGCCTGTCACTACTTTGTCTGTCCTGAATGACAATAACAATAACACTTTATTATACCCCGCCCATCTGGTTGGGTTTCCTCAGCCATTCTGGGCAGCTCCCATCCTAATATTAAAAACATGATAAAAAAATCAAACATTAGAAGCTTCCTTAAACAGGGCTGCCTTCAGATGTCTTCTAAAAGTCAGGTAGTTGTTTATACTCTTGATATCTGATGGGAGGACATTCCACTGGGGAGGGGGGGCACTACCAAGAAGGCCCTCTGCCTGGTTCCCTGTAACCTCGCTTCTCGCAGTGAGGGAACCGCCAGAAGGAATCAACTGCAAATGAATTTCTGATTTCTAAAGTGATGAACAGAAGAAAACTTAAACACCTGCTTTCTCCACTCCACTCATAATTTTCCCATCTAAAGACATTTTTTCCTAAACTAAAAAGCCTCAAATATTTAAGCTTTTGCCTAAGTGGAAGGTCTCCAACCCCCTGATAGTTTTGATTCCCCTTTCCTGCACCATTTCTACTTCTATAATAATGTTTCATAACCCATTCATGAAATCAGTAGCACATCCACATGAAATTTCTGCGCACTGACTTGAATTAGGCAAAATCTTTGCCTCATTTTGGGCATAGTTTTGCATAATTTGTGAGATACAATTGAAGTATGAGCCTAACTTGGGAAAAGCTTTTTTATATTGGGTAATGATGTCGCTGATTCACTCCACTAGGTAAAGACTTTGCAATCCAATCCACTAGGTAGAGTCTTTGTAATCATTACCATTTTTCCCCCAAATTTCCAATGGATGGTTTCTTTCAGAAGACACAATCCCAAATTTTAAAAACACCTGCCGATAGGCTAAAATTCCATACTACTTAGAAATTACATCACCAATTGTTGAAAGAGGATAAATAATCCTGACCTCCTTTCACAGCGGCTACGCACACTATCATAAAGCCACAATACATTTCAGTTTAGCAGCTTGGATCCTAAGGTAAGTTAATTTATAAAAGTTCAGAGAACAATGTTTTCCTCCTCCCGCCTGCAGGCCTGAAAAACATTTATGTGGGGTAGGGAGAGTCTGTCTCCGTTCCTCTTTCTGGTTGCTACTCCCTGCCTTCTCTTCCCTACCACCACCACCACATTGATCCCTAGAGATATGGGTAGGAAAAGGCATAGTTCTTCGGTGTCCCATCCAATCTTCCACCTCCCAAATGGATGCATGCAACCCTCTCATCCTCAGAAAGCCTTCTGTGTCAAAGCAATACTTTTGTAGTTTACAAAAAGTGACAGCAGAGTCATAGGAAAAGACATGATAGGCAGTGAAAGTCCAATGAGTAACAGTCGTTGAAGAAACAGAACAGCTTCAAAGACTTGAACTTTCACACTTTAAGGACCTAACAGTGACAGGTGACAGCTGAGCTATCTCCAAAAAAAAAAAAAAAAAGAGGGGGGGGGAGGCAGAAATGATAGCAAAAGTCCAGCGGAATAGATGCAAACTTTCTCAGCAGCACCTGGTGGAGCAGAGTGGTGCAGTCATAATCCTGCTAGCCAATAGGGGTTTCCCCTAGTCTTTCTCCAGAGTTGCAGTTTTCCCGAACTTTAAAGTACTTTTAAAATGAACACTATCACAGCTTGAGCAAGCAATCTCCTTCCCACACCGTTAGCTATTGATTGTTACTAATAGCACACTGAATTGTGAAATCTAGGGGGATTTCTCCTCCCTCAGCAGGCTCCCATGCTCCATGAGTGTTCCCAGAGATGTTTTTTGCAGGCAAAGGGAAGAGGGGTGTCTACAGAGGGTGGGAGAGAAAACCTTCATTCCATAGACTGCCTTCCATTGTTATTTAATACATTTTCAGCCTGCCCTTCATTAACAAGCAAACAATAAAACAATACAAAACAATAAAACAATAAAACAATACAAAAACTTCACTATTCCATAATACCAAGAAAATAAAATATCTTTTTGTAACCAACTTTGAGGGTTTGGGGTTTGTTTTTTTAACAATCAAGTAGAGTATAATTTTTATGAAACAAATAAATAAAAAAGTGCAGCAAAAAGAATAGCAAGAATAGCAAGGTCCTTGGCATTAAAGCCCCACTCAGGTCTGTGAGAAAAAGTAGGTATTCAGTTGGCAGTGAAAACTTTTGAGAGTTATCTTTGGTTCTAATCCAATATATTTTTGCATTGAAGAATTCAGCAGAGCTCAGAGGGCTTAAGGAGCCCACATTTCCCCTAGTAAGTATATGCAGATTTCCTCCCATATAACTTGGACGGAAAAACTCACATTTCTCCCACAGATCATAAGTTACCCTGAAGGTCTGCCTGATCTGTGGCATATACAGAAGTATTGATAATATTGAATTAATGGATTGGAATTAAAAATGGCGGAATGTATTAGAAGTTACCATTCTGAATACATGGACCTGCATATATGATCCTTAGCTGGTAACCACATCCAGGGGAGGGGTCAGGAGAATGCTATGACTAAGATTAGGGGTGGAGCGAGTGAAATATATTCTAATGTTTCTTCTTTCATAAGGAAGATTCTTCTGTTTAGTTTTTCACATACCAATTTGGTTTGAATTTCCATCAAAGGATACCATAGATTCATAAGAGTCAGCCAGGCAGATTCAGGGCTGCTCAAGCCTAATGGATACAAATGAATATGACAGACAATTTTTACAGAACACACAAAATTACACCTTAAACAGGTAGTTCTGCCTGTCACTGGAGTTTATCTTCTACCTCAGCTGGCTAACCAATTAAAAATTAATACTTATGTACGAATGAAAAATCCCTCCACTCTCCTCCAGATTTCTGTTTAGAGGTAATAATCTCCTGGATTGTGACATCAGTGTCTGCTGCTGTGGGGATTGATTGGCAATGACACAAATTGGAGATTAAGGGAGTGAATGATGCCAAAGGCAGCGTAGAATTACAGGAGACGACTTTGCCCCATATACCTGGACATTCACAAAAGTACAACAACAAGAGAGTGCTTGGGATACAGGAATCAGGACACCAAGGCCATTTCTATTAGGCAGCAGACCACCAAACTAGTATCAAGTAACCATATCCCACAGCAGACTGTGCTGCTGAGTGAGTTCCCACAGTCCATTCTAGCAGAGATTACTGGATGCCACAACATTAGTTATACAATCAAGGACTCTTTTGGTAGCATGTGTTCTGGTGTGATACATGCCACAACAGCTGGTCAGCAGTATATACAGGATAAATTGCACAGTCCCAGCATAAGAGAATAAATGGGCACAAATTTAACACTGTAAATGAGAATTCACAGAAACAAATAATGGGACATTTTGGTTTTCTTGCACACTGCTTTTGTATTTAAGCAGGAGCAAAACAGACTACAAATGGCAATTGCAGAAAGAGACTGCAGATTGAAAAGATTACCGTATGTTTTGTGCTTTCGTTCACTCCATAGTTGCAAACATAGTAATATGTCTATTGCAGTCTGCTCCAAGCTTTAAGGACTGGGTGGGATTTTAAAAAACAACAACACATCACCAAGTTCTGTAGGTAGACAGGAAACAATAAGACTTCCAACTCTACAATTCTATGATTTTACAGCTTGATCATATTTGTGCTGAGAATCCCAGTGCTGATGCTAGGGAACAACTTTCCTCTGCCATCCACCTGAGCCCCCTTGTGGCACAGCTGTGATGTCCAAAAGGCCCTTTTGCCACTTTTACCAAACAGACAAGGGTCATCTTCTGTCCTCTTCTCTTCTTGGCTGAGGTCTTTTTGGCCTGATAGGTGCTGTGAATACTTATCCAAAGCTGTGCAGGCCACTGTCAGAAGGAAAAGAAAGGATTTTTCTAGGGCAACTGGACAGCATTTCAGCAAGGTGGTGCTGAAGCCAATCAAGAGGATTGGGGCAAAAATTTCCTGTCAAGGAAGTGTGTTGATACAACACATCTTCATTCTTGGGAATTACAATACAACCTCTTTGCTTTCCGTGTGTGTGTGTGTGTGTGTGTGTGTGTGTGTTTGAGCTCTGTGCATACAGCACCAGCACACACGACAATTTCAGAGAAGGTCTGCCTCCTAAAATATTAATTCCTTCATTTCATATACCAAAGGACTTATATATAAATAGGAGAAAAATCATGTGGAGGCATCTATGGGTTACACACAGATCATAGCCACAGCACTTTTGATAAGATCTCCATTAAGCAGGAAAGCGTAATTGTCCCCATAAGGAGTTCAATTCCTGTACACTGCAGTGCACAGTGCTTCCACGTACTCTATCCTGGCTCCTGTCTTTCTTCAGTTACTGTAAATCTTTTTAGCATAATGAATAATTGAAGATGGCATATTACATGAATGTTACTCCAACCATAGCTACAAAGCCACAGTTCCAATCTATCCCCCCCCCCCCGTTTTCTCCCTCCCCACCCATATAATTCCTTCCCCATTTTCATTCTATAGCAATTTTGCTTCAACTAAAGTCTGTGCTTTTCCTCATCTCAATGTGCACTGCTCAGGAAACAAGTGCGAAATCTGTGTTCCTAAGGATTTAAACGTTATTATTATTACATTTCTATACTGCCCCTCATCTGAGGATCACATGGTGGTTTACAATATAAAAATTCATAATGTAGTAACAAACAAAAACAACACCCTCCCCCTACACACATGGTATTATTATTTTGTTAATAACTTTAGCAGGTTATTATTACAACTATGTCTACTTTGCACAGTTATGTGCTAGGTGCTGTACAGGACACATACACAGCACAGGTCATCCCAATAGAATTAACTATCTATAACCTATAACTAGACATAGGGGGGGCAGATACAGAGGTAAAGAATTGACAATGAAAAGTGGGGAGACGGACTGGGAGGGAGCAGAATAGTCAAGGCAACAGGCAGCCTGAACATTTAAAGGCAACTACAAAGACTTTTATGAGCTTGGTGAAAATTCCAGAAGTGGGTGCATGGGTTCATCATGTTTTCACATGGAGGAAGAAGACATGGAGTCAGAAATGACCCAGAGGTTCATGCCTCTGATATAGGGAAGGTGGCATCTTCAATAATGACAGAGAAGTGAGGAGGCAGCTGGTTGGGGTAACCAGAAGCAGTTGCCTTTGCCATGATCGTTCAGCACAATAAGCCTTTTTTTTTGTATAGCTCACATGATTGGAAAGCAGCAGGGCCAGCCCAAGGCACGTTGCTGCCTGAGACAAAACACAAGATGATCCCCCTCTCAGTCCGTTCCAGACAGAAGGAGGCTATACTGGGAGATTCATTTTATGTCACTGGTGGGTGCTCCACTGCTCCTAAGGTGCCACGTGTGGAAAACATGGGGCAGGCCACGTGGCACACACAGCTCTGTCCTCCTGCACCTCACCTCAACTTGCTCACTATGTACTCCCAGGAAAGTGTGTTTAGGATTGCAATCCAAGAGTCTGTTATGACAAGTTAAGTTCCACACCACAATCAGGTCCATTCTCTCTGAAGGGTCACAATTGACAGTGTGCTTGTTTGAAGTGTAAAGAAAAATAGCCCCAAACACACTGCATGGTTCACTACCATCTGGTTGGGTGAAGGTGGGACATCTATGACAGCCTCCCAGGGGCAAATGCTGCTGCCCAGCCATTATTCCCTGGATTCAGATTAGCTAAGCATTAATAGGGTTGTAAATCACTGCCAAACCCAGGTGCAGAAAGGGTAAACGTTGAACCTCTTTTTGTATGCTGTAAAATGCATGCAATACATGAAGGATGCTTCCTGGCTGTCTGCTGCATAAATATGTTCACCGTTAACCCTGTTTCGGGTGATTTCAGTCCACAAAAAGAAAAGTAGTCAAAAACAGGTGATAAGGCAATATGACAGATTGCAGATCTGTGCCAGAAAAACGAGAAATAAAATTAGGCTAAAAGTCCAAGTCAGTAAACTATTGTGATCCCACCATGCCATGCCCTGATTCAGTGGGAAGACAGATAGCTTACCTCACACTAGGTCAGACCTTTGGCCAGCTCAATACTGTCTTCATCAGGGTTGGGGAAACTTTTCCAGACCAAAGGCCATATTTCCTTTGGGACAACCTTCTGAGGAGCTCTTGGCAGTGGTGGACAAGGCCAGTGGCAGAAGTGTGAGGAGCAACAAATACAAATGATACTTTCAAACAATAGGCAATTTCCGCACACACCTCTCTATTCCCCATCTGGACAAGTTCCAAGCTAAGGCACTTGGGGTGAAAAGCAGGGCCAGTGAGGGGTGTGGTCTAAGAAGAAGAGGTGTAGCCTAGGGAGAGTTCTGAGCACCAGACAGAGAAGCCCAAAGGCCTGCATTTGGCCCCTGGCCTAAGTATCCCAGCCCTGTCCAGCAGCAGCTTTCCATGGTTTCAGACAAGTTATTTTTGTAGTCTAAGCTGAAATGCTAAGGATTGAATCTAGAACTTTTTGCGTGTGTTCTACTACTGAGTTATGGCCTTTCCCAATAATTTAAAATTAGTAATTTTCCCACATTAAGGACAACAAAAAGGGAAAGGGAGCCAAAGAACTGAGTATAACTGGACTCTGAAGTTCCAATGTTAACCACTGTTCTCTCTTGCAGTCCCAAAATTCAAAGTGCAGTTTCAAGTGTGTTGCCTTTGTTTTCTTGTCATCCAGTACACAATCAGGGAGCTTTCACTTTCTCCAGCAATCCCTGGATTTTGAGTACTCCAGTTCAGCACAAATTTGTCACTAAGGCTTTTGATAATTATAGTGCCGCTGAACAATAAATAGCACACAGAAAGTCTCTGTGGATGTAGGAATGGCATGTACAGTGACAGATACCATCTAAAGGAGTTCTTAGTGACAGATATGTCTGAAAGTCTAGTGAGTTTGCAGAGGGAGAGTTAAGAAAATCCTGCATGAGATGAATTTTGAATGAGAGCCAGGTACAAATTGCTGGCACAGTAAATGGCTGAGCTGGCTTAATTCAAGAACAAGAAACAAAATAGCAACAGCTCTTGCATTCTCCTCAAGCACCCCAATTTGAAAAGCACAATGTTCAATTGAGCTTGTTTGAAACATCTGGAGACACTTGCCCTGCAGGGCAAACCTTTGGTGTGTTCTGGATTTATTACTTCCTGCTTTTCTAATTTGTTGCACTAATTTTGAAATACTAGTTAAAAGGAAATTGATCCAGATGACAATGTATTTCTTTCCATCTATACAATTCTAGTATTTTCCAGAATTTCTTGGGGGTTTTTCCCACTAGACTATCTTTTCTGTATTTGTTATTTAAATCTGATGCTTAAAACATGCAAAGTACTTCAAAAATAATAGGCACAATCTTTTTCGTATTTGATTGTGAAGGACATATCTGTAGAGTGTTTTATTAACCTAACAAAGGTTGGAAGCTAACTAACAAAAAATGCAAACCCATTATTGCAATTCCTGGGTCTCTGTTTTCTAAGAAGTGCACCAATTTTTAAAAATGTAGACAATCTGTGTAGCCACCAGTGATGTTCAGTTCCCAAGGGCAAGTTATGCCTTGCACTTCAAAAGATTGTTCTGGATATGAGATTCTGGGTGCCATCTATCACAAACTGCTGTGGCATGTCCTTCATTAACACTCCTATGCTCAATCATAATGTCTGTGAATGACCAACACTCTAAATACTTCCCAGATTTGAGCAAGGTTCGTAATTTACATTCATGATGTAGCTGTCTTCATTCATGCAGCAGTGGCTATAACTAAATGGAACTTTTACCAACAGTTACCATGACCAAATAAGAAGGGGTGGCTATTACCTTCATGTTCTGCTTCCAAGCGTCCAGAGGAATTTGATTGGATGCTGTTGGAAGCGGAATACTCAGCTGGTGGCCTGATCCAACAAAGTAATTCAGATGACTTAAGAGCAAGTGTTTCTTCCCAGTCTGGACCAGTGCACAGACTGATGAATTTCCATCTGAAACTCCAGGTTCAAAAACCTTTTTGGCATAACCTCCTCGTGCCTCCTTGGGAAATACATCTTTTCAACCTTACTTCCCCATCTGTGAAAAGCAAACATCGGCCTACCTTACAAGAATTTTTTTTTATACTAATGGAGATAAAGGGCAAACTTCAGCCAAAGTTAAGCATTTTCCATTCCAATGACATCAATGTAAGAGGTTTAATTTGCATGCTTATCGTTTCCATTTAAATCCATGGAACTTTAAAATGCTTAACTTGCCTGGATTATGTACAACACTGCATGCTAAAAAAAAGTTAGCTATTTACACATGCACAAGGCAACAACCATTAGGTTGCTGATGTCATTTTCATGGCCAGTCCCACGGCCAATGAAGCCCTCTGCAAGCTGAAAATCAGCTTGCATCATCTAATGTGAGAGATGGTGCAGTGAGAAGCTGAAGAAAATTCTGGCTCACATACAGTTCCATTGCCTGCACATAAATGGGTCCTTTGGATCTCAGCCAAAATAATAATAAAACTGCTCCACCATGAGTACCAATCGGATGCACTCATCAAAGAACATTACTGGATGGGAGGTAGCTGCAATATCATAATCCTGACCTGTAATAGCCACTGTGTTTGTGGGCACACACATCTGAAATAATGCATGGGGGAACAACAGTTTTGGGGTGGCAATTTGGAGCTGGGAAATGGAAGGTGAAGAAAGGGTCCCTCAAATCTTTTATGCTATCATCCTCCTTGAAGCAGCTTTTCCTGTTCTGTATTGGCCATCCAAGCATAGAGTCTGAGCCTCAGTTTTGATTACAGGTGTTGTTTTCCTTTGAGTCCTTTCACTGTTAAAATACCCTGTTTATCCACTGTTGACACTATTATGTTGAAAGGAAGGAACATTTATATTGTTCTAAGCTAAGCTGGATGGAAGGCAATCAGGAGAGAAGAAAGGTTTTGTTGGCCAGGGCCACATTTAATTGAAATCAGTGTAAACATGAGTTTGAAATTGTTAAATTAATCAATTACAGTGACTAACAGCTGAAGTAATTGCAGCAATAATATATCTGTGGGACCTAGCCCAGGAAGAAAACTTCAAGATTTTCCAGTGCCAGAAACTGGGACAGACCACCATGACAAGGTAACAGGACATAATAAGGAAATGCAAATTCTCTAATTTCTATAGCAAGGGGGAGCCATTATAGCTATGGACTACCTCCACTGCCAGGGCTGGCATGCTTATGAATACCAGTTGCTGGAAATCGCAAGTGGGGAACATATTGTTGCACTCAGGTCCTGCTTTATAGACATCCTATAGGCATCTAATCGTTTGCTGTGGGAACAGGATGCTGGACTAGATAGTCCTTTGGCCTGATACAGCATGGCTCTTATGTCCTCAGTCCACAAATGTTTCCCTTCACATTCTTTGCAGAATTACTTTCAATAAAAGATTAAGCAAGGATGTTTTGTGAGCGTAAGATTTCCTGTCAGAGCTTTGCAACACACGCCATTATTTATTCTGTCACAGGTGTTGTACTGTATGTTCATTGGAATGTACTTATGAGTGTACATAGGAAAGAGCACACACACAAACAAAAGGTAGCAACAGCACCTATGCATAAATAGGTATAATTCTAATCTAGCTTCAACAGCCCTTGCACCTGATCTAAATTTGGTCCCCTCATTTGGGGAGATCCTTAGAGGATATAAATAGGTGCTCTAGCTGCTAGTTCCTGCTCTTTACATCAGTGAAATATTCAGCTGATACGTTGTCTTTTTCTGATTCTGTTTCATTTAGAGTTCTGGGGGAGGAATTCATTCTCCTTCAGCAAATTTAAATGGCCCTCAGTTACCATGGTTACTCTGAAGACATTCAAAAACTGCCTGCATGATGCAACCAGCTGAAATGACTAGGCACAAAAATTGATGTCCCTGTGAAAAAAGGCTGCTTGTCCAGCACTTAAAAGCAAACGGCCTGGATAGCATCAACACTGTGGTTGTAATATTTACCTCCATGGCTCCAGGCTCCAGCTCAAAGACTTGCAGAACTATCAAAATTAGCATTTCCCATTGCAGTCTAGCTGGTGACATTGAGCACAAGTGCTTTTGTTTCAACAAAGCCCAGTGTGTTAAGTTCACTCCTGTGAGGTTTTAAGACAATGATGAAATGCTATTCAAGAGAGCAGCAAACAATGGGCCATTATCTACCCCATTCATCCGGCAAAGCAGACAAGGGGAAAGGTGTGTGTGTAGTAGGAAGGGGAAGCATTATTTGTATAGGAAATCATGTCACAAATTGCATGAGAAGCTGGGTGTAGAAACACTTTGTGCCTGCTGTCCTGCCATGCTCAGCAGGTCTTAGAGGGAAAAGCCATGGAGTTCCTTCTCTGCCTGCCTCCTCCCTTCACGTTTGCTACACCAGTTTAGACAAAAAACGCAATTTGAGACACAAGAAAAGCAGTTACATTCATACAAATAACCTGCACTTTTTTTCTCCACAGCACAGCTATTCATGCACCCACTAGGCTGAATATTTTTAGCTTGACAAAACCCTGCTATTTTAATAATGATCTAAAGAAAGCACTGGAGTAATATTTTTTCTAATGCATTTTAATTCACCACCTTTCTTGCGGCCTGATACTGAACGGCTTATTACTCTTCCCCCATATCATCTTGAACAAGGAAAAGCTTGCTGAACAAGGTGTACCAGATGGATTCAGATATCTGATTTTCATTATACTGGGGGACTGACAACACTGCTTAGAAGTCTAAAATCATTGAATAAATGCTGCAGTATTTAAAATGGCATGGACAACCTTTCTTCCTTTGTATACCAACAGCAGAGACTTCAAGATTTTGTGTTTTGCTTAACAGCAAAAAACACTAATGTACTGAACATTCCCAGAGGGCATTGCAGTTTTAGGTCATAGGCCTGGTTCTCTCGATTGTTAGGAGACAGGACCATCTGCCCACCTCTCATCGCATCCCAAGATAGACTGGTCTTTCACATTTTGGAATGCAATGTACCACAAGCAGAGAGCAGGTGTACAAAGGTGCTTGCAAAGCAAATAGCGCCAGATGTCTGCTGCAAGGGGGGGGGGAGAAGAAGGGGGGGGGGAGAAAGAACCTCAGGATCACTGGTCAATCTGACCTAAAGGAAAATTCCTTTTGACTTAGCATGTCACAAATGCTACAGTTGTCAGATTCCTAAGCATGAAGAAAGTCACCCACTGAATCATTACAGAGCAAATGTCATTGATCAGGGCACAACTCCTCACCTCCAAACATCTCCTCTGAGCCTGTTGAGGCAGCCCCTGATGCCTCAAATGAAATGGAGGAAAAGCAGATGGTGCAAGAGAAAAAAGTTCTGAGTTCCAAGTCTAACAGCTCATCACAACATTCCCTAATGGCTCATTTGCTCAGGATTTGTTTTTCTCTGTGTTTGCCAATAAAGCAGATGTCATCAAGGCACCCAATGTGTATCCCTTCCATGCCACAGGACAACAATTTTCTGTTGTTCAAATGTGATGCATGAATGGTTGCCAGGAGGCTAGCTGCTTCCTGCCCACATCCAGTTTGTGATTGCACCCAGCCCAGCCGTTCTCATCACCTTCCGAACAGCATAGTAAAAAAGGATGTATATACTACCTAGGGTTGCCATATTTCAAAAAGTAAAATTCCCGACACCCGCAAAGTTGTTCAGCTTTGTTGGGCCTTTTGGGGGGGAACCTCCCCCAAAATAGCAATTTTAAGCTTTTGGAGCTGTTTCCACTGCCTTTTCCATCACATTCCTATACATCCAGGTTTTCCCAAACATTTTGCCGTTTCAGCAAAATTTCCCGATGCCATTTTTACACCCGAAAACCAGGACAAGTCAGGAATTTTCCTGATGTATGGCAAGCCTAATGCTACCTCTTCTTATGACCAGTGCTAGAAATTTATGGAACAACTCTAGTTTACCCACATTTTTTCTTCTTCCAAAATGTCTTCCAAAGGAGCCAAATACGACCATGGTTCTTCCCTTTTATTTTGACTCCATGAACCTTTTTTTTTGGGGGGGGGAGCAAAAATAAATAAATATCCTTTTGCTTTTTATTAGCTATATATGAAGAGGTTGGGACACTTTATTCTGAGTGAGCCTAAGTCCACCCAGAATAAAATATCACACACCCGTGTAAAAAATAATAATTCACAAGCACATAAATATCATCCAGGGATGGGGGCTCAGGGCTGAGAGAGAGAGACTAGAGAATGGCAGTGAAGTCTACTGTTGTTATTAGGTCTCTTCATATTCTTTTTAAAGGAAAATGCAGTTGTGGGTATTGTTTTTTTTCACGTTCACTGCAGCAATATGTGTATTGATGGTGGGGAGAGGGGCAAGGCAGGAATGATTGCTTTCCCACAAATGGGGGCATCTTGTAGGTGAGTTGTTGCTTCTTGTTTAAGCACTTAAATGCCTCTATTCATGTCAAATGTTCAAATCCTTTTTGCTTAAAAAAGAACGAGGTGGGAGGGTGACTTGTGTCAATAATGTTTCTATAGTTATTGTAAGATATATATATATATTTTAAAGCACAAAATTGCTCTTAGAATACATTCTTTACTTTTTAATCATTAAATCCTGATTCCATCCAAACATGGGATCTGAATCTTGGTTGCTGTCTTAAATTTCTTTTGACACCCCCACCCCTATCCTGAAATACCTCGCCTAATCTTGCACTGAATGTAGTATAACCAAACTAAGATCAGTTGATTAAAACAAAAACAAAAACCACAGTAACATACTGTATATGGTTTACAGTGAATACATATTGAGGTTTTGCATGATTTAAGGTTATTGTGCCTTTATCAGCCATGAAGGAGGCAGAAATTCACTAGGTTAAGCATTTCCTCATATGAAAATATCATTATTGGAAAAGTCTCATCTGTCAGATATCTTATTACTTGTGTGTGGTCCCAAATGGATTATTTTTCTGTGGGTCAATGGTCCTTCATAGGAAAAGAGTTTTCTATCCTTGCCTTACACTGAGCTAAGCAAAGAGAAAGCCCAGAGGGCAGGTAAGAAGTCACCTGACCAGGTCACATGTTTCCTCACTATGACAAGTGATGGTGTTTCTATTTAAATTACAGAAATTATTTCTATTTTTGAATGTATCCATAGAAATTAGCAGAGGGTTATTTTATGCCATTTGTGCCATCTTCTGCAGTAAGACATAAGTCCTATACACACTGAGTGCATTGGGCCCAAAAATTATGCTGGTGTTCCTGCATACACAGGGGGAGAAGAGGTTGTGTGAGAAGACCCTTGTTTCTGTGCATGCACCAACTTATTTGCATCTCACCCGCAACAGTTCCATAAAATGCTAATAGGAAAGAAGGAAAGAAAAGTGTGGACAACAGCAATGATTAAGATTGTGATATTCTCTGTCATTATTCTCTGTTACCTGCTTTGAGCTTCAGGGCAGGAACTTAAACTGAGGCCGCTTCTGGGAACCCCAACAGTTAAAAGTTCCTGTGAAGCAGCGAAAGTTCCTGCCTTCAAGCATGGGAGAGTAACTTGGGTGTTTTCTGTTATTGCCTTGAAGATTTGGAATAAATTCCCTGCTGGTGCATGGAGCTGTCATTCTCTGGTTGTTATCAGGAGAAAAATGTAATACTTGTCTGTTTTCCAAGCATTTTTTAAAAAGTGTGTTGTGTTGTGGTTCTACTGTTTGCTTCACTTTAAAGGCTGGGTCTTGGAGCAGAATATTATGAATATTTTTTACTTGTTGGTTTTCTTTGTGCATTTTTATTTATGTTTGATATTTCGATCTATTGTGTGTTACATAAAGAAAACTGGGTGAAGTAGGATATAAATTTATAAAATTAAAATTTTTTAAAAATAGCCTTGCCATGAACAAGATATATGCAGTATGAGAGACAGGCAGGCAGGAATTATTACCTCTGAAGAAAAAGTTTGCCTTACAAGGTCCAGTGGAGAGGAACAGATCAACAAAGGAACAGCCTTCAAATATTAAGCCATATGTCTAATAGAGCAGGCAAAAGAGCAGATCGATGCGCTTCCAGATGTACAGCCTAAGATAAGAGTTGTTCAGTCTTTCACAAGGAACAGAAAAGGCATTGCAAATGGCAAAGGGTGATTCTGTCTTCCTATTCCATTTCCAGGAAAGTAATTGCTAAAGGTAAAAAGTCTGCAGTTTATTTCGGTAAGCCTGTTTGTTACCCATTGCTCTGCTCCCCAATCTGCCCCAAACCACAAATTTATCATCTGTATCATAATTTGGTCTCCAACAGCAAAGTTCCAAAGGAGCTGTTGCTTATAGTATTAATGGAGTTAGATAGGCAGGTGTTTTCTTTTATTCAGCCCTATGCCTGCAAGCAGCAGAACCCAAGGACTAAAAAAAAAGTCCAGCTCTACGAAGCACATGCAGCTTACAGCTTGGAAATATGCATGTTTATGTGGAAGTAAGTTTTCCTGTGCTCAGTGAAAGTAAGTCTACACAGCACAGCAGCCTTCCTTAGTTCTTCTTAGCAAAAGAGGATATGCGAGCACTATGCCATGCTTTATCATCATGCAGCAGCAGCAGCAGCAGCACTGTGAATGCCCTGGCTGTCCTGCTCCTGTTGTTGTTTCAGCAAACAGAAGAAGACTGGTTAGGCTAAAGAACAAACAGCAGGAAATCCTTGGTGGCTGGTCCATTTCTACCCCATAGAAAAGCAGATGACCACTGGCCACATCCATTTTCTGTGCCCTCTAAATCAGGGGTCAGCAACCTTTTTCAGCTGTGGGCCAATCCACTGTCCCTCAGACCATGTGGTGGGCCGGACTATATTGGGGGGGGGGTGTTAACAAATTCCTATGCCCCACAAATAACCCAGAGATGCATTATAAATAAAAGGACACATTCTACTCATGTAAAAACACGCTGATTCCCGGACCATCTGCGGGCCGGATTGAAAAGGCGACTGGGCCGCATCCGGCCTCCAGGCCTTAGGTTGCCTACCCCTGCTCTAAATCACTGAAACATGCTCAGTGCTTCGTCTCACAAGTGACCGCACTGAGGAAGGCACCTAGCCAAACGACCCAGTGGAGAGAAAGCAGAATTGCTTGAAAGAAAACCCATTCACATAATGAGACCCTGCTGGCCATGTAAAAATCATCTATTAAATGTATCTTAAACCATTTCCCTTACTCTAATGACTGGCTGTGGGTCTCTTGATTTGTACTGGAAAAGTAACATTGCAAATGCATCAGGCAGGGCACTGAGAACGAATGCACGGAACATATGCTGCTGTCTAGCTGTTTATGTTTCAGTATGTGAAAGGAAGCAGTTGTTTCAATAAATTCGAAATGCATTTCTGTCACCCCTGAGATAAGAAAGTCAATACTGTTATTTAGATTACCAAGAAATGCAGGTGCAACAACTTTATTTTCCAAATATGCAAGCTTAAAAATCAAGACATACCAGTGCAGAAACTATTCTCTTATCAGCATCACATGCAGAACTTTTATACTTTCTGAATTTGGTATGCTTGTTCTAGGCAAATACAATGCAGAAAGTATATATGCACCAGGGAGGAAAAGGAAGTACAATATTAATCATAGATGTGTATAGCATTTAAAGTTAGCACAGATACAGTAAGTTTCCAAACTTTGTTGGGTTTTAAAGCTCTACTACAATAGTAATAATAAAAAACCACTTTGAAGAAAAACAAGGCAGCTCACAAAAATTAAAACAAATGTGAATACAACACAGAAAGCTAAAAATGTATAAAATGTATAAAAGAATTGTTTAAAAAATAAGTAAACTATAATAGAATTAAAATGAGATAAAAACAAATATAGTAAAATGCATATAGTAAAAACAGCACAGCACTATTAAAAGCCCTTCCCTTAAAAACAATCTTCATCTGCAACAGAAGGACAACAAGGAGGGAACCAGTTTAGCCTGTCTAGGAAGGGAGTTCCAAGGTCTGGGTGCAGCCACTGAGAAGGCCCTGTCCCACGTTCCCACCAAACATGCCGGTGAGGGTGGCAGGACGGAGAGAAGGGCCTCCCCTGAAGTTCTCAGAGCCTGAGCAGGTGCATATGGGAGCCTGGGCCTAAACCATATAGGGCTTTCTAAGTCATAACCAGCAGAGTGATTTGTGCCCAGAAACACTCCGGTAGCCTGCAGAGCTGTTGTAACAAGGGAGCTGTATGCTCCATGGCATTCATAATTATGTAATGCAAAGGGCAAGGAAAACATTCTAGTATGCTTATAAGAGGGTGGTTAAAGGGTATAGCTAATGTGGATTATTTATCTCTTGAGTATGCACCTTAAAGAGTGTGAAATATTCCCCCATTGGAAGTGAAAATATAGACAGAAGGAGCGATAGATTATCCTTAATAAAACAAAGAGAAGCAAACAATATTACCTGGTCTCGAGAGAAGGTGCCAACTGTGGATTGATTTAGAGAGGACATATCTGTGGGATTAGAGCTGTAAGTATCAAGGTTTGCCAGCCATTTGTGCGCTAAAAAGGCTGTTTTTGCAGCTTAAGCCAGCCGAATCTCAATAATACTTTTAGCCTCCATGATTCCTTCACAAGAGGTTTATGATTATGGCTTCAGGTTATAAAAGGAAAGGCCACACCAGTGACAGAGAAAATGAAACCCATACATGTTGCTATAGATTTAATGACCAAATCAGCCTTCCAGCACAATGCTTCAGTCAAGTTTATCCCAATGAGTCTAAACACTTATTCTGACACAAGACATACATAGGTCATTCCTGCTTGTACAGCTCCTGCAGCTGTAAAAGTAGCTGATAGTCAATCATATAGGATTTACCTCCAATGAGAGGTTTCGGCTACAATCTTACTTAAAGGTAAAGGGATCCCTGACCGTTAGGTCCAGTTGCGAACAACTCTGGGGTTGCAACGCTCATCAGGCTTTATTGGCCAAGGGAGCCGGCGTACAGCTTCCGGGTCATGTGGCCAGCATGACTAAGCTGCTTCTGGTGAAACCAGAGCAGCACACGGAAATGCCGTTTACCTTCCCGCACTTTGGCATGCTTTCTAACTGCTAGGTTGGTAGGAGCTGGGACCAAACAACGGGAGCTCACCCCGTCGCGGGGATTTGAACCGCCAACCTTCTTATCGGCAAGTCCTAGTCTCCCTGGTTTAGACCACAGCACCATCCTTGTCTCTGCAATCTTACTTACCTAGGAGTAAATGTCACTGAACACAATGGTGCTTACTTCTGAGTAGACATGTATGGGATTATATTGTTAAGAACACACCATACACCACAGGGGTCACGAGCAGCATAGCAGACCACCTCTGGATTTTATTTCTATTACATGTTGATGAATCTAGCTAAGACTAAAATAATGTTTAAAGAAGGGAACAATATGCAAATATAAAGTAAAGAAATTGAGCAAGTTGAAGAATATACCTATATAGGACAAAATAAAAATCATACTGGGGAGAGAAACCAAAGAGCAGAAATAAAAAGAAGAATAAAACAATTGTGGACAGCCTTTGGAAAAGTCATCTCCATATTGAAAAATGAAAAGTATTTCCTTCATTATGGAGAGATACGACTCAGGCCAATGAAATAAAACAATGCTACAATTTTAAAAGACCAAGGGGACAGCCACTTATGTGATGGATGGACAATCTAAAACTTGCTTGCTTCCTACAAAACTGTTGTAGGAAACAACAGAGAACTCTGGAGGGAACTTGAAGAGTTCCAAAAAACATCCAAAGATGGATGCAAGACACTGTAAAATAACAATAGCAGCAGCAGCAATTTCTAAGATTCAGAGCAATTATTTTCCACCTCTGTTATTACATAAGAATACAAAATGAGCCTTGTGGGTCAGAGCAAAGGTCCAGCATCCAGCAGTGGCCTTTTACAGTGGCCCATACAGTGGAGGATTGAAAAAAGACATGGAATATATGCCAAAACTTATGCCTGCATAATTTGGTGATTTATATGCTACTCTCTGCTCTTCCTTTAAATAATCAAAGCAATAATACCGAAGTTTAGTGAAACTAAGTAGAGGGGAAAGTATTTTTAATGTTATGTTCAATACACATTTCCCTTGTTCACATATGTGACTGTTTAGGATTCAGGCTTTAGAGAGAGCTCTTTATAATGAACTAATTGGCTCCAGTAGCTTCTTCCAGAAGGTAGAAGAAGAGATTGGGGATCAACTATCCTACACCTGATCTTCATCTACAATTAATAACTGGCTGATGAGGTGAAAGTAGTACAGATCTTGGGATTTGTGATACCAAGGAAAGAGGAAACTTCTGCATAGTTGGGCACACACTCAAAACTTTAGGAAAGCTGATTTCAACAAGTTTAAAGAAATACTGGGTGTAAGCCCATGCATGGGTAGAAATACTAAGGGAGAAGGGGATTTCTTATCAGTGAGATTCATGAATGCACAATCACAAAGCATTCCAATGCACAAGAAAAAATGGGTGGTGTCTAAAGAAACCAGAGTGGCTGTATAAGGAGCTTCCTCCACTTATGTTAGGAAGACTTACTTCTGAGTAGGCATGCATAGGATTGTGCTGTTAGTCCATACAGAGACAACTACCCCATATTTCACTGAGTTGCTGTCTAATAGCAATAATGCAAACACTACCATTATTATTAATTTATGCTGAAATACAAGCCACTTGCTCCAATCGGTATCTGGATGGGAATATTACCTACTTTAGTACAGAACAGCATATACCCTGAAGATTTGTCAAAAGTTGCATCCTGTTTACTAAGCTCTGTTGTTGTTTCATCAGTGCAAACTAATCTGAGAAACAAGAACGCTCTTCAATTCTGAATTCCATCAATATAACCTGAGGCTGATACAATAAAACCTTAACATTTCAAATAATGCCACATTCAGCTATAATCTGGAAATCCTTCTGAACACGTTTCTCTGAATATATATATTTTTTCCATTACAATAGTTCAGAGTTCAACTTTAAAAAAGAAAGAAAAAACCCAAATCCCTCTGGGTTAACCATATATAATAGATACATGCCCCTCTATCTATAAATATGCATAGTGTCTGATACCTAAGAGGCAAGAAAGAGATGGCATCTCTGTCTGTTGGAAATGATCCCATCGATTTCATGAAGGGGCATCCACTGTAAGGGATGCAGGGAACAGGATCTCTTCTGAATTTCTGAATTTCCTCCTTTCTTTCCAAAATGGCTAGAATCATTCCCCATTCCTCACCCCACCCCCCTACACACACCCCTTCATCTCGGCTGTCGATAACAGAGGAAGGGCTCTTTGGTGCCCTGACAGTTCTGACAGTCTTCACAGTTACAGCTCATTAAAAAGAGTGCCAAGTGTGACACTTGTGCCTTAAAGCCTCCTCCCAGTTCCGACATTTCCCACACACCACATTTCCTAACCTTGCCTGGCAGCTCACCTTATTCTCCTGGGATTAGGTGCTTGTCAGTAATTGAGACTCCATTACACCATCCACTGGCAAAGAGCATAAAAATACCAAGTTAAAAACCCTCCTACCTTTTCCATATATTAACTCACTGGATGAGAGAAAAATCATGAGTGCCAAACCCATAGATCAATAACTCACCCCAAAGTGCACCAGTGTCATCAGTATTTCCATTGTCTGCTTGGGAGAAGATCCATTACAATTAAAAAATACCTTGTGTCTCTCTCTCACACACTGCATCATTGTGTTTGGCTGATTTTAAGACACCCTTTACATTTACCTTTTCTGTAGTGGTAGCTCTACAATTGCTCCCACACTGATAAGGGGCTCCCACTCTGCTCCCTCTCCTTCCTTTGGCTATGTAGCATCATCCCACCACCAACCCCCTGGCTCTGAGCCTGCCTTCCTTCCTTCCTTGGGGGCTCCCTCTTTGGTGCCCCCCACCACTCCTCTGCATACAGCCAGTCCCTAACATCTGCTCTGGAGGGTTGGGAGAACAGTGCCTGGGGGGAAAGAGAGCTGTCCCACCAGGGAAGCAGAAATGCTTGCACTGATAGAACAATCTCTATATTGCTACATTGAATTCCACCCACAGTCTTAAAAAAAAAAAGTCATTTTTCGTATATAAAATCATTTGGAAATGGAAAAAAGATAAGAGTTTTTTTAAAAAATGAACCTCCAAATAAATAGCTTAAAGAGGATTTTCTTGTGAGAAGTTTAAACGATTATAATTGTTGTGCTCCTATCTCTGAGAGTTTGCAAGGAAGGATGAAAAATATTATAGGATGAGAGAGTACAGCTCCTACAGAGCTAAAGAAAACACCTATTTTGCAACCAGAACTTCAAACAAATCTAGCACACCCATTCTTCCTTCACCTAGGTCTACACTACAGTGTAAGGCAAGGCTAAATACATATGTTTGTGAGTTCTCCGGAATGCGTGTGCAGGGGAAGGGGGAAGAAAAGGAGAATCTGAATAGGAAAGGCTGGATAGGGACGTGCCTGGGACTGGACCTGCCTGGGAGGGACTGATGGTTCCCCACCCTTGGTCTACAGGAAATGAAGCATTTAATATGTATGATATTCCAATGCGAATATATATATATATATATATATATATATATATATATATATTTTCTTGAGATTACCTACAGCAAGAATGAATCAGAACAGAAAGTCAGAGTCATTTAAACCTAAAGCTGTGGCCATCTGCTTCCTCCCCGCTTTCAGTCTGTGAGCAGGAGGCAAAATTCAGAACCTAAATCTTGCCAAAGGCTTCCTTCATAAAATCATCCAGGATTTCCTTGTTCAAAGACAGATCCACCTACTGACCTACCTACTGACCAGGCAAGTGGATTCTTAAAGAGATAGGAGTCTAGGCTGGTTTGCTGATAGAAACTTCAGCAGCACAGATTCTTGAACCATTCAAAGGATAGCCAAAGCTTAGAGGGAGGCACATATGCTTCCTTTAAGCTGCAACTTCTGAGGAAGGCTCCCATCTTTTTGAGAAATACAGGTTTAAGATCTTATAAAGTACTACCAGTAATACAGTAATGTTGTTGTTTAAAAAAGTTTAGTCCTTTTAATAATACTTTTCAGAAAACCCAATGTCTTGTAGATTGCAGTTCAGTGGTATTGCCCCCTGATATTTATTCCTCCCCAATATCTAATATATGTGACTTCACAACTCATAAAGGGAATTTGAGGCAACTCACCAACAAACTTAGCTAAACCGAACAAAAATTGAACTGCAGTGACAATTAATGTAGGTTTATAATTAGACTTCGATTTAAAAAAACAAAAGTGTTACTACAAGTTTGATTCCAGCACAAAACCTCATACAACTTAAATTTAAATTGTGGATATTGAAGTGAAGTGATATTAAATTATTCACTATACCAGTAGCTACAGTCGCAATATATAGGAAGCCTATGACCCTGATTTGCCAGGCTTCCTGATGGCCCACAGGTATCTCAATGAGCGCACAGGTGTATGCACATAGATTCTATACCAGCCTTCCCAACCTGATGCCTTCTGGATATTTTGGGCTATGACGCTACTCATACATGATTAGTGGCCATGCTGGCTGGAGGATGCCAGGTTGGAGAAAGGTGTTCAATGCAGTCATTCAGCTGATTGTGTGGCAGTCAGGGGTGGTAGCAGTACATGTGATGCTGCCCCCACCCCCAGCTGCCATTCCATTAATTCATCATAACATCTGCAAATGGCCAAAGTGTTAAAGAGTTCTTAACAAGAATGCTCGTAAACTTTGCCTGATAATTCCCGATGCCCTATTTTCTTTGCAAAAACCCTTTCCAATCTTTGTTTTGAAGCTAAACGATAAGGGTAAGGTAGTGATTTCAGACATCTGCTGGCTACCTCCCATTTGAGACACACATGACTGGGATAATGCCTTAAAGTAGTTTACAAGTGTTTGGTGAGAATTAGCCTCAGAACAGTCAAACACTATTTGACTTCAACTGAGCCTGAATTTTGTCTAGTGACTACTCAGCTGCAAAGCTCTGTTTCACACGTCTTGTTAAAAAAATTTTTTAAGCAGTTAATTTAATTGTGCTTATACTTTTTCAGCTTGCAAAACATTTTCATGTCCCAATACACAAACTAGGAGTTATAAATATCCCAGTATATGTATATGTATGTTTTCTATCTTACTGCAGAAAAATTGGGTTCTCATTTTCAATTTGGATTGCACCAGTTGATCTTATTTGATTTTTTTATTAGCTTTCCTTTATGCCTCAGCTCAATATTTTTAAATTAGCACAATTCAATATTGTGATACAATTCAATAACAATTTGGTATTTCAATGAGACAAATGGTTTTTACTCCATGTTCTAATTTACTATGCCAGACCTCCTCCCTTTTGCAATTAATATTATGTTTATTGTGATCTAGATCAATAAAGAATAAACGGACAGTTTTCAATTGGAACTCAATGATACACTGAGTTACAACCTAACCCACAATGAAGTTGAGTTGAAGTACTTGGACCAAAATGCCAACTGAAGTGGAGGGGTAAGTATGTCAATTAATAGAATTTTGACTGAACGGAAGGGTTCTTAATAAGGAGAGTAAAAGGGATTCTACATAACTCAATGATACAGCTTTATCACAGCAAGCAACTTAGGTACTCTGTATCTTGTTCAAAATGAAGAGTGAAACCATTTGCTGTCCCTTCTCCATATGAGCCAATGGACCTGAGCAGGGTTCATGGCGGGCTATCATCTGGCTCTTCCTGGATACATCTATGTCAGTAGAGACCCAAGTGTCCTCTGTGACTAGAAGTGCCTTTCATCAGCTTTCTCTTGTTTGCCAGCTATGACCATTCCTGAACAGGGATAGTCTTACCACTGTAGCCCCTATTCTGATAAACCTTGAGACTGGATAACTGCAATGCATTCTATTTGAGGCTGCCCTTGAGCCTGGTTCAGAAGCTCCAGCTGCAACAAAATGAGGCAGCCAGACTGCTGACGATAGGGCACCTGGCTGACAACACTTGACACCATTAAAAAATCTGCACTGGCTGCTTATCTGGTACCGAGCCAGGTTCAATGTCCTTATATTAACTTACAAATCCCTGAAAAAGTTAGGCCCGGGGTACCTTAGGGGCTACCAGAACCCTTATATACCAGCACGATCACTGAAATCATCTACAGGAGCATCATTGTTCATTCCCTGGCTCAACAAGGCTCATCTGAGAGCAACAAGAAACCAAGTCTTTAGAGTCATTGGGCCAGTCCCATGGAATACTCTGCTAATAGAGATTCAGCAGGCACCTTTAAATGCCTGCTTCAAACTTTTCTATCCTGCCAGGCTGATAAAGGTAAAGGTAAAGGGACCCCTGACCATTAGGTCCAGTCGTGACCGACTCTGGGGTTGCGGCGCTCATCTCGCTTTATTGGCCGAGGGAGCCGGCATTTGTCCACAAACAGCTTCCGGATCATGTGGCCAGCATGACTAAGCCACTTCTGGCAAACCAGAGCAGCGCATGGAAACGCCGTTTACCTTCCCGCCGGAGTGGTACCTATTTATCTACTTGCACTTTGACGTGCTTTTGAACTGCTAGGTTGGCAGAAGCTGGGGCCGAGCAACGGGAGCTCACCCCGTCGCGGTGATTCGAACCATCAACCTTCTGATTGGCAAGTCCTAGGGTCTGTGGTTTAACCCACAGCACCATTAATAGGTGATTTCCATTTAAAAAATAAATAAATAAAATTATATGGTTCTTATGGTATAGTTTTATGTATGACTGTTGTAAACCACTCTGATTTTTTTAAAAAAACGAACAGAGGTATATAAATATTTTTTTTATAAATAAAATAAACAGGAGGCTGGTTATAAGCACTGTAAGATCAGAAATGAAACAAAACAGATGGAGCTCATTACAAAGAATGCCTTTATGGAAATCTCTGTGTACATTAAAGAGAATTTCCACTTGGAAGCCAAAAGTAAATGGAACCCTGCCTGCATTAAAATGGCACCGTAGGAAATATGTTGGTCTGCTGTAAAATAACAAATAACTAGCCAGATACAATGACAACAATATTTCAATACAAACATACATAAAAACCTACCTCCCCATCACTCATGCTTCATTACATGTAGGAGGGAAATGCACGCCACATAGGGAAAACATGAGAAAAAGGAAGCAGGATTGGATAAATTGGGGGGGGGGAGGTAATTCAGTTCAGCAATTGACTTTGTTCTTCCTTCCTTCCATCTATCCCTCCCCCTCCCCCTACTCCTTAGTCATCCACCATGAAATAAGCTTGTTAATTGCTCTGTAACCAAAGCAGCCTTTCCCTCCAATTGACTGAGAAGGCAATGCTACTGTCTAGGGATTACAGGCCCTATGGTGACAGTTTTAATTCTGGCCAGAGTGGAGAAGTCAATAAATCGTTCTTGCAGAAGTCGTTACTGACCCTGAGCAAGCCCTGGGAGAAGAGAAGCAATCTCCATCTACTGGAAAATTATATATCTCCACAACCCCAAAGCAAACAAATAAAAGCTGAAGAAAAGAATACCATTTCAGAGGTAGGAGGAAAGCAATCTCCCTCTCTTTGTGTGACTTGTGTCTACAGAGAAGTAACTAGATGCAGGGTAAAACAACAACAAGGTGGGATACATTAGTATATTACTCTGTACTAGTCACAATAAATGTAATCTAACGCAGAGAGGCAACTGTATAGCAGTAAAATGAATGCAGGTTCCATCACTGAATGTCATATTCATTTGTGAGGGTTCTACTCCCACAACCTGATCCCATGAGGTCAACCTGAAAGGGGGCTTAAAGCCTATTTATTAAAGCAATGCAGATGACTGAATAAAATGTAACTCTTCATTAGAGGCAATTACTGTAGCCATGTGCCCTAATTTACAAATGATAACTCTCTATTTGAAGGACTGTCCAGCTAGCACCTGGACAAGCTAATCAGACCTGTGCAGACAGAGCTTCCCAGTACGGTAAGATGTACTATATTTTTGTTTAAATTCTAGCAATTATTTCTATATTTGCATATATACATATAAATTAGCACATTCAGATTTTATGCAAATCTTATTTCTCCTTTGTTCTCTTTTTGGTGATACATTTCCTCTTTGGGGACAATGCATATGTGGCCATCTTAGAGGCACAACCATTTTACACATTCTGCATAGTTGGTGTATCCTGCATTATACATTTTCTTCTTGAGAAAGGGGGGTGTTATCCTTTTAACAACTCTTGAGGTTCACTTAATTTGGTTTGTTGAGCTTGTCCAGTTATATTTCCCCATCTTTCTACTCCCACACTGGAATTTACAAAGCCTGAAATCCTAGATATTTCAAGAGATCAAGTGGGTTGCTAGCTAGTAGCTTAACTGAAGAATCATTCAATATTATGTTTCCTTCAAAGGACGGATTCTCAGTGGCGTAGCGTGGGGGGTGCCAGGGGTGCCGGCCGCACCGGGCGCAACTTCTGGGGGGGGCGCGAGTCCAGAGGGAAGGGGAACGCCCCTCGCTCAGCCCGCGCATCCCTCGCCCGCCGGCAGCTTCTCCTCCTCGCCTCGCTCAGCGCCGCCGCCGCGGATGCCGCCCAGACCCCCCAGCGCCCAGGGCCATTTCCCGGGGAGCCTCCTCTGGCACATGCCCCGCGCAGGAGGAGGAGGGGGAGGCGGCTCCGGGATGCTCCCTCCCGCCCCGGGAGGCAGAACGCAACGCACAACACACACACACCCTGTCGCCCCCGCGGCAGAGCAAGGCAGCCAGACGCGGAGCAGGGAGAAAGGCTCGGGCTCACCTTGGGGCAGCCTCCGGAGAAGCGAGTCCCGAGGAGGAGGAGGAGGAGGAGGAGGAGGAGGAGGAGAAGCCGCCGCTGCCGCTGCCGCCGCCGCCGTGCGCCCCCAGCACCGGGAGAGAGGCCGCTGGCCGCCCGGCGGGCCGTGGTTCCTTCCTCCGTCGGGCGCCCAAGGGGAGGGGGCTTTGGCTGCCTCGGCCCGCGGGGGCTCCACAAATAATAAATTTAATAAATTCCTTTTTTTAAAATAAGATATTTATTAAAGTTTTCAATTTTATACAAAGAGAAAAATGCAAAAAATAGAAAAAATATATATTAAAAACACATAAAATTCACAACTTATTTTTCAATAACATATTTCCCTGACCTCCTCATACCTCCCCTTCTTGTTTTCTAGTTCAAATTATTTGTTCAGCAAATCCTTATCTCATAGCATTACCGCTAAATAACACCTTATTTTCTATCCAAGTTCTTGAAACTTAAACTTTTACTTTAAAAAACCATTTTTTCATAACCTTTTATACCATTACAGCTAGAAACCACTTAACGTAATTTCAATCCAACATCATTCAACATTCCTTAATATTGCAGTATTTCTGTAAATAGTCCTTAAATTTCTTCCAATCTTCTTCTGCCGACTCTTCTCCCTGGTTGCGGATTCTGCCAGTCATTTCTGCCAATCCCATGCAGTCAATCAACTTCATCTGCCATTCTTCCAGAGTGGGTAAATCTTGCGTCTTCCAATACTTTGCAATGAGTATTCTTGCTGCTGTTGTAGCATACATAAAAAAAGTTCTATCTTTTTTAACACCAACTGGCCAACCCAGTGGCGTAGCATGGGGGGTGCAGGGGGGGCCGGCCACACCGGGCGCAACATCTGGGGTTAGGGCAAATCCATGGGTTAGGGGGCGCAAATCCACAGGTTAGGGGGCGCAAATCCATGGGTTAGGGGGCGCAAATTACTTGCCTTGCCCCGGGTGCTGACAACCCACGCTACGCCACTGCGGATTCTGCTCAGTGTTCTAAAAGCCAGAATTGATTCAAAAGCCAGGATATATGAATGAAAACATGTGATTCATTCCCTCAATTTATGAAGAAGTAACTCAAACAACTTAAGCAGAAGCACAAGCTTTTAAATCCCAAACATGAATGTAAGTATTGTGCTGCTATTCCATATATAGTGGAGCACCAGAGTCCATAATGTACAACAGTGCCAGCATCTACACTTAATACCGTGACTACTAGATTACAACTAGCTTAGCAATGCCACCACATTCAAACCTAACAAGGAATGGTGATAGAGCCCTTTAAGCCAGTGTTTCCCAGTCTCTAGGTCACAACCCACAAGTGGATCACGCGAAGTCTATGCAAGTAGATCAGGCTTTATAAGTACAGTGGAACCTCAGGTTGCGAATCCATGTGGGATCCGTGCTCCGTGTGGGAGGCACGTTCGCAACCCGCAGTGTTCACAACCCGTAGCGCTGCGTCTGCACACGTGTGGGTCGCAATTTGGTGTTTCTGTGCATGCACGAGTGCCAAAACTCGGAAGTAACTCGTTCTGGTACTTCTGGGTTCAGCATGGTGTGAAACCTGAAATTGTGTAACCTGAAGCATCTGCAACCCGAGATACCACTGTAAACCCAAAATAATTATTGCTTGTAATCCTTAACCAATATGATGAATACCTCTTATAACTTTTTCTTTTGTTAGCATATTGCTGTTTTAGACAGTTGGAACTGAGCACCAGAAAGGCTCAAGGCTTCCATTTTAACACTTGTGAACCACTCTCTAGTGGTTTGCAGCAGATGTGGTAAAGGCCCACCCCAAAGTAACCTCACAAGGAGATCCCTTTAATGACTTTGGAACCTACACATCAGATATAAGCTACAATGAAACTGTGAATAACTTTGTAGGTACTATAGATATTTCAACAATTCTACATTAATAGGAGTGTTAAGCAACTTTTTCCTGGATGCCTCAAGTAACGGTTGCAGTAAAAAGGAACAAAACCAACAGCTGCTAAAGACCTAAGGTCCAAAATTCATGTGACACTAAATTAGTGGGTGACCATACCACGTCAATTTGGACTAATGGGTTGCCATACCGCAAAGTTTCAGAATCACTGCTCTAAGCATCTCTCTGCAAAACCAGTTTTCTGTGCAGTTTTCTGCGCACAAAAAGGGCAGTTTTGTATGCTCCAGCATACACAGCAATTATTGGAACTCTAAGCTAGCCGTAGCAAACATAGAACTACTGTAATTGTAGACATATACTTTTAAAGTTTATCACCTTTCAAGAATATAGATTTGTCATTTATTGTTAAACCCCTGTACAATAAAAAGTGGAGGTTCAAAGTTACATCTCTGCACCAAGCATTAAGAAGATGTTTTCTCCAGTATCCAAATTCCAAGCCATCCCACTTATAATTTATGTTGTTATGCTAATTAGCTCATTTTCAAGTCATGAAGATATGAAAAAGCCCAGCGTGTTCCCATGAACATCATGTCCATTGTACCATCTAGTGAGTTTATCTAGTACAGGGTGATCATCAGCTGATGAAGAACTGAAAGTATGTTCCAGTTCTGTAAGCAGACCTCACCTAGGATGCAAAGCACTGTCACAATCCTATCTTGATAACATAAAGCACCCCTTGAAAACACTGTCAGCATTTGACCAACTTCAAGGTACGCTAAGCCTCATATAGCTCAGGTGCTGAAAATTTTTTAAGGATTATGGATTTAAGTCATAATCCTACACATGCTTACCTGGACATTGAACTCAATGGAACTAACCTCTGAGTAGTCACATGGACCAGTGACCTATCTAGTTCAACATCCTATTCTCACAGTGGTCAACCAGAATAATCAAGACAGAGCTCTCTAATACCATTGATTCCTGTTGAGTATTGTCTATGATCTGGTTCTAGAAAAGCAATTCCCAAGGAACGTTTCCACATGTTATATACTTGTACAAGCCACTTCGAAAAGTAACCCAAGATGCCCTTAGTTGTTCACTAACTCACATGTCTCAACACATGAATATCTAAATGCTACTGAGAAATTGTCTGGTTCTACTTAACAGTCGTGCTAATCATACAGCAAGCAGCACCACCACTACTTTTTGTGTGATATGGACCAAACTTTCCACTCAACAAACAGTTTAGCAAGTATAAGGTATTGTTATGAAGTACTGAAAAACCCCAAAACCTTATGCAAAAAGAAGTCTTTATTTAGAATGTTCTAATAGGAGATGGGGTATGGCAAAATTAGACTACAGGGAAGTAAAGCATATGCTTAAATCTTTCCCACCAAAATATGGTAAATTGTAATTAATCTCAACTTTGTCTAGATCACACTCAACTGAGAACATCGTCACACCTAATAAAACAATTGGAAAACTAAGAAACAACATGAAAAGAAACATGATCAAAGCCACGGGAACGGCCATGAAAGGTAGCAGCAGAAGTTGAATCTCCTTGCAGAGGTAATTCTGTATAGTTTTTCTTGAACAGAGTTTTTCTCCCTTCTATTGTACTTTGCATACCTAAAAAACAAATTGCAACTGTGCCCAAGTCAAAGAAAATGTAAAGAAAGCAATCTCAGCACATATACAGGTTGTTATTGCTTCACTTCTTCATTGACTGGATTGTGGGGGGAAATCAATAAGAACCCCTATGAACCCCTATGAACCCCTATGAACCCAATAAGAACCCCTATGAACACATCCACCCTAATAAAATATGTGGCTTACATATATCAACCACTAACAAGTGTGGCTTGTATGCTGAGAGAAGAAAATTGCAACATAATATAATCCTCCCTGTGAAATGTCTAGGGAGATAATGTCCACAAAGAGGGCAGGACTAAATAATAATGCTGTCAACAAAGATAGCAAATATTATTATAATGAGCTACATGGCTTGATTTGTTATGGCACATCCTATGTCATGTATTACACCGAGATGGTGCAAACACAGCATTCTGGCCTATATCCAGTATAGGGTCTATAAAGTTCTCTCTTGGTCATCAATAATCTGATCTATCAAGTTAAAACAAGTTGCCAACAGGTGTGGACTTTGGTAATATGGTGCTCTGAGTGAGGACAAAATTTGGCATCCACCCCTACCCCTACCACAATATTCCTTATTTTCATAATAATGCCTTTTGGTACAGTTGCTTTTTATGGATCTTCTCAGTAGGTAACCATATAAATATAGGTCTTGTATTATTATTATTATTATTATTATTATTATTATTATTATGCACCCCCTCAGCTTGGTACCCTGTGGAGGGAGACAGCCAGCAGTGTCGTAAATTTGGCTTTGTTGCCAGCCATAATATAAAACACTCCAATACAAGAAAGAGGCAACTTATTAAAGGGGAGGGATTTGCATATCGCAGGAGCTATGTAATGAAGAATGGGAATAGCATCTCTGCTTTTTGACCAAATATTACCACTATTGGGTGAATGGATCTTGCCTGTTGTTCCACTTGCAAGCCCAGTTCCAAGGGCTGCCACCAGGTGTGCTTCCAGGCTTTTGCTATTTTGGGGTAGGATGCAATTACATATTGGCAAATTTAGGTTTTGCTTTAAATCTTGATTTGGCACTCTTGTGCAACAAACCCATTTCATCTGAAAATGTAACATTTTGAGATGAGGAAAAATGACAGGAAAATGTTCTGGAAAGTATGGGATAATATTTGTTTGATGCAACTGCATATAACCTTCCCACAAACAAATCAATAATTGATTATTGCTCATCAATTAGCCAAAGTTATCTGACCTCTCTGCAAACTTTGTGCAAAGAAATCAGGATGAATGCTCAATAAAGGCATTGTCTGAAACCTAGCAGGATTTGATCAGCAGACAGGACTTTGCATATGAATGAAGGCACAAAAAAATGTTTAAGAATTTCAAAACTAAGATAACCAATTAGTCCTAGGGAGCACAGCAACTGGAGGATCAGAACCCCTAGAACAGCATGGGGGGGATCATTCCACCTGGCAAGTTGTTAATACTTGCACTGATGGGACATTCACCATAGTATGACATTGAATTCCACCGTATGTCTTTATTGTTATGGATAAACACCAAAGGTATGAGAATTATCACCAGGTCCATAAAGAAGAAAGTAGCAACTGGAAGCACAAACTACTACAGTATTCCATGAAGCCAATTTTTGATAATGCCTAGGCACTGTGCATCAATTATGCAGGTCTCTATTACAGAAAGCTTAAAGATATGTGTATGCTTTTGCATTGTCAGCATGATGCGCAATTAATTCAATTGCAGTTAATCCACATACAATGGGAAATAATGATCCTAACTTGGAATTCAGATATACTTCATTTCCACTTTTGCAGATAAAGATCCTGAAAACATATGATGCCACAACTCTTCTTCATTAGGGATTTCTAAGCAGAAGCTGAATGTGCACCTAATAGGGAATTTGTGACAGGGCCTGATTTAAAAGTGATGCCAGGTAAGCATGATGAACCCAACAAGTGACATTTCTTTCAGACAGATTAACATTTAAACCTGATCCTCAGGTGTGCCTTGTTAGCATACCAGCACAGTGTCTACCTGGGTGACAGATGCCTGAGTTGTGCAGGTGAGTCAACTAGATTTAAACAAGGCACTGGTCACACAGAGCCATACGTCAGGAAAATTCCTGACATGTCCTGGTAAAACCGGAAGCAGTGGGTGTCAGGAATTTTACTTTTTGAAATATGGCAACCCTATGCAAAAGGATGAACTGGTAAGTTTTTAAATCTGACACCTTGTCAGATTTAAAGTGACCTCAATAAGCATTTTATCCAAAGCAAAGAGCTCTTGAATTGAACCTCAATTGACCTTGAATGTGGGGAGAGCTTTGTTAGTGTTTCCACTAGTGTATAGAGGTTAAACAAACCTTTGCAAATATAGAATGAGTGAAGCCAATGCTGATGATTTTTCGGCTTTCTCCATTAAAATATGGCCTCCACAATATACAGACATTTTACATAGAGGAGCTCCTGAGAAGTACAGACTTGTATTTTATTAATGCTATTTAGAAGATCAAGCCTATCCATTCTTAAGGAAATCAGCCCTGAGTGCTCACTGGAAGGACAGGTCCTGAAGCTGAGGCTCCAATACTTTGGCCACCTTGTGAGAAGAGAAGTCTCCCTGGAAAAGACCCTGATGTTGGGAAAGATGGAGGGCACAAGGAGAAGGGGACAACAGAGGATGAGATGGTAGCTTCGAGAACACTGTCCAACCAGCATGAGTTTGACCAAACTATGGGAGGCAGTGGAAGACAGGAGTGCCTAGCGTGCTCTGGTCCATGGGGTCACGAAGAGTCGGACACAACTAAACGACTAAACAGTGTAAGAAAATGTTGTATTTCTTACACAAAAAATGTTAAGGCCACAAAATAGTTCATTGCATTCCCCCTCCCCTTGATAGTGGGGTTGTGAGAATGAAAAGAAAGGAAGGCATATATGACATAACACAAAAATGAAGAGGAAGAAAAGGCCTTTTATAATAAGGCTAATGCTTACTTTAAAAAAAAGGGAGGGGGCAAGAAACCATGCCTTTACAAGTAATGCAACCTATTCAATCTTTCTATAAATTTTACAATGCAATTTTCAGTTCTTCCCTGTCTTTTATGGTTCCCAGGGTTTAAAAAAGTGCAATTTCCGCATTTTACAGGAAAATGTGAGCAATCTTTACTACTGGAGTGCAATTGTGCTGCTATAATACTGCCCTGCTCACTCTTAAAGGGATATTCCAGTGCTATATAATGGATATTCTAATCACTGTCTTTAACTACCTAAAAAAGAGACAAGGTACTGGAGAAAAATGTGTCTCAGATATTTAAATATATTTAGCAATCAACTACTAAGCAAGCCACATCTCAACATGTTGATGATGTAGAATGGGAGGGAGAATAACATTCCAGTTCTGCTCATGCTTTCAAAGAGGATTTACATGGTGTTATATTTTTTAACCAGTGATTAATTAAACAATGTATTTTAAAGCACTAATTTAATCACCAACCCTTGATCTGCAAACTGCTTAATCTGGTGGTCACATTGACTGCAGTAAGAGTACCCTAGAGTAAATTGTTAGGACTGCAAACTTCAGCAGATGAAGGCTGCAATCCTAGTCTCACACATTTGGGTGTCCTTCCCAGTAAACCCAGCTGAATTTGCTTATGGAGAAATGCACAGGGAATCAAGCAGGCTCACCTAGTGGTCAGCAATAGTGTCCAACATCTGAAAGACCTTTGGCACATTTTTCATATATATATATAGCGGCACCATATAAACATATAATCGCTGATACTCATTGAACCAAAGAACACGAACTCAGGTGGTTCTCAGAGGACAGGAAGGGCACAATGGTTGGTGCTTCTAGATTACAAAAAGAGAGAATTTTTTTGTTCGTGGTTATGCTAGCCTTTTAGGAAACAACCATTGCAAGTTAAAAACCGAACAAAAATGCATATCTAGAAGACAGAGAACAGTGTTCATTGATACAGTGCCCAAAAGAAGGACTTGAGACACATTGAGGCAAATGGAAAAAGTTCCACTGAGAGATTTGGGGTGGAGGGGGGGATCAATGGAGAAGAAGGAGTGCCGCTCCCTTCAAACGAACAAGAGCATCAGAGGAAGTCGTAATGGCTGCCCGGCACCTGAAGACCAGCAAAAGCCTGATCTTCACCTTCCCTCCTTGTGCCAGGCACACCTCAAGTCTCTTTCTTTCTTTCTTTTTTAAAAAATGATATTTATTAAGCATTTTAAAGTTACAAAAAAACCAAAGAAACAACGAAGAAGAAAAAACAAAGGAAAAGCAAACAGCAGTCAAACCTTACAGATCAATAAGAATAAAAAAAGACAAAACACATCAAAATCCAAAAAACAAAAGTAAACCACAAACAATTAAAAACAGATCCAATATTCCCAAATCCTTAACTGTCATTGCCTTATTTCATCGACCTCCTCAAACCTCCCTTTTTTGTATTCCAGTTATTAATTATAACAGCAAATCCTTCCCATTTTTCATAATATTCTGTCATTAAATTACCTTAATCTATTTTAACCTTATCTTACTTTAAAAGACCCTAAAACTTGAAACTTAAATCTTATTTATACCAATTTCTCATAACCATATCATATTCTTGCATAGTTCTTTTTTAACATTTCTGCTAAAGCCAAATAGTTTCGTTCCAACATTTTTCTAATACTCATTAATTTTACAAAACAATCCTAAATAGAATTTTTTTAAAACAACTTTCTTCCAGTCTTCCTCCAACGTCTCTTCCTCCTGGTCCCGGGTTTTGTCAGTCCTTTCTGTCTCATCCATTTAGTTCATTAACCTGGTAATCTTATGTCCGAGGCCCTTAAGTCTCTTCCATGTCCCTTCCGCAGATCTTCTTCATATTTATACCTGTACTTTACTTTGTCTCCTGGTCCTTTCACTCATGGAAACTCCAACTTGACAGTATTTTTGTCCCTTCTCGACAGATCAGCCCCTTTTCCATAATCCACACTGAACTCCATGTGGTATTTAAAAGCATGTTTCAAAGTCCCTCCAAAGTTGGGGACCCCCACAACCCCAAACTCCTCACGGCCCATTGCCAGACTTGGAAAGTCAAGACATCCCTGCATTGGGGGGTCTATCCAGCCCCCCATCTCCAAGCCCAACAAAACTCTATCTCTCCAAATCTGGCTTTTTCCAAGTTCATTTGTCAAATCCAACAGCTCATGTTCCTGCTGGGCCACAGCTCCCTCCATCTCTGCCACCCGAGGTCCAACAACGATCTCCTCCCTCATCTGATCTGTCAGAGCACACTCCTGAGTTGATTCCTGGGTGGGTTCTATATAGATACCCACTACCTGTCCAAAATTTCTAATCGCCACAGTCATCAAATCCATCTTCTCATGTAACTGTTCCAATAAAGCACTTGTCTTACAGAAAGCACGCACCAGAGCCTCTGAATACATTGTTATGCAAGGTCAGAAGTCTGTTCCCACGATCTTAATCTGTTTGCAGCTGCGACGCTCCCCAGTTCAAGTTTAATAACAGTTTCACAAGCTCCCTCTAGGGGAAGAACTTCTCTTTGTATCAATCTCTTTTCTTTTTCTTTTTTTAACAGCAGATCTAACAACAAAGTTTCCTTTTTCAGATATTTTGTCAGTATTTGTTCCTTTAAAATGCAAAAGAGAACAATGGAATCACTATGTTTCTCTTCTTTTAACTATCTGTCAAAAGCATTTGTCTATAGTCAATGAACTTCCTAAAAACGTCTGTCCTGACATCCCGCTCCCAGGTTCAAGACGGTGGAAAATTACTTTTCTTTACACTCTCTCCTGCAAGTTAACCATCCGGAAAAAATCCCCCCTCTTCTCCTGCTTCCGAAGGGGGTTCAGTAGTTTTAGATGATGAAAGTTGATCCTTTACAAACGATTTTCTGAACTCTAGTTTGCCATGTCTTTGCTTTAATCTATCTACAAGAAACGGAAGGCTGACTTCCTGTTTAGACCTTCCCGCTTCAGTGCCAAATTAAGAAGAATTTCTAATCCAATTTTCCCTTCTACTCACAGATCGTTGTTTAAAGTCCAATTGTCCAAGTTTGATCTGCTCACGGGTAGTTGTTTTTGTAACCAAATTGTCCCAGGAAAAAGGTAGCGCTCTCTGGCAATGGCTGTGCGGCTTTGCTCCACGGAAGAAGCAGTTGACTCTCAGCACCACGCCACTAACCCCTCTTCGCTCCGGAGCCCGTAGTTGGGTTCCTTTACGGATTGGGGGGGGCGCAAAAGGTGCCCGCCGAGTCCCATGGTCACAGGCTTCCTCCGCCTGTGATTTTTTGAAGGGTCCCCACTTCGCCGTAGCGGAACAGACCCGTTTTCCGTGGAGCCAGTCCCTCCGGATCAGAGGGAGTCCGCCATTACCGATGGCGCCACCTCGGAAGTACACCTCAAGTCTCTTTCTTTCCATCTCTTCCCTGCCTTGCTACAACCCAGGTAGGAAGGCAATTCAAATATCCATCTACTCTTTTCGTATGCCACTGCTATTGTTGCTGCCACAAGGAGAAGAGGGGCCCCCTCTGAGGGGGGGAATTCCTAATGAGGCAAAATCCCAATTTTTGTCTTAGAATAACAATTGTAGGATTGTGGCTTCAAAATTTCAATTGTCTCAAGAAGCCCTAGGTGGGAGCAGTAGTGGAGTGACATAGATTTCACCAGCTAAGGAAAAGTATGGACTAATATTTTCAGCCACGTGCTTCTTCCCCCCCCCCTCCACCCCATACCCCATGTTTTCAGATAGAAAAGGAAAAACGAGAAAGGGTACATTACGGCAAATATGGAAAACCTGTGGCCCTCCACAGGCTGGGTCTTGTCCCCTGATCATTGACCGTGCTGGCTGTGGCTGATGGAAGTTGAAGTTGAACAGTTACTGGAGAGTCACAGGTTCCCTAACCTTGCCTTAGGCCCAAACTACATTGGATGTGGAAGATTTGTCACTTGATCTCCCAAGATTCATCCACACCCACACACAAGTTACTGCTGAATGCATTTGGATTGGGATGAAGGCACACATAGAGGAAAGTTTAACCCTTTATCCCTTTTGGCTAATTGCTCATTGCAAATCCCACTCTGGAGCTGCTCTTAGCCAGAAAGGGAAAACACACAGGCAAAATATGAGCATCAGAATATTTTTTGCTCTCCAGCATCAACAGCAGCCACAAGAGTGTGTGTGTGTCAATTGCATTGTGGATTCTGCACAAGGATAAAGGGCTAACCTATCTTCCCCTGCATCATGGATTTGATCCAAACCACCTCTCCTTTTAGGAAAAGGGAGAGAGATATCAGTTAATGATATTGGGAATCATGCATAGTTTGGCTCTTAAAAGAACACTGGTGCTTACTGCAGGAATATGCTTTTTAAAAGTGGGTTTCGATTACAGCTTAACCAAATTTCCCTTCCTCTTCCACGGAACCATTAGTCTCCCACAAAAATGGAAGTGTTTTCAATTACTTTCTTGAGGGGTAGGGAGAAACGTTTCATATTTTTCAGGAGGGGGTTCCTGTAGCACAGGGTTGCTTCAAGTGGATGTGGGGCTGCAAAAAATAGTAATAACTTTGCAGCATTCCTAATTGAGAATAAGCCATTCTTGGTTAAAAAATTTTTTAAAAAAAGTTGACTGGTCAGCTGGCCCCCCAAAAGTCTAGACTGAATTCTTTGACCCAACACTTGTTTTAATTAGTGTGGTAAAACTTTATTGAGGTGAGGCATATCCTCTCATTACTCTGAGGCTATTCAATTTTCTTTTATCCTTTTCACTCATTCCTTCAGGTCACTCTGCCAGTGTCCTTTTAACAAGTTGAGCTTTCTTTACACTATTCTCCCGCAAGGCCAGAGGTGCTTTTAATTCAATCTTCAGGACATATAAATCAATCTCTGGATTGTGCCACGTCAAGGGAGCAACCCTTTTCAGAGTGCAGCTAGTCATATATGTCTCCGGTGTGTGTTATGTGAAATATCTTCTTTAATTCCGTAGGTGTCAGTGTTTAATCCTAGCACTGGCAGCAAACATAACTCACTTTCTTGTGAAAACAGGGGAGAGGAAGAATAATTTCTCTTTTATAGACTCCATGGCAGATATCCTAATACACAGCGGGCCATCAAAGCACTGATCTAGGGAGAATGGATTTGGCCCACATTCTCTACAAAATTAGGTGTGAGGCACCGCAGTTTCATGCCTGCTTCTGAAGCTACAGTGGTACCTCAGGTTAAGAACTTAATTCGTTCTGGAGGTCCGTTCTTAACCTGAAACTGTTCTTAACCTGAGGTACCACTTTAGCTAATGGGGCCTCCCGCTGCTGCCGCACCACCGCTGAGCGATTTCTGTTCTCATCCTGAAGCAAAGTTCTTAACCCGAGGTACTATTTCTGGGTTAGTGGAGTCTATAACCTGAAGCGTCTGTAACCTGAAGCATCTGTAGCACGAGGTACCACTGTATTTTATTGTCTCTGTCCATTGCCATGTAGCATCATATTTTCTCTAAAAATCATTCCACTCTTACCGTAGATTTAAATGCATTTTCAGCTTAAGTGTTTCTTTCCATTTTTGTAATGTAAATTGTGGGAGCACCTCTGAGACATACTTCTTTAAAGGAAACAAATATGTTTGTACAAAGCCAGACATGTTTAGGATAGTGATTTAGAGGGGAAATGTACTATTAGATCGTGGTGCTGGGTTTTAACAACTCTGCCATCTATTCTGATCCTAAACATTTGGACCTATAGAGATCAGTACTACATTACACTGCAAAGGCTTCCAATTCCCCCTCCCCACCATGAAGAGTGCTACATAAATATAAGGCCATTAACATGCTTCTCTCTGAGTTGCAGAGTTCAATAGGACTTGTATATATTTATTCACAGAGAACAGGTTTATCCATTAAGAAGAGTATAAAGACCATGATTATATCCACTCAGGAGACCAGTTTTATTTCATTATCAGACACCTCCTAAATGCATTCGCCTATGCAACAGAGTAGGGATCAATCACTACACAGTAAACATGTTCTTTTAAAAACAAGATTTATTCTCTTATCAGTGACTGTTTCTAGTTATTCTCTTCTTCTTCTTCAAATAGCAAATGCTGTTTGCCAGCAATTTTTACCCAAAACAAGGAAACATGGAGCTTTCACAAGTTATACTAATAACATTTTGGTCTTACATTTTGGAAAATAAACAAGAGATTGTAAATTAGGGTTATGTTTCATGTCATACCTTCTGAAATATTTTTTGAGCTGCTGCTGCAAAGTACTGATGGTAACCCCTTCTCCTTCTGACATACCTCCCTCCCTCAACACTTCCCAGCCTCCTCACTCTCATCCAGGGCCCAAACAAGCTCATAGAATACCATACCCTCCAACATTTCTCCCGTGAAAATAGGGACGTCCCATTCCACAATGATAATTTTGCTATTTATACCCCACACATCTTATTGGGTTGCCTCAACTCTCTGGGCAGCTTCCAACATATATTAAAACACAATAAAACATTAAACATTTTTTAAAAACCCTTTTCTATACAAGATTGCCGTCAGACGGCTTGGGGGTTGGGTAACTCCATACCCTCCAATATTTCTCCAATGAAAATAGGGACATACTAAGGAAAAGCAGGGCATTCTGGGATCAAATCAGAAAGTGGGACAGCTTCTCTAAATCAGGGACGTCCCTGGAAAATAGGGACACGGAGGGTCTGGGTCACCCCCAAATCTTTTACAACAAAGAGAACCTGCGAACCTCACCCTAGTCTCTCATTGTAGGGTTTATGGGCAGGCATCAAGGACTGAGGGAACAGCCTCAGGCTGCTCACTGCTAGCTATGTCCCATTCAGCAATCAATCAGCAGCACTCCACATGCCCAGTTTCATGAAAAGCAGGCTTAATGTGTTTCCCATGTGGGGCAAATGATGGCAAAGAGGGATCCCTCCGCAGCACTTAAATGACAACTCTATATACATTTACTGTTTCCAAATAATTTACATTTTATATGAACTATAAAAAACATATGAAAGAGATTATTTTATTCACTGGCCTGCAAAGGAGGAGCTGTAAATGGCAGCTGTTTAACAAAACCATGGAAAGTGTAGTCAGGCTTCAGTAAGAGAAAGACACTGGCAAAGGGAATCTTAGTCCTGGCAAAGGGCTGAGATTGTGCCCTTGCATTGGTGAAAGGCACAACTTGCATCCTTATGCCGAAGCCTAGTAGTTGCTATGAACGTATCATGGTTTATGAGACCAGAAAATAATACACAAATCCCATTAGGCCTCTTTTTGCACACTTTTGGGTGCTCTTGTTAACTACTGCTTACATCAAAGGTCACTAACCTGCTGCTCTCTAGCTGCTGTTGGGCTCCAACTCCCATCACCTGCAACCAGTATGGCCAATGGTGAAACTGAGGGATGGTAGAGTTTTAGACCAGCAATGTATAGTGGGCCATATGCTAGCCACTGGCTTTAAATGCAAACTGAAAATTATTTAAATGGTTATACTGAGTTCTGCAGTGCTTGCACAAAGGAGAATTAACTTATTTATGATATAAGCACAGGGATCACAGTGACAACAATCACCGTGGTTGGGTTGGAAACATTGACAACTGAAAGCTGATCATCAGCCAGTCATCACAGAGAGAAAGAGATTAAAGTTGTGTAAATTTATCAGCCTGCTTGGAATATATGTGTATATGATATGTTTGTTTGCTGGGAGGCAGTAGTGGATTTTTTTTTCTTAACCCTGAACCTCCTGGCTTGGCTTTTCCTATTTTCTTGTTCAAAATGTCCCCACAAAGGGAACCCGCTTAAGGTTAACAGTGATTACAGAAAACCTCTGAGGCAATCATATGGAAAGGCAGGAAGGAACTCAAATTCCATAGGTGTAAGAACATACTAGACTTCTATTCCCTTCACACAACAAGATCACCACATTACCAGACCTTGATACTTATAACTTACAAGGCACTCACTGGCTTTATGGGATATTTTCTTTCATTCGCAGACACACAATCCATTATGCATTACAGATAACGTATATGGGAAATGAGCGTTTCAAACGAGATAATGGAAATGATGCATGATACCAAAAGAGCTCAGCATGGATGGAGAAATCCCCTTATCAGACACTCCACAGTATTTACAGCTATTTATGTAAAGTCCAGGCTTCATTTTCTAGGGGGTAAAAGGAGAATTACAGGGGAAATAAGGATAGCCAGTTGTTTCAGTCACCTCTCTGCAGGCCTAAGCAAGAAATGGGAGGGATTATACATTTACTCCACTATGTTGTAGGGATGCATGAGAGAATTGCTTCGGAGTAGATTTTTCATTCTTGGTACCATTTGTTGGATAATGTTTATCAGAAGGCTAGAAACATTCCAGCATTCCAGAAGCTGTAATTTTCCCAGTGGTGTTCCAGCAGTCGTGTACATCTGAATGGTAATTGCAAAACAAGAGACCCCATTTTTGACAGCAAGTAGAAGGTGAACTGTATGATACAGTTAAGAGTCCAAAAATTTAACGGAAAATGAAGGGCATTTTACTGCACAATTTGACACCTACCCACACCCATGAGAGGTAAGGATGAATGCTTAAGTTTATACCTTAATGCTTTAATAGCTTCCTGAGGAAAGGGCCAATAAAGAATATGCCTGCTTGATGGTGCCCAACACCTTCCTTGCTGGTCCAAAGATAGGAGTGGCAGAGAGAATGGCCAGCTAGGCATTATTGCTTAAAAATGTTTTAAGTGCCTTCAGTCAGTGGCACCCAACACCATCCCCATCATCTTTCCCAAGGGAAGGGTCTGTGGGGAAAATGCCTCATTGTCTATCACTGCTAGAATGTACTCAAGTACTCTTCTATGACTGAGAAAAGTAGATAAACTATATTTCTGGCATATTATCTGCTATTACCCATTTTCTCATTAGAATCTATGATAAACTTCTGAGAAACCCACCCCAGGTTCATAGTCTGAAAACTACTCTCCTACACTGATTCAATCCAAAGGTAATATCTTAGAATAAATATCTTATACTAAATATCTATAATGGTTTAAGTTTTCTGCTTGACACAGAAGCCAACAACAACTAGTGTTGACCATTTCCCCTTTACTGATATTGAAAACCCTAGGGATTAACATATTTTTGTTTCAGAAAAGCCCAGATGCTGAAAATGTACCGGTAATTTAAGCATGCATTACTCCAAGCTTCACACTTCACTCTTAACACAAAGACTGCTCTGCACCTGTAGTGAAATAAAAAGGCTGGGTGGGAGAATTCAGTTGCTTTTGCTTTCAAAACAGTCACAATAATAATGCTAAATATAGAACAACTCTCACTGGGCTGAAATGAAGCTGCACCATGTGAAATCATTTCCCTCTTTTTTCAACCCACTACTCAAGTTAAAAATAGCTTCACCTCAGATGAAAACTGCATAAATGGTAAAGATAGCGACACCGTTCTTCCTCTCTACAAACACCTTTCCTTTTGTTCTGTCACAGCACACAATTTCCTGTGTCATACACATAAATGTGACTCAGCCTTATCCCTGTGGCACGGCTCATATTCTGCCACTGTCACAGGCCATTTTCCCAGAGGATGGTTAAATTGGTTTTTGCATTTCCCGCATCTCTGAAAGGTGAAACCTACATTGCCTAGAAAGTAGAATGTAAATTTGATTTTAAAATGGTCATTGCCTGCTTTTCATCCCACATTAACAGCATGCACAAGAGATGCACACCAGCTAAAAGACCGTGTCATGTGGAAATGTCCACACTTTTTAGATTCTGAGGGCCAACCTAAATCATATTACATAGAAAATGTGTGAATAGTCTCTGTCTCCCAATGTTTTTAACAGTGAAAAGCAGCTGCAGAGGCTGCCTGTTTGAGTGAGGGAGTGATTGTTCATAAAAAGAACACAAGCATCCATCCTGCTTTTCAACCCCCAAAAGACTGAATTGCCTGCTGGTTTCTGGGCCCAATTCAAATGGCTGGTTTTGATCTATACAACCTTACATGTAAGATCCAATCGCCTATGTAATTTCTAGTTTGTGCCAGAATATTGTCCAGTGTGTACACAACATTTTCAAAATATCTACTACATTTACAATTATTGCTACAAAATTACTTTCTTTGAATTGCAAGCCCCACAATCAAGTATTGCATCTTTGCATCTATACCTCACATCTCAGAGCAAGGATATGAAGCCCTTGGAATGAACAGTGACCTTGTTCTGGGAAACAAACCTAAGCAAAACTGAGTGTCCATTTACAGCAAGGGCCTCAGGGTGTTCTGTATTCCCTTTAGTTAAACACATAGACAAGAACATTGGAAGGCACCAACAAGCACGCAGAGGCAAAAAATTCAAGTCAACAACCACAATGACTAGGTAGAAAGTCTTCTTTGACTCACTGGGTCTTACATCAGGGTAAAGATGCATTGAAGATTTACGTGCCTCCCACTAATAAAAGATAAGAACCCAAACCTATCCTGATACTTTCGCATTGCTACCAGGAGATAGCAATATCCTGGGACAAAGGGAAACATCAGTATTCCTAGCTGATGAAAGTTATTCTACAACGCACAAGCACTTGCAAGCAGTTTCCTTAAAAACCACATCATGTAGGATCCTGAGGGTCTGGAGTTTCCTTGATACAACCTAGTGCAATAAATAGACACTTTTCTTATCTCAAAACTTTAAGTTTCAGACATGCAAAATGGTACTGGAATGGGGGGGGGAGGCACAGCAATAATCACACAACAGTCCTGTATTAAGGGCTTGTCACAGCAGTGGTATTTAAAGTGCTACTTATGAGCTCTTCCTCTGGTCAAAAATTCCAACTCCATTATAGGTTGGTGGTGTGAAAGTTCCCTCCCCCCTCCATGGCATGGGTCCTGTGCCTTTGTGTACCACTTCCCTGTCACTTGATGGGGAAATACTTGCCCGTTTAACTTCTGGTTATTGTGCCACTGTAAATAACACTGGAGTTATATTATAAGCAAACTAAAAATGGGTAAGATGGGGTATGTTTTGTACTTTGTACAGTGGTACCTCGGGTTAAGTACTTAATTCGTTCCGGAGGTCCGTTCTTAACCTGAAACTGTTCTTAACCTGAAGCACCACTTTAGCTAATGGGGCCTCCTGCTGCTGCCGCGCCGCCGGAGCACGATTTCTGTTCTTATCCTGAAGCAAAGTTCTTAACCTGAGGTACTATTTCTGGGTTAGTGGAGTCTGTAATCTGAAGCATATGTAACCTGAAGCATATGTAACCCGAGGTACTACTGTAGTTCTTTGGTCCAAATCTCTGCTTTGTAAACCACCCAGAGAACTTTGGTTACTGGTCAGTACAGAAATGTAGTAAATGAATAAATAAATAAATGGCAAACTAGCCCTTGGAAGCAGACAACATTGCCATTTTAAAGAGAGAGAGAAAAGGAGAAAGAGAAGGGAAATAACTGACATTTACATACGTGTATAAATCCATGTCAGCCGTAGTTGGGGAAAACAAGGCTAAAAAATATTAAATTCTTTCCAAAGTTGCTTCCAGACAACGTGCTTACTGAGCATTCATCCTGATTTATTTCCAGAGAGATTAAGCAACAATGGCTATTTATTGAGCAGTCTTTTTTATTTATTTATGGGGAGGTTAATGTTGCGTTAAGGTAATGCTACCCCACACTTTCCAATGCATGTCCCTGTCACTTTCCTTATTGCAAAAAAAATAAAATAAAATGATTGGGGGGGGGGGAGTTGCTTTGATGTACAAAGGCTCCAAATGAACTTTAATTTTGCAACCTGAATTTGCTGGTATGCAGTTGAATCACACCCCTAAATAGTGACAGCCTGGAAGTGCCCCAAGCAGTCTTCTGTTTTTGTCCTGTAAATGGGCTAAGGAGAATTGACAATGAAGAGGACACAGCAGCTAAAGCTCCGTCCATGCAATACAAAGTATTTTACAATACAATAGTTTTAGCACTATAAAATGTGATTACTAGTATCTCATGAAACACAGAAACACCGTATCACAGTGTACGCAATTTCACAGTAAGTCAATGAAATACAAATTTTGATAAAAAACACAGCAATCATCTTCTGCCCAAGATTTTTAACAATTCGGGGCAGTATAGTTTTTTCACAATCAGTTGAAAGGGGGTCTTTCACTGTGTCAAATAGCATTTATTTAGCACTACATTCTTCACTACCATCCTGTTAATGCACCTTCCAACAGGGAAGGCAAAAGTGGGTAGTGTGTGCTAAAAAGCTTACTATTGAAAAATGATAGGGACATATAATGGTGGAGGTGTAAGTAGCCAATGCAGGTTAAAACTATGCCTGTTAGCAGTTTTGCAGGGGGTGGGGGAGATATGGGTCTAATCCTCTATTCTCTCTCCTGGACAGCTATGACATTGCCATAGGTGCATGGAAATATCATGTTACCAAGGACCAGAGCTCATTTATTAGTTTGAATTGGTTTTACCTCATATCCTTTGGATGGCATTCACCTAATGAGTCCTGTCAGTGGAAACTAGAACAAGGACTTCAACTTGGGCAAGAGGACTTTCCCCTGCTCCTCCTCCCCCTATGTGCTCCCTGCTCCCCTGAAATTGGTTTGGGTGTGTGTGCCAGAAGAACCCTCAGAACAGTGGGGGGTAATTCTATCTGGCAAGCTGACAGAATGGCTGACATAGCACAACGCTGAATTCTTCTCTATATGTTCACGGCAGGTAACAATACGCTATTGAAAAGATGGAAAAGCAAACAAGCAATTTTTCTCTCTAAACCATTCTACTAATTAAGCCAGCCCTACTTTTTATTCCTGATTTTGATTTTTAAATAGTAGTTTGGAAGATTACTTCACAATCACACCACAGTAAGTTCTGTGGTGATCTATTTTCTTCGATATTAATTTATATTAATTAGCACACTACATTATGGGGAATTGTCACTAGGCACCATGCAGAGATAAATGCTTTGAGTGAAGACAGTAGAAAGTTCGTGCAGCCTTTGCAGCTCTGTATTATGCGCAAAGTTATGAACATACCCGCTTTCAAACTTAGGATACTGCTTTAGACATGTCCATCCAGTCCAGTCTTGTCTATTGTGTGTGAAGATCGCCAGGAGCTATCCCAATAATAAATAAATTCACACATGACACGGAATTTAGTTCTAGGTTATTGGCATAATTTTGGCCACAACTTTATTGATTACTGAAAGTGAGTGGTTTGTTTAGGCATTGGTTCGACTAGGCTGCGCCTGACATCAGCAGGATGCAGCACTGACGACTGGGCCCCACCATATCGTCAGTGCAGGTAAACACCATGGGGGAGCGTTGGTACGGGCACGTGACTCAACCTCACCCCAATAATGCTCCCAGGGATTCTTGTATGGTCCAACCCCCCCGAAAAGGGGCCAACAAGCACAGCAAGTCCCTGGATTCCTTTAACAAAATACCTCTTGCTGTTGGAGGGGTTACAGGTTCATAAACCACCCCTCCAAACCACCATTTAACCAATGCCTAACCGCCAAACTTTACAAGTTGTGACGATTTGCTACACGGCAGGCGAAACCCAAGTGGCACCTGCCAATCAGCCAAATGAGGAAATTCCTACCAGCCCCCATCCCAACAGCAGACGACCCACGACAGCATAGCAAGTTCAAAGCAAGGCCCTAAATATAGGGATGGGTGGGCAGGTGAACTGGTGCATGAAGCAAAAAAGAGGAAGCTTAACGCAACGTGCAGCGGAATATGAAGATCCCTTGGTTAATTCACAAAATTCCCATTGGCCAGATCTGCCCAGCAACCGAGGGATCTCCAATCGCTCTCATCCACAACAATGAGTCAATCCTGATGATCTGACCGCAACATGTGCCCTCTGGGAGGAGGACCCAATTTCTGACTGGCAGAGGCTCTCCAGTTGGTTACTGTGCCACACGCACCTGTCCTGCAGCCATTACACTGTAGCAGCAAAAGTGGATACATATCATACATCTGTTGTTGTTTTTTGCTCTGCCAGAGTATTGCCGAAAACAGGAAGTCATGCATTTCTCCCCTAGTGAAAGATGATAGTTGTACCTGAGAGAGATTTTGCAAGCCTTTCCTCTATGCTTATTACAAGTGCTAAAAGCTGATGTGCAAAAGCTCTCGCCACCTCTGTGAAGAGTCCAAAGCATCCCTATGTCATGCATATATGAAAGCGAGCTATAAAATTGCTCACTCGCTGTCCCTCTGCCTAAGTCTGTCATTATTAAAGGAAGCAGGTGCTTCACACAAGTAAAACTGTGCATAGGTCCTGTGATCAAGGAGAACACAGGCACACACAGCTTCAAGAGGCTCAGTAGGGTGCCATAGGCTTAGATTACTCATTTGTAGGGAAAATGGCAAAAGGCCAGTGGGTTTCCTACTTCAGATGAAACCTTAATATTAACTATAAAGTAGTTTGAGCACCCTGCAAGGCATACATACAGACCTGAGCAAATCATCCCCAAACTAAATTTCCATGCCAGCCAGAGTTCTCAGTTCCTGAGCCTGATCTTATAATTGGGGCCTTCAGTAAACTAAAGAAAACGATCAGCAATTTCATGGACTCGTCATGGCAAAACAGGAGAAATTTCACACTTTCTTTCTGGAAATGAAGAGCAACAGAGAGCATTTCCCCCCCTTTAAATCTACACATGTATATCATGTTCATTTTTACTGTTGATGTTTCAGGCCAAAGAGGAATAGTTTGGGGCTATTATTTCCGGAAGGTAGATTAATTTTGGACTCAATTAAAAAATCTTCCTATAGGCGTATGCTTTTACTTTCACCCTTAGTTGTTTTAAGATAGCTTCTGAGCATTATGTGTTTTGCATTTCCTTGAAGCAGGTAAGTAGGCAGAGCTATACCAGAGATGGGGAACCTGTGACCCTCCAAACCTTGTGGGCTCCAATTCCCACCAGCCCCAGACAGCATGGCCAGTGGGGAGTGGGGGGGGAGGAGGTTTAGTTCAACAACACCTGGAGGGCTACAGGTTCCCCACCCCTGATCTACATAAACAACTCAAAGATTAGGACAATATTGGAAGTAAAATAAATGTCACAATATTGTAATCCATGATACACTTGTTGCAACTGCAACAATGGAATCATTATCTTCGTATTTTCCCTCTGTATTAATCTTATATTCCTACCTCCTCCACTCGTGTTTCATTTTCTTGAAGTCGAAGATAACCAAGAGGCAAGATGAAAGTAAAAGCAAGATACAGTATGTAGCTCTCTTTTTTCTAGAATATAGAGTTCTATATGGTATGCTCTGCGATCTGATCATGGCAAAACAGCCATGTGAGTAGTGGAGACTGGTCCTTTAGGGCAAAAGGCTCACTGCCTGACTAACCTCAGTACTGACAGCCAGGCCAGTAATGTTGTGCTGCCTGCCAGATTCTTACTCCTTAGTCTCAGTGTTGCCCTTATAGGAAAGGGGATGAGGACAAGTTAGTTGGCTCTGCTTGTCATTGGGTATGGCTTCACCTGCTGTCAGTCTCCCTGCCTTCCACCCTGCCACTCCCAAATGGCACCAGCTACCAATGCGTGTAAAAACTTGACATGTCATTGGGTGTAGGCCAGTTTCTCTCATGAATCTGTCCGCTGTCACCAACAAATCCTGCTGCATGCAACCGAACTCTAGGTGGCAGCTCATCTATTTAAGGTTTGGGTGTCAGAAAGCCAGGTTCCTTATAGAAAAATCTGTTGCAACAGTAGAACTTACCAGTTTTGTTCAGCAGCCTCTGGGATGGTGGGACGGGAAGGGAAGAAACAACTTTGCTACACGTTTCCAGACTATGAGTATCTGACTGCATATATTTGGGCTAAAACCGTTATTTAGTTTACCATATCCAGGGAAAGCATGTATTGTTTATTTTATCTGGAGAAATAATATTCAAACTAGATTAGATTCTCCCATCTGAAGGCTGAATTGCTATAGTCCTGGGAGAACTGTACCACTTCCTTTTCAATATGATGGAATCAGCTCTAAGATCTCAGTACATTTTGTAAGCCACCTTGAAAGGTGGGGAGTATAAACATATACAATCAAAAGGATAATAATAGAAATTGCTACAAATGTCTCTTTCCAGAGACCTCCTCTCTCACACAAAAACCCACTGCTTTCAGCAAAGTATCACTTAATTTAATGGTTTGTAGGAAGTTTGATATTTTCAATGTGTTTTGTGCCTAATTGCTCTTAATGTAAATTGGTTTAATTTCCCCAGAGCATCTAGGGCAGCCTTCCCCAACCACCCTCTATGACTGAGGTTTCTCTTTCTTTCTTTCTTTCTTTCTTTCTTTCTTTCTTTCTACTATGATTGCTGAGAGCTACAGAAACAGCCCCAATATTGCATTCTGTATCCCTGAGCTATCCTGGGAACTTCAGGCAATCAAACACATAGACTGCCATGAAAATGAAGATAAATTGCTGAATCCTGCCTTGCTTGACCAGACTGCCAATCACCTTTCATCTTCAATAAGGAGTCAGGGGAATGGACAAAAAGATAGGAAGAAAAGCCTTATGCAACCATATATGGAACTCATTTAAAGGTTCTCAGACTGAAGAAAATACACACTTTCACAGACAAATGCAGCTGCTTGCTAGCATTGTCTAGTCACAGTTAAACCCATGAAAGATGTGTGCTGCTGTCACTCTTTTCTCTTATTGCAGTTTATTAAAGCGATTGCTGAATTCTGGCCTTCAACAGCAAAACCTACTCCAAGTAGCACCTACCATGGTAGTACTTAGCAGTAATGATTTAGCACTTTACAGCCAGTCATTTCAAAAAGCCACATACTTTAATGTTTTATGAAACTGCACAGCCTACTCAACATTGTGACCTAGGGATGTGATGTGTACTTGGATGGCTGCATGTAGAAATGGGCTTCTTAGACACCCTCCCCTCTTGCACGAGGGCTGCAGTTGGCAGCGAAAACTACAAAAGTTCCTCCGCATGTGTTGAAGTGCACTAGTGCCCATGAATAACAGTCCAAGCCTCCCACTGTGGTTAATGAGCTCTTGTTAAACCACCAACCTCATAAGAGGTGTTAAGTGTTTTTAATTACTATTTTAGGATAGAGATCATTCTAAATGTATAGGATAGTAAGGTGGGAGCGGGGAGCACTGGAACTTGGAATACATTAAATGGTGACAGCAGCCACGAAATTAAAAGATGCCTGCTTCTTGAGAGAAAAGCAATGACAAACCTAGACAGCATCTTAAAAAGCAGAGACATCACCTTGCCAACAAAGGTCCTTATAGTTAAAGCTGTGGTTTTCCCTGTAGTGATGTATGGAAGTGAGAGCTGGACCATAAAGAAGGCTGATCGCCGAATAATTGATGCTTTTGAATTATGGTGCTGGAGGAGACTCTTGAGAGTCCCGTGGACTGCAAGAAGATGAAACCTATCCATTCTTAAGGAAATCAGCCCTGAGTGCTCACTGGAAGGACAGATCCTGAAGCTGAGACTCCAATACTTTGGCCACCTCATGAGAAGAGAAGACTCCCTGGAAAAGAACCTGATGTTGGGAAAGATGGAGGGCACAGGGAGAAGGGATGAGGATGGTTGGACAGTGTTCTCGAAGCTACCAGTATGAGTTTGACCAAACTGCGGGAGGCAGTGGAAGATAGGAGTGCCTGGCGTGCTCTGGTCCATGGGGTCACGAAGAGTCGGACACGACTAAACGACTAAACAACAACAACAAATGACTATTGGTGCACTTCTACAAAGAAGTGTTGAATGAAGTTATACAGTTTTGGTCACAGCGCTTTACTTTCTTGTTTGTGCACTAGCAAAACTTGAAATGGCTTCCTCTAGTGAAACTATTGTAGACCTACACTAAAACAATAATAGAAGAAAATGCTAACTCTTATGCAGTTACTGCAGTGCAGCTAAGACTTCCCACTGCGTGGAAAATGTAATACTTTTAAAAAGTATGCTAAATTTTAATTCATAGGCTCCTTGGGCAGGATCTTATTTACCATTCTATCAGAGTTTATTACCTACCAGTCAATTACTATGAATGCATTAGGCTAGGAGAAACAGAGGTGCATGATTGTTCATTAACTGCATAACTTAATTACCCAGTATAATGCCCTTGATGACATCTCTCTCCATGTTGTTCTTTTAGATCAGTGGTGCCAGTGCTCCATTTGCTCTTATAATCAGGTATATGTGTATCTGCTTATTTCTGTCCCCCTTGACAGCAAGAAGCAAATAGGGGAGGGGAGGGGAGGCCTGCAATTTAAGAAAAAATCAGCAGCCTACCCACTATTTGTAGGTGACCTGCCTTGTGAAAAAGCCTACTTCCATGATGCTTCTGCAAAACCACATCTGCAGTATAGTATGTGGCAGTTCACTCCAGATTAATGCTACATATTAGCAGCCTCCACTAGGTGCAGTTTAAAATGGCTGCTACACGGGGGATATTATTATAAGCCCTCATATTATACTTTTCACAGAGTGACCTATCTAAAATGGATACAAGGCACCAGTAACTTTAAAACAAATGCAGATATGCTGAGGATTTGGGAACAGAATTGCAATGGAATTGCCCATGTCTTAGTCTTTTTCAAAAGCAAAAATGGTTTTTAAGCCTATGCCAGACATAGGAATGACTTGCAAAAATATTTCTGTGTTGGACACTTTGTTGCTTTATTGTTAATTTTACTACTAATACTACTGAATTATGATGTTAGAAATGCCTGATATATATTTGAACATAAGCATTGTTCAACTACACACTACAGAATTACAATACCGTATATGACCGTACATCTAAGTTCCATTTTATTCAGGTTAAAACTCCTGTTGTGGCCTTTATGGTTAAGCAAATTCAAATTGATTAAAGAACTAAGTGCCTATTTTTTGAACTTATTGAATGGAACAAAAAAGCAAGACTGAACTGAACCCAGTGTGTAAATAGTAGGTCATGCTCTCTGGTATCCATAATCTGGTTTGTTAGATTTCTGCTTTAAAATTTAAGTGGCACTGGTTTGTTATCTAATAACTTCTTTCATGCTTTTTGCAGAATAGAATTACAACTTCTCACTTTAACTCAAGTTGCCATTCTCTCAATAAAGAATTTTCTTAAAGGGAAACATAGTTCTGTTATCTAGAATAGTACTTCTCCTATAGAAAAAAAAAGTTATTCAGTAGACCCTTGCACACAACATTGTAATGGAGCATATTTTAATTATTTAATTAAATATCCCACTCTTCATTCTGAAGGAGCCCAGTTTTAAAATTTTATTTTTGACATTTACTTATATACACAATTCGACAACATACCAAAACAAGAATATACAAAAACCAAAACAATATTGAGGGAAGAGAACAAAACAGAACAAAACAGTTTCAACATAATGAAATCAAAGTTCCAAGTACTATAAATAGATGTACAGTACATTGCCTGGAACCTTATTAGTCCAATAACTTATAGACTGATTCAATTTTTCTAAAAAGAGGTTATTAGGCTGTCTTCCTTCTCTGATCCTCACCATATTAGTAAACTTCACCATATTAACAATATTCCAGATTTTAATTATCCAATCTTTCATGGATGGTGTCCTCATTTTCTTCCATTTGTTACAGATAGTAATTCTTGCAGCTGTCAGTAAATGCTAAATTAACTCCTTATCCTCTGTAAATGCTAATTCTTCTATCTAGCCAAATAAAAGCAAAGGATTCACAGGTAATGCATTCCCCATTATTTTTTCAATGTTAGGACAGGTTCCCCCAAAACGCAATATCCCGGCATTTTCTGCTCTACACTTCCAACAAATATTACTTGTTGCATTATGTATCTGAGTGAGACGTGAGGAGGTTAGATACCAACAAAGTAAAAATATATAAAAGCTTTCCTTAAGACAGACATTAATTGTTTGTTGAGGGACATTTCTCCATAACCACCTCCATTGTTCAAATGAAATTCCCTCTCCCAAATCCCCAATGGAGCTGTTGTAAAATGAGGCTCATGGGGAATTGACCTGTTGCCTCCATCAGCATTTAGCTGCCTAAAGTGTCCATTGACCATCAAGCAGGTGTAGCGCTCACAAGAGTACTTTCCACATACTCTGGCTAACCCACTTGCAAAAGAAATTCAAATGACCTCAGTGTCACATGAAGCGCAATTGCATGAAAACAATTTTCAGTGGTGCCCTGCTGAGAGAACATTTGAATGGGGCTTACGTTCTTTGTTATATGTGTGGTAGGAAGTGAAGATATTTTGCTACTGCCTCAATCTCCTCTAATTCACTAAGTGCTTAAGGCAGGACTAGGTATTTCTTGAATGTGTGACATTCAAGACAGCTTTCATTACAAACAGAACTCATACAAAATGATAGAGACAGATAAATGCATTAGGGAAAGAAAATGGGTGAGTGTGCCTCCATTTCTTACCACTTCTCGCATAACCTTTCAGGCAAAGATCAATAGATAGTATTGCGCAAAGATCCCAGCTATAAGCAATCAATCAGATTTTCATGTGCATTCCAAAGATAGTCTAAATTCCACCTGCAGAGCTGCAACAAATAACCAAGTTATTCAAATGATTTTCTATTGCTTTTACACATCTCAAGTGAGTTCTCTGATATATTAAATTGGGTTGAAAATGGAAGAGTTTTGCAAGTTATAAAAGAAGTGCTTATGAAGGGGCAAAGAAGGGTATTTGCAAATAACTATATATTCTAAGAATGCTGGGATTATTTGCAGACATCTAGTTAGGCTTAACCGTGGGAAAATCTTGGATAAATGGATAAAAGGAAATAATATTAAAGCATTGAATCAAAGTCCTAGGTGCGGTTAGATAGCTTTCATATATTCATTTATATCTGAGAAACTGACTTAATTGTCAATTTTCCCTACCTATGTTATAGGAATTATATCTCCCATTCACAATGAAAAAGAACTATTCAGACTTCTAATATCATTAACTATTATGGACATGGTCCCAAAGGGGTAGGAAGAGTCCTGCTGGATCAAATCAAAAACACATTTAGTCCAGCATTCTGTTCTCACAGTGGCCAACAAGATGCTTCTGGGAAGCTCACAAACAGAACACGAGAACAGCAGCACTCTCCCTACTTGTGATCCCCGGTAATCAGCATTCAGGCACATAGTTTCTAATAGTAGAGGTGATACATAGCCATCATGGCTAGTAGCCATTGATAGACTCCATGAACTTGTTTAACCTGATTTAAAAGCTCTCCAAGTTGGTGGCCATTACTGCATCTTGTGGCGGTGAGTTCCATAGCTTAATTATGTGCCGTATAAGGTCTGAAAATATGTGCACAGCATACAGATCACATTGATGGACATATACATACAAAATGCATGTTGCAATGAAGAAGAGCTGTGAAATACACAGCCTTCATACATCACTCAAGAGAACCTAGAGAACTGTTACTGTTGCCATTTCTAATGAGTAATAATGAGAACATCGAAAGAACCTAGGAAAATGCCTGCCCCATGCAGAACTGTCCACCAAATAAGTTACTAACCTTTTTCTTTCACAGTGATAGCTGCTACAGATTTTGAAAAGCCCCACTTGTGGTTTGATTTCCATACAGAGTATTGATCCCTTCTAAAACAATGGGGTTCCCTGTCTGCTTTAGTTAATTACTTTTGAAGCAGGCCATGAATATATGCATGGAAGGAAAAACACATTCACTACTGCAGGAAATGTCACAGGACTTCACCTTAAGAGCTGAAATTGACATGAAAACATTGCTATATTGCCATTAATAGCTGCTAGCCTCCTTGGAGCATGAAAAGTCTCAGATTGTTGAAGAAAGGATGTGGTGACATCAGAATATGCTTGGCTGGCAACATGTGAGAAGCTGGGAGAACAGGAGGGGACAAAGGGACAGCCTAATATTAAGGCATACAGAGACTAAGAGGAGTGTTTAAAAGCATTTCTTTTCTTTTTCAAAACACAAGAGTCTTTTTCCATTATAGAAAGAGAAACCCTGTGCTCGGAGATCTCTAATGCTTTTCACATATTAATGAACTCCATTACACCCCTTAGAGACAGGAAACTACAAGGGGGTCAACTAAGAATTGCTCAAACAATTTATTATATTCCCGCCTGCCCCAAAAGTATTTGGAGGTATGCCTCCCAATGTTTAAATTAATTTGGTGACAATTTTTAATTTATTTTCCTATGTTCTTTTTATAGCAGTGAACCCACTGCCTCCCCAAGCCAATTTTTCTGCTTATGCCCACCACGTTCAAGGTGAAGCACACAGCTAGCCTGTCTCAAAGATCTGCATCTATGAATCAGCATGCACACAAACATGCCGCCACTTCCTTCTTTCTGCAGATCAATGTCACCAGCAGGTGTCCAGGGACCAGAAGGGCAGCCAAGCCAGTGACAGTGTTCAAACTACTCCACTGGCTTTAGTGAGCAGAACTGTAGGTGCTGTACTTCAGTGAATATATGTTTCCCCCAAAGGATATCCAGAGTGTTTCATATAAAGTAAATCATCATGAAAACAATGGTCTAGGGCTGCTTTCATCTCACCCTGTCCATTCCCATGAAGAGCACCAACTGAGGAAGGTCAGCAGGTCGGCTTTCCTTAAACTTAGACTGGAATACATTTAAAGCTCCCAGGCAAAATGCCTCTGTCTGCTGTCCTTTTACAGCATCTTTCTCCATTTCTTCAGGCAGTGAGATGCTAATCTACATCATTACCTTAATTGTTGTTGTTTCCATCCCATGAAAGCACCATAATTAACCCCCCTCTTTTCTTTTCTCTTTTTTCCACAATTATCAATTACTTATTAAGCCAACTTACTACTTGTTATTAAGTATCAGTTACTTATTAAACAAAGACCGTCTTGCAATTACACCAATCAAGGAAGAGAATGAGAAGAAAATGGGACCATTTGACTATTCTTCCAAACACTGCAAATCGAACCAGAAAGGGACCAAGCAGCTAACTACATGTTATGAGCAAATGTGTGTAAGTGTGCCCTTGTGACATGTCATGTTTGAAATGAAAAGCTACTTCAGGAGGCAGGAATTTGGAGCAGAGATATGACATGGGAAGGGACCCTTAACATTTCACTATACCCTGCTCTTCCTTCCAAAAGGATTCCCAAAATGGCAACATAACATGCCAAACAGCAGCAAAAACAGCAGCATCAAGGAGTAAGAGGAATTAACAATAAAAATGCTACTGTTACCTATCAATAAAATATCAACAAGGGGGCAAAAACTCAATTTCACCATCCACTGTGTCCCTGCTTCAAAGTCTTCTCAAGTAGCTTCTCCCACCAAGAATCCAGAAGTATGTTTCTTATGGCAGTCATTCTTTTGGGACTATATGGAGGAGAAACCCATTACAGGGTGGGATTGGGAACAGAAAAAAAAAGTGAACTGGGAAAAGATTCAGCAACTCCTCCCAGCACTTCTCCACCCCAAATTCCATCCTCCCAAAGTGGCTTTAATTTTAAAAATAAAAAGGCTCATTTACAAGCATTTGCATGATGATGTAACACATCATTAGCCACAAAGATTACAAGATTACAGAGAGGAAACAAATTTCTGTACAGCTGTGTCCATCACTGGAATACGAATATAGCTCATGATTCAGAAGATGGAAGAGAAAATAAATTGACACTGGACACAACACACCAACAGAAGCCTAAGCAAAGCTGAGTAAAACAAACTGAAGTAAATATGAACCAGCTTTTAACACGCTGGGTGGGGGAGAGAATAATTTTTGAGCTTTTGTTAATGGATGCCAGTGAGATTGGCCTGAAGTGAGCTAGAAGGCAGAAATGGTTATGACAGTAAACTCTGGGTAACTCTCAGGACTAAAGTTGCAATAAATGCACTTTCTTAGTGAGTAAGTTTATGAATCAGCCCTGACTCACAAAGTGTTTCACATCTCAAAATATATAGAAAAGGGAGGGGGGAACTTGAGGTGTTTATGGATAATCCCCCTTTCTCTCTTAGTTACAAAACAACATTGATCTAAAAAATGTACTGTATTAGCAAGTCAACAGAATAAAATGACTCATCCAAACTCATGTACAAGGGCTAGAGTTGAAGTTTTGTCTGCAAAACTTTCCTGTGTTTTTTATGACTCAGAGCGTCCCTGTTGAATCACAGTGACTTTGCAGCAGTTAAACACAAGTTTAAAGGCTCACAGTCTGCCTATTAGCAAGCCGCAAGTATTCTCTAGCTCTTAATAACCCCATCCTCCATATGTTATAGGTGTTCAGACTACAGGCTGTGTATCTTGTTTGTTTACACCCCTCTTCTGTTCTCTGCCCTCTCTTGTCTGTCCCACCCCCACCTTCCCTAGATCAGAACAATCATGATGTAACTCTCAAAGCAGAGACCTGCCCCCCAATACCCCTTGACCATCTGGTGGTCTTTCTCCTGTTGTTGGCAACATATGGATCTCATTATGTTGACAAGTGGGGGCCCAAGTAACAAACAGAGCAGACACAATCACAAGGGATTGTGAGTGTAGTAGTGAAAATGGGGATGGGGGAGAGGTTATATAAAAGTGGTGACACTGCCATAAGTCTACTCAAGCGGCACAATGCAGCCAAGTCACAAGTATGATATGAGCTATAGACATCCAACAGGATTTCTCTCTGCCAATGTGCACACCACAGCAATTGCTGTTGGGGAATGGAGTGAGAATGCAGAGAAGATGATGAGAGAAAGCAGGAGTAATAATGGAGCTGTACATTATCTCAGAGGAGAGAGCTAGGTTCCAGTGCCAAAGGCAAACAGAGGCATTACTCCTTGCGGAGGTACTGGAACCCTGACACTGAATCTTTATGCACTGCTTCCACAGTGATTTTCAAAATTCAGCCAAGCTGGAAAAAAACCCCACCAATATCAGCAACATTATTATGGATCACTCAGATCTGGTTTGCCGTTGTGAGAACAGGCTGCTGGACTAAACAGGCCTTTGTCCAGATCCAGCAGAGCTCTTCTTCTGTTACAACTGTACAAGGCTAGGAGTGCAAATCCCTGCAGTAATAATGGTTGCTATCTGTTTCAATGGTGATCAGATCAGATCAGGGCTTCATAGCCCTGCTTCCTTTGCCAATCGTGGCATGCTGCTTTAACTGCAGCTTCTGCTAACACCACAATTATGACTCACATAACCAATACAGATGATTTTAAGCTTCTGAACTTGTAAGCTGGGGAGAAATGGCACTTGAAGAATATAACGTAACTAGAAGTTTGTTAAAACAAAAACAAAAAAACCCTATTGAGCAGCATAAGCAATTATACAGTACTGAAGTCTTTTAAATCTGACCATGATCCTGCCCTCATCACACCTGCATTTATACCCCATAAAAGCCATTTGACATGTCCTTCACAGAGCTTTTAATTCAGAGAAGAATGCAAAGATATGTTATATGCCTGTTTACAAACATACAGCATATATCTCTCATAAAATTTTGTTAGAAGATATTTTATCTATGCTACTTTATGATTATCCATAAATCCCTAGGATTTTTTTTTTGTTTAAACTCAATGCACTATAAATCCAAAAAAGAGCCCTCTATCTCTTTATATATAAACCAGCATCTAACCCCTTCTTATCTGCACAGCACAGCAGCTTTGCCCAGCCCCCTTGCAATCATAAAATATTTTTTCTATCCTTACCAAGTCAAGCCTCTGACAAGCCTTTTCCTTTTTCAAATGTCACAATCTCTCCACTGTGTGTGTGTGTGTGTGTGTGTGTGTGTGTGTAAACTTTGTCATTTACTGGGAAAATACTTTCTCTGAATGCAGCATCTAGGAATGCTAAATTACATTTACAGCTTCCCTCAACACACACGCCTAGAAATGGTTAAAATGTTACAGACTTCCTACAAAGATGATGAAAGAAACAAGTTGACAACAGACACAGGCCAATTGGGTGCAGTTCTGTCACATATAAGGCAAGGACAGCTGGACTTTGGATTTTATAAAGACTGCAGTGAAGCTATATATACACCATACTTGTAGTACACCAATATGACAGCAGGAGGCTGACTGTAACCCAAGGTTTGTTTCTTCTTTATTAAGTTTGTGTTAGATTTGAAAGCGTTCAAACAAAAAGCCCCCAGAAAAGCTGGTATGGGTGTTTGGAGCACCCACCACAACAGTGTGAAAGGTGGTGCAGGGGGCTGCAGGGGAACTAAGGAATATTGCCCCCATCCTGTTCTTCCAGTGTGATACCAGTCCCTTCTGCAAGCTGAACCAACCCAACACATACACTGCTGGGTCCTTTCCTACCAGCGACTTGAGCCTTCCCTATGCATACTACCTCACTGCTGGGAAATGATTGGTTTATAACAAATAAACTGCTTAACTTAAGAATATCATAATGAAGATTTATGACTTCATGTCTTGTATCTTGATGAGCAATGATTCACTTAATGCGTGATATTGTTTAGATATTTATTGCTGCATTTTTGTTATTATGCAGTGATATGTGAAATAGGGACAGAATACGGTATAGGTAGGACTATGTAAGCGTGCTCTGGTCCATGGGGTCACGAAGAGTTGGACACGACTAAACGACTAAACAACAACAACATGTAAGCATCTCTCTTGCTGAATATATGTGAGAGAAATTCAACATAGTGATATGGCAATCACTCTTATCAGCTTTTCAGCTTGCCAGTCAGAATGATCCTACTCCCCTCCAACCACAGGCAGGGGTGCCAACTTTAATAAACCACTGAGCCTTGGGTTTGCCGATCAAAAGATCGGTGGTTCGAATCCCCACGATGGGTTGAGCTACTGTTGCTCGGTCCCAGCTCTTGCCAACCTAGCAGTCTGAAAGCGCACCCCCCCATAAAAGTGTAAGTAGATTAATAGGTACCACTCCAGTGGGAAGGTAAACGGCGTTTCTGTGCGCTGCTCTGGTGTCGGTGTTCCATTGCGCCAGAAGCGGCTTAGTCATGCTGGCCACATGACCCGGAAAAACTGTCTGTGGAGTGGACAAACACCAGCTCCCTCGGCCTTTAAAGCGAGATGAACACGGCAACCCCTGAATTGTTCGTGACTAGACTTAACTATCAGGGGCCCCTTTACCTTTACCTTTTAATAGCACACAGCTTATTCTGTAAATCCCATTAAAAATCTAATTACATTATTCTAGCCATTATACAACTGTATAACAAGGCGGTCTCTAAAAATCTTTCATTTTGTATGTGTAATATCACCATAGCTCCAGGCTTTCTTGTGGGCTTCTTCAACAAGCCACTTCGGTAATTTCTGCATGAGGCAGGGGTGAGGAACAAGTGGCTGCCCAGATGTTGTTGGGCTCTACCTCCATGTCAACGTTTCCCTTTTTTAAAGGGAAATTCCCTTATTCCAAATAGGATTCTTTGCAAGAAAAGGGAAAAGTTGACAGCTATGCCCCCAGCCACAATGGACAATTGTCAGTAATGACAAGGGCTGTATTCCAACAACATCTAGAGGGACATAGGTTAGCCACCCCCAATATAAATGAACTATTCTGGTTAGACGATAGGATTACAAACAATCTACAGAAACATCACTATGCCTGTAGAGCCAAGTAATATTTCTATGGTTAGGAACTATGTCATTTCCTCACATGGTTTTTCCATCTAGGCTTTCCCCAAAGCACAGTGGGGCAGGGGGAGCTGTAATGAAGCTGTCATTAGAATCTCCTAGGAAGGCCCTATAAATATGATGCAAAAGGGAGCAGTTCCCTTATGAATGCTGGAAGACACTCCAAATTGTTAAAATAATTGCAACTACTGCAAATAATATATTATTTATTACATTTATATACCATCTTTATCTTCCAAGGATCTCAAGGTGGTGTACATAGTTCTCCTCATCCCCATTTCATCCTCACAACCCCCCTGTGAGGTAAGATTCAGGTAGGTAGCCGTGTTGGTATGACGCAGTCAAAATAAATAAATAAATATTAAAAAATTGTCCCCCAGTAGCACCTTAGAAACCAACTAAGTTTGTTCTGGGTATAAGCATTTGGTAAGTTAGGCTAAGAGATGGTGACTGGTCCAAGGTTACCCAGTGAGCTTCACGGCTGAGTGGGGATTCAAACCCTGGTCTCCCAGGTCCTAGACCAACACTCTTAACCGTTACACCACACTGGCCTCATAATGATTTGGAGTGCTACCAGACATTGATTTGCATAAAAAGGTAAAGGGACCCCTGACCATTAGGTCCAGTTGTGACCGACTCTGGGGTTGCAGCGCTCATCTCGCTTTATTGGCCGAGGGAGCTGGCGTACAGCTTCTGGGTCTTGTTGCCAGCATGACTAAGCCGCTTCTGGCGAACCAGAGCAGCACACGGAAATGCTGTTTACCTTCCCGCCAGAGCGGTACCTATTTATCTACTTGCACTTTGACGTGCTTTCGAACTGCTAGGTTGGCAGGAGCAGGGACAGAGCAACGGGAGATCACCCCATCGCAGGGAATCGAACCACCGACCTTCTGATCGGCAGGCCCTAGGCTCTGTGGTTTAACACACAGCGCCACCCACGTCCCTTGATTTGCATACCTATTGTTAAAAAGTGGCCATTCATACAAGGTCAGTGTTACATGTTTGGAGGCTGACTGCCGAAGCATATGGTAAAACAAGCAGCAAAAAGAGTGTCATATCTGTAAATGGCATTACTTACAGTGAGGAGTGATGACAGCCTGATTTAGTCCAGCTTCTACAAATGAGTTGCAGACATTTATGAGATTGTCAGAGAGATATCAGCGGAGCTTTTACAAGCTGCTTTGTGGCATTCTGAATTAACTTTTTCTCTCTTTGATGGCTCTTTTTTTATAGCGATCTCATGAAAATCAACCACAAAAGTAAGGCAAATTTGTGTATCATTAATTCAGAATTTTTTTCTTTTCTTTTTTAAAGGCAGATATTTCCTTTCATTGTTTTGCAGGCATCAGGAGACATTGTGCTCCAAAATGAAGGTCAGAAAAACGGAAACATTGGGTTGCAGCCAATGCTGCTGTTTTGCTTGCACAGCAATTTTAAGCTTGTACAACAGAACTTCTCCTCCACAGCCCACCCCATGCACCCTCAAAATCTGCTGCAGAATGTTGGGGGAGCCTCTGGAACAGATTTTTCAGGTGTGCAGGAAGAGGAGGGGAAGTCCTGTTGCACAAACGGAACTCAACTTGCTCAAGGTTGGATACAACTCATACTCTATGAAAGGCATAGGAATAAGCTGCATAAGGAATAAGCAGAAGCACCAAGCTGTTTTCTCCCCGCCCCTTTCCTCTGCCCCCATCATGGCATCCCTAGTTGCATCATTGATTAGACACAGCTTTATATTTTGGAACCATATCTGGATGCCTCAAAGCATGTCACTTCATGGCACAGCAATCTCTCTTAAAATGATGGACTTTCTGTATATCTCACCCTTTCATAAAATCAATAGCTTCTGGTGTATTCAAGAGGAAAGTTGCAAGTTAACTTGTGTCACTCTGACTTTCAAGGATCAAGCAGCAAACAATGTTTTTGCTTTGTATTTATTCAATGACCAGTTCAAATACAGGTGTAGAAATCATATAGAGATAAGCCGTGGAGAAGTTAGTATTTTTATGGTTGAAAGGCAACTTTTTTTTCTTTAAAAAAAATCTGTTTAGTGGTGTGTGTTTTTAGCACTAAAAAACTTCAGCATTGGAGATGCTGGACACTTCCTTTCACTGGCTAAAGAAAAAATAATTTTCCTCTCTAGTATATGGCTTCCTGTGGTAGAAAATTGAGCAGGAAGGTTACTTCTATGGGGTCAGGAACAGCATGAAAGAAAATGTAGTACGACAAATCATGGTGGCGTAAACCTCCATAAAGCCATGTACACAATGCCAAGGTCCTGCTTTCAGGTCAGCACTTCAAGTACAGAATCAGCTAAGAAAACGGGTTAGGCCCTGTGCCTGCAGTTTCTGTGCTCTGTGTACAAATGTGCGCTCAACACTGTGTAAATGGCAATAAAAAGTTGCCCTCTTTAATGGACACACCTGCTAGAATGAGAGGGGAACGGCAAACTATAATTCACCCCATGCTGCTTTTGTCCAGGAAGTTACAAAACAGCATTTTATCAGATGGCACAGAAGGGGATCTAAATGCTGTAGTGGTATGGGACAATCTTTTAATCCATTTATCAAAAGTACTAGCAGTTCCCATTGCAAAGCTTGTGAAATGAGAGATATTTAATGAAGAAAACTAGACAAACATAGAGATACCAAAAGTATCCATTCTTAGTATTGCTGCATAACCCTAACAGATGCTTCAACATGCTAGATCAGGTGTAAGAGACGTTAGTCAAACATTCTCTCACCCTGTTCAACATCAGAGAAGTGTTGTGAGGGTAAAGGATGACTCGCTGCTATACAAAAACCCCTTTGGAGGGGAAGTAAGATGCAAATGTGAACCCTACAAATCACCATCGAAGTGAGGGAAAATCTGCTAATGTGCAACATCACTTATCAGTGTCAAATATTATTAGTAAACCTTACAAAATAAAAACCTTGATAGCTAACTTTAAGGGGGAGACCATCTTGTCTGGAAAAGGAAACACAGACACTTTCAGCTAACAGGCTGTTAAGCAAAACTTGCTGCTATTTTCATTTGAACCCAGCCAGCTACCAGCATGAATCTTTCTACTCCATCCCACTGTATTATGGGAGCACAATTTCCATGATCAGACAACCATTCCCTAAACAGCTGGACAAGGTTTGCTGATTTCACAGCAATCAGTGATCACTGACCCCATCATCGTCTCTTTCAAACTAGAGCTACCAAAAAATATATAATCAGCTTGTGGGGGATGAAAACAAAATCTTCCATCTGTTCACATTTTCCTCTTTCTAAACTATGTGTTTTGTATGGGCTGATGCTTTATTTTTTTCATCAGCCGGGAGAATCACTGCATTCAGTTATGTCATAGTCACACTGCTCTGTTTTAACACAACAGATACCTCAGAGGGAAACATATATGAACACATAAAGCTGCCTTATACCGAGTTACACCACTGCCTCATCTAGCCTAGTATTGCTTACTCTGACTTTGGCAGCAGCTTTCCAGGGCTTTCTCATCACATGGAGTTGTCCAGGCTTTGTCCCAGGATCTTTTGGATGCAGATCAGAAGCTCCATTACTGAATGCCCCTTACTTTGGGATATGTTTTCAAGGTTCACATTTCACATTTATTTTTTATTAGCGATAGTATAGACAAGAAAAATATCTAAAACTAACTGAGAGTTGCCTCCTGGGTTACATTGACCATACACCAGTTTGATAACAGGAGAACAGAGAAATATTTTTGGTGGCTGTTTCTGTATTGTTGAACCAACTTCTCTTACAAATTTTTACAGTGACTAATTGGGTGAACTCACAGAGCAGATCTAGGGGTGGTGAAGGAAAGGAAGCTCCATTGCATGAGCGGTAGACATTCCACTTGCTGGACTTAGCTGGAGGCAACCCATGGCAAGCAACGACCCATGAGAAGCACCACACCAGGCGGGGGCAGGATGTGTAGAAGGTGAAGATCACCCTCTGGTTTCCCCATCCCCCGCTGCCGGGAGAGCGCTGGTGCAACAGGTGGAGGTAAGATGCTTGGTAAGTCAGTGCCCCTGGGCACGTGACTTTGGAATGTCCTTCCCTCAAATGCTGATGCAGTTTTGATGCTGAGTAAAAACACAGCTATTCATCCAAACATTTGACTGAGTGATGTTCTGCATCTGGTTGCTGTAGTTATGATGTCAATATATTGTGGCTTTTATTTACGTTGCATTTAACTGAAACCCTGTTTTACTGTATTATAATACTGTCTCTTACTCTGTGATTGTGTGAACCATGAAGAGTGGGTTATAAAGCATTTAAACAAACAAAGTTCATATCTTTCCCTTGTGCCCCTTTCCACTCTGGCTTTCTCTGTTCCAGACCATCACCCTGTCATCTTATCCAGTGTTAAAATGTAAAACGTAACATCAGGAAAGGGGTCTACCTTATTTGCATACATTATTCTGTAAAGCAACAGCACTTATTTATTCATTACTACATTTATAGCCCACCTTTCCTCTAAAGAGGTCAACACTAAATAAAGAAAAGGAATAAAAATCAAACTTTCCAACACTATAGGTGAGAATCAAGAGTTAATATGCTTTGCCTATGTAAGAGATTAGTATCGAGGAAGAGTCCAAAAAATTGTATTCAATTTTCCCTGCACAAATTGGTCAAACTATGTCAAAGAGCAAACACAGCTGTTATAATTTCAAAATATTGGCAATGGGAGAATTAATGCAGCCAAACTACTGGGACTTCACTAGAGCAGAATGGTGTAATGGTTAGAGTGTTGGACTATGACCTGGGAGACCAGGGTTTGAATTCCTACTCAGCCATGAAGATCACTGGGTAACCTTGGACCAGTCACCATCTCTTAGCCTAACCCAAGGGTCGGCAAGGTTTACCTCGCCTGGGCCGGTTCACTCCAGCGGAGATCCCTCTGTGGGCTGGATTGCATGCATATGTGAGCACGTGCCCTCGTGATTTCTGGTGTCTGCGTCTGAGCAGACACGATTTCCGCGTCTGCATCAGCGGAGATGTGATTTCCGGCACTGTGGAAATGTGTCCCCGTGCCGCACTGTGCCAGTTTAGTGCAGCAGGTGGGGACTCACCAAGCTGGCGGCTCGGTTCAGGGGTGGTTCATGGGCCGGTTGAACGACCCCCATGGGCTGCTTGTGGCCCATGGGTCTTAGGTTGCCTGCCCCTGGCCTAACCTACCTCACAAGGTTGTTGTGACAATAAAATTGTGAAGAGGAGAACCAGGTACACCACTTTGAGCTCTTTGGGAGAAAAAAGTGGTATATGAATGTAATAAATAAATAAATAAGGTTAAGAGTATATTTCAGCAACGCTTGGTATTACTATTTGTCCTCTTCTAATAATAGAATAATCACTTTTGGCTATAAAAGAAAAATGGAATCAGCAGTTATCAGCACAGTTTGGTATAACATTCTGTATTTCAGGTCCAGGTATCTAGCCTTGTTGTTTAATTCCTTCTGCAAACCAGACCATCAGGTTGGCAATGTGTATTTGAGAGTGTGGAGTAGGTTTAGTGAAGGCCTCAAAGGGCTAAAGAATAAATTGATTCCTTGCTGCAGCCCAAGAAAATACATAGTATATCTGTGATTAATCTGACAGGCTGCATCTTCCCATAATAGAGTGAAATTTACCCAAGTGCTGCAGGCCAACACAAGTCCAGGGCATCACATAAGGATCACACTAAAATCCTCAAGATGGGTGGCTGGGCAATATGACAGAAGATGAAGCTTGCTATTGAAACAATACAAAGTAATGCACTACAAAAAGCTGTCACATGAAGTGCTCTAAGGCAAGATTGGCAGTAAATTAACAGTTACCTGCACTAGGATAGATCCAGGTATTATTTTAGTTCATAAGCAAAGGAAACAACAAAACAAATTAAAAGGAAGTTGTGTACACACATATACAAATACACATACACTGAAAGGGATCACAAGTTTACAATAATGATACATCCTCAGGGGATAAATATGTCCATGAAGACTGATTTTAAGTCTGCATGCTTGTTTTACTTGTATAACAACTCACCTATGGAGCTCTCCATATGCTAGGACTCACCTCTTTTTAGACAGAAGTGACCTATTATTTAAAACTCTAAGTTATGTGCATAAGATAGAGAGACTGAAAGATCTGGAAGTCTAAGGAGAACTCTGTGACACATAACAGCACCTCACCAAATATAGAGAAGAATAAGGCACTGAATCAGCAGCTGAAGATACCACACTATGTGGTTATCCATCTCCTCTTTATATTCCAGGCCTGTCCAGACAGGACACTAAGTGGCCTGTGAAGGATGGTCCTATTGATCCATCACCCACAAAGTCACCCTACACTTCTCTGGCTGCAAGCGTACTTTTCATGGAGAGTTCATTAAGATCACTCCAAAATATCACGATGATCAGATATATGGTCCAGACAAGGTGAGGCCATATTCCTCTTTCAGTGATGTCTAGCTGCAATTGTAAATAGGTTGGTTTGTCAGGAAAATGAAATATATCACGGTCTAGGAAAATACATTTTATAAAACTGCAGAACCTGGTGCAAAGAGTTACAGTGACTTAACCAAGTGAGTCAACTTCAAATGAAGGATTATCTGTATTTTCAAGGACTTAATTCCAGTAAGAAATTGAACCAGTGACCTTCATTTCCTCCTTACCTTCTGCTTTCAGTACTAAGATAATCAACTACTTGACTGCTTTTAGGTCATCAAAATTTCTAAGAGGCAGAAATCATTTTTGGACTATCCCTACACAGCTCAAAATATAACATGAATAGTAACCTAGAACTTCATTAGTGGCCTTGTTGAGGCTTTGGGGATTAGGTGAGGCATCAGAGATGGAGGACTGGATAAGACGGGGTGGTGTTGAGGACACTGATGAACTTTCTCAAGCATGGGGACCTGTTTTCATGTTCATGCCACAATGGTTATATTTAACTTCAGAAGGAACTTTATCCCAAATTAGGATGGCTGGCTGGGTAAGCAGTTAATTTTTTCCTTGCAGTGTGTGGCATGGGTTACTTGCCTTGAGCCACCTGCACTGATTCACTAAACCTGTGGTTGGTCAGTCAGTTAATACATTATAAACCAGACCCATTTTTCACATTTAGTTGCTAAAAGTAAAACTCGAGTAAGCACTATACCTTTGGAGGAAAGTACCCTCAGGGCACCCTGAAGCACAATATGGGGATTTCTGCATGTTTTGTTTTTTTAATGCACCTTGCTCACACAGACTTTTGAAATGCAAAATTAATTTGCAGCCCTTGTGCAGCAGGCCAGAGGCCACCTGGGAGGGGCTTGGTGGTGCAGAAGCAGGAAAGAATGACAAAACACTGGCTTGGGATCAAAATGGCTACAACTTTCTTGACTACAGATGTAAGTAGGTTTTGTCATAGGCATTGGGTATGTCTCCTGAATCAGCCAACCCAGTTGCTGGCTGATATTCCATCAGGGTCAATCCTGGTGTTTAAGATCTCCTAATGATGCAGATCTAATAGGGCAATCCTGACAGGTCGCCATTTGCAGTGTCCTATGGCCCGTTATCTAGGTCTGTATAACCCGTATCTAGGTCTGGCTAAGAAATGTTCTAGAATGTCATCCTGATTCATTCCATTTCTATAAGACTGTTCCTGCTGCCCATCTTTAGATGTCACCCCATTGTTTTTCTAAAGCTCTCAAATTACAAAGATGATCATTAATAGGAATATAAGTTGTCATGTTGTAATTTATAACATAGTTAGAAGCTGCAGAACCTCACCAACCTCATCACAGCAAAAGCTCTTTGATTTCATAGTGCTGCAAGAGAACTGGAAAGCATGCTGTATACCCAGCTGGAAAAGGAACCACGGGGATAGAGAAAAATCAAAGAGAAAAGAAGCAAAGCAAATCTGTCTCAGCAACCCATCAATGCTGGTCAACGGAATAAAGGCCTTATAGCAGCTAGGACTGGCAAGGAAAGGCATGTCAGGCTGCTATGATAGTTTGAAACACAACACAGTATCTGTTGTCATGGGTGCCGGATGCACACTTTTTTTCCCTTTAAGAGAGCTATGTAGAATGAGAGTTAAAAGGGAGCTCTTAGTCATCTTCATAACCTTAAACAGTGGGTTTAAGTGCCATTTGATTATTTAAATTTCTATCGAGAGTGACAAGAACCTGCATACATTTAGTTTTCTGTCAGAATTAAAATTAAGTTAATTTATTTCCAAGTAGATTTTCTCTCACATATATAAACTTTACTAGCCATTAAAGGATTTGGCCTAGGTCTGCATAGTGAAAAGCACCTGGCACACTTCTGAAGTATTACGGTAGTGCTATCAGACTTTTGCATTTGCAGCCTTACGCCTTTGGAGTGGTCATATTTTATCAGTCAGAGCTACTTCAAGAACAATTTAAAATAGTCAAATAGGAACTGTCCCAAGAGGATAGATTTCCCTTGCCTAGGCAAAGTAAGGGAGCATTTGAGCCCAGCTATCATGTTTACTTTTAGCGTGAAATTTTATGTTTTAGGGGTTGGACTAGTTACTAGAAGATGTTTGGCGTTCATTCCCACTCTACAATTCTATGATTCAATGGCTTTTCTTCACAAAGCAATGTTACCATGTGGGTTTCACATGATGGACACCTCATTTGAATTGAGTCCTCATATGGTAAAATCTAGTATTCTCCAAATGGAGGTATCTCACTAAAGGCTAGAATTTGCCTTCAATGTAATTCCCTTTCTCACATGTGCACCCAATGGTGTGGGAATCAATTCCTTACTGGGCAATCTGCGTGTTGTAGGGATGCATATAAATGGAACTCTAGGGAAACTATTAACACAGGGAATTAGTACATGTTTAGGCATGCTGTTTTTATCTGTATATTATTAAGGGTCTTAAAGGCAGACTTTCCTCAGTGTGTGTGTGTGGATTTGTATGCCACACATGAATATGTATTTCCAGAGTAGTTCATATTTAAAGAAAAAGACTTTGCAGACATTAGCTTTGTGGCTAATGAGTACATGAAGATATAAACTAGAGAATTATGAAACATTGGGGTGGGGCTGTGTTACCTGCTACAGCTATAGGTATTACCTCTGGACTTTCTTCCTCATCACCCACCCCAACCTGCAGGTATAATCTTTTATCTGTATGCCTTAAAAAAAAAAAGATTTCTCTGATTTAGTGCAAGGAAATCTGGACACAATGAAGTTTTTTTCTTTAAAAAATGCAATGGAATAACAAGGCCTTGATATGTTACTGTATCATTATTATACATAACATTAGTAACAAAAATATTGTCAACCATTGATCTATATCTTGCTGAATATTTTATAATTATCACAGCACTCTTGCATTGAAAGTGAACTATCTTGTTTCAGTTTAAGGACTCAAGCAACTCCCTGCTGAAAAGACAATTGGCCTTGCATGAGGCTTGTGTTGTGACTTACACAACTGCGCAGCAGTAGTGATTTACTGAAAAGGAATAGGAGTTTCAAGGCCACTGAGGGGCAGGGAAAAGCCCATTTACAGTGTTAAACCAGGTGCAATTATTGGTACAAGACTCATATCCAACAGTCTTTTCCATCAAAAGAACTAAAAGGTCTAGGACACTTGTGTCACTGTGCGAGGTCAGTGATCAAAGACTTCTGGTTTGCAAATAAGCCCCTTCATATTACAAAACTTCAAAAAGACTGAAAGGAGAGCAGGTGTGTGGTGCTTACTGCTTCCTACCAGGGAAAGTGTCAGGAAGGCCACATTATCACAGTTGTTCAGGTATCAGAGGAAAGGAGCATGCGCGCATGCAAAATCTTAGAGGGTCTCTTTTCTAATTTTTTTAAAAAAAGAAAAGCACTTTAAGGTGTTACAAGATTATCAATACAGAGAGAAATCTGTATTTAAAATGCACAACTATCACACTTAATGAAGGAGAGTTGAGTGAACATCAAGTTTGTGCTGTTGCAGTCATGGCTGAGAGACGTTTCCATTATAGCTCTTCATTTAAGTCATAATAACTTCCCAGGGAACCAGGGCAAAAGAAAAGGAAAATACCAGTTTGGGAGTATTAGCATCTCAAACTTGTTTTCAGTCTAAATACTTATTTTGCAGTGGATCATTAGGGAGACAGCTTTGTTTTAGAGTTTTAGAAATGGAGGGTAAAGAATACTCACCTGGTAGTTCCTTTTGTATTTTCTTTCATCCCTAGTCCTAATACTTAGAATATATTCCTTTCTTTCTAAAACAGGGTTGGGAAACCTGCAGCCCTCCCGATGTTAGTGGTCTTCAATGCTCATCATCCCTGACCACATCCCTGTCGTGATACTCATTGTTAAGACTGTGTTCATGGAAGACAATCTTAGTTGGCTACAAGTGATCACCAAAGAAGAAGTAAAACATCAGACTGCATAGGACTGAGAATACTAGGTAATATTATGCTACAAGGATACAGATCCAGTTCCTACAATTCTATCAGAACTATTTTTGCTTCTTCTTTTCACCTCAAATTTGACAACACCATCCTATTACAACAAATATACCGGTATCCAAAAGTGTATTTTGACAATTATAACTGTCTGATGCAGCAATAATCTAATCTTCTTGCATTTACAAATTAACTGCCCAAAAACCTGTTGCTGCTGCTGGGGAAAAAAACCCTGATACTGATAACCAGAGTTACCTATAATGCTTAGCAGGATGGTTGCACCATATGGAGAAAAAAGAATAAAATGCTTTTATTCCCATACTACTGCAAAACATAAATGCACTGCCTGGGTTTTCAAAGGCTCTGACCCTTCAATCATATATAGCCTGAATCTTTGTGTTCACTAACCTTTGTGCATCTGCGTCACTTCAATGCATATGCTCTTGATTTACACCAAAGGAGCACTGCAGAGACAGAAGCAGGAACTAACCTCTTCCCTAAGGCCTGGGCCAGTGGCCAAGCAACCCATATGGGCAATTCCCCTCAAAAATGATTAGTTAAATGGCTTGGGTTCTACGTAACAAAGGAATCACCTCCAGCTCCACACACTTATCTTGACTTCTTTAAGGTTAATCAGTGTACCCTCTTGAGTCTCTCATCTATGAACCATGTCTGGGCATAATGAGGGCATGTAGAGGGATGTTCTCAGTGTCTACTTCAGATTCATTAGCAGCAAACATTTAAAAATCTAGAAGAGGGAACATGGGCCCCCCTCCACATACAAGGAAGGCTCATAGGTAAAGCACTGGGAAAAGGTTACATTTACTAAATATGCCAACTTGGAGGAAACTGCAAACCAAATTCATAAAGTCTAAGCAGATGTAGAATTTGGCTAAGTCTGGTAAAGAAGCATCCTTCCAGATCCTCAGGTATGTGATGCAGTTACAGGCTGTGGCTCCAGAGCTAAAGATGGGGAGGAAATTACTCCCTCCTTGTTAGGTGAGGTGTGAAACTGACATTCACACCCAGGCTCCACTGTTCAAAATGAGCATGTCAGGCCAAATGGAACCCCCTCATCTCCCCAGGCATAAGGCACTGGCAGATCCCTAAAAGTTGCCCTTTACCTAATAATGCCTCAGTATACCTACTGTTTTTCTCCCCAGCTTCCTCACTAGCCTGGACTCATTTTGAATGTTTCCCATGTGGGGCTTGGGGGGGGGGAATCTTCACTTGAGGCTCCCCTTTCCAACCCCAAAACACAGACCCCAAATTGACTAGATGGTTGTCTTAAGAAAATTATCATTATACATCTCTAAAGCAATGTGATAGAATCTTGTGAACTTTATAATCTTTCATAGGCAGAACACACCACATCATATCCGTATAGTTTAGTCGGTGACATTTTGTATGAGAGATCAGGGACAAATGTCCCTAAGGAAAGAAGAGATGGAAATCAGCAGGGCCCAGGATTGTCAAATGTGGAAAATGAATGTTGTTTCTTCTAGTTTATGTAATGGCAAAAATAGCTTTCATTTTAAAACATGGGGTGCCCTTGAGATTGCTGTAGCTGTACAGTATTGTCAAAATTCCCTGTCTTTTTTAAAAGAACCACATAGACAAGTTGGAGAAAGGAAGCAGCAAGATAACCACTAAGAAAGAAGGTTTCAACTGCATATATTGCCTTCAGACTGCAGAACAGAGGAAAAGCAAACTTTTGGCCCCATGCATCAAGCAGAGGTCTAATGGCTACAGAAAACTGCACACTCTACACGCTATGGTGTAAGGCAGAGGTGAGAATGATTAACTGTGTAGTGGGCCAGATCCTGAGCTTCCCTGCAATTCATGGGTCATTTCGTCTAGCGAATGGGTCCATCAAACTGTCAGTCACCATGATGTCAGGTGGCCCATTCACTGATGGCAGAGCAGCTTGAATGCAAGTCCTGATGCAAAGGAAAAACATTTATTTGCAGGTATGGACTAAATTCAAACAATTCCTGTAAAGGAACTCAGCCGGGCTCGATCAATGGTGACTTCAAGCCCAGGCGTGCCAACTTGAATAAAAATATTGGGGGGAGGGGTAAGCCCCACCCCACATAATTGGTCACATGACAACACATGCACACCAGTTGAATGGCAATGCCAGTCATCTTGGGGGAGGCAGGCCCCTCTAATATTTTAAGGGGAGGCAAAGGGACCTCAACCCCTAGGAGTTGGCTCCTATGTTCAAGCCCCACCGTCAACAGGGATTCACTGGCACTCTGGAGTTATTGACTGAAGTTCTGATCAGAAAAGCAAACAAAAGACCAGCCTGGACCCATCTACAGGCCGGAGAAGAAGCAGCTGCAGGGAGCTTTCCTTCCCACACCCTGCTAGAAAGAACACTTGGCTCCAAGTGCCAGTTGCCTTCAGACCATAGAAGTGAATGAAAGCATCCTCTCCTCTCCTTTATGTCTTTCTATACTGGTATATACATTTAATAAAGAAATAATAATATATGAGGAACAACGGCTGTTAGGTGATTTGCAGCAGTTTTATCCAAGCAAGACCACCAGCAATAAAAGATCATTCTGGCCCCAACTGGATATAAATACCTCTTTAAAACTCAACACTTTATTGTGTCATTGTCAAAATGATTTAGTCTTCTGCCTCTTCCCTCTGCTATTCTTCCCTTATAGGTCTTCCCTATTTTTATTTTATTTTATTTTATTTTTAGATTATAATCCTGAGAACACGTTGTGTCATAATAATAATAATAATAATAATAATAATAATAATGTGAATTGCATTGGGAGGCAGCAGCTGCCTAAAAAGCAGAATAAAAATATGATATAATAAACAATATACTGTTGACATGACTTCTAAATCTTATAGCAACAGCAATTATCTGAGTCATTGTGACTATTTTCTCCAAACTTAGTGCTATGCATTTGACATGTGCTCCTTTACATGATAATCAGGGCCAGGAAAGATGTCAGCTATGTAAGAAATTGGTTTGGGGTGCTTTGTTCCAGAATTTTGTTCTTGTTTACACAGGAACCATCTGCCAATGCCCAACCCCTAGCATTCTTCTTACTTCAGCTGAATGGCATACCCTCCAACATTTCTTCAATGAAAATAGAAACATCCTACCATATCCTCCAACATTTCTCCAATGAAAATAGGGACATTCTAAGGAAAAGTGGGACATTCCAGGATCAAATCAGAAACCGGGATGGCTTCTCTAAATCAGAGACATCCCTGGAATATAGGGACACTTGGAGGTTCCGTACTGGATTTGAGACCTGCTGCCAAATGGTTTGACATTATAGTGGTCTCCTTGGCAAATAATGGTTCCTACCATCATAATTTGTTTATTTATTTTAAAAAATTGCATAATGCTGTATCATAAAAAATCTAAGTTGTTTACAGCAAAAAAAATACATTGAAACCATAAAAAGTTTAATGCTTCTTTATTCCCATAAAATATCATGAGGACACAGGATAAGAAATCCATAACCCAAATTCTGAAATAGTTAACTACTGAGATGACTTTTGAGTAAGATGATTTTTAGTTTCCAACCTACCATGCTATTTGTTTTACTTTATCATATATACAAAGACGGCTAATTTGAGAAAATCATCTATTACATATCTACCTTTCTTTATTGAAATATCTGTTATTCAAAGAGCAACTCAGTAACATGCTAGTTTGAAAGGAAGCTCATTTCTGTTAATTTATAAGCATGTAGGAGACACCTTCTGTTGAAATCAATCGCAAAGTTCCCACTGATTTTAACAGAGCTTGATTGCACCTATCATTCCTCTTGTAAGCCTGCAGTGAATTCCTATGCATCAGTTGATGATATGCCCTTAATTTTGTCTAACCTTCACTGCAGAGGAAATCTGATCCAACCCTGGAGTGCTCATTGCTAAACTCTGCCATCGGCTTGCATCTGACCTCAGCAAGAACCGAAACCGGAATACACAAGACTAAATTATCCCCTCGCATTAAAACCAGTGCAACATCTTTGAAATCATTAGGGATGCAATAAGAAAAGATTTGGGCTTATGCAATGAGTAGTGCTGCCAGAAAAGAGGCAACAAAACAGTTGGCAGGCGTCCCTTATTTTAAGTGGCTATCCTCATTTGAGAACATCAGAGCTACACAAAAAATAATAGATGGAGGTGAAAAAATTCTTCTTCTCCCTGACTTGCAAAAAAGCACAAGGCATTTGTGTGCTAAGTAGGGAGATTCCAGCAATCACGCTTTCAAAACTGCAGCCAGCTGCAGGCCAAAGCAGCCTATGATGCAATCACATCATAAATGTCAGGAGAGATTTCTGAAATCCTTTCTATGTTTTACAAGGATAGAGTGGATGGGGCTTGCTCCTGAAGCCATTTCAGCCACTTGTGGTAGCAAGCTGTTCCTCTGTCTAGGAGTAACACAAGTGCCCTGCTGACATTTGACTGGAACGTATTAGGTAAAAGGTAAAGGTAAAGAACCCCTGGATGGTTAGGTCCAGACAAAGGCGACTATGGGGTGCGCCACTAATCTCGCTTTTTAGGCCAAGGGAGCGGGTGTTTTGTCCACCAACAGCTTTCTGGGTCATGTGGCTAGCATGACTAAACCGCTTTGGTGCAATGGAACACCGTGATGGAAACCAGAGCACACAGAAACACCATTCACCTTCCCATCGCAGCGGTACCCATTTATCTACTTGCACTAGTATGCTTTTGAACTGCTAAGTTGGCAGAAGCTGGGACAGAGCAACAGGAGCTCACCCCATTGCACAGATTTGAACTGCCGGCCTTCTGATCGGCAAGCCCAAGAGGCTCAGTGGTTTAGATCACAGCACCACCCACTGCTGACATTTGATTGGAACATACCACTGTCATGCTGGCTGGGATGAAATTGCTTTGTTGCTATTTTTCCAACCTGGCAAGACATTCCCTATAAATTCTTGTAACCACTACACACACTTCCAAAAGCTGTTGATACTTGCAATTGCCCCAATAAGGTAACATATGTACTATTGGGAACGCTATAGAAAATATCAACAAAATGTGAGAGAAGTCATATGCTTTATTCTTAGCAGCTCTGAATCACCATTATTCCAAATAAATTCAGGTAAATTGTTTCAGATGATAGAACACAATTTCTTGTCTTTCTTTCTTTCTTTCTTTCTTTCTTTCTTTCTTTTTAAAGTTTCAAATGTCGCTTCCTAAATCAGAACAGAAATCATGATTTCAGCAGCTGGGATCTGAAAAGCATAAAGATTCTCAAAAGCCGCACAGCTCATGGCCATGCTCTTTCTATCTAAACAAATGTCTGTGTTTAACTAGGTTACAAAGTGTGTCATTGCCAAGTCTGAATATAATACTGAGCTTTGTCTTTGTGTGACCGTAATAACGCAGAAATGCTTGTGGATCCTGTTGTTCCTTAGTGACCTTCTCTAAGGAAAGGCCTGCTTGTGACAAAGCCCAGAAGACAGCTCATGGAAAATATGGCATCAAGTAGGACTGTGCAAGCCCCACCTTTCATGATTTGATTCACAGCTCAATTCAGCAATTTGAATCCAGTCCCAAATTGGGTCAAACCAATCTGGAGCAATCCAACCCAATCTGAAAAATCTGAATATTGTATTCCCATTCACTTGCACTTGCGCTGCTTGTGCATTGCCTTTGCACAATGTACTTACAAGAGTAACACACACACACACACACACACACACACACACCAATGTGGTAATAAAGATAGACACAGAAAATAGGACACAGCTGGAAATAAAATGCAATCCTAACCTTAAAAACTAGGGCCAAAATTGTGTGAGAGAGAGAGAGAATAAGGAAAGTGACACAGCCTAAGTAGCTAAGACAAAGTCACAGACAAACTTATTTTTTTATTTTTTTTATTTTTGTGTAAGAATGGGACTGGGATTGACGTGCAAATGATGGTAAACAAACAAGTATAAGGCTGAGTAGGGTACTGAGAAGGAAACAAAACACAAGCTAAACAAGTGCCACCAAACTCCACCAAATTCTTTCTATATGAGACAGAACTTACAAAAGAATGAAGGCAGTGTGAGCTTGCTGCATTTTAATACTTTAACCCCACCCCATCCCTGCCGCCCAAAAAAGCACTGTGATCAGAGTGTGTTTGGTGAGATTCTAGCTCAGGGTTGGAAGCTACAGCTCTCAATAATGAGCAAACCCCAGCTTTCCTCCTCCCCTTCTGCCTCACCCTGGCATTCTCCTTATATAGTGTTATACTTGATAATTGCAACACTTTGGAGAGAGTCTGTTTGGCTTTTTCAGACACTGTTTTGAGCTCTGGGTTAGCACAAATTACCACCATTTGATTCAGGTCCACCCAACCCATTCTGTAGTGATTTGTAGCTGCCTCAACTTGATCTGTATTCAGCACAAATCAACTTGATCTGTTTGTGTTTTAGACAAAGTGGTTGTACAGCCCTAGCAAGGACCACCTTTCTCTCTCTCTCTCCAGCAGATTCTTTCTGAGAACAGATTGTTGCATCTACCGCTCTGCTCCAGCATTTTGTGACAGATAGATAAATAGATCAGTTAGGGAATCCCTCACTGGTAAGGGAACCCCCACTGGGCTCCCCATCTCATGCTGTTCTTGGCCCTTGCATAAAATACTTGACAAGTTCAAGTGCAGAATAGCTTGAAAGATACTAGGTTGTTTTTTGTCACCTTCACAGTAGCTGTGTGACAGCTGCAAACTGTGGTGCATTCCAAAATCACCATGACTCTGTGCCCATTGAAGCAGCATCTAGAAGGGCATACCTTAATGAAATACCAGCCCTGAGTGGGATAGTGTATGTGTAGCCATTAGGGTGGCACTGGACTTCAGATGGTGTCAGGTTTTTCAGATTGCTGGAAAGAAACAATATTGTTCCATGGTACCCTGCATTCTCATTCAGACCTGCATTTCAATTCAGTTCCAAGACTTTTATTTATTTAATTTTATTTTAGTTGATGGGAACACAAAAGGCTTAAATCAAATACAAGCTTCCAACTTTCCACAGGTTCTAGAAGCATTGCCAGCAAGGACACTACTTGGAGATGTTCCAAGCCTATTACACTACTTTAAGGCAAAAATGAGAAGGAAGAGGAGAACTTGCTGCTTGAGTCTCTAATTTGTCAGAGCAATGTATTCAATTAGGGTGAAAGAGAGCCATCATTGCATCAATGCTAAAATACTTTGCTTTTACATCAAGTCAGTCCCCAAGTCTTTGGGAAGATAACAATGACTGAAACAGCCAATCAGTAAAAACATTCATTTTTAAAGTACCCATAAAAAGATTGTGTGTGTGTGTGCGTGCACACAAGACACCTTAATTCCAATCAGTATATTCCTGTATCTTACATCAGTTACAGAAATGATCCAGCTTTGACTTGGATGAATTATTCACATGGAGCAACTTCCACAACTTAGCACTAACCACTGAGGTCATCTCTCTCTCTCAGTACTTTTGTCTGAATTTGTGGTAGGATGACAGAGCCTAGAGTAAAGTCTTAGACTGCAATGGAACATAAAGGAAGAGAATTTATTTTATTTATAAATCCTAAAGCCTCGTGTTAGCACCTGAAGTGTTATGCTAATACGGAACAACATATAGTTAGCCTATTGGTCCATCTAGTCCAGTATCTGCATTGGCAGCAACTTTCTAGGGTGCCCAGCACAGGCCTTTCCCATCACCTGCTACCTGACCATTTTACTTGAGATGCCAGGGATTGAAACGTCGACATTCTGCAGTTAAAGTGTTTGCCCTACCACTGAGCTACAGCACTTCCCCCAAGTACATTTAATTATCAATTATTTTACATAACATTACAGACCAAGGAAATAAGAAAGTAGCCATTTTGTGGCACTATTAGACATACTCCCGTCATGCAAATCTCTTGATTACCTGTTCGCATTGGTGCATAATCAGCCAGAAGCAACAGAATAGGACTCCAGAATGGTTGGAAAGAATTTAGCTCAAATGTACTTGGGGAACCGTTTTCTACGGTGACCCCAGCTCTCTTCTGCTGAAGGATAGGCTGATGTCTGTCTCATTAGGCTGCCCCTCCCCAAGCTAGCATGTTTACCAAATACAAACATGCAGAGTGTAACTTCAAATAATCTAGTCAAGATACTCAGCGAGCAACAGATACGAGATCAAAGCTTTTTCAAAAATTAAGTTTTCTTGAGAAAGTGTAACAAAATGGCAATCTAATGGTTAGCTATGAAGGCTGGAAGGAGAGAAAGGAGGATGAGGCTACACAATGAATTGCTTCTGAGATGAGGATGGGGTAATTCAGTGGGAATTGAAAAGCTAATGAAAGAGAGAGAGAAAGACAGAGTAAGAGAGTTATACTTTTCATTTCTTATGCTCTGGGCAAACACAAGGGTGGGGTAGGGGAGATTTTTATTATTCGGGTAAATCCAAAAGGAAGGTAAGAAGAAATGACTTCCCTTGGCTATGGCAAGATTTTACCAGACTGGCACTCACTGGGAATGAGAGTTTGAAAGAAAGAAAAAAAGAGTACCCAAAGCCATGATTCCATACTAAGTCAGGATATCTTTACAACAAAATGACCCCTTGCTGGAATGCTGTGGAGCACAGGGGTTCAGAGCAGCCAGAACAGGCACCCAAGCTAAAAGCCACCCAAACCTAGGCACAATGTCTGCCAGCCAAGCTAACAAAGGATACATGGAGGTTTGACAGGTTTGTATAGGACTTAGAAGACTCATTGAGCTCAGGGGTTCTTAGGCTGTGATCACAAAGACTCACAAAAGAAATTGTGATTACCAGGCACAGAAAGGACAAACCATTGTCCTGTTGCTGCTTGACAAAGGAGATAGTCTAGGCTTTAGGCTGAGTTTGAAGTAGTTATTGGAAAGGACACTTGAAATAGCCTCTTCATGTCCCTGTCCCAGATTTCACTGCCTTCAGTGTGTTGGGAAGGAAATGCTTGCAAGGCTGAGCATGCTGTACTCATGTAGTCTCCCCATGAAATAAATAACCTTGATTTCCAGGTGCTAAATTGTGCAGAAAGCTTAGGTGGCATGCAGAAATACACTTCCCAATACAGGGGGGGTGGAGCTGGTGGTGAGGATGTAATGTTGGAGAGGTAATAGGGTGAACCAGAGTCCCAGCTTTCATTTTAAAGAGAGAGAAAGAAAGAGATATCAGCCAAAATGTGAAGGCACTATTCTTTTCATTTGTTTTGTGAAAAACTTGCCTGCTCGCACCTTTCACTTTATTTATTTGGATTATTTACAAATACAACCAGCCCAGAAAAACTTCACATGCCACTGGTGGGTGGGGCTAGAAGCCAAAGTGTATGAAGTAACGAGTGTTGATTTTACCTTTGTGCAGTAGGCTTGCTTCTGCACACACTCACACATTCCTCTCTATCTTCCATCAAGGCAAGCGGCAAGCATTATCAGAGTTCAATGACACATTTTCACCCGGCAAAATCACTCAAGGAGGGTGCAAAGCAGGGCTGGTGAGGGGTATGGCCTGGGGAGAAAGGGTGCAGCAGAGAAGAGTCCAGAGAGCCAGGTAGAGAGGCCGGGGGAAGGGCTGCATTCAATCCCTAGGCCTAAGAGTCCCCATCCTTGGGACAGATGGTGTGGGCATTCCCTTGACAATTTCAATGAAGGATTTCAGTGACAACTTTCAAGTACAAGTTCCCCTAGTTTGCTTGGTCCTTAAGTAGCTCCTGTTCCCAGATAAAATACAGTCTTAAAAATCCAAATACAGATTAATACACACTGAAAACCTTTTGAGCCAAGATATAGAGGACACAGAAAATGGTAGCAGAATATTGCTCTCCAGCATTTGGTCAAGCCCACCCAGTTTATCAGAGCCATGCACAAAAGCCAAAAGAAATTCTCCCACTAAGGTATTCCCAGCTGTGCTATGCTGCCTCTTTAATATTATTATACATTACACTAAAACATTTGCAATAATTCTTACCATGGCAACAAAATTGATTGTATCTCTATATAGGTGATAACAGTGAAAATAAATGCAGCTCACATCTGTTCTGTGATCTTGTCATTGACTTAAATGCGATGACCAAGGACAGCACTATAAAACTATGATGATATCAATAGATCTAGGTTCCTCCTTAAGCCTTTAATATTGCTTCTGCAGTAAGAGGAAGCAAGCATATCAGAAGCCAAATGTGATTCTCCCCACCCCCCCATTCCCTTCAGGAAAAAAAGCAGACTTGAGAGTAATGAATCTGGCACACTGCACCACTTTCTAGTTCAATGAGGTGACAGTATCCTAAGGTGAAAAGCAGAAAAAGTGCAACATCTGAGAGAGGCAACAAAGAAAGTGAGAGAGACCAAGGGCCTTAGTGTGTACTAAGAGTGAGCGGCGTACTCAGCAGCAAGGCAACATAAGAAATTTATTGTAAGGCAGAGCCTGACTGCGCTGTCTTCCTGCACAGAGGAGCTGCAAATGCAGGCGCATTAGAGCATTGGCTAATCACAGCCCATACTAGGGAAACAGGCCTCAACTGCTAAGCAGGAGAAACTAAAGGACATAAATGGCCTAAAAGCAACAGGGAAATAGTGGAGAGTGGCAAAGACAGGCTACAGTGACTACAGCCATTACCGTGACTTGCTCATATAAGCCTGGGAGCCTAACTCTGACCTTGTTTAGCTGCAGACGTGAATACCTCTGCACATCTTGAAGTAGCTTCCATATTAGGGGTGGAACTAGGATATGTGCACATCTAACAAGGGTATGCATTTTAATTAGCATAATCTGTGTTTTATTTTCACAAGCCCTGCAGCCTCCAGAATAGAGCTGGAGGGTCTGTTCCCCATGGATAACTGCAGTGCTTCATGATCTCAACTTTCTAGAGCAGCAGGAAGTTCTATGGTAACTACACAGTACAGTATTAGTTTCTTTGTGAGAAGAAAGTTCAGGAGAGATGTGTGTGTGTGTGTGGTTTGTCCACCATATATGTTTTTTTTTACAAATGTGAAGGTTGGGCTAAGGGGAAGCAAGAAGTCACATGATTAGGCAATTATTGTTACAAAATGGCATGAGTTCAGTTTCTTGAGATCTGAAAATGCTAGCCAGAATCCCCTTAGCAATCTTTCCAAGCCAGCTCCAAACTAAAAGCATTTATCTCTATCCCTTCTCCATACTTCAAAACTAACTCTTTACCACTCCCAATATCAAAATCTAAGTCTGCTTTAAGGTCCAAGTAAGGTCTTCACAAAAGTGGAAGTTTTAATACCCAATTTCCACTGTTGTGTGCCTGTCTTTATATAATTTCCTTCACCATCTCACTTGTGGTCTTCATACTGAATGGCAACATACTGTTGATGACGCAGTTACATGCAGCCATTTTACCATGTGATATCAACCTGGGAATAAAAAATATGTGAATTGCTTTCATGTCAACAGAGCTGCCATGAGAAAAACTCAATATTCAAATACATCTAGAACAGTTTTTACCAACTCAGTGCCATAGCTGTCAACTTTTCCCTTTTCTTGCGAGGAATCCTATTCGGAATAAGGGAATTTCCCTTTAAAAAAGGGAAATGTTGACAGCTATGCTCAGTGCCTTTCAGATATTTTGAACTGTAACTTCCAACAGCCTCAACCATTCCAGTGCCCTTGGGACCAGTTTCCCTATGAGATCGCCTTACCCTACATGTGCCCTCGACAGCTTTGATTGATGGAATTGTCACTACTACCCACATAATACCCTTTCCACATTTGTAAGAACTCCATCGCTTAGTGTGGCAGAGTCTACACTTTGGAACTCCCTGCCTATTGAAATCAAGCAGACACCTTCACTGTACTCTTTTTAGTGCCAGGCCAAGGGAATTATACCGAGATGTTTGGAAAGATGAGGTAATTTTAATCTGTTTTAGTATTTTAACTTTTGTATGTTTTAAAGTGGGGTTGTGTCCCCCACCGCCACCACCATTGATTTTACTGTTTCATCTTTTGTAAACAGCTTTGAGGTTTTTGACAATCAAGTGGTATAGAAATATTATTAAATGAATAAATATTGTTGGCCAATAATACAAGAAGGTAATGCCACAGTATATTATATATTTAGGGTCATAACATATGTATTTCTTTTAAGTTAAAAATCAAGGCCCGATGGGGAGCATTCAAATTATTAAAGTCTCACTAGTTACTTGCTATGTTAGGAAACACAGTTCTACAGGCTTTTGAGCTACCCTCATCAAATGTGAGTTAACAATAATTTTAATTAACGAGCTGGAGAATTGGGCTTATGTGAGCGTTCATTGGCATTTTGAAGTGGACCTGCAAAATGGATGTCTCTTCAATGGGTTTGTAGCACACTACTGAAAAGCACACACAAATACACATTCATTTTTACTCCCATGAAAGCTTGTACTGCAAAACTGTAGAGTTACAAATGGCCAGAGCCTCGGGAGATAGGGAGACCATTGTTGATAAATTGTGCAGGCAGCTAGAAGCGCATTTACTGAATAGATGTCTGAAAATAATTTTCCACTAACCTCTGAAAAGTTAAATCGATAAAAAGTGAAACATTTAACTGAAAATACAGTCATACCTACAAACTTAGCACGTTATGTGAAGTAAAACTATGAGGTGGTAGTAGTGGTGGCTTTTTAAGAAACATTTTTTAATCACCAACCCAATTTCTCTCTAAGTATAAAAACTGCTAAGATATTAAAAGCAGTAATATCTTCACATATCAGTAATTAGATTGCTGACCGTCTATTGCTTGTCTTACTCTTCTCATTGTCAATACAGTGATTCATTACTATTATGATTACCACCATTTATTCTTAGTTTTGTATGAATAACATGGCAGGCAGTGCTCTATCACTAACAGCAGCCTAAATCACCATTAATGGTTCATAATGAAGAATGTTTTATTCAAGAATCTCCAGGATAGGATGTCTACCATGGTCCTTTAGAGGTAGTAAGGAATAACAGAGAACCTTGTCAGGAGTTACAGAGACATGTTTTTGGTACTTAAAATAATAATAATAATCAAATCCCCTAAGCAAAGAACAAGGCTTGTTTGGGGGCTCTAGCTCTTTCAATAAACTCTACTGTGCACATGTTGATACTCTCTTTTTAATACCTAACCCTAAAGCAGAGCTTTCCAAACTTTTCATGTTGGTGACACACTTTTTAGACATGCATCATTTCATGACACAGTAATTCAGTTTTACTAGCAAACTGGAGGTTAAACTAACCCCTTTTCAGCCCCGGGAGGAGCTCAGGGAGCATTCATGTGACACACCTACACAATTCACCTGACACACTAACGTGCCACGACACAGAGTTTGGAAAGCTCTGCCCTAAAGTATGTAAATCAGCTGCAACTCTCTGGCTCATGATACATTAAGGACATTGTCCAAACCTGAAATATTTAAGCTTTTTTCTTCTATACACATACGTTCTCTTTCTCCCCTATTTCTCCACTTGCAATCTTAACCATTCTCCTTTCATGACCTGACAATATATGATTATGTAGCAATTAGCAAGTCAATATATGTTGAAGTTGTGTACAAGTTGTGTTCAAGGATAATACTGAATCTGGAACTTGACCATCAACATCAATAATAAAATGACTGTCCAGTTTTCCTCAAATATTCAGCTATTTTTAGAAGCCAAGCCCATTCCTTTTTATCTGTTTGGAAGTATCTGGGAAGATAAGAACTCCTGCACAAGTTACACAATATAAAAGCATCTTTAAGGCTAGGTCTAATTATACTGTGTAAATTCAAAAATGAAAAAAAAATAATATGCTTTGCATTGTATATATGTCTTGCATTCTGTGAAGCAGAAAAGTCTCACTTGAGAGCAATTCTAAGTTAACACATGTGATTCATGGGTCTTAGGCCAGACATAGCCATGAATTTCTCACATAGTTGTTTGGCCATTTAAATAAGCTGAAAAGAAAAATAAATAAAACTGTCACATGTCACCATTAAAGTTAAATCATATACCAATTATTCATAATGTTAAAGTCACAAACCAATGATTTATAAGCAAATCAATACAGGGAGAGCTGTAATAAAAAGCACTCTAAACATTTGATGAATATTGATATGAATACATGTTTATATTAAAAATTAATTGTTTGGTTTTGTGACCCTTTGCTTACTGCTGAAAATTCACTGGCACAGAGTAAAAGTAAGTTCATTTAAGTTCGCCAACTTAACAAATACTGCATGTAGAAACAAGCGTTTATGAATGAATCTCTTTGTTGGATCGGGTCCAATAAACAGAGTAAAAATGAACATACAATGTGGATAATTTATAAGAGCATTTATGTCATTAATGAATGTACAGATAATTCTTGTCTGTTCTGACTAGCAGCAGCTCTCTAAAATCCCCGGTAGCATTCTTTCCAGTTCTGCTATCTGAGATCCTTTAACAGATGACTGTCTCAAGTACTGAGCCATCTGCATGCAAAATCTGTGATTCACTCTTGCTATGGACTATTCCATAGATTCATCCAGAACCTAGGACTGCACCTCACTATGTTACATTGGGTCCACACAGATGTCCAGATTGTTCGGGTGCAGCCAGCTTTGACAGAACCAATTAGTTTGTTGAGTATTTGTTGAATTCAAGCCCCCCCCCATCCCCAAACAGGTGTTTGACATCAAAGCTGGCCATCTGTTTGGTGGGTACATGTGCACACAACCCTCTGCTACACTGATGGTCTTTGGATTTGAGCCACACTGTATGAAACAAAATTTACAGTACAGGAATCACCTCCGTGCTCAACCAACCAAGTGAAAGAGCAATGTCACATCAAGTACGAAACCAATTATGAGGAAGCACACAATTCAACGTTCAACAGAAATGCACTTGACTCAGGGAAAGGGGAAAAAATATGCTAGATAAATTTCTATTACAAATAACACTGAGGAAACCACCATCTGGTTCCCAATGTTCCATGTAAGAACAAAATTTTAAATTCATTGAGCAAATTATCTGGAATCATGAGTCACTTTGCTGTGGGAGGGGAGAACACCCATCATGATAAGTTTGGGATAGAAATGTGTTGCCTTGTGTGACCAAATCAATAATAAGCAAAAGGGAGAGACTACACATAATCTTACTTAGTAGACTGCAATTCTATGTGCTTAAGGGGTGTCTGCAGAACTTGCCTCCAATAGTTAAAGACATTGTTTATGCACAAATGGAAGCATAGACTTATAGTTTTTCCTTGGGTGGTTTAAAAAAAACCACACAAAAATGTAAACCCTTTATTTAGGGTTATCATCTTGTTTACAATCCACCAGTCCACAAGGAACTGCATACAACACCATGGAACTATTTGCCTGGAATCAAAAAGTTCATTTTCCCAGAGAAGCCAATTTAAAGCTAAGTTCATGACACTTCTGTTTCTCAAAGCAACATGAAATGAACCCTATGAAATACTGGCATTCAAAAATATGGCTGCCACTTTCACATTCCTGCTCAGGGATACAAGTAATGTAAACAAATTAAAAGTAAGAAATAAACACTAGCAGTCTGCACTTTGCTCTTGCCTGAACAACATAGCAGTACAGTCTGCCTGCTACACTCCAGGATCTACTGTATTTTGCCAGCTGCTAGACCTAGTGACTGACTTAAAGTTCCCTAGGTTAGGGAACACACTCTCAGGTATGTTCCCGATGATGTGCTGCTGAAGTTGTCACCCTCACTTCTCTTTCCACTGATCTACCATTGCAGCTGGCCTTTATGTATTGTTTCAAACTAATGAGAAGATCACCCGTGTTTTCCACCAGCAGTTCCTGCTGTAGTTTAAAACTGCCTTGTTTTCAGAACAAGTAACAGGCCAGCCTACTGCTTTCTTGGACCTATTTTATAATACTTCTCCCTTTCAATTTAGTCTCTTGTCCTGTCCTGACATTCACTGAGAAGCAAAATCATGTCTCTCTGGTCTCTTATATAAGCCCAGTACTGCTGGTAAAAAAGAAAAAAGAAAGCAACATTTTGCCTTTTACAGAATGATCACATCACCATTAGATTTCATGAAAATTCTCTCTCAATAGTTCAAGTATTTTTTTAACTCTGCAAAACATTTAGGGTCATCATTTATTATGAGCTAGCCTTCGCTGCAGCTGATAAGGGTATTACAATACACAAAAACAAGAGCAAGGCTACAATAAAAGCATAACAGTGTCTCTTTAAGTGCAACTTTGAGAATTCAGTTCAAAGCAACTGTACATCCTGTTGATAAATGTTTTTAATTTGTCTGTCTTCTCATCTCATCCTAATGCACAGCCTTCTCAACAGTAGTGACACTAGGGTCAGCTCCTCCTTCAGGTTTCCCTTGTGGTGTTACCATTTGTAACCTAGAATATGTGGAAACTATCACCCTATCATTTGTTATGGATTACCTTGTGTTCCACTCATTTTTGTGAGGTCTTTAGTTCCAGTGATAGCCAATAAAGAGGTGGCTAAATGGAACAGGGATACAAAGAAGAAAGCTGTCTTAATAGTGTAAAAGCCATATCTATTGAATTGCTATTTCTGTAACCCTGGTGATGTCTGAGATTTAGGTATATAAATAGCAATATAATCCCACTCATCTGACAATGTAACAAAAAAGCAAGCTGTGTGCTTCAAAGTAGACTGCTTGCTCCCATAAAATGCTTATTCGCTTGCTTTTTGAACTATGATTAATATTTTACTCTTTTATTTCATTTATATTTATTGGAGTTTTGAATCATTAGCATTTTTTTACTCTGACCTATACATATCTCAGCATTCCTTAACTTTAGAAGCAGTACTCTATTCTGCAAATGTTGCCTCTTTGAAAAGCATATGCATTCTCCCTTTTCTATAGTTCACTCAGGTTTCAAAATAGATAGCCAAGGTCAGTGTGGCTTTCCAAGATTATGTTCCATATATGAGGACTTCTCAAGAGCTGATTTGATGTGTCCAGGTTTGAAGGCGTCTTTTTATGAACAAGCAAATTAGAGAATGCAATGGGGCCTGTTAGACCCATACATTTCCCTAGTCTCATTCAGCCAACCCAGTGGTCCTACAGGTACATCCACATTGTCCTGAACTCTGCTCCACCCTGTGCCACCCCTGCCCCATCCAAGTAAGTGGCAGTGATGTTGGTGATAGGAAGGCAGCTCTGCCCAACTTCACTGGCTACTCCTGCTATGTCCAGAGACAAAATAAGATATTGGGGAGTAGTAGGATAACCCGACAGTGTCTAATTAAGGGCTAGCCAAACTGCAGCTCCTCCATTTACTGTGATGTCCCCTGCTTCTAGGTCACAGTGTCATCCTGAGGAGGGCTAATATTCGGATTAATTGCAAGTCATCACATGTGAGGAAAAAGGAGTCCTTGGTGCTTCCTTCTATACCACCCCACTCTGACAACCTGGCTCTCCCATCATCCTCAACTTCTTTTGCTCCACAGCCCTGCACAGAGCCTGCAACTGTAGAATCAGCAATGGGTTCTTTGATGGCTGCAGACTGTCCTCCCTGGAGGATGGAGCCATTGCAAGGGAATACCTTGCCAGCCCTCCTAAGCCTTTGAAGAGATGATTCTGGCTCTTTGTTGAGACATCATCCAAAACTCAGGCAGAGCCCACTGTGAGCTGCCCAGGGTCCTGATTTGTCTTGCCTTGCCTAAAGAGGCTCTGGTAACAATACCACTCACCAAATGAACCCCAGGCCTCAAGTGAATGATGTTACAGATCTGTGCGGGGGGATGGGGTCCCCCTAAACCCTAGGAATGAATAAAAGCTAGGATTTTGATTAATTGGGATATGGATTAAAACACAAACTTCAGAGCTTTGCCAGACAGGGAGGTCCTGGGCTGGCTTATGCAAACCATACTGGCCAAGCTAGGGCCATTAAGGGGGAAATAGAGGGCCACCGAGGGCCCACTAAGGGTCGTTGCCAATGCAAGAGAACTTCCCCCCTGCCCTGAGGCAGGGGTTTGAAGGGTTGCCAAGGTGATGGGGTGTTTTTGAGCAAGGGTTACTGGAAGTAAGAGGGGCTGCGATCCACCTTTGAGGAAGTCAGCCTGAAGGTTGCCTGGACTGCTGCCTCGGAAAATGTGTATGCCATAAGATATGGATTCCCTCCATGCAGACTGAAAGTGTAAATAGGTGAATAAACCATATTTCTTAAAACATGACAGTCTCCGCCATGTCTTCTCTTCTCCAAAGGGACACAGACCCTGTGTGTGTGCCTGGGACCCCATGGGTTCTTGCCACCACTTGGCATAGAAAGGGGCAGCCACCCAGCTTTTGTAACAATATAATATTTACAGCAGCAGACACCAGTCAAACATCTTGATGCTCTGCCTATTCTGCAACTTGGAGGGAGTAACCACACCTTCCAGGTTTTTTTAGAAGCTCGGTTCCTGGCAGTCCTTGCTTGGTACACAGTGGGCAACTTTGCTAACACTAAGAAGGTCTGGCTCTTGTCAATGCTTGGATAGAAGACTGCCAGGGAACTAGATAAGGCATCTCAAGAACTAAGGTAGAAGAAAGGTGAGATAATAAATATAATAAAATAATTAAGTTAACAACAACAACATGTCATATAGAGTACTGCCTAAAGGAAACCAGTTCTGCCAAGATTCACAGATGACCTGACACATACTGGCAAATCTTCTTGACCTCCTGTGCCCCCTTTTAAACTTTCGCTTTGTTCTCACAAGCAGCAAAAGAAGAGGTAAAACTGTTTAGAGACTGTACTTCCTTTAGGCTGCAGTTATGGGTTCACATAATTGAATGCTCATCCATACAAAAAAATAAAATAAAAGCCAAGTAAAAATAAAACCCACTCAAACTCCAGAGGGTATATCTCCTCCACAGCAAGCCAATAACTCATATCAGAATTTGAGGCCATCTTTTTAATATTTACAAAGTGAAGAGCAAATAAGATTTTATTATGGGAGTCTGTCAATATGAGATCAAAAAGGAAGGGAAAGTCTGAAATTGAAACAGCTCCAGCTCCTTGAGCTGGCACACCACACATATGAGGAAAAGGGCTCTCCCAGCCACAGCTGCCACTAGAGCACCAAGGAACAAGTGGTCCAGCAGCAACCTGCAAAATGTAAATGCCTTTCTTCAAGAATAGTGTAACCATATCCAGGACAAGTCGCACACTTGATTCCAGATAACTCATTGTCAGCATCTCCATATTACCTTGATTGAATTTCAGTTTGTTCACTCTTATCCTGCCAATTTCCCCCTTGAAACACCCATTTAGGAACCTTATTATCTCACTGGGTACCACCAATATTATGACACCTTATTCCACAACCTATCTCAACAGTTTCACATAGATCTTGGATAGAGAATAAGATGGATCCCTGAGGTACACTGCAAAGCAACTCCCATGGAGCAGAACAGTCATTCCTAGGACCATTTTTAAGGCTCTGAGATGCCAGTGGGCTGTGTGTGTTTTCTTCATTCTCTTCTTAATTTAAGGGTTTATATGCCCCCCCACCATGTCCGAGACCTGGGACAATTTTATCCTTCATTCCCCTCTCTCAAAAAAGACCTAGTTGTCCCCAGCCCCACTCACTGCATCTTTCCTGAAGCAAAAGAATGTAACTTCCTATTGCCAACCTAGCCACCTTCACAGTAGGATACAGTAGGATACCACAGCTGATGGTACTGAAAACCACTGAGAGGTCCAGAAGAATCAACAGAGTCATGCACAGCTTGTCTGTCCTTCAACAAAGGTCATCACCTGCATGACTAAGGCATTTGTCACCCCATGAAATTCTAATAATATGGAAAATAAGGCCAATAGCTACTTATGTACTTTGTTTCATGGTAAAACTGTCCCTGTAAAAAATGTATTTGCTTGGAGTAAATTTCTATCAAATTCAATGGGATTTGCTTCTAATGAACTTAGAATCTTGCCTGCATCCATTAAAGCCCAATTTGGGCATGGGTAAAGGCTGCACACAAGCAAGGGTGAGTGGGAAGAAACATGGCGAGCGCTCCATGCTGCGCTGTTATATCTAACTGGATTAGAACCCCCATTTGCAGGGTTCTAAATTACATGGGGAGCCCCCAGAAGTAGAGGAGCATCCACACTTCAGACATTGCCACCGAAAACATAGAGAGTATGTGGGTATAGTGATGCAGGCACTGAATCTTAACATAGTTGTCCAAATTCACTCCACTTACATAAAGCCTTTATTTGGGAGCACAACAAATAGAGCTTCAACAATTTTAAAAATGCCACCAAAATCTGAGAAAGAAGGCAGGCAGGCAGGCAGGCAGGAGCCAATTTGCAAGGAAAGCTCTCAGTTCATCATCAAAACCTTAGTTCATAATTACTAAAGCACCACAAACTCATTTGTATAACATGCTAGTATGGCCAGCACACAAGTGTATAGGATGGGCTATGGCAACAGTTACCATATTTACTCGAGTCTAATGTGCCATCGAATCTAATGCACATCTCAGTTTTCAGAACCTTGAAACAAAAACAAGAATTTGCTTGCAAATGTAAATGTACCATCAAATCTAATGAGCACTTTAATTTTTGCAACCAGATTTGGCTAAAAAAAGGTGATTTGAGTAAATACAGTACATGAATGCAACACCACAAATACTATATTTGTGTTCCAAACAAGAAAGAATAGATGAAAATAAAATAAAATGCAGAAGTATTCCTAGATTAAAAAGACATTTTATAAATGGTTGAAGCACATGCAATGTTAATTTCATGCAAAATATCACACATAGCAAATTAAGGAAGACTTTGTTTCATTTGAATAATAAACCTGAATTTTTGTGCTTTTGTCTTCCCATCTGATCTGTTATCTAAGCACACATGTTTCCTGGTGTGTTATTGCAAACACAAAAGCACATCCTTTTTGTTCATTACTGTTAATTACAGTGCAAACCTCCCATAATTAACTATGCTATAGTGTAATTCAGTGCAATATAAACCATCTCTTGCTCATCCCTTTATGTGCAATTTGTTGTTGTCAGCATTTTCAAAGATGTTTCCTCATAATACAATTTTACAAATATGATCATTAGATTATTGCATTACTTCATGCATCCTCCCCCTGCTGAACACATATTCTACAAGTCCAGTTTTGGGAAACAACAGCAGAACCCATTTGACCTCTGCCTTATACAGCAACAAAGGGGCAATTGTCTTACTACAGCAGTCTAATTTAATTATACATGCATGGAATTCTTACAGTGCATTATTAAGAATTTCTTCCCCCAGCTTTTGCCACACTCCCCATACTATGGAAAGGCTGTATGCAAATTTTTTGCACCCTTTTGCTCAGTGCCCTATTCCTGCTTTTAAAACCAGGAGGCCATAATCCTCCTTTTGTGACATCAATCATTTTCAGCAAGCCTGATGTGCCAGCTCTGGAGGCTCCTCAGGACAAGCTTTGCTTCCCCTGCTTTGAATGAGAATCAGCACAGTCATCACCCAGCCCTTTGAAATGCATCCTCAGTATGTTTTGCCAGGTCAGTTTTGCATACCCATGACCAGATGTCACCAGCTTCCACTGATAGCAAAGACACAGCATCTGGGCTTCCTTGCAGAAAGCCAGCAGGGTCTTGTCTGTAAACATTCCTTGCTTCACAGTCATTAAGAACTGCATCATTTAGGGTGGTGTGGAGGCTGAAGAAAGCTATTCAAAGTTCAGACAGCACATGAAAGTTCTCTTTTCATGACAACCTTTGCAAGGCTGCTATGAGCAGAAGCCAGGACTTGCCTCCCAATTCCTTCGCCTTTGATCTTCAACAATATCGTGTATTTCTGCGAATAGCAGGTAGACAGTGAGTATCCCTGAGAGGGTACAAGGGTTAGGGCCTCATTTCTTCTAGTTGAGCAAAGGAGGAGGGAATATGAGTGGTTGTGAAGATCTACCAAGAAGCAAATGGGCTATGGATGCTATGATGAGATCTTGTGATTGTTGATACACTTGGCCAAATTATCTTTCAAAGAGGGGGCAAGCTCATTCCATGCAATGCAATGCTGTGGTATAATTCCTCAAAGTACTGCTCTATTTTCAGAAGGCCTAAACAGCTTTATTTAATTACCTGTCACATAACAATGTTATACAATATAAAGCCTCCAACAACTGAATTTTCATATTCTTTCCCACCCAAAGCTTACTGTCTCACTTCCAGGAACATAGAAGTGATAGACACAAACTATGCTGCCTGGCTGCATAACTCTGAATCATTCCAACTCTGGTTAGGAATGAAGATGCTGGTGTTTATCATTCCCAAGTATATCAAGGTGAGTATGGGGAATAGAAAACAAAACATTCAGTTCCTGTGCATGTTTTCTCAGAAGGAAGTCTCATTTACTTCAAAGGGACTTGTTCCCAAGTAAGAGTGCATAAGTCTGCTGCAGCTATTCTTTAGGCTTTTAGATTTTCTTCTCTGTATCACTGCAGTGTGTGCATGAATTGAAAGACTAGAGGGTCATCTATAATTAGATGTAAAATCATGGAAAACAATCCTAGCCCTAGATGATTTCCTCAAAGATCTGCAAAGGCAGACAGCATGAAACCTCTGAACACACACACACACACACACACACACACACACACTTGCCCCCCCCCCCCCAATCTCTCTCACTCTCTAATCACTTAGGAGGAAGATAGGAAGATTAGCAAGGGGAGGGGGAGGGGAGGGGAAATTGCAGCTAACCCTTGGGAAGCATAATACCACACTCTGTGGTTTACGTTCGAAGGCTGCAATCCTATGCTTGCTCACTCGGTTGCAAATCCTGTGCTGTTAAACTCAGTAGGACTTACTTTTGAGAAAACATGCATAGGATTAGTCTGAAATGTAGCTATATTTGCAATAACATACACTTTTTGTACATGGCAGTTGGGCAGAGTGAAAGACCTCTCATGGTACAAGGCAAAAACTGTGGCAACAGAGTAAGACTGAATGTAGGGCCTCTTAGATGCCCCCAGCCAAGAGTGGATGGCAAGAGATCACCTCTGGACACAACATTCAGTATTTTTATTGGTGTACCCATGATGCTGCAATCATTTTGGTGAGAGTCCCCCCCCCCCCCCGGGGCTCCTTATTCATGTCAAGATATATTTCACAGTGAATCAGGTTGGTTGGCGGAAGGGTTTGGGTTGTTTTTTTTTAACTCAGCATTGTGAAGAATAAAGGTGAACGGATGCATGAAGCTACTGCAGTACATACAGGGAGGAGGAGGATTTTTAAATAAAAATAAATAAAAGTCGCTTTCCCATTTAAAGCAATGCCATTTTCATAACCATTCCTATCTAAAAGTGGTTGCTATGCGGTTTGAGAGGGAGGATGAAAAAGAATTGGAGGGGAGATTCACAATCAATCATTGAAGAAAAGCTTGGCCCCTTTCAGAGAAAGATCTGGATTTCAACTCAGTCCCTAAGAAAATTGCGGGGACTGCAGAGCTGCTGCCATGCAGGGCAGCAAGAACACAGACAGCAGCTGGGGATGGAAACGCCTATTAAATCCTTTAGACAACAGATGGGCAAAGCTCGGCTGTCTTTTTTAAAAAGCAAAACACAATGCACCATGTTTTATTGTCCCACCATGATGAACAACAGTTAATATCAACAAGGAGCAAAGGAGAGCAATTTGGGGTATGTGTAATCACACACAGATATACTCTGCTCTAAAAATGCTAAGCTGAAGAGTCTTAAATTCACTTCTAGGGTTGCCCATTGAAATCCTGTGGCAAGACAAGATTGCCCACCGCACCTGTTACCAAAACACCAAAAGGGGATACAAATCAGGAAAGTCTGGTGGACAGAGATTTAACATTTCTGCAATGGTCGCTTCTTTGCAATTACTGTTTCCCTGCCCTTGAAGTGAATCCACCAAAGCAGGCAACCAGTGAGTCCCAATCTTGAATGCACTGAAGGGATCTAATTATGTCACGTAGGGCAAAAGCACCTGCTCCCTGCTAATGCCTCGCACTACATTTCCTCCTTTTAATATTTCTTGCTATTGTTCCTTTCAGGCAACAACAACAAACCTCTGGCTGCTGGACATGGATTCTTAAATCAGCAGTGAAATATATAGTAAGATTAAAAGAAAACAGCATAGACAGGGCAGGCTTTTTGGATTATGGCTTTTTTTGTTTCTTTGCTCCTGAATACTTTTTCTGCTTTGACAGTGCCAGGGACACTTTCCAAATAACCAGCAAAGGCAGTATCATACATTCACATAGTCTCTTCCCCCTCCTGGCCCCCAAACCACCGCACCTCCACCAACTGCACCTTAAGGACTACACCCTTTTCAATCATGATGTCATAAAACACTGCTGGTGACTTCCAGCTTCCTCCCCCTCTTCTTCGTTGTCCGTTATGTGCCTCCCAATTCAACTGAATTCTAGTTTTAAAAAAGGAAAGGAAAGGAAAGTGGTGCACTGAATCAAAGCAAAATTCACCAGCCGCTGAGCATCTTTCCTTCGCGTCCCCCCCTCCACTCAATCAGCCCCTCCCCACACGCACTTTGACTGTCATCAGAACACCACCCCTTTCTAGGAGTGATCCACACAAAGCAACCTGGACTTGTTAAAACAAGATATAAATCACGAAAACAAAACACACACACACCCAGAGCCAGAGCAAAAAAGAACCACCTTAAAGTCAAGCTATTATTTATCAGATGCCACAGCAAAAGACAAGGAATGGCCAGAGAGCCTAGACTCTCCCATCTCCATAATCTCAGCGACTGCTGCTTTATCCCTAGGGCTGCTCCTGCTGCATAAGAACCAACCTGTCTGTCCTTTGCCCAGGGTTTTCTCCAAGCGGTACGGTCCAACATATTGTGCGTGCTGAGCTCCGCTGCCTTCTTTGCCAGTTGATGTCATTTCTACCTGGCTCTGTAATTCTGCGAGGTTATGCCTTGTGTTGTGGTTGGGGAATCTCTGGGCTCTTTTTCACCGCAGCTCTTTAAATTCCCACTTTGCCGCTGTGCAAGCAAAGCACCCAGTCTCTCTCTCTCTCTGACTCTTTTGCTGATCTTATCCACTTGGCTGAAGATTCACTCTTCCTTCCCCCCTCCCTTTCTTTCTTTTCCTTTTTGTTTCCTTCTCTCTGCCTAGGATGCTGATGCACAAGGAGGACTTATTAACCAGTGTTTGGGGAGGGAGGAAATCTAAGATCCAAGCATAAGAAGCATGGTGCTGGTCATCAGCACTCCGCACGCCTTAGTTCTCTCTAGGAGCTGTTCGGGGAGAGCTGGAGCAGCGGAAGAGCTGGGGCCCACGGCTCCGACTGACATTACAGGCAGCCAATCCCTGACAACACCTCAGCCTCTCCCCCCCCCCTTCCATCCACTACCTTTTCTTTTCCATCAGCATCAGCATCAGTTGCTGCCTCTGCCTGCTACGGAGCATCATAACCAATGGCAACAGCAATAAAACTGTGAGGGGATTCGTCTCCCGATAAGGTCAGTAGTTAGTCAGAATTCAAAACTGCCCTGTTTTAAACTTTGCATGCATGGGTAGATGACAAAAAGAGCTACATAGTCTGTATCAGCTGCACTGAAGCAAGTTAAGCAAACAAAAACTCTGCAGTTTAGTCACTCAAGTCCATCTTGCAAATAATGCTGAGACTGTGGAATAAAAATCACACACACAAAGAAAATCCAGCAAAGGAGATCAAAGAAAAAACGAAGTCCAAGAGAGCTTGTTTTTATTTATTTATTTGAGTGACAAGTTGCCCTTAAAATGAAGAAATTGTGCACATGTGCATACACACATGAACACACAACACTAATCAGAATCAAAGATAGCTTGGTTATCATAACATGATGAATGCTAGGGTTAATGTTAAGGTTAATATAGAAAATTAAAGGTGCCCAAGCAAAATGCAGTTAAGGAACAAAAGATATTAAAATGACATGGGAGCAACATGACCTACTGCCTCACTCAAAGTAACTAACTAAATATGATGACACCACAGCCCTTCTGTTAGAATGCAAGTTCTGCTGAACAGGTATAAAGTGGGTGAGGGGAGGATTTGAAGTGGAGGGCAGACAGTAGGTGCTGCTGAATTTTTCTTCTGCCAAACCCATTGCCTCCTCCTGAAATCTCCCTGTAGCTGCTTCTCTCTCAGTGGAGAATGGTAAGGAGAAAACAGCTGGGGAAGATGTGTTGGTAGGGAAAGTTAAAGCAGGCAAAATAAAATCCAGCAACCTCTTCAGTCCATCCCTTGGTCCACATGAATTTTCCCCCACCATATATCTTCCTGATGGCCACTTTTGTTTTAAAACAATGGACTGCTACCATCACGCCAACATTATACCTTTACATACCTCGCCTTTTTAGAGCTTACTGGCAAAAAATGGCCATTCGGGTCTTTTGGAGGTAGCTTGCTGAGACTTTTGAGCATGAGACAGGGCATGTGCTTTACGGTAATGCTCTCAGAATCACAGAGCTTTTATTGGTATGTTGTGAACTTTAAGAGGCAATCTTGTTGAGCTGCCTGATTATGGAGAGCAGGATGGAGATGGACAGACAGATATTAAAGTTTCTTTTCCAGACTCAGTCACTCTATCCATCTTCATCCTGCTTCCCACACTCAGGCAGCTCAAAGAGATTGCCACTTACAGTTTACAACATTCCAAAAAGTGTGCCACCAAAAACTTATAAACACATTCCCAAATAATTAAAGCAAGTCAGCAGTACCACAGACTGGCTCTAGATAAACACAGAAATAAAAGCACCTTACTTCCATGATCTTAGTCTTTGAGGAGGAAATTGCTTTCTAATCCCAAATATACTCCAGGATACCTTAAATAGTGTATTATCCCACATAGCATGGATGCACCTTAAGATCTTCCTCTGAGATCTTGTTTGCCACAATTACAGTGGAGGGTTGGACATGGCCTTCTTAGCTTTGACACCAAGGCTATGGAAATAACCTCCTGAGGTTTGCTGATCTTTAGGTGTTGGCCTAAATCTTAGATACTAATGTGATGCTCCCCCTTCCCAAAACTGTCATAGAATCATAGAATTTGAAGGGACTCCGAGAGTCCTCTACTCCAGCTCCCTGCAATGCAGGAAATATTTTGCCCAACATGGGGCTCGAACCCCCAAGTCTTATACTCTACCAACTGAGCTATCCAACCCCCTGCAAGGCAGGAATCCCAACTAAAGAATCCTAGAATGGTCAAATGGGAAGGTACCCCAAGCGCCATCTAGCCCAACCTCATGCAAAGCAGGAATCACATCATAGGTTGGCATTTTCTGGATTTCCTATTCCCATTGCTTGTTTCCAGCAGGGGAATCTAATTAGTTTCCTGTTTTGATCTGCTGTTCATTGCAATATATCTATATCTATATCTATATCTATATCTATATCTATATCTATATCTATATCTATATCTATATCTTGGCTTTGATTGTTTAATTTTGTATTATGGTTTTTGCATGTTTGTTTTCCACCTTCTAGATCTGTTTAGCCTAAAAGACAGGATGCAAATGTGTAATAAAAACAGATACACTGGTACCTCAGGTTAAGAACTTAATTTGTTCTGGAGGTCCGTTCTTAACCTGAAACTGTTCTTAACCTGAGGTAACACTTTAGCTGATGGGGCCTCCCGCTGCCGCTGTGCCACCGCCACGCAATTTCCGTTCAAAACTTGAAGCAAAGTTCTTAACCCGAGGTACTATTTCTGGGTTAGCGGAGTCTGTAACCTGAAGCGTCTGTAACCTGAAGCGTCTGTAACCTGAGGTATCACTGTAAATTAAATATGGTGCATGAGTCAGGTCTAAAATTTGAAGGCAATATTTACTCCATAGGCCTCTTTCTTTGGGAAAGGATTTTACTCCATGATGTTAGTACCGCAGGTTACCTTTTCAATACATCTTTTCTGGCTGTGGCCAGCTGTGACACCACTCATTAAAAAAAGGGTAGTAACTTTCGATGGTATGCATGTGATTAGTTAGAAAACAGGTTTCCTATATCATGTTGCCAAGTGGAAAGAAGAATATTATCAGCCTTGTGGTGTGTAGTAACATGGTCATGCAGATCAACTCAGCTAAAGGTATTGTAATTCAAGAATTGCTTCTTATTCAAGATTTCTTTACGAGTCTTCTGATCCCAACTAATAGTATTATGTAACCATCCGGCAGCTGGTATCAGTTGCATGGAAAGGTCTGTGCTGGCACTTTTAATATTTGGTAGGTGTTTTATTTAGATATTCTGTAATACAGAGCTCAGTTTTAGAGTTCAGTACACAACAAAGATCTGGGACGCAGGTGGTGCTGTGGGTTAATCCACAGAGCCTAGGATTTGCCAATCAGAAGATCGGCGGTTCAAATCCCCGCAACAGGGTGAGCTCCCGTTGCTCAGTCCCTGCTCCTGCCAACCTAGCAGTTCGAAAGCACATCAAAGTGCAAGTAGATAAATAGGTACCGCTCCGGCGGGAAGGTAAACGGTGTTTCCGTGCGCTGCTCTGGTTCCCCAGAAGCGGCTTAGTCATGCTGGCCACATGACCCAGAAGCTGTACGCTGGCTCCCTCAGCCAATAAAGCGAGATGAGCACCGCAACCCCAGAGTCGGTCACGACTGGACCTAATAGTCAGGGGTCCCTTTACCTTTACCTTACACAACAAAGATACAGCAATCATACTAGATCTGATTCTTTGGTGAGAACCCAGAGCAGCATTATCATCATCACCACCACCATCATTGTTTACAGAGCTTGATATGTAACTGTTACTGAGATGCTACAGTAATCAAGCTATACTTCCATGGCTAGATTGTATTTTCAAATAGTACAGTACATCTGACGATCTTTGCAAGGATGCAAATGGTGTCAGATACATCTCTAGAATGAGCATCGTAATCAAGGTCAATGATGTGCTGTTTCAAGAAATCACATAAACAGTCCAAACAAATATTAGTTTCAAAGGGTTTCATGAGTCATCATGCAATACAATGTCTCTTCGCTGTCATGTGGCAAGAAATGCCTGACTTAATAATGGTTACTTGCTACCTCTTCAATACTGAAAAGAAAAATCCTTTCTCTAATGAAGATGTCTTTGAGATTCTCTGCATACCAGTGGATAGGATTTCACAGATACCATATCATCACTGGCTTTCCTTGGCCAACATGCCTCCTTCATTTGAGGTTAGTCTGACGGCTGTATGAAACAGGGTGGCATTTCAGTGGTAGCATTGTGGAACTCCATTTCAAGGAGGCTTGCCACATCCAGTATCTTGCACTTTCTAGAAGGGCTATTCAGCCTTTTTTATTCCTCCAATCCCTTAGATTTTATTAATCTTGATTTTGTGATATTAATATCAAAGTGGATTTCTCACCTTTTAAAATATGTAAGATACCCTGCAATTAAATGGCAGATTATGCATTTTTAAGAATAAATTTTAGAAGCCTGTTTTATTTTCATAATAAAGCAGGCTTCTACATCATCCCTTTGATAGTCACCTGTGAGAAAAAGGAATCGTCTCCAGCAAAGCACATAGGAAAGTTTAGGTATATTGGGTGGCAATGTACGATGTACAGGTATAACTGCTTGACTATGTACAGGTATAACTGCTTGACTATGTACAGGTATAACTGTTTTTAGATTTTAATTGAGTATCAATTAAAATCTCATATGTAAGGTAATGGGTATTTTAATTACTTAGAATGTCATTGTTAATTAGTTTTATTTCAGGGATAGTCTCTTTAATTGTTCCTTTGCAGGAAGAGAATGTTAATAATTTGTCAACTTGTAGAGGCTTGCCTCTTTAATGTTCTTTTTTAAGAACGGGCTTTATACTTCCATGTTAAATATATCTATCTTATATTGTGTTTGATATAGCATTTTAGGGTACAGTCAGAAGAATTTCTGCCTGTGGGGCTGTTGCATTTGGCAGAAGCCCTGTTACATTGGCAAAATGCCAGATACCCAGCACCACGAAGCTCCTGACATGTTGGCAAAATGGCTAAGATGGGGTGAAGGCATGATGGGGGACAAGGGCAGCACAGGGGAGGGGATAGGCATGCCATAACGTGTATCCCTTAAAAATATGGCCAAATCACCACTGATGGCCCAAGTATGCACAAGTCCCAAATCCGTCACAAAGAATGCCCATCCCATTGACTTCAACAGGAGGATTAAGAAAAAAGCTGCTTCCACATCAGTGACTGATGGGTCTAATGAAACTCAAGACCCAATCACAAAATTTTACACAGGGAGGCCATAATTTCATACAATGGCACAGGTAGGAGAGCCTCTCTTGGGCCTCATGTTTTATACACTTGGAACTAAAAAGGGGAGGCATTGATCATGGATACTATGGAGAAAAGACACTTAGCATCATAACACACAAAAGAACTTGACCCCACTGCTAACATGTCTCTGCTGTGACTCCACCTCTCATTGGCTCTTGACTCCAGTTACTAACGATCTCCCCTGCCACCCACTGCACCAGTCACAAGGGGCACCAGCCACCATTGGCTGAATTAATGAGTCATGCAGCACCCCTCCTGATTGGATTAGGTGTGGAGAGCCCCTCCCAATCATTTTTTTTGTGAGGTGTTATAATCTAGATTCAACCCCTGCCTGTAAAACATAAGCTGTTACATCAGAATAGGAAATACCATATGCAGCCTCTGGAATTTATGTGCTTCTGGAATCTATGTTTGGCTGCTGAGCTGGGAATAGAGGTGGAGAGGAGACCTATTACTGCGTGTACTATGGTGGTGTGGTTAGGGAACTGGTCTGTGTATGTTCTAGTCCTAGGAGTTCCCCCTCTTTTGCCCTGGCATACAAAACATACAAGTAATGGCCCATATGCATCTGTCTCCTGGTTGGGGTTTGGATTCCCACCTTCTCTTTCCCAATTCTATGTCCTATGAAATGAGCCACTAGTGTTGCTGCTATCAGTCTATGCCTGATCTTTTTGTGTGTCATGCTCACAACCTTTGGGCCCTTAGCAAAAGAGCCTTTCCTGTCTGGTTGGGTCTTGAACCCTTGTCCTGGGGTAGACTGCATGAACTCTCTGCAAGTGTGCCCTGTGTTGTGTGTCTTCTCCTTTCCCTATGTTTTGTTAATTGTGCTCATAAAACAGTAGTTGTGAGGAGCACAAACAAATTCAAACCCCTGCCTAGAAGAATGTGGAGAGCCAAGCAACAGAGTGATTATTGCTGGCTGTGCCACTGGAGCTAATGGAGTAGGCACACTATGGCACTGTCTTGTTTGTTGTGTGAATGGTGATCCAGGTGATCCAGCTGCCATGAGTTCAATGGCTGACCCTCTGTATGGGCAGCACTTGTCAGGCCCTGACCAGTGAGCTGTGAGTAATGGTGTTTCTAGGGACACTGTGGATGTGTCATTTTTACATTGTTCTTATATTATGTGACTGCGTGTTGCCCCTTCCCTGCAGTTGCGGGCTGAGCAAACATGGGTTATGTGTAATGTGTCCTGGCATAATGCAACTATAAGTGTGCTTTCAATGTTGCATTTCTCCAAGCATATGAAAGACCAAATATAATAATGTTCATACATAATGAGAAATGCTGTGGCTGTCCACAGACTAGTTTCTGTTCATACTTTTGTTTCTAACTGATGAAAGTCTTTCCAATAACTTTACTAATAATGAAAAACTTTTGAGAATCCACTTATTCATAATTTTGATCAGTGTTCTGCTATTTGGTTTATTGATGCAAGCATTTTTGGCCTATTTTTTGAGCATGATGAAGAAATGCTTTGGTAGTTCTTGATCACTTAATAATCACACAACTGTTTATTCAATTTTCCCCACACACAGAGCAAAACCCCATTATCAGCTCCCCTTTGATCTGAAACTCACTACTAACTCTTATTTGAATCTAGGTTACGTCCCCTGGTGTGAAGCACTTGCACAATAATTCCCTCAATTATTTGAAGCCTTATTTATCCAAATGTTTTGATGTCCTATAAACAGTTTGAAGAAACAGGAATGTACCATCCCTGGCTGTATTTGATCTTATCATAGGGGACTTGGCGCTAGGACAACCTCCAATCTTTTTCATGTAATGTCTCATTCTCAAAAGGCATGCTTTTGTGGCCAGTTAGCATCTTGGACTGACACGTCAAACACAAATTGACTAAGCCCATAGACTGCATTGTTCTTCTACTCATGTACCCTGATCAACTGAGAGATATATACAGATGGAAGAAATTTTCTGCAGGCATAGCTAATGTTGAATGCACATATGCACCATCATTACAATGTTCTAGGCTGCATTGAACTTCTACTCCATATAAGGGGTGGGGACCTTTGGACCTCCAGATGTTGCTGAACTACAACTCCCAATACCTTCAGCAAGCCTAGTCAATGATTAGGGATGATGGGAGTTAGTTAAGCAACATCTAGAGCAGTCATCCCCAAACTTGGCCCTCCGGCTGTTTTGGGACTACAGTTCCCATCATCCCTGACCACTGGTCCTGTTAGCTAGGGATGATGGGAGTTGTCCCAAAACAGCTGGAGGGCCGTGTTTGGGGATGCCTGATCTAGAGGGACAGGCCTGCTCTAGATGCATCTCTTGGTTCATCATACCAGGGCAGACAGTTGTTGCATGATGTGGAAGGAATCTGTGATAATTTTATGCAGATCATTGCCTCTCATCATGTCAGGTAATTACCTAACAATAGAATCTAATGAAAGGAAATAAGCAAAGGTTCTCTGAAAGTTGCTTGGAGAGATGCCCAGTTTCCCCAGTCCCTCTCTTACTACTATTATCTACTAGTCTCAATAAAGATTATCTTCCACTACACATGGAAACACTTGCTATAAGATTGGGGGTTGTGCTCTGCACACTTTCTACTGTCCGTCAGTGCTTCAGGTTTGTGATTCAAAGGTGGCTAGAACAGGACAAGGAAGGCAAATGACTCAGCAGGGAGGAGAAGCAGACAGGACGAAACAGGCAACTCATGTATTAACTAGGGAGGTGGTGCCTAATTGGATGGAGGCCCTTGCAGAAATAAAACCCAATTTCCCCACAAGGAGCAGAGGGAGGTTGGTGAAGGACTTTAGAAGATAGCTCTATCTGAGATTGAGGAGTGTAGGCTGTACCTCTGCAAGTGTTAGGGCCTCCAGTACTCTGGGTGACAGATGCTGGAAAGAGTAGGAAACTCACTAAGAGACCTGACCCTGCTCCAGAGTTTGGTGGGTACTCAGAGGCTGTTAGTCTCCTGTGCCTTAACTAGGGACTTGATGAGACAGGGTGAAGTAACTGCTGCCTGTTCTTACTGTGTCCAAATAAATGTTTTGTTTCACTGTTACCTACTTGCCTGTTCTTTTGTCATAGTAAATGGCATGATGTTGAATTGCTCTCAGCTACCTTGATGGTGACAAAATCAATTGAGCAAAGCTATGGATTTTGAAATATGTTTGTAGTTCTAGACATTTTCTTCCATGATCAAAGAACAGCACTCTGTGGGACCATGGGTTGATTCATCGATATGTGTTCATTTATATTAAATAGTAAAATGTCACCAAGATATTTTCAGAAAACATTTCAAAAAGAGAAAAGGGGAGAGACAGAAGGAAACATACACAAAAGAGAAACAAAGTGGCCTAGCAAAAGTACTTGGAAAATGAAAAACGTTTTAAGGCTTATTTAATGTGAATAGAATACCCTTTAAAACCCTAAATATGGCATTTGTGGTCATCATGTTTGTGTGTGTATTTGTACTATGCTGAATCATTCTAGGGCTGCAAACCAACCATAATCCACAGTCAACATCACTGTCATTTATGTCTACATAATAGCCACAACCCCCAAATCTGAATGTTGCTAAGCCAAACAGGCACCTTAATTACTCCCTTGATTGTAGCAAAGTCCCATAAGTGGGTTAAGCACCTGTAAGTATTTTGGGATACAGTTATGTTGCACTGCTGATGGCAAACTTTCAGTTTAGTTTTGATGCAGTTTTAAGGTTCAAGATAGAAGAGAAACAATGTATTTTTAACCAGCAACAAAGAAATACCATGCTACTCTATTGAGTTGAAGAACCTAAGTGAAAAAACAGAAGGGCAACCCTTTAAGAAGGCCCATCAAAATATATTTCAGAAAAGTGAATACAACCCATAAGGAAGTTATTGAAAAAGTTCCATGTCTTCAGGTTCACAGGCTCCATACAGAAACACTCCAATAATTTCAAATAAAATGATAGCATTCCATGACCTAAATCATGTAGTAAGAGGGGTTCAGGAATCCAATTTTCTAGTAATAATATCCTCCCCAACTCCAATGGGAGGTTGGTCCAAAGCCCTGTTTCAAACCATTTTTTCTCTCTCATGGAGGTTACTCTTCACATATACAGGTGATGGAGTACTCCAATCACAAAACCACCTATAAATTAATGAAGGAAGCAGTTATCTACCCAGGAAAAACTAGGAGTGCAACCTCTTCTTGTGCCTGATTCCACACTGTAGCTGGCAGCAGATTTCTGCATATATCTACTCAGAAGTGGGTATAGAATTGCAACCCCAAGTCACAATTACATATATAAAAAATTCAAGCCAAATTAAGGAAGTATCAGTTGCTAGAAAAAGTACATATACAGCAGCAATGATTTGAAGCACATCCTTAATCTGGAGGAGAATATCCTCTTAAAGCTTTCAAACCCAAAATTCCAGACTTGGACAAGGACATAACTCACCTAGGTGGGTATGAGAGGCTCAGGGGGTGGTGACAGCCCAGGAGATGGCATTCCCTAAATTGTGAAATAACCTCACCATCTGGCACCGTGATTATGTATTTTCCATAGCACCTCTTGTTTTCATTGCGTTTGTTTTAAAATTATTTTATACTTTACACTTATTTTAATAACGTATTTTTAAATTGCTGTAACATACCTTTGGACCTTGTGGTGAAGGGTGGGTGAGAAATCAAAATCATTGTCATCATCACAATCACCACAGTTGAAGGACAAAATCCAGCCAGGCAACAACACTTAGGGACAGCACAAGCAGAACTGGTGGTTGGTTGGAACCTAGGAAGAGTTCTGAGAGCCAGAGAGGCCTGGAGAGTTATATTTGACCCATGGGCTGGAGATTCCCCAACACAAGTCTGGACGCCTCTATGCCATCTTTGCTTGAAGATACTAGTCATCAAGCAAAATGCTGTGATTTGCATTGGCTACAGGAAGATGCTCCAAAGATGTAGAGAGGTCTCAGGTGGTGTCTGTCATAGTAACTACTCGGGTAAATTTGGGGCTAGAGTTTGAAAATAACAACTTCATAAACACCATAAATATTCCACTAGAAATAGTTCTACTTATGGGTTTTTTATTGTAATGGTTTTATTTGTTTTTATAACTTTATTATATTGTAATCCACCCTGGGACTTTATGGAAAAGGTTGGGTTAGGAAAGTTCTAACTAACTAACCAACTAACTAAATAAATACAGGAGTCATTTAGGGAATAGAGGGACATTTTCCCCCTCTTGCATTTCACATCAAGAATTAAAGCAGGCAGACTTTTGACCTCGGCCACTGGAATACTCTCTTTCACAGTTAAGTGGAAGCAAATACTTTCTGTGAGCCTATTTCATATTTAATTATTCCTTAATTTAAGACCATGCATGAACTGTGTGGCAGGAATGAAAGTAGATCAGATGTGCAATATATCAATATTCCTGTAGCTCTAGATGACAGGGCCACCATTTTGTGTTTCAGGAGGGAAGGTAAAGTAATTTTTGTGGAGACACAACAAAGCCGGAAGGCTCTAAAAGTAGTGCATTATGAAAGCAAAGTGCTTCCTGAGCACATCACTAGACCTTCCTCATGTTACGCATATATAGGGCAAACATGGACATAACATGAAGACCTCTTGCTTTACCCCTGATGTTGCATCCCACACTGGCCTCCCCCCATCCGTCCCCCCTACATGTGTGCCGCAAGGGTATCTGTGAAGGGACATAGATCTATGCGTGGGCAAGCAGATATTTTTAAATCACAGAATTCAGCAGGAAGGGATATTGGTTTTCACCAGGAGAGTTTAATAAATCTATAAAAGTTGTGGTTTCAATTACAAGTACACACACATACACACCTCTAAGGATTTCTGCCTTCACAGCATTTTCACGATACTGAATCAAATTGTTCATTTCTTGATATGAAAGTATGTGACTCCCTCTCTTCCCAAAGCTTCCATTAATATTAAAAGCTATTAGATGTAGGCACTAATGGTGTTCTAAACTTCTAGTTAAAACTTCCTGCAGATAAAAGTAACACTGTACTGGTGTTTGTGATTATGCTGCTTCTTTGCCTTTTGCTGCAGAAAGTGTTTTTAAAATTGACATTTGTATTGCACACTGTGTGCTATTTCACCAGTGGGAATTCCCAAAGCCAGAATTATGTCATTAACATTACCAGTATTTAAAATGTCAGATTTAAGCTGCTTCCTCTGGTGCAAAGCCTGAATACCAGGACCCTAAGGAAAGTTTTATAGCATCGATTAACTGCAACCATTTATACACTGACAAGGAGCTATGTAAAATGTTTACTCTGACTTCTAGATGGGAGCATTGTGCATCATTTTTATAACATGCAAGCCAACAATATTGTACTATGTTATTACAGGTCAGAGTGACAACTTTGCCAGGTAAATCATACATGCTGACATTAGGTAGCTCCAGATAGAGTCATAACTTCTGAGACGTGCGTTGACCGGGGTCACATAAGAGGTGCTTCACTGAGTTTTTCCATTTACTTTCATTCCACAGAGAAAAAGGAAAATTGACTCCAACCCATTTACCAGGAAACAAATCACATGTAAAGACTAGGCACCTGGCTGAAACGTGAATATATTTGTTAATGAGAACTGAGGTAGTCAAGAGTAAGTGCAGCCCAAAATCCACATGTTTGGTTATGTGGTAGGTTCCTCTAAACTCACCAAAGGGTAAAATCTCAGGATGAGGTTAGTTATAGCACATCCTTTCTAACTGGCATTTCTGATCAGTTGTGGAAGAGCGGTAAAATTTGTATCTCCTTATGTAACAGATGAGGAACCTCTAGATGTTGCTGAACACCAACTCTCATCAGCCCCAGCCCACATGAGCAATGGTCAGGGTTGATGGGAGCTGGAGTCCAGCAGCATCTGGAGAGCAACAGATGCTTCACTCCACCTTATGTTTAGGCACTACAGATGACAGCTTGCCATATGTTTGTAGCCACATGTAAATTTACATGCGACTATCTTATGCCAAGTAATTATAATATAAAGTCACCTACTGTTACCAGCTTAAGGGCCAGTGCAAGGACACGGTGAGTCTGGAGCGGTATTAAAAAGTCTGTATATAGCCATGAATATGATTTGAGCAAGATGACATTAGCTCTGCTCAATATCCTGCCATTGATAGCATATTCTGATAGAAAACCCAACACCAGGGGTGAAGCTAAACGCAAAACTCTCCTCCACACTCTACATGCTTTTGCCCTACACAAAAGTAATGCATGCATAGGGCTTAAGTTGGTAGGCATCATTACATCTTGTAGGAGCTGTAAAGAATGCCCACAAATCCCAGAACAGTTCCTCTGGGCTATAGAGAGCTGGCTTCAATTTGCAGCTACAGAATTTGTGGGGGCTTCCAACCCTCCTCTGTCTCTGGCTGCAAATAGCAGCTTGTTGGGTGCAGAACTGTCATTTGCAATTGGGGATCATGGAGGCTTCAAAGCTCCATCGATGCTGCGTCACTGCAAAAAAAAAGGGGGGGGAGGGGGAGCCCTTTTGTTATCCCTCTTCCATCACAAACAGGACCCAGCTCACCGATATGCCTTGATTAACTGAGTAAAGTTGCTGAGCTCAACTTTGGATTGCAGCCACAAATTAAATGGAGACTTTCAAAGTATGCCACTAGATGATTGATTGCCATTGTATGCAAAATACAAAAGGCGTGTGATGGTTGCACATTTCACATCTGGGTCTAGAGGGGTGGCTGGAGCACTGAGATGGGCTAGGAGCAGGGCCAGTGGGAATGAGTGTGCATTATGGATGCATTTCATTATAAGTTTGAGACTTCTTTTAATTATTGCAGAAATTGTTTCCTTAAATTATATCTTAATTATTAACATTTTAGACTGTCTTTCAGGGCCAAGGCTTTACAAGGTGACTTCCAACATATAAAACATACAATGAATGAATTCATGTAATGTTTTGTTTGCAAGTAAATGGTTTTAATTAGTTTAATTGTTTGTCTAATTATTATTTTGTACTATGGACCACTGTGAGCGTTGTGCTGTACAGGGAAACCACAAGTGTAAGCCTGGCTGTGGAAAGAGTAGAGAGCTGAGGACAGGCTGCTTGTTCCTTGGCATTTTACATCGGCTTCAGTAGCACATCTCTGTGATGCAGAAACCTTTGCAGGCAGAGCAATAGACAAAAATATGTTTTTCCAAGTCAGACATCACAGCAAGCCACAGTTGTCATAAACTATGATTTGCAAACCTGCTTCAAACAATCATTTCTATTCTGATTTGTGGACAAAACACATTTTCTCCATTCAGACCATGCCAAAGCATAGTGAAGCTTCACAAAGCCTGAGGTGGTATGTTGTCTAAAGTGTACCTCTGAGGGCTGTTGTAAGAATAAATTAAATGAGGACTGGAAAGTTCCTTGGAGTTGACAGAAATCTGTAGTAAAAAGACACACCTTTTGCTGTTCATCCATAAGTTGCTTTTTTGAACTGATTCAGTAAACCGACTTCCATTGAATTATGCTGAACAACTCTAGCTTGGCATCTTCCCCCATTTTGATTAATAGTACCAAATAAATTGTAGCTTTTTACTGTACAAACTTTCCACCATTTTACAACTGACTCAGCTGCATTGAGCATAGGCATCTAGCAATGACAGCCTATGCTGCAAAGTTTCAAGGCCATTTAGTGCCAAATGGCTCCCCACTCCACCTCACCATGGTGGTAAAAAAAACAAATAAACCCTAAATAATTTAAAAGTTGCTGCCCTTTAGTGGTGTGTTAAAACCTGATGGTGAGGCAGGCCACTTCACTTTGGCTAATAATAGGGCTGGCCCTGGCACTGCTATAGAAGGGCATCATTATTACTCTTCTGTTACAGACAGATACTCACTCTAGCTAATGTTCGTGGGGCATGGAGGCAGTCCTTGCTGACTCACAGGGCAAAGGCTGAAGGCCCCAAAATGGGAGGCTTCTCACCTGACACCCCACCCTGACATATGTCAGCACCAAAGCTATTTAATGACAGAGAATGGCTTTTTCTTGGTGAGAGGTGTGTGTGAGGTTACATGTAAACAAATAAAAAAAAGCAGGAGGCAAAGAGAATGATCACAAACCAACAGAGAGAACTGAGGAGAGAACAAGAATGGGGGAAAGGATAAGTGCCATATTTACGTATAAGCTAAACAAGTAATAGCTTAGGGCCCCACTCTCTTGGGGGCCCCAAAAATATTTAAAGGAAAAAAACTGGATGTACATTTCCAAAATGTAAGATAAAAAACAAATAAAATAAAACCTACATACAGCAACAGTGGCAAATGGCTTTAGATACCTGTTAGGTCCATAAATTACCATATAGCATATATTCAACACAAAAAACAGCGACAATTTGTTGTTGACATAGAGCAGCTGGACATATAAAGGGCCCCATTACCCTCAGGAGCTTAGGGCCTCATCAAACCGAAATCCAGCCCTGGAAAGGAAATTGTAAATATATATCTATGCCTTCCCCCCTACCTTTGTCACAAATGTAGAATAGTCAGATTTTTATTACTGTTGTGAGTCTTCTGACCAGACCTGTAGATCTCCTCAGCACTGCTGCCACTTTTGAGTTCACCTCAGGACTGCTTGTTCTCCACACACAGAGCCGCAGCGTCTACTCTGTCTCATGTCTTGCAGCAAGGTCTCCACCATTTCAGTGTGTAGCTGCTTACACTTTTCTCTCAGGAAGACCTATTCGTCACAAAACCTCAGTTTCATCCATGTCTTCTTCATGCCTTCTTCAGCAAATAATTAGTCTACCTCAGCCAGCTGCCCATGCTGGTCATTTCGTTACCTCAGCAACACCTGCTTCTCCTTTCTGCACTTTTCAGTATTTTAAGAGTTCCCGCCCTTTTTGAGTGTTAATCCCAAGCAGGGTTTGAGCTCCTGTAGCTGCTGACATGTGGAAAGGCCTACACCTGTGAGCTTCCCTTTCTCACATGGCCTTTTTCCACATGTGGGAATCAGCAGGTTTACTGAGGAGTCACACAAATGCAGGAGCAGGGCTAGCAGCAGAACTGGATTAAGACACTCTGAGGCCTTTAACTATGCCAAATTTAAGAGGTGCTGTGGCAGTACTCACCCCAAAAGTTTTTATTCTAACGGAAAGGACAATGAAACTAGAAATAATCAAGTATATATTTGTAATTATCAGAATGATAAGGTATGTTTTAGAGTCCATATTTCCCGTTTCCTTTATCTTTTAACCAATTGTATAAAATTTTGTTTGCTTTTCTAGAGGCCCGTCATAATTGGAGGTCCTGAGCTGTAGCTTACTTAGATTGTGAGTAAATCTGGTACTGGCTAACAGTGTGGCCTCTCTGGCCCTTTAATGACATGAAGGGGGCTAATAAAAGCTGAAAGGTGAAGGCTGATTTCTTGTCTTAAAATGCGGGGGGGGGGGCTCCATTCCACCATTTGCTGAGGCTCTCTAATACTCTTAACACACATTCTGAGCTGTGAGGCAGGTACTTTCTCTTGACTAATCATTACACTAAATGTTAGTCTAAGTTAGACTAGGATGCTACAGCCAGATTGCTGCTGGTAATTGCTGGTCGAAAACATGTGACACCATTGTGAAAACAGCTGCGCTGGCTGCCCATCTGCTACCAAGCCAGGTTCAAGGTTCTTGCATTGATTTGCAAAGCCCTGAACAACTTGGGTCCTGGATACCTAAGGGATCACCTGAACCCTTATATCAGCTTATGTCACCTATACCCTTATGTCTCTCATTGTCAGCTGGAATAGCTCAATCAGGGTTTGAGCCTGAGCAAAAGTTTCCAGTGTTGCAGGGGGTTGGGCTAGATGACCCTCATGGTCCCTTCCAACTCTACAATTCTATGACTATGAAAAAGGGGTGGGTGGGTGTGGGTGTGTATTGCAACTGTCAAAGACCAGGAAAAAGAAGTGCATTACAAATGTTATAAACAGTTAAATGTCACACTCTTGTAGGTGAGGCTGATTCATATTATTAGTTATCATTATCATCATCCCATTCTTCTACTATAAGCGCCCAGAGCAGCATACAGCACAACCATAAACCCACACCAACCATAAACCCATATCATAAACCCATCAATAACAACGCAAGTACAACAAACAACAATTTCTAAAAGTATTAACGAACAGCACTTGAAACAAAACAAAATATGTTCCACCACCCAATGAGCAGCAGAGGATTGTGTAGGAAAGCTCTGTGGTTCAGTCCGTCAGTGTGTTTGCTATCTTTAAACATGCAGGACAGGCCTAAGAGGAAATAGCTAGGTTTGAAGTGGGGGCAGGTTAAACACGTCCTCTTTTTCCTTTTGGTTGCAAAAAAGTAGTGCAGCAATTCTCCAGAACTCAGTAGGTAAGTGAGTTGGACAAGCAGAAATGCTTTCAATCCTTGTGCTGCATATGAACCTCCTTGCCAGGGCAAAACCCACAGGTTCATTTGGCAGCTAGCTTCTGAATCCATTTCAGAAAATGAGTGAAATCTGGGTAGATGTATCAGACCTTAGATCTCTTTAAAAATTAATTGATGAAGCTGAGTTAATAGTTCTTCAAAGACCTCTTGCCTGATTCTAGCTGAAAAACTTGTTGGTATTTGTAAATTTACCATCTTTTCCAGTCATTTCCAATTACCATTATTGTAGGAATGTGTTGTTCAAAATTTTCCTTGTTACCTTTATCTTTATCTTGTTACCTTTATCTATTATGTTTCCAATCATGCAAATGGTTATGCACATGAGTAATTTAGGTCAATAGTCTCATTGAACTCAGGTTGGTTATGGTTATAAAGTTACTCTTAAAAACCACACTTTACAGAGGAAAACATTAAAAAATATTCATGTGACTTGCAATCTAGTGTTCCTCTTTCTCTGAACTGCATATTCATTTTTAGGAAGTACTAGGCAAACAGTGATTAGCCGCATCCTCATATTCCCATGGAGTGCTGAGAAAGTGTTGGATTATTATAGAAATAACAGCTAGACAATGCACATTCATTCTATCTCTCTATATCAAAATAATTTGATGGATGACAAAGAAAGACAACATGATTTTTTTATGTTGGCTAAATAAAATAATTTCAGATTTGAGTGTACCTTGGGACAATAAGTGATACAAATGCAATTTTAAACAATCCTTATTTCATTATTTTGTTGTTTGAATAATTTTTATCCTGCTCTTTAGTCAAAAGAAGGTTCCAGAGCGGCTTACAAATCACTTATGATCTAAAAATATACAACACAAAAATAATAAGCAAACTTAATAATAGTTGACTGTCTTTGTTTTTAGCTCTTTATAACATTCTGTTCACTCACTGTACACAAATGAAAGGTTTGTGTGAATGTGTATATGAGACCTAAGAGTGATGCTTCACCATGTGGTTTTATAAAAATAAACAATGAATCTATAGATGAAAATGGGTGTATGGTATGTTTTTTGACATCATGTGACAGGACTGTAATGCCATTTCAACATTGTAAGCTGTAGTGGTGACCTGCTACACAACAGCTGCCGTTACATCTGATAAGACCCAGTCATGATCCACTTGCATGTGGTGACTCTCCAGAACACACAAGGCATGTCACACTTGCACATTTCCATTGGCTTTTCTTTACTGGCTGCTCAGGCAATTTGATGAAGAAAAGTATATTCATATCACTGCACCCAATCACTGCCATCTATCGATCACATTTCAGTCATGGCAGCAAGAGTTTTGTGCTGTAAGCCCAAACATTCTGTAGTATTTGTGTAATATCCAGCAAGGCTTGAATACTTTGTATGTCACAAGTAGTATAACTGAAGAGCAAATTATTATTTCAGGTACGTAGACTTGAACTGAAGACATTATTCAGCAAATCAGCCCTTAAATTCAGCTTTTCACAAATCAAACAGGCCTTCCAAGCCATTTCCACATAATCTGTCTCTCTTATACAGCTTTTATTTGCCATTAAGACTGATGGTGAACTGCTTTTAATAATGCAGCATGTTCCATTCACATCTTTGTGGCAGGAAAATGCATCCTTATACAAAGGGATTCTACTTTGCCTGATCCTTACTTAGCAAGATGTCAAGGTTGGTTTAACTTGATACCTGTTCTGTGTCAATTACCATGTCAATCCTGTCACACCACTGAACTCACAATGGGTGTGTATATATGATCACATAGCAGTGGGTTTTGTATACTCAGTTTGGTAATTTAGTTACATGTGTGAGTGTAATATATCCATATCAAGCACACAGGCATCATTCTATCAATCTTCAGCCTTTGCAGCTACACTGTACAGTTGGTATATAACAGGCTCTGTGGACTAGTTTTGTGTGCTGAGCATGATTGCCTGGATTCTATGCAGTACTCACATTGCAGGCTTTATTCTTGCCAGGGAGGGAAGCACTTACTTTCTAAGATGCTCTTTGGATACCTATGTCATTGTCAAAATACCTTATATTTTCATCTCCCTTGAAAAAATGACCAACAGGGATTATTCAGGTTGTAGCTTGGAATTGGAAGGTGCTTGTTGTTATACTCAGAAACATGGCTTTTCAAGACTGGCAATCACAATGATATACATGGACCTTTGACAACGTCAACGGGAACATCTCACTAAAAATGATGCCCACTGTAATGCAATGATAGCCTCTGAAAACACACTCATTAGATGACATTCAATTACCACTGATGGTCACAGTACTCAGTCTTGTTGAGTGCAAGGACATATAGAAAACCATATTATTTCGATACAGCTTCACTTCCTGCTCCACTAGGCAGCCCCATCTGTCAATCACACCATCGCTGCTGAAACACTGATTTGCCTTTTCATATCCCATCAGTTGCTTGCTACACTTGGTCAAGGGCCTGATGGAGGTCAATAAAGAACAGCATGCAGTGCTTACCGAATAGGTTTCCATCTGCTTGAACATGCTGATGGTTGTAGATTCTGTCAGGAGTGGAATATCCAGGGCTACGGTGAGAGTGGGATTCCTTGACTTTGGGACAACATGGAAGGAATTTTCTTTTCTAGTCAAAAAATTATGAGAGTGATGTATTTCATTTTCTTAAAAGCCAAAGTGGATATATTTATGACAGATGTGGTGTGGCTCATTCTTGACTTATCTCTCAGCCCCCAATGCACATGTTACTATAGCAGCATAGTTGCTACTTCTGCAAGGCTAAATCCTATGCTGCACCTCTAATGTTTGGATAAAGGAATTACATGGGAAAGGTAGATCATATTGGATTTTTAATTCTTTTCTATTCTTCTTCTTCTTTTGTATACTGCCCTGGGAATATAATTGAAGGACACTATAAAAGCACTTATTAGTAAATAAATAACATGATTGATTGACCAAATCAGTGCTACCAGCCCCAAGGGAAGTATGGCCCTCATACAGTCATGATGACGAGGGGACGACCGGGTATTACAGCATATATACTGTACATTCTATGGTGGTTTAGTCAGGCAGGTAGAATTGGGTAGGGTTTTCAGGACCTTGGATAGGTCTGATCAGACAAAACAACTTGTTCTAACACAGGCTTTCTCATCGGCCCTCCAGATGTTTTGGCCTACAACTCCCATGATCCCTAGCTAGCAGGACCAGTGGTCAGGGATTATGGGAATTGTAGTCTCAAAGCATCTGGGACAGAGGTTGAGGAAGCCTGTTCTAACAGAATCTGGAGCTCAACCAAGTTTTTTTTCTCCCTCCCAGACTCTACCTCCTTGTTGAAGACTCAAGACTTCTTTAAAGAGTTAGTTCCCACAGCATAGCAATCAATCAGTTTTCCATCAGCTGCTGCCTTGTGCATTGCCTGCACTGATGAGCAGGTACTGACAATCATGAAACACCTAGTGTAAAGGAGACAGCTCCTCCTCTCCCAAGTGCTGCTGACTGAGGGTCCTAGTTTAGAGGTCTCTGATGGATGGGCTTAGTGTATGGGACTGGGTCTGGGTTCAGCACTTCTGCAGCTTGCGTCACTGGTCATCCTGATCCAGTCTGTTCCTCTCTGTGCTAGAGTATTGGCTGCTACTCAGGAATGAAGTCATGACAAATATAGTCACTTCCCATGTCATTTGTGTGAGCCACAAGGTTTCTGTATCCAAATATTGCCTGTGCAGCTTGGTATCCAAACATGCTATTATAGTAACATATGAATCAGGATATAGTAGTGGACTTTTCGTGCACCACGGGCGGGGGGGGGGTTTCCACTATTTCCCCCCCTTCCAATTGATAAAGATGGGTCATCAGCTGTAATGTAGTTTTGCTAGAAGGCTTCGAGAAAAGTTTCCTGGATGAACACAAGGATTACGCTTTCTGGATCCATCAGTAACAGTTCACATGATATGGTGGAACTGTGGATTCACCCTCCCAAAACTATGATCACTGCAGATTTCTTAGATGGGCCTGGGTAAGACAGGTGGCCGTGAAGTCAGGGTATACAGGCACATCTGTAGGACTTCTGGACTGGCTCCACAGGTGCATGTGCACAGTCATGACCTTGCTGGTGCAACAGCTGGGAGAGAAGCTCTGCAGCTCTGTCCCAACACATGGGGGTTATTGTTTTGTTTGTCATTATGTTATGTATTTTTGTGTTTCTATATTGCAAACCACAGATGAAGGGCAGTATATAAATTTAATAAATCATCATTATTATCATCTAGTTTTCTAGTGCCTCTTATTTATTGTTGGTGTTGTTTGGGAAGGTAAGGTATTTCGTCATGGTTTCCCCTATAACATGTTTATTTGTTTGCTTGTCTGGAGCATTTATATCCTGCCTACTAGATGAAGTTCTCTAGGCAATGTACAATATATTTAAAATATAATAAAATATACAGAAATTACATGGGCAGGGCAGTGTTACATGATGTGTATTGCATGGATAACCAGCTTATTGTACCACATTATATGCATATCCTATACCTAACTCATTCTTTATTTTGAAAGGTGTTCTGGCATGGAGCATCTTGTTAACTTCTGCTGTAATCTGGTCAATGGGAGATAATAGATTTGTGTATAAATAATGCCTAAGGTTGAAATCCTATACCAATTTACCTTGCAGTAAGACCCAGTGAACTCGTTAGAACTTAATTCTGAATAGGCATGTACAGGATTACACTGTAATTCATCTTTATTGCCCTTTAAAACAAATTAATCTAGCATCCATCTTCCAGACAAGGGCAGATGTGCATATTAATAGAATGTATAGAGTGCATTTGTGTTAAGGATAATAATTTCACCTCTTTCCAACAACTAGGTGTTAATGTTACACACTACTAGCAGATCATGTCTGAGTTGAAAGGAGCAGGCTTTTAGTAGTTCTCTTCTCAACAATCAAAAATGGGTAGCAGTCAGTTGACATGTAGATTTTCTGTGGCTATAAATGAGGCCTTTGAACTCAGAACTTAGAGGGTTAACTGGGCATTCTGATTACTGAAGAACATATAGTTAATGTCAAACTATGTAGTGTAGCTAAAACTTCCTTCAGCAAATTTTCCTCCTTTCTATCTTCCTCTGCACACTGTCCAGATATTGTTGCAAAGCTGATCTCATTTGGTCTTTGCTTTTGCTCAATTTTAAATGATGCTTCTTTCTTTACTCTACCTATTATGATGGTATACCTTCTTGCTACTGATCCATCAATGGCATTTGAAGGGCTGCAACCCAGCACTAAGCTGACAGCATTCAACACTGATGACTGAAAACATTGCCATTCCTCACAGGATGACAATGAGAATGAAAAGCTGGTCCCCACAATGGATCAGTGGCTTTGAACAGTTCAGCCTGAAAAGCTGTCTTGTACTTTTGTTCTAACAAGATATTTTGATTGACTAACTCATTTTGGTCCAGTAACTGGCAAGTCTTCAAAGCTATATTTACATATATATATTTGTTGGCAAACTCATGGGGATAAGCAACATCAACCACCAGTGACCACACTCTGTTAACAGGAACATGATTAAAAATGGCTTAAGAAAAGGCTGAAACAAATAGTTTCCACCAATTTATATTTTTATTTCCCTGGAAAGTTTCTTACAAGGTCACTGAACATTCCCAATATTATCTGATATTTCATGAACTCAGCCCTTGTTCAAAACATTGTTTTCCAACTTTTGCAAAATTAGCTCTCTGTTCTATTTTATGCCCTACTCAGCTTCTATGCAGCCTTGGTTTTATAAGCCTTTCTCCAAAAAGTTCTTAACTGGTGTTTCATTTCTGAAGTGTGCTTTCAACAGTTCATTGTCCAATATAATAGCAATGGATCCAGTGCAGTAATTCTACAACTCATTATTGATAAGTTGATACATGGGGCAAGCAACATTTAAAATTTTGTTTTTTGCCAGATCAATAACTTTTAGCAGCCTTTGTTTCAAAGCGTATAAAATTGACTGGATACAACTTTAGGTTTGCCAAATGCTCAGATCCATCAAATATATGGAGTTGAATTTGCCTTTAAAAAAATGTGGTTCCTGTGAAATGTTTGACCATGTGAAATGTTGACTATTGCCTGTGAAACCTCAGGCTGCTTTACTTGCTTAATCTTTCAGGAGCCACAGAAACTCTTTGCCAGTTTTGCTACCACTCTTCTAGCACTTATGCCATGGTTAGTCAACACAACCCCCTGCAGCTGTTGTTGGGCTACAGTTCCAATCAGCCCAATGCAGCAGGACGAGTATTGAGCTGCTTGACAGTGGAGCAGACTCCCTCAAGAGGTTGTGGGTTCTCCTTCATTGGAGGTTTTAAAGCAGAGGTTGGATGGTCATCTGTCAACTTTAGTTGAGATTCCTGCACTGTAGAGGGGTTGGACTAGATGACTCTCAGGGTCCCTTCCAGCTCTGCAATTCTGAGATTCTTTGAGAGCCCTGTTAGTGGAAGGGCTGTTTGAAATTCACAAGCACCTCTGAGCTTGCTTGTTGTTGTTGTTTATTCGTTTAGTCGTGTCCGACTCTTCGTGACCCCATGGACCAGAGCACGCCAGGCACTCCTGACTTCCACTGCCTCTCGCAGTTTGGTCAAACTCATGCTGGTAGCTTCGAGAACACTGTCCAACCTTCTCGTCCTCTGTTGTGCCCTTCTCCTTGTGCCCTCAATCTTTCCCAGAGCTTCCTTAGGCTATACGATTTCCTCTTTTATCTGTGATGCTGGTGCAAGACGCTCTCTGAAATCTCACTAATCCACATCACACAGTGGTTCTTGGCTAGTAGGCTGATGTACTGTAAGCTAAACAAAACACTGTGAGCTAAACAAAACAGAATTGTTTCCTTTCTTTTCGTCCTTTGCATTTGTCAGGTCTAGTGCTGAAAATAGAAATATTAAATATGCTCATAAGCAAACCAATATGTTTTTTAAAAAACTAAGTTATAGCCTGGTACAGCTGTAACAGAGGCTATTTAATATTTGGTGGACAGTTTGATGTTTGAGCTGTAGGTGGTGGTGTTGCTTTACTGGAACTCAAGTTCAATGCAAATGCACTCAGAGGGACAGAACAAGTGAAGAAAATAAAAAATAATAAACAACTTTCCATTTGCAGAAGACTTATGCTTTCTCAAGCACATAGCATGTTCCTTTAGGGCTTTGCCAGTCTGCCATGCCCTGGTAATTGAAAATAAACCATAGAACAGGCCAAACCTTCACATTTCCGTGGTATTGTTTTTTAAAAAAGAGAGACATTTGCTTCTTAGTTGATATTTAAGGAAACTGCCAATGAATGCTCTTTTAACCATGGTGCTAAACATTTTAGAAATTAAGATCCCATCATATTAAACGTGAGTCTCTCTTGTCCTGTAATGTTGCTGTGTGTTAGGCAGTAGTATTCTGGTTTTTGTTTTGTTTTTCTGGAAGAGTTGAAGATGCTATGAAAGCACCATGATTATCTGTGTTATATGTACCGGTACTATTATCACACTATGCCCCCATTTATGTATAAAAGATTGGCTTGGACCATTAATTTAACAAAGAGACTGGTTTGTCTACTTCAGCAGTTCCTTTCACTACAAAATCCCATCTTACAGATATAAAACAATGGGCTTATGGGGGACCCCAAAATGCCAACCCCCCATCATAGATCTCTAGAATGGGTTTACAAAGAGGGTATTCACTAGAGTTGCATCTTGGCTGAAGGATCTTGACATCATGGTGAGCCATAGAAATTTTTATGTTTCTTTCATAGGTCTAATTCATTTGTAGAAAATACATTTCTATAATGTCTATAACATTGGCTGGGTTGAATTGTGAGCTAGGTTGCAATAGGTTCAGAACATTATCTGTGCCACGAGAGACTTTGGGCAAGCCAAGAGAATTAGGAAGTTGTGTGTGTGTGTGTCTACCTTTGCCTGGAATACTGAAAGTTATATATCACTGCTGTATTTAGCCAACTGCGGAGGAAAAACTAATACTCTGATATAATTGTCCAGAGTCAAAGAGATACAAACAGCAAATTCATTCAGGCTACAAAATACCACTTTAATTTTCACATATTATGAACAGGCAATATGTACAAAGTATCTTGATGGAAAAATGAATCTAACTGTACTGTGGTTGATTTTACCCATGAATACACTGAAAAGAATTGATATATGATGGAACTGTGGCAAAAGCAATTGGGCATAAAATAAGCAACGTTCTGTATACTCAACTGATTGATAATGGTTTGTATCAAAACCTAATAATGTTTATACTCATGTGAAATGCAGCTTAATATTCCATGCATTTTAGTACAACCATCACTGTATTTACTTGTTTAATGAAATAAGGAGCTTAAGACCTTTCTTCTTTCTCCTTTCTCAGGGAAAACTCAGTGGAGTGGGAAAAAAATGTACTCATACCATGTAATGGAATCACTTATTTATGATTTCAATTAATTTTTCATTATATGTTTCAAATTAGAAGTATATCCAACACCAGATATTACATTAAAAGATATCTGTACAAGAAAAAGGATGAAAAAGTGAATCTCAATTTAGATATAAGCACTAGAGCTGAATTTGTAAGTTCTGTTTTGGTTTGCTCTATTGTCAACAATACCTCTATTTTTCCACTGCATTTTTAAACTGCCCCTTGCTGTTACACTTATTTTTTGTCCAAGTCCAGGACATTAGAAAGAAGCATGCAAAAGCTACTTTTTAAGGCTCCTCATAAGCATGGTGTCTCTGAGCTACTTTACAGGGCAGCACAGGGAATGATGTGATTCCAAAGTTTATCTGTTGAAGGTCAAGGACATTCTCCAACAAACTAAGCTTAGGCAAATGCCAGTGTATATGCTCCCTGTAGCACATATGTGAGATAGCATGGAGCTATGAAGTAGAATAAATTAGAAATATTAACTTGAACAAATCTACCTTTCCATTTCCCCCCATCTCCCCTCCCCTACCTTGCTCTTCTTTGGTATGTGCACTGTGGCTTTGGCTGTGCAGTGTGTCTGGGCTTTTCTAGACAACATGTTTCTTCAGCATCCATCCTGATTTGCTTGCACACAGCTTACAGAGTGGTTAGACTATGTCCAATCTTTATTGAACATTTGTTCCAACTTGCTTACAGGGCAGTTACATGACAGTGAGCATTCATCCCCAAGTCATCCTGATTTGCTTGCAGGATGCTTTATACCTCTTCTCATTATTCATTCCTTCAGCTCACACCTTCCAATGCACTGCCCTCCTGCAAAATACTAAGAGCCCTGAGGCACCCTCTGTCTACATAAAGACAGGTATCATCTGTGATCCAATAGCCAGCTATGTTGAGCACAGGCAGGGTTATGCCAATGCCAGCCATGGCACTGTACAGCTTGTATTTGAATTTCACAGCTCTCCATAGCAGACAAGGGGACCTGGTTTCACAAGTGTTTCGCTGCATCAGGATCACTGTATTGATACAGTAGGTGTACCTAGGGGTTGGCAAAACCAGCCCCCATTGGGGGTGCAGGCCTGGGAGGGATGGGCATGTGCACAAAAATCTCCCCAGAAATCTGTCTCCAGTTACTTGTGTAAGGTTGCAAGCTTAGACAAGAGCTGGGAGCTGAGCAATAGGAGAAATGGCAAGGCGGTATGAAGGTAAAGCGCTGGAGACCATGGAGTATATGACATATATGTGTGTGTGGCGACATAACACTGTTGTTGTGGCGAGATCAAATACCCAAGAAGGTTCCTGTCCTTCTTGCACTGTGGCACAAAGGCATGTGATTTTGTTCGCCCTTCCTCCTGGCCTCGCTCACACTCCATACACTTCATGTATATGGGTTGTATAAAATATAGTAATTTCTAATGTGGCTACTACAGCAAAGTAATTATTTTCCGGGGTTGGGGTGTGTGCCGAGAACACAAAGGATCCCAGGTACGCCTCTGATTGTATTATGCTTGGTACTGAGAACCTTCTCTCATTTGGAGGTCAATATGGCAGTGTTAATACTTTGGGGCAGGCTTGCTAACAATAATTACAATATAGCATACTAAACACAAATGAATAGGGTGGCAACCAATGTTCATCATACTCACAGTAGATCCATTTAAGTCAAATCATTTAAGCGCAAGGGAGGTCTACTGCTGGACTAACATTGGATATCAGAATAACAAAAAAAAAAAAAAAAACAACATTTCAGTAAGTCAGATGTGAAGTGTTTCATTGGGTTGAGAAAACTCAGGAGTGCGAAGGCCAGCCTGCTGAAGTCATTTGTCATCAGTGGGGCCAAAGATTTGTAGAGATGACAAGAGATCCATCTCTCTAACTTGCAATTAAGTCGGGCAGGGGAGAGTGATTGATTTTAAGAGCTGACCTTAATTTTTTGTTTAAAACGAAATCAGCCCCATGGCAAAAAGCAAATGAACTGCATTTTCAGTTTAATTAAAATACTGACATTACAATGTAAATAATTGTGTTTTATTAATCATTTGCCTTCAAGCTTGTGACAGCAGCAATACTAAAGACAATTAAGTTGCTGGTGCTGAGTGCAATGCCTTAATAATTATGTGGCAAAAAAAAAACCTTAGGAAAATCTACATAGCAATTAGTCTGTCTGTCTGAGCTTTTTAGGACTAAAAACAAAAGGTGCTAAAGTTATGCTCTGGAATAGACAAGGATACACTAGTAAAGCTAACACAGCACACAATTGGTGTGAATTCCATGATTAGATCACATGATACACTGAAAAGTAATGCAGAGAGAGGCTCTTCCATGTAATTAAGAAAGATACCTTTATTCAGACAAAGGCTTGGTAGCAGGCAACAGACTGGAGGAGTCAAGATTCAGGAGTTCTGGAATCAGGCAAGTTATTTGGAACTGGAGAGAAGCAACAATAGGAACTGCAGTTTTCAAAACAGAGGCAGCTGAAGAAGTAGCTATGGTACAGGTCTGAACCAGGCCCAGAAAAATTATGTGTTTTGACACATTATCAACACTGATAATTGTACTAATAATCCCATTTAGTGATGCTCCATAAATGGAGTAACAGCTGTCTTCAGATGGCTTATGATTAAAGTCCAGTGCATTTGAGGAAACTTTGGTTTATTGGTTCCTTTTTTGCTGCAGTCCACAAGCCAGCAGAACACAATGAAGATGAAAATCTAGAAAAATGCTAGGGGCGTTAGCATTTTATTTGAGTCTTGTGCTATAAGAAAAGTAGCAGGTATTTAACTGACATATAGCTGAACAAATGAATTCAGAGTTTATATATTTATGTCTGCAAGACCATGTTGTCAAAATAATTGTACTGGATCCCCCTGCCTCCTGGATGCTTTGCTTTCATTTGTACAGGATTCACAACTCAAAATAGTGACATTTTCCGCTGCCATCAAAATGTCAAAGCTTGGAAACATTCATTGTACAGGTAGGAAAAGGAAGTAGTGGGTTGGATTCAAAGGTGCTGTTCTGGATGTGGGAGGAATCTCTTGCTCACAGAAGAGCTACTTCTCACCTTGTGGTACAGCTTTGCATGAAGAAAAATGGGGGGGGGGGAATCCTGCTGTTCCACCTGTGGAAGTGTTTGTACAGTTAGAAGCATGATAACTGCTAAAGGATCTGCCCGTTATTTCACTAGCATTTGCACAATTGTTTGCGTCACAGTTTTAACATAGGATGCTAATATCCGGGGCACAGAAAATCTACCTGCCAAATTACAGGTTGCCCTGGGTTATATGGATACTGATAGTTCGTACAGTCTTTGTTGTAGAGAGGCCCAGGAATTAGTTGTTTAACATGAGGAATTAATTCCATTCTTAACAGTTCAACTAAAGCTAGAATAAAGGAGGTCAAGCTGATCAGCCAATGATTATGAGATGAGGCTCTCTTGAAGCACCGGCTAAGTCAAAACCAAGAAAAGAAAGGCTTTTGAAATGACTGGCTCCTAATGCATCTGAGGTGAGCTCTACTCATCGTCGACTTAAGCTGAAGTGCTTGGATTTAATCTTGTGAACTACTGTTTGGAGAGAACAGATTTCCAGCAACAAATAATCATTTACAGTGCTACATTAGTACTTTAGACCTGTCCTACGTGATGTAGCCAAACTGCATGTTAGTAGAGAATTAGGGCAGGGTTATTGATGGTCATTCCCCCCACCCGAAACCCCCCCCCCCAAAATGCTGGTTTTGTTTTGGGCCAATGTTCAATACAGATTCCACAAGAATGGAATCTGCCCGAGGGTACTTCGCAAGTGCAAAGGCCCATTCAACAACCAGGCAATTGCCTTCACAGGCAGAACCACCCTGGCTCATTACTCTCCAGCTTCACTGGGCAGGAGAATGGGTTTCTTGCTCCACTGCATCCAAGTAGTGACTCCAGAACCTCAGTCATGAATGGGAACTCAGTGACAGAGTCATGAAACTCATTCCATTAAATAGGCTGAAACTGGAGTTTTGCAACCATTGTCCTCCATTGCTGCACACCCACTTAAAATAGGACAATGCATACATACTGCAAAAATTCTAGGAACAGAGCTGGACTAGAACCTGCTGCCAGAAGTTTTTTTAAAAAACCTCACTTTAAAGCACAGGTCCTTCCACATCATAGATTTGAGTGCTTATAAGGTTCCTTGCACACATAACTGTTACCAGAAGTAGACCTACCAGGGCTCCAGGAAGCAACAGAGCCCAGGTATTATAAGTCCTCCACAGCAGCCACCCTATTGTTGGAGCAACACCTCTCTCACCAATCCCCTTGCTTTAACTCTTACTACCTGGCTGAAGAGCTCCCCTGTTGGTACAATACTCCTGCCTTGTCTTCCTGTCTCTCTGCCCTACTAACTGCCTCAGAGAGTCTTTGGCCTGGCTCAGATGTTCTGCAGCTGGTAACCGTAGTTTCCTAATCTACATGCAATGGGACACAATGGTTAGTTGAACTCTTCCTGGCTTACCACTACATAGTAAAAAAGGAAGAGGAAGCATGCACAGACACAAGGATTGTTCATATCTTAGCTCATTAAGCTGAAATATGAATGTCTGGCCGTTGTCTAAATGGCTTGGAACAGCACAGTGAGATGCAATCAAAGCTGTTAATTTGTGGAACTTTTTGGGGGGTAGATGGTTGCCCTAATCCAGTTTGGTTCAGGCAACAATCAGATGCTGGGAGGGAAGGCAGTGTTTGAATGAACCCCGCTCCCCAGTGACCTGCCCCATCAAGCGGCCGTGGTATTCATGCACATAACCCACCTGTGTGGAATGACTGCAATATGAAGCGGTAGCTCTGGCATGATGTTTTTCTCCCTCTGAATCTCCCACTCACTTCCTGTGCGAAGGAGGCAGCGCAGAGAATTAAGGGTCTACGATAGGTTGAGTGGAGACATATAGAAGCTATTATTAGCATTAGCAGTTTGAACAGTCAAATTGATGAGATGCTTGAGGAAGATGTTGGTAAATTAAATGTAATTAGCAACATTCTAAAACCATTCTATCACTGATTTTTTAAAGGACACGTTTATTGCAAGGATGACCAAATGTAGCTAGAACTCAGAATGCTGTGCTGAATACCAATCCACCAAGAGAAAATGTATCTATTACATATTCGTAGCAGGTTTGTGAAAAAGCAGATTATGCTACTGAGCAAAAAAAAGTGGGGGGGGGAGATAAAACTGAGTGTAAATCAAGATGAGGGGAGCTGAAACAGAACCTTTTAATTGCTTTCTGATAGCCTGGGTCAAATGCTGAATGTGATTTTTTAAAAAGCTAACAGAGAAGTACAAGATCTTCTGTTTGATACTCCCTCCTGCTGCTCTTTGAATGGATGTGGAGAAGCTTTGAATCTAATTTTTTTAAGAGAGGGAGAGATTTCTTAGGGTTACCTGCTTTTTCCTTTTTTAAAGATTCAAACATTACTTCTGAAAAATGCTTCTCAGTTGTAAAGCATAAGCATTCCTTTAGAACATACAACAAACACACAATCAGCAGCAATCACCCAATCCCAAATTACATCTAAGATTCTTGGACTGATTAACACAGAAAGATTATTATTATTATTATCATGATTATTATTTTGATTATCAGTCTAATGCAAAAGGAGCATGAAATTAACTGAAGGACAGATCCAGGTCTAGTTTATCAGTTGGAAGTTCCATTTGTGTCAAACAGCCAGAGGGATGATACAGTGGTACCTTGGTTCTCAAACTTAATCCGTTCCAGGAAGTCTATTCCAAAACCAAAGTGTTCCAAAACCAAGACGCACTTTCCCACAGAAAGTAATGCAAAATTGATTAATCCGTTCCAGACTATTAAAAACAACCCCTAAAACAGCAATTAACATGAATTGTACTATCTAATGAGACCATTGATCCATAAAATGAAAACAATAAACAATGTACTGCAGTCACACAATTAGTAGCTGAACTGGGTTCCACACAGTCACACAAAAACAACAAAAAAGAGCCACAAAAATGCAAAATAAATAGCAGAAACAGACAGACCTCAGCATAACACTCAAAATGGAAGTGTGGCACTCAAATCAGAAGCATGACACTCAAAACAGAGCATGTTTAGCTTCCAAAAAAGGTTCGCAAACCGGAACACTTACCTCTGGGTTTCCAGTGTTTGGGTTCCAAGCTGAGTACCAAGGCTTTTGAGAACCAAGGTACCACTGTACTTAAAAAAAAAAAAAATAGAAAAAGAAGCCCTCAGAGAGTCATTTGCTATGCATTTCCACAGTTCATTTTACAATGACTAAGTCCCACAAAGAAAGCAGGCTCCACAGTCACCTCTGTGTCTAACTCTACCAACTCAAGGGATTAATTTGGTTAAATGTGCTCAGATTGTTTAGGGGAAGAGAAGCTAATGGCAGAGCAGAAATCGTGCTCTGGCGGCGCGGCGGCAGCGGGAGGCCCCATTAGCTAAAGTGGTGCTTCAGGTTAAGAACAGTTTCAGGTTAAGAACGGACCTCTGGAACGAATTAAGTACTTAACCCGAGGTACCACTGTACACTGTGCCTAAGGGCCAGTGCACACACTCGCCTAACTGAATGGTGGAGGAGAGTGTGTGTTCTCACATGCCACCTCCATCATGCACAGAAGAAAATGAGAGCTGCATAAGGCCATTGTACAATCTGCCCCCTACTCCTTTCTGAACTGGACCTATGGGGTTCCTGGGTATGGGGCATTCATACCCCACATTACTTAGAGTACTCAGGTACTCTGGCAGGCATTTCTGGGCCAGGGAAAAGAATTATTTGCACTTTTTATGATTATGTAAATCTTTTCTATCTTAGTGTATTTTAAATATACTGTAAGTTGCCTCGTGAACTTTGCTTAGCAGGCAGAGTATAAATACTCCAAACTAACCAACTGCTGGAAATGGAAGTTGTCTCAGTAGGAGGCAGGCTCTCATTTTCAGGAGGCCCTTCCGCAAAGATGGAATGGCCATCTGCCAGGGAGGCTGGATCTGACACTGAGCTGAGGCTGGTCTGTAAGACCCTTCCAATTCTGTTTTTCCATTGGGCAGTCCAAGGTTCCCCCAAAATGAGGGCTACGGTTCTGCTTGTTTTGCACTGAGCCTATATACCCTTCAAGTATCCCTATTTTCCAGGGACGTACCTGATTTAGAGAAGCTGTCCCAGTTTCTGATTTGATCCTGGAATGTCCCACTTTTCCTTAGGAGGTCCCTATTTTCATTGGAGAAATGTTGAATGGTATGAGCCTACACACTGGGGCATAATGAAAAAACATCTCTTTGGGTCTAGGAAACTCTCTCACTGAAGCAGTTCATTAACATTAAATATTCATTTGGATAAAATAAAACCCCTATGCTAACTACTAATGGTAGTAATAGGGTCCTTGCATAAGTCAGATTTCTACCCTTATTGTCAGAAATAATCTCTTTTTGCTGTCACCTCAGCCACCTCAAATGTTAGCATAGATAAAATGGTATTGTATATTAAATATTGGGTTTTGGGTCTTAAATATTGAGTCTGTTTCTCAATATTTATGTGAACAAGTCAGGGTTTATCCACATTTGAACATTATTTAGCTGTTAGTTAATTTTCCTCCCATGTGAATTAGACCAGAGTAGACCCTACCCAGATAAATTTGAATTTGTATATAAGAAGCAACTTTGGTCTTTCCTGTTCATGTCAGTCAGTGCTCCCTTTTCATTTGTCCCTGCCTCCTAATTTGTCATGTCTGTACTGCCAATGAAGTACTGACAGGGCCCGTGTGCAGATAGCTGTGCTTTTAAAAAACAAAAACAAACCACTCAAGAACTGTGCAAAAGCAAACAGGCAATTGTATTTTTTGTTGTGCAGCTTTCTGTGCAAATCTGAGGGATCGAAAGAAAGAAAAAACTTCAACTTCCACAGCACATGGGAAATAGTTATGAGCAACAAATGGAAAAGAATTGGAAACATTGAGGTAGTGACCCCAGGTGCAGCAGAACCCGGTTTTTCCCAGTTTATCAGATTATTCCTGTAGTGGGTAAACCCGAATTTACAGGAGAGAAATAACAAGGCTGGTGTTGTTTGAAGGTAAAATCATGTGGACTATGCAAATTATATGGGAACACAAACAGCTATAAACACACAGTCAATTCCAGTGTGGACAAGCCCTCATTGAGTTCAACACGTGTTGTTGGAAAAGCATAATACAAATATTAACCCAAATCCAATATTAAATCAAATTGTTGGTAATGAGGTGAAATATAGGCATTTATAATTAATATGTGCTTTTTGGTTTCTATTTGAATTACAAATGGCTCAAGGCAAAACCTGCTTTAACCTTCATGTGTGAAAACACTTTTACATTGCTTCTGGAAGATTCTCCAGCTTCCTTCAGAAGTGAAATCAGAAATCCCAGGAGCCTCTACCAGCCTTTCTCAACCTGTGGGTCTCCAGATGTTGTTGAACTACAACTCCCATCACCCCTAGCTAGCAAGGCCAGAGCTCAGGGATGATGGGAGTTGTAATCCAACAACATCTGGGGACCCACAGGTTGAGAACCGCTGCGTGACAAAAACGAATAGAGACTCATGACCTCAGCATTGCTTTCTTTCTGCTTTTCCCTCAGAGTGCCATTGGGATGATAGGGGCTCTTCAGGAGGCATTTATTCAGGGCAGGTTTTTGAAGCCGGTCAGAATTGGCTTTATTTGATGCACCCGATGTGCCTACAGGGAATTAATTTGCAGCACAGGGCTTTGTAATTTCATGCTAGAACAGCATAAAATGGAGGAAGAACAACTCATCCAGAAGGAGGAGATTATGTAACAAAAGCAAAGAAGAATCTGTAGTGACATTAAAGATCCTTTGGAATAATCTTCTTGCTAGTTCTGTAATTCTGTATACCCCTCTAATTGGTTTTAATCAAGAAGCTGATAAAAAGAAGAAAATAACCCAGAATTAATTGGCTTCAGTTCCCTAAATTTATTTGGACAATAAATATATTTCAACTGAAGAAATGTATCACATCTTGTACAAATTTATTATGATTAGACACCCCTGCACACATACACACCCATGGCGTTTCTGGCTTTCTCTTTAAGCACATTACAACTCTGGTAAGTGGTTGCTCTTGTGGTCTATACACGACCAAGAAGTCTTTGCTGCTACTGAAGGCAAATTGGGTTTTTGATTGGAGACCTGCAACCCAACAAGCTGCACCTGTGTAATGCACATTTCGAAACACCAGCCTGCCACATTTGCATTTTACATGTTCAGGTCTACACTTAATTTAACACCTCACCTAAAAGAACAGACCTGCTGGTTCAGACCAAAGGCTTATCCAACACCTATCATCCAGTGAGAATGCTGTGAGGCCAACCAGATGCCCATGGGAACCCCACAAGCAGCACATGAGCTCAACACCACTCTCCTCCTCATGTTCCTCAGCAACTAGTTTTCAGAGGCATGTTGCCTGTGATACAGGAGATAATATATCATGTCTAGTCTCCCCAGATTGGTTTATCCTCCACGAATTTGTCTAATCCTCTTTCAGAGCTATTCAAGTTGGCAGGTGTAATCTTGTGGCAGCAAATCCTGTAGTTTAACAATGCTCTGTGTATAAAGGCACTTGGTATCAACTGTCCTGAATCTGCCAGCTTTGTTGGAGGACCACAATGTGGTACAAACACTGTGCCTACTGGGGACAGAGATAATAATAATAATTTATTATTTATACCCCGCCCATCTGGCTGGGTTTCCCCAGCCACTCTGGGCAGCTTCCAACAGAATATTAAAATACAATAGTCTATTAAACATTAAAAGCTTCCCTAAACAGGGCTGCCTTCAGATGTCTTCTAAAAGTCTGGTAGTTGTTTTTCTCTTTGACATCTGGTGGGAGGGCGTTCCACAGGGTGGGTGCCACTACCGAGAAGGCCCTCTGCCTGGTTCCCTGTAACTTGGCTTCTCGCAGCGAGGGAACCGCCAGAAGGCCCTCGGCACTGGGGAAAGGACTGCATACCTTCAGAGGGAGGGACTTTATCCTCAAAATGATTGGCCAAACAACCAGAGCAGGTCTACCCTGCTCCAGAGGCCCGTTCCCACCAACACCATTATTATTATTATTGTTATTATTACAATATATTTTTATTAAAGATTTCTTAGTTTACAAAAAATATGTGCATTGTCTCTTTTTTCAAGTTGTGTTTTCTACAAATCAGTTTCAATTTTTTTTGTGAGACACTAGTGTAGCATGCAGTAATAGATTGGGAAGAAAAGAGGGGGGATGGTGAGTGGGGTGGGGTGGTAATGCTTCTATTCTTCTACTTAGCGTATGTGTGGGGTTTTGTGTCAGTGTCACTTGCTGGACTATTATTTGAGGATGTAGCAGAGGCCATGAAGTAAGACTTCTTTGCTGCCTTTATTGCCACATGGTAGATGTGATTATGTGTTCTAACCAGTGCTTCATTGGCCTTAGAGTGAGACTTACGCCACTGATCATAACATGGAGGCAATGCCTTATCAGGTGTCCAGATAAGCCATGAAAGTGAAGGTGATGCATGTGTGAAAAAGAAGCCCATCAGAGGTGCATGTGTGTTTGTAAATATGAAACTATCAGTAAATACTCGGGCTTCAACAACATGCTTACCAGTTGCAGACTGATGGTACATATTGCCACTTATGGCTAACCCCATATTTCCATACAGTTCCCTTTGCTATCTGCTTTGAGAGTTTCAAGTGAATGGTACTGTTGGTTAATCATTATGACATCAGAGTGATGTGAAGGTATAAGTAGGGAAGAATTCTGAACAAATATCTTACTCTTCCCGCTGCCTTCACAATATTCCCTAAAAAGGCACGCATAAGTTGATGAATGGGGAATTATCTAAGTCAGGGATATGAAGCCTGTCAAACAGCTGCAAAACGGCATTCTCCAAATAAGATGCGGTCAAAAGAAAGAAACATTGTTCAGGACCTGAACAGGAGTATAAAAGACAAATCGCAGTCCCTCAAGAAATGGGTGGAAGAACTGGATAGAGATGTGGAGGTGGTTATGAGCCTGATAAATGAGAAAGAGGAAAAGATTAAGAAATTAGAAAGTCGTAACAGGAGCTTGGCACACATCAATCGAAAACTAGGCACAAACAGGAATAATGCCATCAAGGTTTTTCAGCATCAGGATGATAAACCAGGACCTGCCTTACAAAGTAGAGAAAGCAATGAGCAGGCCAATGTAATTCAAGCCAGAAGAAAAGAGCCTCATTTATCTACGAAGAAGCCTGATTCTCATTTGGCAAGGACCAATTCCGATACAGAAACAACGATAAGAGACCCTGTGGAACAGTCTGAAAATATTAGGGGGGTACCTGTACAGTATCAAATTACTCCAAAGTTACCAGAGGGAAATGAGAGAATGAGTGCTGAAGACTTACTCATAAGGCCTAAACAAGCCAAATTGTCAGATTACCTCTCCGATCCTTTAAAGCTTTTGCATGCAGTTTTACTTTGCGTTGGACTTTGCACAGTTTTCATACTATTATATACCTACTTCTTCAACAATAACTTCATAGTTAATAGCCTTCTCCTGCTGCTGAATGACCAAGACCTTGCAGAACTGATACAATTTTTTTCGCCATGCCTTACTTGGAAAAATAATGGCCTAATGCCATTTTAAGAATCACTCTTCTCAACCTTCTAGGAACACCTAAGATCACTTTATTGCCACTTTAAAAAGCAATATGTACTTTAAATTTATAATTTCCTTGTATTAAAAAAAACCCCACTCTCTAAAAGTATGTCATCTGATTCTTTAACTATTTTGCTAACATGAATTAAGAATGTCAGCAAGGTTTGTTCTCCTGTACAGAAGACATCATTAAAGAAAGGCTGTATCTCAGAAGTAGCTCAAGTGCTTTGTATACAAAAGGACCCAGGTTCAGTCCCCAGCTTATCAAGGTAGGTTGGGAAAAACTCCTGTCTAAAATCCTATACAGCTGCTGGCAGTAAGTGTCAGTCATACTATGCCAGATGGAGCAATCACCAGACTCAGCCTAAGGCACCTTGCTATATGTTCCTATATTCATATTATGTACCATGCCAATTTAGGTGTTTAATGCTACAATCCTAAACCCACCATTTGCTAGAGATCAGGCCCCATTGAACACAGGGTAACTTACTTCCAAGTAAACATGGATAGGATTATGATGTTACAGTGCAGTACAGTACTTGTGTGTTTACTCAGAAGTAAATTCTGTTGCATCAGTTGGGCTTATCCCTGACTAGTAAGTGTGTTTAGCGTTACAACCTTACAATGTGATTTTGAGAACATTCCAAGACATCTTAAAATTGTATGTTGCTGATGATTAAGAATGCTAAGAAATAGAAGGAGGGTAGTTCTTTAATTCTTCCAGAGTTTATTTACCCAGGGAGGTAGACTGGTCAAGTAGGGAGGAAGGAGAAGCCCTCTTGCAAGAGCAATGCCTGCTCATGCTACATTGGGTTTCACCCATCTTTTGCTTACATTAGCTGCTTCGGTCTTTACTTAGGGCCTACCCAGAAAAGTATGAGAAATAAAATGTCATATATATATATATATATATATATATATATATATATTCTAAATACACTTGACAAAATTTACCAAATGAAGCCATCACAGCCATGTTCAAAGGGGTTTCAGTGGGAGACCTCATTTGCTTTTGGAAGAGGCTACAAATACATTACTAATGTCTTTTCAAACCTCTATGCATACATTATTCAAAATCTTTACAATAATCCTGTAAAGTTGGTCAGCATTATTATCTGCCCACTGCAACTGGAAGACTGAAGCATAGTGCCTTGCCTAAGGCCACACACCCATGAGCTGACACCAGAGGTGAGCTCTGAACCAATAGTTTCCTATGTCACAGCTACTCAGAATTAGCTGTTATGCCATGCTTCCGCTATCATGACTTATGTAGCAATTTCACCTCATGATACAGCAATTGTATGTTTGTTCTAAAAATCAATTTAGGAGTCAGGAAGCTGTGAGTCCAAAGTCTGGAATTAACCTATTCTCTTGGTTTGTAGGAGGCAGATCAACTTGCGAAAGCCTTAGATTTTCTTCTCTCTCATTTGTGTTGGAAGCTAGAGGAAGAAGGAAGAAAAGTCACAGAGTTTGCTTGGATTTGTGAATAAATGTTTTCATTGCGGACATTTGGCCCAGATGTTCCATATTTGCACTAGGCAAGCTAGGCAAATGTGTTTCGTAAGTGCTTTCAGAGCACATTGGCAGATTTAAAATCAACTGAAATAAACAGATAGCATTTTGCGACAGGCAAATAAAAATCCTAAAGATCAACATGGCACCCAGCCAAGTGGCAGCCAAGTTGAAGCTTCAGAATGGTATTTGACATTTACGTGTAAAGCAGATACACGAAGCCTGCCAGGCAGAGGCCTGTAGATAAACAGAAAACTGAATAAACAAGATACAGAAAATGAAAACTTTACCGTAGGGAGGGGACAAGACTGATACGCCATTGGTTTGCTTATATGGGGCAATGTAGCCTTGGAGTTTAGTAACAGTAAGCAATAATAATAAAAAATTAAAATCCTGCAACTTACTGTGGTTCCTTTCAGGCATATGGTCATGAGAAGATGGTCCTCCATGAAGTAAACAGAGAGAAGAATCATCAGGGGGAAAATGCCCAGATTACAATGACCAATGAAACTATGAAATTCATTGCCATAGGATGTTTCTGTTGGTGACTAGGATGGAAAAGAGGATTAGGTACACATGGGAAATGGTTCTTTTTGAAGCTTTAGGCTGCAGCAAACAGACATTGAAAGGCAATATACTGCTGAGACTGGGGAATGGCAATAGGCTACAGCTGAATTGTCATGACCTGCATGTAAAAACTTCCTTGTAACTTTTGGTTAGTCACTGTTGAGAGACAGAATACCAAGCTAGATGGACCATTGACCACAGACTGATGCTTATTTAGTTCTAACGCATGTTTTTCAGTTTGGGAACAATTCATAAGGATTCGAGAAAGTAAGCAGACAGATCATTTCAGACAACATGGAGTCGTTTCCGGAATTTCTCCAAAAAGCATCATATGAGCAAAAAGCATCCCGCTAAGCGGGATCTGCATCCTTTTCTGAATGTCTCCAATAAATAGTGAATAGCATTTAAAATATGCAGAATGTTTTTACCCACAATCACAGGTTATTAGTATGCATGTCTGAATGCTGTTAATATAGAACAGAAATGGGAATGGCGAAGGTTTGCCTTTGGGTTTTATTTTGTATATTCTGTAGTCAGCATAAAAAATGTAGATGTAGGATATGCAAAAATCAGTCAAGGTGCTGCTTGTGGAAAAGCTCGTATACTTTCCTCTTTATTTTTTTCGTGCACCTGTGCATACTAAGGAAGGTTGGTGGAGTTTCAGGGGATTCTGATCAGCAGCAGGACCACAGGGGGAGGAGAGGGAGAGTTTGTCCTTTTACCCCACATAGTCTCAAGCTGCTGTTTGCATCAGGAGCCAAAAGCCTCCATTGATCTCCCCATGCAAGTTATAGAACCTTCAGGGAGTAATTTTCATTAGAACAATGACAAGAGGGGAAAGGGTTGATCTCTCCCTTCTCTTGCAGTCCCATTGCAGCTTTGACTCCACTATAGCTGCTATTTACAGTTTTTAAAGCAAACATTCCTATTAGTCCTATTTGCACAATTAACATGTAGTCTGATCCTTACATTGCTGTGAATGCCTCAGTTCCTGTTCATGCCCAGTACATGACAAAACAGCTGTAATGTCACTCAGCTTCATAAAGGACCACATCACAGTGTACAATCCAAGATGTGTTTTCATTTCCACAGCAGAAGTATGAAATACTGAAGCCAACAGTGAGATGGGGCCAAGATGATTATCAGAAGCTGAATCCCTTCAAAATGCCTGTGTCTGCCTGATTGCCCACACCCTGCAGAATCAGTCTCTTGACCTTTCCTCCAGATGCAATGAAAATGTGCCTGTCCTGTCTTGAATGAGGCCAACATGCACTGAAGACCCAAGCCTACTATGAACTGTAGACACATACACACACACAATTGGGTTATCAAGCAGCAGTCCATTTAAAAAAATTATTTCCCTCCTTTTCTCTGTGTGTATAGGGGTGTGTGTGTGTGTGTGTGTGTGTGTGTACACACACAGCCATCAAGCACTTTGTTTGCTCAGGTTCCTAAACAAGACATTTCACCCTGAAAAGGACAATCATCTAAAAATGGGGTGCTCTCCTCTAAACACTTGGTATGTTTACAGCTAGCTTTTCTCATGTTAATTGCTCTATAGCTACAATATGGCAAAATGCCCTCTTACTGGAAAACAGCCAATAGGTATACAAAGAACAGCTTGGAACTTCAAGTAACATTAAGGTAACAATGCTCTGTTGAAATCAGTGTTACTGCTTTCAGTCACGCCAGTAGGGGGAAAAAGTGCCCCAGAAAACACTCCTTACCTGAAAATTTACATAAACACGTTACCATAGAGACACCCCCTCGAGCTTTGAGCTTCCTTTAAAACTAGTCACTGTTCTTCAAAAGTCTCCCCTCCCCCGCCCCCATACCCCTGACAACCTGTCAGACCCAGGAGGAATAGCCCAGTGGTAAGCTGGAAATAGAAAAAAAAACTGGTACTTCAGACCAATTATGCTGTACTGTATCGTTTAAAACTAAATATTTTTCCAAGGGGAATTTTTGGACTGGGGTCTTTAAGACGACAGGGTTTTAAGGCTGACAAATGTGCTAGCGTGTCAATGTGGTAATGAAGTTAGTTCTGCACCGAGTGCAGCATGAAAAACAGAAAATTTCCTTGCAAGGTTTGTGATTAAACATCTAACAGAAAATAATGATTTGCTTGAAGGCACTCAAGCACCAAAAACAGTGAGGTGACGGGGGAGAGAGAGAAACAGGATATGGTAGGGGGTGGGGGGGTGGAACCTGCTGAATGTCACTATTGGGAGCTTCTATTATCTTAAAATCTCTTTAATATTCACTGTTAATTATAAAAACTAATAGCTATAAAATTGGAGTACCCAATGGGGGAATGTATGACATTCAAGTGGCAGAACCTCCTCCCCAGCCCCAGCCCCCACTTCCATTCCTACTGCCTGACTTTCCACTTCACACATGAAATTGATAGGAGCTGATTTGCATGTCTATCCTGTTACTGCAGGGAGAGGAAAGGATTAGCTAAATTATAGGGGATAAACACAGTTTCACTGCATAAAAGCAAAGACTACTTGTAATGAACCAGAGTCAAAAGAATAATGATGTTGACTTTGCTTGAGAGAGAGAAATGTATTTTTTCACAGAGTTAATGAGAACAAGACGTTGGAATTACCCTCCATTTAAATTTCATCAATTCACCAAAAGGACAATTTCCAAAGGGTTTTGCTATTTATTTGGTGACTACCCTGCTCTGTCTCAAGGGCCCAGAGCTGAAACACTATTGCGCTTTTTGAGAGGTCAAGAAAAATACTTCAGATGTCTAGTTGGCATATGAACATCAGAACCACCTGCTGGAGCAGGCCAATGCCCCATCTAGTCCAGCATCCTGTTCTCACAGTGCCCAGCCAGGTGCTTATGGGAAACCTGCAAGCAGGACCCCAGCACAAGAGAACTCTCCCCTCCTGAGGTTTCAAGCAACTGATAATCAGAAGTATTACTGCCTCTGACCCTGAAGGCAGAGCATAGCCATCATGGATACTAGCCATTGACAAACATATTCCCCCATGATTCTGTCTAATCCTCTTTCAAAGCCAATGAAGTTGGTTGCCATCATTGTCTCCTGCAGGTACATAGTTTAACTATGCACTGTGTGAAAAAAATGCTTCCTTTTATCTGTCCTGAATCTAACACACTAACAGCACCATTATTTTAATCAGAGGTCATTTTTGCTGTTGCTAAAATTGGAAAACAATGCATCTCACAAGTAGGGTGTTGTTGTTTTTTAAGTCACCTTGGTATTGTTCCTATTAATCCAGCATGTTTTAAACACATTGAAACGAAAACAAAGACCCCCCAATGTGTTCAGCTGGATATGATTGCCACCTGAAAATATGTGTAAAGAGCTCCTTTCCCATAGAGGCCGCCTGAGATGCTGGCGTGAACTTGATTCACATTGAAATAACTTTCATTTTAAGACTGCCCATGCAATGAAGATGTAGTCCTGAAATAAATAATGATTGTGCTATAACGTTCAATTTTGTCTCTATTGAGCTGCTCAACCAGGTGTTGAAACCCAATAGAATTTTCTTTTCTCCCTTTGAAAAGCTATTCCAAGTGCTGCATGACTGAAGAATGGCCACTTATTAACTGCTCAGCAGTGCTTTCCACTCTTCTGCTGCAGTCTCCAGCAATTGTCAGAACACCAGTTCTGCCAATATTAATCTAGTCCAATCACTAACTATGACAGTGTGGTACACAATTATGGAGACAGGGAGGGATGCGTGCTGTTTGGTCTAATGTCTGTTTTATAAATTGAAGCCTGGAATCTATTTATCTGTTTGGCAAAACAAGCAGAGTAATCTTTATTATTGCTTTATACTTACTATGCCTTGCCTCCATGAACCTGACTTTAGAAATGGATAGCAGCCATTCTTCTTCTTCCATCTTCCCTTTTGTTCCAAACCATGTATCTGTGACAGACATAAAGGCATAGCCCACCAGCGTGAACAGAACCACTGTCTTTGGGGAGTAAAGCAAACATTTAGTTTTATTTTTAAAAAACACTGCTTAATGTAATAAAAATCTTACAGGGGGGGGGGAGATACATCAATATTACACCGTATTTGAAGATGGTCATTGGTTATCATCTCTCCTCTCAGTTCCCTTGATCAGAATACAATACTTCTGTTGATGTAGCCTGGAATAGCATTACCTATTTTTACTGCTGTATCATACTACTGACTCATGTTAAACTTGTGGCCTTGTAAGATCCCTAGATCCTTTTCGCATGTACTACTGGCAAGCCAGGTGTCCCCCATCTTTTATTTGTGAAATTGGCTCTTCCTGCCTAAGGGTAGAACCTTACATTTGTCCCTATTGAAATTCATTTTTTTTAAAAAAAATAGTTTGGGTCCAGTTTTTCAATCTGTGAAGGTCATCTTGAATCCCGATTCTGTCTTCTGTGGCAATAGCTATCCCTCCCAGTTTGATATCATCTGCAATTTTCATGAGCATCCCCTCAAATCCTTCACACAAGTCATTTATAAAGACATTGAACAACAACAAGCTCAGGGCAGAACCCTGCGGCACCCCCCTTGTAACTTTTTCCAGGATGTCAAGGAACTATTATTGAGTACTCTTTGGCTCCAAGTTGTCAATATAAGTATTTCTAAAGTGCTGGAGGATCTTTTCAAGAAAGGTGCAACTGAAGAGCAGATATTCTGTTTCACCTGGAATTTACATTTTATTTTTTTATTCTCTGTCACTTTACTTGAGAACGTTGCAAGAATGGGAAACGCAATTGCTGGAATTTCTGTGTAGGTTTCTGCATGCGGGTCCTACATCCTGTGAAAGGAGAGGAAGAGTGGCTTAATAGCAACCCAAGAGCAATTTCTCATTTCTCTTCTATAGTTTCTCACGGATTTTGCTTGAAATTCTCCACAAGAAAAGATCTGTTAATTCCAGCCCTCAAAAATTCACTTATGGAGATGCACCTGAACCTTCTGCTGATACTGCTATGTGGTATCTAGATGGTTCTTTCTTTTGTTGGCAGTAAGTCCAAGGGCAAGGTACAGCATCCTGTGAAGTGTTCTATGGTTCTGTAGGAGACAAAGCACACAACATTCTAGGGAGATATATTGCACTTCTTCAACTTGCTTTACTTTGTCCTGCATGAACAGTAGACATTCTGCTGGCCTGGTGTGTATTTCATTCCTCTTATTTCTCTGCTGCTCAGTGAGCTACCTGTCTGAACACACATTTCACAGCTGTGTTTCACTTAGCCTTTGCACTGAAACAGTAGGTCAACTTTGAGGAGCTCCGAAAGGGCATTTTTCTGTCTCCGCTTTCTTCACAAGCTCCATGGTACAGGAATGGATTTAAGAGGGTGCAAAAGCCCAAGACTCCCTGAGGCTGCTTCTCAGCAGAAGTAAACGGTGCATTTCATTTATGGGATGAAAGGCTTGTTGAAAGAGGAAAGTCTTCAACAGGTACCAAAAAGTAGAGAAATCTAAAAGGTCCATGGAAGGAGGTACATCGCAACATCTTCCCCTAGGCTTTATCTGAAATGCAAGAAGCTGGAAAAGATAACTACCGGTAATAAGCTTCTGAGATCTGCACCCTTGCCGGTTTCGTTTTTCAACAGAAGCTCTTCCCTTTAAAGAGTATTTCTACACCCTTATTAGTCACCTAATGATTTATTTAAAAGTAAAAATACTCTAGAAAAATGTTAACAAAAAGCTTCTGTGACTCCCTGTACTTGTAGAAAAGCCCAGCCAAGGACTTAATAGGGTTTTCAGGAAGTTCAGGACCCCATTAAACCTACAGAGTGCAAACAACTGGAGAGATTATTTAAATAAGGAAAGAACACTCACAAAATATTTGTCCCCCTCCAAAGTAAGGTGAGCCCAACAAAAACCTTGCACCTTACCCATGAGAACATTACTGAAATGTTCCCTCCCTTTTGATATTTTTCCAATGCATTTTTAAAAATTAATCGGTAGAAAACGTTCAGATAAAATGTGGAATAATTTTTGGCACAGTATTAGTTTTGTCAGCAGGATAGGTACATAAAGATCTTGGTGCAGCCATGACCGCTTCCAGATTGTGCTGCTAAGGTCTCCACGGGTAACTGAAAGAAGAACCTGTGCTCTAATAAGCTACTGGCCTATTAGAATCAAGGATACTATTGTTGACAACTCAAGACAGGTTACAGATGTGTCTAAGTCAGAGACAGAGACACAACAGGGAGTTGCTAAGCATAACACTATATTCCCTAGCCAAGGTAATGCAGAAGCACTCATTCCTTGGAAAACAAACAACCAGAGAGGTACACTGGGGAAGCCAGTGGCGGGTAGTTCCAAGGGAGGAACTGTAACAACAGGGGATTGTTATATGTATAACAACTGTTTGTTTTCTTCTCTGGATCAAGCTTTGTTTGCAGCTCACATTGATTCATATGGGGGAGTATGTTACGATATAGAAGCAATGCAGCTGCAAACTGGTAGCTTGAAAACAAAACATGATGGGAATGTTGGGACTGTCTGTGGGAAACAGAGAGACAGTCAGTTCACAGGGCAATGCACCGGAATTAGCTCAGAGTGTAATATGAGCTCTTCCTCTTGTGTATGTACAGGAAGTACAGGAAGTCTTTGTCACTTGATTGCTGGAGTTTGAAGTGAGCAGACATGTTTTCTGTAATGCTGCAAAGACAGAAATAAAGGCATGTAAATACATTTCTGTCTATCTCCTTTCCCTGCCGGGGGAGCAGGAGGGAGGGGGGGTGTTCTTCCCACGTTTGGGAAGAATCGCCTATCGAGACCTAGCCTGGATCTTGCTGGGGAATGCAGCCAGGGAGGTCAACAGGAGACCAAGCCGGGTGCCTGGGAGAGTTGCCAGTTTCTCCCAATAAAGGCTTGATTCCTGACACTATTTGCAACAAGAAAAAGCGTTGGATTAATGCAACAACTCGTTTTTGTTACTGGCACTTGCAATCACTCATGGTAGTCAGACTGGGAGTAGAAATTATCATGCTAACAAATTATCATGCAAAAATTATGCATTAAATTAGGGAGGGGAATGAAAGCAAAGGCTGAAGGAAGAACAAACGCAGGAACTCAAATTATGGAATGGGGAGGGGAAATCTTAGTGTCTAAATTTTTATTACAAAACAAATTTGATTTGTAGCCATTTTAGACACCTTAACTGCTTCTCCAAGCCGCTTTTGAAAATTACATCCATATGTTACCATAGTGGATTTTTAAGACTTCTGTTCTCTCACCTTTCCCATGGCTTCAATTTTCACTTTAATTACCAGATTTAGTATGAATTCATCAGATGCCTTTGTTCACCAGTGACTTCTACTTTTAGAAATAGTCCACCTGGGAAAATAGTAACACCTGTCACTTCCATTAATAACTACTTGCTGTTTCATGAACCGCTGAGCCAGTAGCAATGGCAACCTTCCTGCCCCACTCCTCCCACCTCATATCAATGGCTGCTAATGGCAAAGCTGGGGAAACATAAAATGTGATGAGTCCAGTGCTTCTTTTCTGGGGGTACATAGTACTGGCACCCCCCCCCAATGTTAAAAGTGTGGCACTTACTGTAACTTCATGGTGAATACTAATACCTTTTTCTCTTAAAAAACAACACCGGTTATGACATCACAGTCCATGTTCCTTAAGCACTACTAGAACGAGGCAGGTTCACTCATCTCTATTAATGTTTTAGCCACCTCCAGTGACTTGGGGGTACCAAGATAACACAGAGCCTACAAGTAGCCTGTGCTACGTGGATTTTTGGTATTGTTGTTTTTGTGCGGGATTGACTCTGAACTGTGAGTTTATGTGGTTTGCATGCTCATTACACTGATATAAAAGTGATCACAAAGTGTTTCTCTCCACTCCCAAATCACCTCTTCTAAGCTAAAATAAGTAACTCCCTCTCCAGGCTACAATCATGATGATATCTCTCAAACTTTACATATTTTTTCTTTAAAAAATGAGTTCATATCAACTGATAGGTGATGTTCTTGTACTTAGCATTGTTAAGTTTAATGACCTGAATATATGCATGCTTTGCTTGAAATGTGGCAAAAACAAGCACATTACTTCAATGCTTTGTCTCCTCAGCATGGAAGAAAGCATCATCATCATCAGTAAATAATCTACAATTGAAGAGCTGGAAACTTTGCTAAACTTTAAGAGTAGGATACCTCCAGAGAGTAAACAACTAATCAGGCTACATTTGAATAATTTTAAAAATTGGTTTTCATTTTTACTTTGTGTAAGAGGCCTAATATCTGCACATATAAATTACATAGAAGCATGCATGCACACACACACACACACACAAACACACACACACACAAATACAGATTTTGGAGGAACCCAGGAGAGCCTTTTCAGTCTGAGGCATTCTGTAAATCTGACCTGCACTGGATATGCTGCTGCTGCTTTAGATCTGCTTGATTTTCTGTATTGAGATTTCTGATTATTCATATGCTGACTTCTTTATAACTGTATTTGATTGGATTCAGTTTTGTACACAGTTTTGTACCCTGCAACCAACAACCAATACTTGTTGGTTTGTGCTGTTTGTTGCTAATACTTATATTAAGAGAAAATAAATTATTTGAATTTTACTTCAATCTAGTAGCATATGATTAGATTGCTGCTGCTTGATGCAATAATCTCAGAAATAAAGGATTCTGAATGCTGGCAGCACTTGCAAAGAAGTCTAAAACTAAATGCAACACTGGAAGACCTTTCAATTTTAATTGGGCTGACACCAACAAGTTCATTAGTTTGCACTGGAATAATTGGATTGAATCCAAATTCTTGTGCAGCTAAGTGAACATCTTTCACTCACACAACAGAACTTCCCCCACTGCCTCTAAGTGCCCTTCTGAGGTTTGAGGGGAGATGCAGAGCAGATTTGGGGCAAGGTATGGCAGTCATGCTGGGGGAGGAGAGGGCGGGTAGGTGTTGTACAAGAGCAATTCATTCCATTTCCACAATGACTTTGCTGGAAACAGCCCATCAGATTTACGGTACACAGATAGGCCTATACTGAGGATCTAGTCCATATCCATAGAAATAAAAATTGAATCCTGCTTGATTTTGTTATTACAACTTTGAAATTAATTGTTTTGCTCACATGAGAGAATGAAATGTGCAAAGTATTGTTCATTCCACAAATAGCCAAAATCCTATCATCTGTAACAATATTCTAGGAGATCCTTTTACTGACCCACATTTTGTCACAATCCAAGGCAGAAGCAAGCACTATTGAGTTACTTGGAGCTTACTGCTAGTGAAGCAGGTCTAGAATTGTAGCCTAAGTGTACATCCTTCTAGCTAAGAAACAGCAATAACAGATGAAAATTAAAGCAGGGTTTTTAAAAAATAAGGTCTAGATCAGGAATGCATTACCGCAGCAGGATACATTCAACAATCCATGTAGCTTTCTAACTTCGTCCCACAGACCTATTATCTGTGGACAGGCTGCAGTGCATCAGTATTGCACTTAGGTGAAATCCTAAGCATGTTTAATCATAAGTCCCTCGGGGGGGGGGGGGTACTTCTGATTACATGAAAAAGATAACAGTGACTTCAAAAAACATTCTGCAAACGGGAACCCGCCGTAGAAAAGACCCATTCTCGTGCTGTCACCCTGCAGACCTCTTGTGGAGGGAGCTCATGAAAAAGGGCCTCCGGTGATGACCGCAGGGTCCAGTTGGTTCATATGGGGAGAGGCAGTCCGTGACGTATTGCAGCACCTTTTGCTTGGTAAAGGCTCTATCCACCCCACTGGGTTCCTATTGCCTTACAGGGTTACCAGCTCTGGGCTTTCAATACCCCAATCAGTCTTCTAACCAGTGCTTTTCTTCTAGGAAAAAAAAGTGCCAGTACTCACCATGAAGTTGTTACAATAAGTGCCATACTTTTAATCAGTGCTTTGCTGCTGCTGCTGCTGCTGCTTCTTTTAAAAAGGTGCCGGTACTGTGTACCATTGAGTAACCCCAGGAAAAAACACTGCTTCCAACTACTGGTATTCCGCTGCCAGCTTCAAATCTCCATTGAGCCATGGACCTCATTGTGTGATCTTAAGTCCGTAATTATCCTTTCAGATGAACCCTCCTCACAGAATTGATGTGAGGATAAAATGGATAGTAGGGAATAACTCTTTATTTAACACTGAGCTCCTGTGAGGGATGGTGGTATATGAATGTCAAAGGTAATAAGATAAGGCTGCAATTCTATGCACATCTTCCCATGAGTAAAACAAATTGAACACAGTGTGGTTGGCGATTCAGTAAAGATGAAGCCAAGCCATAGGACTGTGCTACAAGCAGATACCAAAAAACCTTTGCTGATATTCAAGATACACTTTCCTTAACCAAGCTGTTAGGAAATTTAGTTGCAAGACCTGGCAAGCAGACAATAACTTAATGTCCAGAAAGCTATGCAGGAGGATTCAAGAACTATGGTAGTTCTGTTACAGTTAATTTTATAGTGATGATCTGCATTGTCAATTCTGCTTCAGCAAATTAAATGCCAGAAACAAAGGTTGTGATCAGAATTACCCAGAGCCACAACTAACAGGTTTTCTTTTCTTTTCTTTTGCCACAGAGCCCAAACTTGATTTTCATGTCACAAATTTGTTTTCTAGGTTTGTCTTTCAGCATTTCAGTTTTATCTTAACAGCATGTAAGTACACAAGTATCCATACTGCCAAATACAATCTTGGACTAACCACCACCACTTCTTGAGATTTCCCTTCTATGAGAATAAATTCCTAGGAGAAATCTACTCCAGGCCTTCAGCGCAAGCAACCAGCAAATTTGCTCTAAATCAAGCACAGCCTTGCAGAAACAGCCTGGAGATTCTTGGATAACTCTTAACATCAAATGAGGACATGCTTGCAGCCTACTGCCCCCTTCTGGCCCTGCTCAGAAACAAAACCACACTGGCATACTACAGTACTGATTTGCGTTAGCACTCAAAGATCAAGGCAACAAACAGCAGGATATATAATCATTTGGCTAAACAAACCCTATGTTCACTTGCCTGAATTGAATTCTATTTTGTTGCTGACATTTGGTGGCCTTTGTTTTCAAATTGTCCTGCTAGAATCTAGTAGATGCTATCTTTCACACTCTGTGAATTGCATCCATTTATAATCAATGTATTTATTGGAGCCAGCATGATAACTCTGAGCTGCCATACCTTCATACATGCATTACAATAGTGCATAAAAATATCTGTTATAAATTTAGAAAGCTCCTAATTGCACTATTCTATTTCCAGCTGTTGGGATCTGCAGCACGAATTTTAATTAATGACTAAATTAATGCTGCAGATATTAGCAGCAGGAAGCAGCTACATTATTCAAATAGACTTTGAAATGATCAGATTTTTATGTCCCAGAACAGCACTCAGATTAATATGAAAGTTGTCTTTGTTCTGTTGAAGAGACCAGAATTACACAAGAGGCTAGAGGAGGTCAGATGCTAAATATTTAAAAAGCAGGCTGAACTTGCAGCAACTACCATTTGATGCAGACTCCTCTTTAGTGATGGCACAAATTGCTCTTCCTTTATACAAGGACCAACTGCCGCTTCCTTCAGAAAAGCAGAATATGTTCCAAGACTTCAAAGGCCAATTCTCATGCACATGTATGTTACTTCAGCTCAGTTTGACCCAGCATGTAAGCCTGCAGGAACAAACCATTGGCAATGGTTTCCAGCTTGTGCAAAATATGCCTTGGTCTACAAATTGAGCAGAATGTGGTAAAATTCTAGAATGGACAGTACCTCTTTAAACTAAAGAATGCTATATTGGAATGCTCCCTTCAAAAACCACACTGCCCTTTGTCAGGGAGCAAAGATCTAGCCCATGTCAGCTTCCTACATGCAAATATTTATTACTACTACTCAAGAGGCGTAGCTAGGGGGAGGGGGGGCACTGGCTGCCACACTGTCTTCTGGGAGTGACGCAGTGGCTCAGGCGCCTGCAGGTTCAGTGCTGCCTAAAGCAGCAGCATGGGGCTTGCATCTGCCCACTGCCCCTTCCTCAGCCGCCCTATAGCTGAGGGGGAGGTGGTGGCAAGTCTCTGCACAGCATGCCCTGCCCCAACGTGCCCCTCCCCTGCGTGTAGGGTGCGTGTGCCGCCCAGGACACCCAAGCGGCTAGCTACGCTGCTGCTACTACAGTGGTACCTCTAGTTACAAACTTAATTTGTTCCGGAGGTCCGTTCTTAACATGAAACTGTTCTTAACTAGAGGTGTGCTTTCACTAATGGGGCCTCTTGCTGCCGCTGCGCTGCCAGCACACGATTTCCGTTCTCATCCTGGGGCAAAGTTCTCAATTCGAGGTAACTCTTCCAGGTTAGTGGAGTTTGTAACCTGAAGCATTTGTAACCTAAGACGTTTGTAACTTGAGGTAGCACTGTACTGCCATATAGAAGGGCATTCAAAAATACGATTCTCCTCTAGTACAAGTCCTGCTTGTAGGCTTCCCATAGACATCTACCTGGCCACCGTGAGAACAGCATGCTGGATTAGTTGGGCCTTTGTTCTGATCCAGTTGGGCTCTTCTTATGTAAAGTGGTAATGGCTATTCTACCACTTAGGAACTCTTATCACTTAATTCTTCTGCACATGTAGATGCAGACCACACACCATGAGAGGTATATGCACATGAAGCTGCTAAGTTTGCTCAAACTCTCCACCTCCTTTGTGATCAATAGATTATAGCACACCACACTGCAAGCATAGCCTTCAGAGACAGAAGAAGCCGGTAGCAAAGTAAAATATTATCACCCCCCTCCCCATCTGCTGGTGCATCTGTGGTAGGACAGGATCCTTCTCCTTTCAGCTACCACAGACACCAACTACCCTGTAAGGAAGAAGCAGCTAATGAGACAAAATGTCACCATCACTATATAGTTAAATAGGACAGTTAAAAACCACACACTTCTATTTTTTTAAAATGATTGATTTTTAAATAAATATGTAAGCCACTCTTGGAGCTGTGTCACCTAAAGGTCAAAGGAAATGCTTTAGATAAATAAAACACACCACACAATGTGGCTCCTGTCCCACTGACTCAGATGAATGTATGAACCGCTTTGATTAAAATATTATAACATATATGAAACTGGTGCCTGTACTGGCTTTCATACTTGTGACTCATTGACTGATGTTATAAGCCCTATTTGGGCATTCTTTGTTCCTCTGTAGAACAAGGAGTGAGGCCTTGCTAAGTATTCCTTGGCATTACATGTGTTCTTCTGCAGCAAGGGAGCCTTCATTGAATGAAGGCAACACTGATCACATTTACCCAGCCTTTAGGAAGGTATTTGAAATCACCCATTAACATAACACTTCCTACTTGGGATACCTCATTGATTTCATTCTCCATCTCAAGTACCCCCTGCACTTAATTAATTTTGATACTGATACTACCACTGAGTGATTCTATGAAGGAGTCTACACCTCTGAAAATTTCTAATTTGTTGGACGTCTGTGCCCTCTTTGTTATACAGAGCAACATGACTTCCAAAATGCCTTCCATTAGAGAAGAGATGGGGAATTGGACTCACCAACAGGCCAGATGCGTAATACCATTTAAATCCTGGAGGCCAACTGACAGGTGGGCAGCCGAAGGCCACCCAGCCTTTAAAGTCAATTTTCAGGTGCAGTTTGGATTCAAACCATACCAGCAAACAAATCAGCACTGACAGTGAGCCCCCTCAGCTGTCCTATGCAGTTTTTGATTGGGAACTTCTCCTTGCTGTTGATTCCCGTAGCCCCACGTGCAAAAGACCAGCCCTACCCTTGATGTCGCGTCAGTTGTGGGGCAGATGAGCCAGGTTTAAGGAAAACAGTCCCATGGGCCCAGATGAGACCCATGTCTGGGCCTAACTAAGCCCATAGGGTGGAAGTTACCCCTTTGTAGTGTTTGTACAGAAAGATAACCATGACCCACTGGTTCTCTCCACCAGGTTGCCATTATGTTCACTATATCTATGCTCTCCTTTAAAACCAAGCACTCCAGCTCAGCCATTTGGTCCAGCAGGCTCCAGCATTAGTATATAAACAGTGTCTCTCACCGTGTGTTTTACTTGAGGGACCTTTAGCCTTTTTGAATTCTCCCACTCGACTGCCATTGCATAGTTCTAACCCTCTCCAATTTGGACAATCATAAACATCATAAACGATTGGACTACATAACCTGTAGACTCCTTTCTAACTCTAAATATGCATAGAATTGCACTGTTAACCATGGCCAAAACAACATTGGCTTTCTATCACTCGTATTACCACTTCTTCTTTTATCATGTGCTGATATTGCTACTTCTGGCCATTTATTCCCCAGTCCGACTAGTTTTATGGTAAACTCTTTAGATAGTGTGTTTTCCCCCTCTCCTGCACAGGAGCAGATGAACCAGCCATGCAGTATAATTAGTGTTCTGGCCCATTCACTTGTGAGATTAGCGTGAGAGCTGAACGAAGCTATCATATTCCTGTATACTGCAGATGCAGGGAGAAAGAGAGCGAGCGAGCGTGTGTGTGTGCGCCTCCTGCGAAAAGACGGAGAGAAGTTTGGGGTGGAACCGTGCCAGATGTTTTTAGTTGTAGGAAGTTTCGGGGGTGGCTTATATTCACACACACAGATACCCCTCACTTAGTCTGAAGCGACAGGGGTCAGAATTCTACCATCTCACTTTTCTGCGCGCGCAGGAAGACAAGCGGCGACGGATGAAAGGTCACGCGACCCTTCCGCTAGGACTAACGCGGCCCCGCCCATCCGCACTCAGTCAGCCAATCAGGAGGTGAATGGGCACGGTTGCGTCAACGGGTTCAGTGAAGCGAGAAGCCCTTAGCTTAAAGTCTACTAGGGTGGGAAATGGCGGTGCCTTTTTAATGGACGGGGCGGGGCTAGTGACGTTAATAACCGCCCGTTAAAGCAAAACGTTTCTAAAATATTCAGCCGCCCCTGCGGAGCCGTTTCTGTCATTCGGCACATCCTCGGCAACGGGCCCCAGATACTAAACAAATCCGTCTGGGCGCGCACGCGCCTTAGACGGCAGCAGACTCTGGGATTCCCATCGTGTGCGGCGAAAAGGGGATGAGAGGCTAAAGGATGAGAGGCGCGCGACAGCGACAGTTTGAGAACGGAACCTCCTCTGGGCTGCGCCTGCGCGTGATCACGTAACGGTTCTTACGGCGGCGTCTACTGAGGGTGAGGGGCGGGGTGGGATCCTCCAGGCGCACGCGCAGTGCCGGATAGCGGTGGACTGGGGGCGTGGCCAGACGGTAAGGAAGGGGGAATCAGCTGACTCTGCCGCGTCGGATTGAGGGACGTTTCATCGGCGGAAGGAGGGACGACCACCCCGGTTTGAGGGAGGTGCCATGGCGACCACTGTTAGCACTCAGAGGGGCCCGGTGAGTACTGGCCGCTGCTGTGACTGACGACGCGTCCCCTGGGGCCCCGACCCGCTCCCCGCTTCTTCCTCCGGGACCTTCTTCTCGAGGGTGTGGCGGGGGGCCGAGGAAGCGCCCCTTTTTGCCCCACGGAGGGTTAGGCCGACGGTTCCGTTTACCTGCGTGGGCCGAGAGGGCCCCCTCAGCTCCCTCCAGGGCGGAGGGATGGGGCGGACCATGTGTCCGCTTCATTTCCCTCTGCCCGGCCGCTCCTTGTGACACGCGCGAAAATGGTCTTGCCCCGTCGTCATGCCTCACTCTTTCCCTCCTCTTCCTCCGCCTCTGTCTTAACCACGCCGGGTATGTGGGCGAGCGAGGGAAGGGAATGCGAGAAACAGCCAGGCCGAACTAAGGAAAGCCCGTTTTAAAGGAAGAGGACGGTTTTCCGTCATTCCTCACATCGGTATGTACAGTAATTCTGTCCTTGGCAGTGTAATGTGTAAGCTGCAAATAGGAGCTTCTCTCGGCTGGGGGGCGCGTATTTGCAAAAACGAGACTTGCACAAACTTTGGTACGTATTTGAAATCCATGCTTTCCCCCCTCTTGGCCTAAAAGAGCTGAGCTTTTTAAACAGAGTGGCTTCGTGGAAGGCTCCAAAGGAATCTGTTATGTTTGTGAATGTAGGTCTGTATTTGTGCAAAAGGACACGTGGATTTTGCTGTAAGGGAGCTTTATTTATTCTGACATACACGTCAGAAGTGGATGAGCATCCTGAAAGCTTGTGTTACAAGGTCTGCATACCGGTACTGGCTTTCCCCTTTGCAGAAGATTTAACACAAACATATTAAGTACTACCAATTGCAAATTATAGTCTTCCTCCTTAAAAAAAAAAGTAACCAGGAAGAATGGTTTAACATTCAAACGTTTTAAATAAATACATAATAAATTAAGTTAAAAAAACATTTTTGAATAAGTTTTGGCCTGTAACCTATAGGACATTTCGTTACATAGTGAATACATAGTATGTGAATTGGCCTTTGCCCATGTACACAATGAAGTACTTCTATCTTTGCTTCCACAGGCATTTGGGAAGTTGTGGCTTGACAAAATACTTAAGATGATAGAGGCTAGTCAGCCATCTTCTGTTTTCTATCAGTCCTGTTTTCTTGTAGATCTCTGATTTGCTCCTTGATTTTCTTTCTAATTCTTATCTGCGCCCGGGAGTTAGCACTAAAGGGGCTTGTATTTGCATGTTGGCTGATTTGACATTTTTGAAATTACAGGAAATTATATACAAATGAAGTGCAAATAAAATCACATAGTAGTGGTTATACAGCAATACATACATATATTCTTTAGGGGTGTTTGTGAGAATACAGCATTTTAGTATTTTTATTTTTTCCATTGATATCAGTATTGTTAATGTCTGGAGCCAAAATAATCTTTTAATAATCCCTCCCACTTTGCAGTTTTTCCTTGTAGAAGACCTGCTTGCCTTGCATTTCCTCTCCAGTATTCAAACCATTGTATTTAGTCTCCTTGGATTACATGATTCTGTATTTGATACAAAAAATTCTAAGACTCTTGTCTGGATCATATTTTCATGTCTTGACAGATTTTTGGTGCAGAGGGAGACTTGAGACAGTGATGCATAAGCATTCTGTTCTGCCAGGTGGCCGCAGTGCCAAAACAAGTACTGCCAGTTCCTCGTATATTTTAGAAGGCAGTTTCTAGAAGTGTAGTGTAACCACATAGCCACTGAAGGATGCTAAAGAGCTAAGTTTTTCTTCTCATTACAAAGCTGTGATGGTGTCTTCTGCCCTAGGGGAAATCTGTATTTAAAAGATGATGTATTTCTGACAGTTCACATATATGAAATTCCAACACATTATTTGTGCTACTCTGGCCACAGTTTTACATTTTTCTTATTGTTTTAATAAAAAATTTATTATTTTTTTTAAATGCCAAAACTGAAATCTTACCACTGTACTGTGTACAGACAACTGTAGAGGGTAAGATTTGTCTGCAGGTCATCTCCCTTGATGAATTATTTCTTGGTGTCGACAGTAGTAGCCATTCAAATACATTGTCAAGAACTGAGCTGTAAATATGATGGGTTTAAACGGTTGTTGTTCACAATAGTTGAACTTGAAGAGGCAAGAAGGTCATAGACTCTGTCTATAAGTCCGCCTGCCCCTGATCAGCTCATGTAGGCTTCTCCTTACAAACAGATAACTGTAGATAATTTTGGCAGCAAATAGCCCCAGATGAAGGATAGCCAATCTGCATTTTTAGGGGTTGCTTTGTTCTCTACACATTAGTCTGAAGGCCAGAACTATGTGACCCATTACAGATAGAATTGGCAGAAAGGCCTTTGTAGATACATCCTTGTAGAGTATTAGATCTGTTAATTTTTGGAAGGCTGATGAATGACTGCTTCCTCCAAGATTACATCAAAACGCAAGTTAGCAGTGACCCATTGCTTTTCCAGAATGTGCATGATAGTGCTGCAATGTAAACTTTGTGGAAAGCAATATATTGTATTCATGACAGTTTCTTCCTTTGTGCATGCTTCCACTTAAGAGAAAACAATCTCTTAACACATTTCCACTAAAACTCAATATAGCATTCCAGGGCACAAATACAGTTGCTTCCACCACTAGTATTACTGTCTACACCTGTTCTTGATGACCCACCCTCAGTTAAAAATTCTTTACCATGGCCCAAATCCTATTGAATTCAGTGAGATTAATATATTGAGTATATACTGTCAAATGCACAAGCCAAAGCGTACATTGCAGGGGGAAAAACAATGACTCAAATTACAAGCTGTGGCTAAGTTCATAATAGTTTTGGTTTACAATATCTCAGTATTACTGCATGGATGTTATCTTGTCTCTTTAAAATGTCATTAGTGTGAGAAGCACACATTAAGATGATTGAGCGGGTGGTTGCTGAACAACTCCAAGCATGCCTGGAGGATGTGGACAATTTGGATCCCTTCCAGTCTGGATTCAGGTCTCATTATGGGACTGAAACTGCCTTGGTCGTGCTGGTTAATGATCTCTGATGGGTCCCCAGGCTAGGGACAGAGGTGAAAGCTGTTTCCTAGTTCTGCTGGATCTCAGTGGCCTTTGATACCATCGGCCATGACATAAAAATAAACTTTGCCCTGTTGTTTAAGCCTCTTTCCTCCCTTCTCCCCTTCTGTGTCTGCATCTCCCTTGTGTCTGTCTCACTTCTCACCTCTATATACTGTAGTTCCATCCTTACTTAAGACATTGTGATATCTCAAAATTACAGTGTTTATCTGGTGATATATCATGATACTGAAAAGCAGATATCGCCCAGCCCTACTTTTTACACAGGTTATTTTTTAATTATTGTTTTAATAAATAATGAAAATAGGCTGGCCATCTTTTAAAAATCTTGTTCTTGGCTAAGGCGGCAGTGTTTTGAGTTCTGTTTTGTTGTATTTTTGTACCTCCCTTTCTTTACATCATAACTTTGTGTTTCAGTTTTTACCTTCTTTATTGTGCGCCATCCTGAGTATGCTGTGGGATGACCTGCAAATGTAATAAAAATGCTATTTTACAGAATTTGAATTGGTGCCATTTCAGAAGGTGTAAAGTATGATACATCTGATCATAGCAGTTCCTTTTAAAACCAGTAGTGCAGCTACAGTGACAGCAAAGGTTTACACTCAATTATCTGGGAGAAATAAGCCAGAGTTTAGTGGGGGTGGCATTCAAATAAGTGTGAGGTTTCAGCTTTATTGCTTGCAAAATTACCACCGGAAAGTGATGGACAACTGAATAATGCATAAACGAATGAGGCATGCCTCAGTATGAATAAGTCTTGAGATTTGCACTGACTTAACACTAACTGGAAGATTCCATTTTATATCCTTTCAAAGCATCACTGGGGGAATTTAATAAAACCTTATTGAACATGTAAGTCTATTCTTTCTTAACTGGAGGAAGGTATTTGCAATTCCTAATATACTAAATCAACTCAGAATTACCTTAAGAGCACAATCCTATGCATGTCTACACAGAAATAAGTCTTAGTGAATTAAATGGGACTTAGTCCCAAAAGTTGTAAAGGATTGCAGACTAAATCTCTAGTCCGGTGTTTTTCAACCAGTGTGCCATGGCACTCTGGGGTGCCTTGAATGATGGTCAGGAGTGCTGCGAGCAACACTGGCCTCTGTCCTTCTTTACTTCTCTCTGATGCCCTCTTGCATCTCTGCCTCCCAAAGGCTTTCACATCTGTTTGTTGCAGCAGCCCTGGCTACAAGCTCCATTGATTAATGGTGCCTCGGGGGCTGGCCAGGAGGTGCTGGTTGCCAGGAGCTGAGGTGGCCTTGGAGTAAGCAGGCAAGGGAGCCCAGCCAGCTAGCCCACCAGCCCTTGCTGTTGGGAATGAACAGACAAGTGGGAGGCAGGCAGGCACTGTGCTGGCCTTTCATTTGTTTGCTGTGTGAAAGGCCTGCCTTGGAGCTGAGTGCCTGGTGCTGAAGGGGAGCCTTTCTGCCACGCAGGTCTGGCAGCACCCGTTGCTGCCTCCCAAGGTAAGGTGTTGCCTCCCGTTCAACTTTGGCTAGTCTCTGGTTGGGTTGGGGGCAACTCAGAGACCAATGGCTGCAGCTGCCCAGAGGACTCCTAAGGAGAGGGGGGAGGAGAGGAAGCTGAGGGAACACGCCACAAGGGAGGGTGTTTGAAAAATGATGAAAGGATGACAGCTCTGCAGGCAAGGGGTGACATAACTGGGCTCCCGAGCCCCACAAGGGTGCCGCAGAAAGAATGTACTTGGTAAAGGAAGCTGTGAACTCAAAAAGGTTGAAAACCTCTGATCTAGTCAATTGGCTAACTTTCACTTGCATTTGACCTTAATCTTGTGCCACCTTCCAATATGGATATATAGCATTAATTTATTTTTGGACCATCTACTCCACCCCACCTGAACTTCACAGGATTTCAGTAGGCAAGGGGTGGGGAGATCTCCAGAATTGTTTAGAATATTCATAGCAATATAACTGCTATGCATTCTTCTTCAAGATTAGATTACCTGCTTCATTTGGGTATCTTCTGTTTACTTCTTGGTTGCCCATCAAATGGCCTAATGACATCGCAGAAAAGCTTCTCCCACCTCCATTTTTTCTCTTGACCATTTGACAAAAGCATGAGATTCATGGCCAAGGCCTCCCTGCGTAAATAATACATAACATTTGCATAGTGCTCCTTGTGTTCATAAGCACTTCATATGCGTTATCTAGTTATAATCCTTACAATGGGTAAGTCACTGTAACCATCCCTACCATAGTGTAGGGTGGGAGAGGGACTTCTCCTGGGATCATATGCATTCCTTAGCCCATCTACACTCTAGGTCAGGCATAGGCAGACTTGGCCCTCCAGATGTTTTTGGCCTACAACTCCCATCATCCCTAGCTAACAGGACCAGTGGTCAGGGATGATGGGAGTTGTTGTTCCAAAACATCTGGAGGGTCAAGTTTGCCTATGCCTGCTCTAGGTACTAGTCTAGACAGTTCATAGCAGAGGTAAGGCTTTACTGAGTGGTCTGTAGGGATGGAGTTCACAGTTATGTGCCCTTTTGTATATTTTCTCATGGTGTTGTTGCATAAACTGTTAGTTCTGGTCCTCAACATAAAATGCATCAGCTCAACCTGCACTTGCATTTTGCAAAAAGGACATACCGTATTTTTCGCCCTATAGGACACACTTTTTCCCCTCCAAAAATGAAGGGGAAATCTGGATGCATCCTATGGGGCGAATGCAGGCTTTCACTGAAGCTTGGAGAGCGAGAGGGGTCGGTGCGCACCGACCCCTCTCCCTCTCCAGGCTTCAGAAACACATCCGCAGGCTAGGCAGCCCTCGCGCCGGGCAGAGCGCTCCTCACGCCGGGCAGACATCCGCAGCGTGTTGGAGCCCTGTGGGAGTTCCCCGCAGGGCTCCCCACGCTGCGGATAGCAGCCTGGCGCGAGGGGCACCCTGAAGCAGAGCGCCCCGCCCGCCAGGCAGACATCCGCAGCGTGGGGAGCCCTGCGGGAGTTCCCTGCAGGGCTCCCCACGTTGCGGATAGCAGCCTGCCGCCCGGCGTGAGGGGCGCCCTGAAGCAGAGCGCCCCGCGCGCCGGACAGACATCGGCCAGCCCCACAAGCTCGGGGGACAGCAGGGAGGCGCAGCGCCGCCACCCCGCTGTTCCTCGACCTGGTTCAGTTTCCCCGACCTGGTTTGGGGGGGGGAAATAAAGGGGGAAAATTTTTCCTTTATTCCCCCACCCCCCCAAAAAACCTAGGTGCGTCCTATGGGACGGAGCGTCCTATGGGACGAAAAATACGGTAATTCACTTCAAGAACTCCTTCAATTTTTTCTATTTGTATTTCCTACTGTTGATCATTGCCCACTATAACGAAGTATCTGTTGGCATGCTCCTGGGGGTATTGTAATTTGTTTGTCTTGTATCTTTGTTCTTATTTAGGTGAAATGCCAATAGAGCAGCACTCCTGTCTCTTTCAGACCACACCAAATTGGGAGGGATAGCTATTGCCACAGAATAGGGATTCACGATTGCCATAACAAATTGGAGAACTGGGCCAAAACTAACAAAATGAATTTCAGTAGGGACAAATGTAAGGCCCTACACTTTGGCAGATTGCCTGTGGGGAGTCCCTTCCAAATCTACAATTTTATGATTCTATTATTTTACAGTTTTCACACTTAAAATCAAGTGTACCTATCTAGGCTTGTTTATAGTACAGTATAAGCTGTTCTGTTTTGGTAACAGGGATGGGTTATGAATTTCTTGTTGATACCCTTGTGGATTGTGAAGTATCTTCACTTACATCCTTTAGCCTTGTAGTGATTTAGTTTCTAGCAGTGAGCAAGAGAATTACTTTGTTTACTTGCAGACTGTTACATTATTTGTTCTAACTCAACCACTGTAACTATAACTTCAGCTTTCATTTTGAAAGTGATTTAAAATGTATCCTATACTCAGAGAAAGTAGTGAAATTTGTCCCCAAATGCCATAAATTAAATCGAACTTTGAAACCCCCAATAAATGTCAGACACTTTTGTAGCCTGGGGGCCTTTGCAAAATCTGTTGCATCTCTTCTGTAGCATAGATAATGTCTTAATGGACAAAAAGCATATCTTAAGATATCAAAAAGATAAAGCAAATTGCTGTACTGGAAACCTCACTGCCCTAAGCCTTATTCTTTATGTAACTAATGCATTTGAAGTAAATCTAGAGAATATTCATACATTTCACATACACACAGTTTGAACCTTAGGACCAGTTCACACAGGACAGTCAGTTTTGGAGTGTGTAGGAGTTCCTTCAGGCTATGGTGGGCTTGCAGAGAGAGTGCTGTTTGCCTTAGCTGGTACCTTCTCATAGCTGTACATGCAGCCACCAGTGATGGTGCTTTAGCAACTGCCACCTTCAAGGAAATAACAATGTCAATACAAGGTATTCATTCATTCAAAAGATATTCCTGTGCAAGTGTAGCATTTCACTTCATGTTAACTCTTAGTTTTTCTCATTTTGTTTTATTGTTGTGGTTATTATTTATTCAATTTGTATACTGCCCTTCATCTGAAGATCCCAGGGCAGTTCACAACAGAAAATCAAAAAATGAGAATACCAGAAACATATTAAAACAAAAACCAAACCAAGAACTCCCCTTCCCACAAACACATATAAAAAGCCATGGAATGTAGGCGTTCCAGACAAGTGGAATAGACCACAGCAGCTCCCCCTCCTCGACCCTCAAGTCTGCCCTGATGCTGCACTGAAGATCCAGGTGGGCACAGCTGCATGAGACCAACTCAACTCTGCTCACCCACACAGGTCACAGTCATACAGACCAGATCAGCCTCCTCATCCACAGTCAAATCATGTATAAATGAGATCTTACTCAGTTGACCTGGCATTCAGCAACAGCAGCTGCAGACCCGAGGACTGACTGAGAGGACAACTCCCCTGGTTAGAAGAGGGGACTGGCACATGGCACAGTCACTAACTGCCACGTGTCTATTACTTAGCCTGTCCTGTCTCCCACAACCCCTACCCTGAATGACTGTGATTGCCCCCCACCCCATTCTTCCCAACTAATCTCTTCCCAGGCACATCCCATGTCTTTCATTTAAAAGCAACAAAACCCCAAATTTAAACCAAGTTAAAAAGTAATTGAAAACCATTTAAAACAACTTGAGTAATAATAATAACAACAAGACCCACTAAGCAATACCCAACCCAAGAGCCCATTCAGATGTCTCAGCTTTTGTACTGCAGTTAGTCTGGGCCATACCCTCCTAGGCTTGGCAGAAGAGGCCTGCAAGGCAGGGAGCAGGTCCCCCAAGACCCACAGCCAATATGGCCTTTGAAGGTATATTGCCTTCAAAGGCAGTTAATCCGACAGCCATTTTTCCTCTACTGTAATGATACTTTTTCCCATTGCTAGGCAAGGACAGTCTGCTTTGTAAATGCATTGTGTGGGAGTTCAGAATTCTTTGAGATCAGTTTGCTTATCTGTAATGGCACTATACTATTTCATGTGGATTTTAGCTTATTTCAAAAAGTATGTGGGGGTTGACAGTGCAAAACTACCCATAAAAAGGCTTATTTTAGAAGAAATAATATGGTCAAAAGATTTTTAAAAATATTGTACAGTATGTTTAAATAACTCGAGTATGTTTGCTCTTCTCTGCAGCTGTGAGTGAATAAATAGTTGAGCTTTGTGGTTCTCGTGAACTGGCTCTAATTAGCATACCAAGCAGATTTTGAGATGGGTATACTCCTTTACGTGCCTTTCTAAACTGTTCTTAAAATAAATACGTGTTGTAGTTTGTGGCTTCATTAACAATCTAGGGTGGCATGAGGGTCTGTAAAATTACATGTATTACAGATAACCCAGTTCAACAAACGTAAGAGATGGAAATACATACAAGATGTTTCTAGTTCTAACTAATAGGTGAGGGAAATGTCTTTCATGTAAATGACAGCACAAATGCTATTTTTACAACTCAAGTAACATAGCTTTGAAAAAAAAACATAGTTCCCTCATGCATTTAAAGTATGAGATTGGAGACATCCAACGTAGACTGCAGGTTTGGAGCCTTAGTACTAATCTATAAATGTCTACTCAGAACCCTACATTCACCAACTGGAGCCGGATGCAGATTTGTGGCAGGGTGGGGGACATACACTTAGAACTGAGCTACAGAGTGTATCGAAGCACATTCTCAATCAAGGAAGTTGTTTTTAGTAGCAGAACTGAGCCATTACACATAAAAATCCATTCTTAGTTTCTCCTCCTCCTCTCCCAAGATTTCTTCACTTCAGCAAACAAATTTAAGGGGGTTCCTTTTTTGTTGCAGTTGTTTAAAGTGATGGGAGATTAAGCTTTTATACTTATGCTGCTAGTCACCCACAGGTAAGGTAATAGAGCCTTGTCTATCTTCTGCCCACCTTGATATAAGGTGCTGCTTTCAGTTCTCTGCAATTTTCAGAGAACTCTGGGGAATCTCTCTGCTGCTGTCCGCCCTGCTGTGCCAGAGGGACAGGGACAGTTTTGCCTGGCGAGTAGATTTATGGAGGCTTAATCTGAAAAGACTTGTAAAGTCTGCTTTTCTAGTTTTTATCTCTGTGCGTTGCTAGACAGGTGCACTCTGTATAATTCCTGCTGCTTTTTGGTTGAAGTTACTGTTTGGTGTTTTGTTTTTTTAAGCATGTATGCATGCTTCAGTTGGAGCTTAGAAAAAACTTGGCTTGAAAGCTCTTTAAAAACAAAGTTCATTGCTCGTATTTAGAACTTCAAAAAAATATGCTGCTGTGCTCTTGTGTTCAGCTAGTGGAGTGAGAAGGCACTCAGCTTTTTAGGATAATAAGTAAATTGTAATTTTAGAAAATAGTAGAGGTATGTGGCTCGGGGGATGTATTAGTAGTCTGTGTTACAGGCACATTCAATAAGTATTAATAGAATTTATATTTCACATAATACTAGCAATGCAGTTGGGGCACTCAATCCAATAAACAGAACCCTCTCAAAATACAGAATAGGATGGTTTTGAGATAATAAGGAAAGAGTTGTAGTGTACAGAAGAGGACTTCTTTTGTGCATCATAGATCCGGTTTTGAATGTGTGCACAAACATAATCAGTATGAAAATAGTTTGGATCATAATATAAGTTAACTAAAGCAACTTTACAGAAACATATTTTCCTACCTGTTCTTTCCTACCCCCATCCCCAACCTGGGCAGCTATCTGGGTAATAATGGTGGCTGGGGCTGAAGAGGTGCTATTCAGGAGGGATGGTCCAAATCAGATAGAAGTCTGCCTGATTTTGGACAATTTCCCCCTCCTTCAGCAGCCTCCTTCAATTAACTTAATGTTAGGCTGTTTAGGATCCAAGCTGTTGTTGTTGTCTTGAATGATCTTACTGTGTTCAAATATTATGTTTGTTTAGTGTTATGCAAAAACAAGTGAAAGTTTTATAAATAAATAAATAAAGGATTCTCCTAAGTTGTATCCTATATCAGTTGTCAAATTCAGAAGATTCAGTTTTGGTTATAATCAAAGATATTGTGGTGTTCAGATTTTGTGCACTTTAACAGTAGCCTATTATTATCATTAAAAATACGCTTATATACACTTCATGTCACAAGTGACTTCAAAGCTATTTACAGTTTAAAAAACACTATAAATCACAGAACAACATTAAGGGAGCAGTAAAAGAAAGGATCAAACCTTAAACCAGTTACATAATGTTGACAACACTCCACTTACTTTATTTATCCTATAATATAAGTTAGTATCACCCCAAGCTTCCAGGTAAGGGAGAGAGATGGAGAGATAGTGACTTGCCTAAAGGTAATTGTAGAGGTAAAATTTGATCCAAAGGTTAACTCCTAGCTCAGGGAGCTATGCAGTTGTGGTGTCCTGCTTCCAGAATGGACTTCAGCTCACACAAACTTCTTCACCCTGCAGCCGTCAGCAACCCCCCAACCAACATTTTGCTGGCACAATATTGGTTTCCACCCTTTGTCTCTTACCCAGTGTACTGTACCAACTCTATAGCACTGTGTACTTTTGGGGCCTTTTGTTGAATTCCTGGTTCTCATTTTTGATAGGGTTCCCTTCCACCCACCTTTTAATATGGATTTTTACTTTTTCCATTGTATTTTTTATAATTGTAAATTAATTATGTTATACATTGTCAATATTGAAGAATCTTAACTTTGATAGACTTTTGTGGTACAACTTCCAAACCGCAGTTTTTGACAAACAGCATCTAGTCTATGAATCTTATGTAGAAGCCAATTTCTTAAGTTGGCTAGCTTGTTTTTGCTTATTAGGAAAATCAGTGTGTGTGTGTGTGTGTGTGTGTGTGTGTGTTAAAGACTATTTGGATTGCTGGGTGGGGGTAACACCATTGGTATTACCATTTTTTGATGGAATTACAAACTTGGTGGATCAGAGAAATGCTGTGGACATAGTGTATCTTGATTTCAGTAAGGCTTTTGAAAAAGTCCCCCATGATATTCTTGTGAGGAAGCTGGTAAAATGTGGGTTGAACAAGGTAACTGTTAGGTGGATTTATAGCTGGTTGACTGACCAAACCCAAAAAGAACTCATTAATGGTTCCTTGTCATCCTGGAAAAAAGTGAAAAGTGGGGTGCTGCAGTGTTCTGTCCTGGGTCTGTTGTTCAACTTGGATGACTTGGATGAAGGAATTGAAGGGATGCTCATCAAATTTGCTGATGACACTAAACTGGGAAGGGTAGCTAAAGCAGCAGAAGACAGAATCAGAATTCAAAATGACCTTAACAGATTGGAGAACTGAGCGCAAGCTAACAAAATGAATTTCAGTAGGGACAGATGTAACTTAGGACGGAAGAACCAGATGCACTAATATAGGATGGGGGACACCTGGCTTACTAGCAGTACATGTGAAAAGGATCTAAGGGTCTTGGTGGACCACAAGCTTAACATGGGTCAACAGTGTGATGCAGCAGCAAAAAAGGCTAATGCTGTTCTGGGCTGCATCAACAGAAGTATAGTGTCCAGATCAAGGGAAGTAATAGTACCACTGTGTTCTGGCTTAGTCAGACCATACTTGGAATACTGTGTCCAGTTCTGGGCACCACAATTTAAGAAGGATGTTGACAAGCTGGAACATGTGCAGACGAGGGCAACCAAGATGATCAAGGGTCTGGAAACTAAACCTTATGAGGAACACTTGAAGGAGCTGGGTATGTTTAGCCTGAAAAATAGAAGACTAAGATGAGATATGATAGCCATGTTCAAATAGCTTAAGGGCTGTCATATGAAGGGGGATCATGCTTGTTTTCTCCTGCTCAGGAAGGTAGGACTCGAACCAATGGCTTCAAGTTGCATGAAAGGAGATTCTGACTAAACATTCTGAAAAACTTTCTGACACTAAGAGCTGTTCATGAGTGGAACAGACTCCCACAAAAGGTGGTGGACTCTCCTTCCTTGGAGGTTTTAAAACAGAGGTTGGATGGCCATCCGTCATGGATGCTTTAGCTGAGATTCCTGCATTGCAGGGGGGCTGGACTAGATGACCCTTGGTGTCCCTTCCAACTTTAAGATTCTGTGATAGTTGTGCCCTATAATTTGTTTTTCTGCCTTGTGTGTAAAACCAATTGAGTGTGCGTTTCATTCTGGTTCTCAAGCATAAATACAAGTTTCCTTGCTGCATACTGATTAAATGTCTGTGCAGTATCGTACAGAGGTTTTACAAGTTACTTCTGTCCTCTCTCTGAAACTGAACTGAGAGGTGAGTAACATGAACAAAGGATGAAAGTTTTTTTAAAGTAGACTTTTCTGCAGAGCAAATGATCATATAAAGCAATTTGGACTTGTTATTTATATAACTTAAGGTGATAATTTTGGTATACTGTGTAACTAAGATAAGACTGTCTTATTTTACAAGTTTGTAACCAGAATAGGTCTTTCCTTGCACAACTTTACAATATATTTTTAAAAATAAATGTTCATTTTATTTTAATTTGATAGGCATTTTTCTTCATCTTTATTCTTAACATTAGTTTCTAGTCTGAAGCATTTGCATATTGTAGGACAGTATTCTTCATTAGCTGAATCATCAGAAAACAAGATGTTCTAGATCCAGCTGTTTGGCAGGCAGTAAAGGGTGATACGGAGTTAATGCAGGACAATTTGTCAGTGGTCTGTTTCCAAGAATGATTCAAAGTGGTGATTTTAACTTTTATTTTTTTTTAAATTTTTATTAAATATTTTTTTTTAATTTTATTAAATATTTTTTTATTAAAGTTTTAAATAACAAAAAAAGAAAAACAACACACACAAAAAACAATACAAGACTTAACAATATAAACACAAAACAATTAAAAACAAACTCTCTTTTCCATTTCCAATTTTAAGTTACTTATTTTCTGGACTTCCTCATACCTCCCTCTTTTGTATTCCAATCCACATTATTTGTCCAGCAGTTTCTTTTCCACTTTTTTAATCCCAATCTTTAATTTAATAAAATGTTATAATATATAACTTCAACTTTTTTTTTAAACCTAATCCTTTAATCTTAATATCATATAACTTTAAAGTTTCCCCTTTTAAAATCAAATTTCCATTTCTTTAAACTTCTTTAATCTTAATCTTTAATCTTAATCTATCCTTAACTTTAACCTGTGCAGCTGGAAACCACTTGTTTTCAGTCCATCAGATTTTAACTTTTAAAGCCCAAGGAGCTTGAGGCCTGGATAGCTTAAGTACCAATCCCCCCCCCCCCCCAAGCCTCCCCATGCATTAAGATCTTTCTTGGAGGCTCTTCTCTGGATACTATAGGTAAGAGATGGTGACTGGAGATATGGCCATTTCAGTAGTGCTGTCCTGACTTTTGATTTTGTCCTTGGTGAAGGTTTATTTAGCACAGGAAAAACTCCTTTCCTGGTTATGATGTTTGCAGTTCTTGCATTATGTGTTATTTTATTATAGTGTTCTAAACTGATTTTATTGCTTGCAAATTTTAACTGGTTTTGTAAATGAGTTGCTCTGGGAATTCTCTGGATTAAAAAATACATATGTTCAGATAAACTTTAGTTTTTCAGACACTTTTCTTGGGACAATGAAAGGCATACTAGTAATGGATGAGGAATTCAATACTATGCTGCTAGTGGTATAGTTGGTCATAGTGTCAATGTTAGCTGCCAGGGGGAAGTTGAGGAAAATCACTTGCAAAAATGTTTCCTTTTAAAGGCAAGAATGCTTTTTCCATTACAGAATCCACAACATATTGAGTTGTCTTTGTATGTTACTTGGGGGTTTTTCATGCTCAGCTGTGATATTCTTGAGACTCTTGAAGGATACTCTTTGTAGGACAGTAGTATTCCTCCTCTTGAAACTTCTTCAGTGCATTTCAGCTCCTACCAGCTGCATTTAATCTTGCTGCGGTCCGGAGGCAGAAGCAGGAGCTGCTGCTTCTGCTAATTAAATTTTATGTTAACTCCTACACTTCAAAGATGTTATCTTGGAGAACATGAGTAGCTCTCTGCCATATTAAAAAACTGTAGCCCAAGGTCTATATATCCCTGGAAACGATGCTATTTATGAAGACATGTATTTGAGTTGAGAATTCTAGGGTAGAGTTGCCATATTTCAGAAAGTAAAAACCAGGGCACCGAAGGTTGTTGAGCTTGCCTGTTACAGTTGTCTTTTGTTAGAATCCCTAACATGTTACCTCATTTAGTATAGCAAAAGACTGGTACAGTGTTAAAGTAGGCTTTACCTATGATCTACAGTTTTAGAACTCTTTGCATTGTGGAATATTAAATAAGCACAGTTTTCTACCTTTCCTTTATGTAAGAATCTTGCTCATGTGGCTACTTCAACCCTTGTTTCTAAATTTACTCTGTAATCAGAATCTTGAATTTCATAAATGTTGGTATGTGGGCATGTCAATGAGCAGAAGTATTGCAGACTAAAGTTTCATATGAAAAAAGGGGTTGAAATTCTGGTGCACATTTGTTTGCATAATTTTCACATAAGTAAACATATACTGTAATCCTTCACTGTATTCCCCCCCCCCCCATAGTAAACACTGTCCCCAAATTGCAGCCACTTACCATTTACAGATTCCTTTCTATAAATAAATGAAAATGGTTGGGGCAAAAAAACCCTACAGTACCAAGTAAAGCAACTGAATATTACAAATGGGAGAACTGACCCAGAGAAGTAGGTAGCTACTTTTCTTTTGAAATATACCACATGTAGCTTTATTTTGGGGACATTTTACTACCTCAAGAAGCATTTGAATTTGGCTTGGGGTAGAAAAATACCCCCTAAAGTTTTCTTACATTACTTTCTTAGTTTCTGTTTACCATGTTGGGGTAAAAAGAGCAAACTTATTGAAACAAGCAGATTATAGTACTCTGCTCCTGTGGCAAAACACAAATACCTTTTTTTGAGACCCAAGCTACATTGTAGGCACACTTTGTTAGAAAATACTCCATAAAATTTTGTATCTGGGTTTTTTATTGGATGACTTATAAAAATTCATCTCATTTTTCTTTCTTCCAATCCTAAAGAGGCATAGCCAGTGCTTTTTCTCTGGGAGTACGCAGGGGTACGCATACCCCTAAACATTTTGTGAATCTACGTTTGGCCTCATTGAGGGGCAATATTTCAATATGAGTAGGAAAATGAGAGTACCCTTAAACATTTTTTTAGAAAAAAAGTACTGGGGATAGCTAACAGTTACTAGCCACGGTTAGATAAATAGTAAAATCAACTAAACTTTATCTTTAGCAGTTAAGGTTGCTATACGTCCAGACTTTCATGGACCTACCCGGAATACTACAGTTGGAAGCAGTGTCCGGGTGGAAATCAGCAACATGTCCAGGAAAATCCAGATGTATGGCAACCCATGCCAGCAGAGTCATTTTTGCCGATTTCCTTTAAAAATTGTTCGAAAATATCAAATATTTTTGTGATCTTGCCCAAAAAGCTCAACCCTGCTTTAGCTCTTCAAATTCTCAAATCAGGTATTTCCCTGTTTCATTGATGTCCTTTTTACCTGGGGCTTGGGAGTCCTAATCATAGTGGTGTCAATTTTCACAATATTTATTATTAAGGATTTTTTCAGATGTCTAAAAGAGTCAGTTTTGCATTAGTTGTATGTGTCTCATAATGCACCCAGTTCTTCTTGGCAACTTATGTTGAAGTGGGGTTACAAAGTAGATAGGGGGATACTAGCGAGTTGTGAGTGAAATATATTTAAAAGGACCAAATAGGAGATTGCAGGGTGGAACAAAGAGGATTATATTTTTGGTTTATGTGTTTCTTGTACAGGTGTATATTGGTGAACTTCCTCAAGATTTCCTTCGCATCACCCCAACTCAGCAACAGCAACAGATCCAATTGGATGCTCAAGCAGCTCAACAATTACAGTACGGAGGAGCAATGGGTACTGTTGGGAGACTGAGCATCACTGTAGTGCAGGTATTTTGAAATGTACATGTTAGATGTGGCACATGTTTACATTTTGTAAATTCCTGGGATGTAGTGCTAAATACAGTGTTGTCATAGTTATTATGCACAGATGCTGACAGTAGCTTTAAAAAGAGTATCACTGGTTCCTGGCTAATAAGCAGTTTGCATTGATCTTGCAGGGTACAACTAACTGCATACAGTTTTCACTTGCTATTTATGTTCAGAATTGCATGATTTCAGTGCATATTAGTGTAATCTTCCTATGAAACCACTCATCATCTACTGTGAAGGCACTATATAGGAACTGAGAGAACATGTGCTCTCCATCAGTAGGGTTTTCATCATCTAACTTCGGACATTTAACATTTTTGTGGTGGTTTTGAAGTGCTTATTTAGAACATGAAAAGTTTTAGTAGCTCTGTGGTGATTTTGGAATAACTGGTTAAATGTAACTGGAAAATATTTAAATGAAAAAACTTCAAAGATTTTGGAGATTCATTATCTAAGGTTATGCTATTTTTGTCTATGTATACCTTGAAAATGAATGCAGACTTTGTTCTCACAGCAAATAAACCCTATGAACACGTAAATCAGTTGCTAACAGATTACAAAAAAGCCCTAAACTAAACTTGTACAAATAAATCAATATGGACATCTTTTTATTATGGCTAGCATTTCTACTTGGACAAAGTAGATCTGTAGTGTTGTGGGCAGAGTGTATTTAAATGGAATCATTGCAGATTTCATTTGAATTGAGGCATTGTAACTCATTGAGCAGAATGCCTTAATTTGAATCTTTATTCAAATCTACTCTGTTTACAAAATTTTACTTCTCAATGGTTGATATCACCATTAATATGCTGATTGCAAGTAAAAAATGTAGACACTTCAGTCTAGGAAGGTGCATGGAAAGCTAATAACAACATTATTAATTTCCTTTGTCTACTTCCTTAGGCAAAATTGGCAAAAAACTATGGCATGACACGCATGGATCCATACTGCAGAATACGACTTGGCTATGCTGTCTATGAAACTCCCACAGCTCACAATGGAGCCAAGAATCCCCGATGGAACAAAGTTATTCAGTGCACTGTTCCACCTGGAGTGGATTCTTTCTATCTGGAAATATTTGACGAGGTAAGAGCGTTTAAAAAAACCCTGATTTGTAAAGAGGTTGGCTTAGGGGAGGAGGGATGTTTGGGGGGCACAATTAATATGAAGTTTCAGTTCATACTAATTGAGAACATTCTCTCTGGGCCTCTACAGTCATTTTTGTTTTTTGCCCTTTATCCTAGGTAGTCTGTATTGAGAGCTGAGCCTAAAAAAAATACGGAACCTTTGTCTGCTTCCTTAAGCAAAATTGGCAAAACACTATGAAATCTGTATCGTTGTGCTTATGGAAGGGCTTTTGATCTCTTCAGTGCCTCTGCCAATCCTGGGGAAAGGAGGGCAGGCAATTGCTTCCAATTCCAATTCCAATTCCCCCATGCAGCCTACTCTGTGCCTCCCAAAATTAGCTCCAGATAGCAACTCTTAACAGAAATTATTTCCCTTTTGCTATAAATGCAAACACTTCATATTATCAGTGCAAAAATATAATGTTTTCTTAAACATAAAAATCAGTTCATGCTTCCATCTGGCAGTTACTTTTTTCTCCCAAACTAGGTAGCTCCTAGTTCTCATGCTGGTAAATCTCCAAGGCAAAGTTTCACTTGCATGAATTAGGTTTATTTACTTTAGAGCATGGGTGAGAAGCCTCTTGCCAAGTTAGGCTTGTCTCGCCTTCCAGTGTAGCCCCACAAGGCTGTTCTCCCTTGGCCACACCACACCCACATGTCACTCACCTGACATCGTTGACTTTGAGTGGGACAGAAAACTGGAGCTGCAAAGAAACAACCAGGAGCCATAGAGTGTTTTCCTGATTACAGTGGTACCTCTGGTTGCGAACGGGATCTGTTCCGGAGCCCCATTCGCAACCTGAAAGGAACGCAACCCATGTCTGCACACACACAGGTTGCGATTCACTGCTTCTGCAGATGCGTGTGACGTCATTTTGCGTGCCTGTGCATGCATGAGCGACGAAACCTGGAAGTAACCCTTTTCGGTACTTCCGGGCCGCCGCAGGACACAACCTGAAAACACGCAACCTGAAGCAAATGTAGCATGAGGGATGACTGTATTCCTCTGTAGCTCTGCCCATCTGTCAAATGTGGTCTACAGGGGCTTGGCCATAATTTGATCTGACCTTGCTGAGAGTGGTTCCCCACTCTTGCTTTAGAGGCTTTAAGTAGCCTAACTGTGTGCATGATTGTAATGTTTGTAAAACAAAATCTTGAGGTTTCAGCCAGTGGTTGAAAAAGCCGATGGCAATTCACACATCCGATATTTTCCCTTATCCTTCTTCTCCCTGTACCTCCCCAAAAGCCACTCTTGAAAGTTGACAGAACTACTAAACATTTGTGAACGGTGTTGCACAAAGCTATAGTAGGAGGGGGAAGGGAAGTAGTTGCTTTTTGCTTTGTAATCATTGGATACAACCCTTGGAATTCCACATCATTTTAAAATCTCCTTATTCAGTTCCTGTTTGTCTATTTAACTTATAATGACAGTAGAAAAAGTTTGGCACTGGTAAGAGTCTTTGGGCCAAATTCAGCTAACTAATCCTGTCAGCGGAAAACCACACAAGGATTTCTGCTGGTGCAACAGGGCTTTCTCCCTGCTTCCCTGCCCCAAATTGACTTGGGAGACTCTCTAGAACACCACACTGGTGGAGAGAGGGCAGATCGTTTCATCAAACAAGCAGAAATGCTTGTGCTGATGGACCTAGGCCTATCTGCTCAGCAATAACTTGAATTGATCCCTTTAATTTTATATTAAATCCACCAGGTTTGAAGAAATGTTACTTTCCAGTTCTTGTGTTTATTTTTCTGTCAATCTTAGTGCTCCAAGTTATCCATGAACCATGGTGTTTCTCCTTATGAGTGGATTAGGAAGGACAATTAGCCTACTTTTGAAGAACAGATGAGAACTTGATTCCATTGAAAGGACAATTATTTTAACTTTAACGTGAAATTTACGTTACGTTTCTGTCCCTTTAAATTCCTCCCCTCATAATTACCTAAATATGTATTTTTCAGCGAGCATTTTCAATGGATGATCGCATTGCTTGGACGCACGTTACTATTCCTGAATCACTGAAACAAGGAAAGGTAGAAGATGAATGGTATAGCCTGAGTGGAAGGCAAGGAGATGACAAAGAAGGAATGATTAATCTGGTCATGTCTTATACGGTAAGTTAATTGACAATAGTTGCTTTAGTGCAGGAGGCAATGAGTTTGCTGATGAAATGGGGCAGAAAGAGGCTTTGTTGGAACCCGAGGCACTGAACTTCTGGAAGTTTCTATATTGAACTACTCAGTCTGTTTGATACATGAAGAGAATAGAGAAGTGAGTAGATAACATGTAAAGGTGTATCAGAATTAACAGAACTGCGTATTGAAAGCCAAGATTAATAGAATTGAATTCATAAAACATGGTCCATAGGGTGTCCTGACTTTTCCTAGAGATACCTTTTCAGCAACTCCTTCCACAAAATCTCCAAATTACCTGGAATTTTTTAATCATACTAATTTTTTGAAATCATTTTTGGAAATTTTGTAACTTACATTTGAAATGTAGAGCAAGTGCATCATGTAACATATTGTATTAAAGCCCATGTAGTTCTGAAGAGATTGGTGTTTTTAGTTTTGATGTATCTCAAACCTGGGCTGAGCCTTTAAGGTTTTTGTGTAGTCCAGCAAAACCAAAATAATTGCAATTTTTTTGAAATTTCGAACCCTCATAACGTGAAAATGGGATGAGATAAAAAAAATTGAGATTTAAACTTAGTTTTGATCATTCAGCAAGTGTACAAAATATTAAGAAAATTGGATGATATGAGGTAAAAAAGTTGGATCACTTAATATAGAATGACCCATTGTGTCCAACTGAAAATACTGTGTGTGTTATGGATAAACCTTTGGGAATATGAATATATAAGGTAATTTTTTTAATGAGAGAGAACAATTATTAATGATGAAGGGCACTGAAGAGAATTTTGCTGATGGCCTTCATGTTTTGTTTCTAAACTGGGGAATGAAATTTTTCTACATGAAAATTTGTAAATTAAGCTTATTCCAGTCTCTCACATTGTGAGAAGTAACAGTATACAAAAAGCAGGGTTTTATCCAGAAGTGGTTTGTCTGTACAATTAATTGTTCACGTACTTGCATAATGTAGCACAATGTCTTCTGTTATCTCTTGCACACCAATTCACAAAGCAGCAGCACTAGTAGAATTTCTTCTTTCACATTTCTGGATCTGGGCCACAGAAATTATTCTGAAGCTCAGTATTCTACCTCTGAAGCTCAGTATTGTACTCTGAGTGAAACCGTGCCTAAACTGCCTGCAATTTATCATAAAAGCATAACTTGATTTGAGCGGATGGAACTCTCTATTTATAGGTTATTATAGTTCCTTTGAAATGTCTTTTAATTCAATGGAACTCGTTTAATTTTCCTGGGATGTGTTGGCACTTACTGACTTGTGCCAAAAAGTTGCTTCCTAACCTTTGTATGGAAGGACTTAAATGGTTTTTGTGCATTTTCTTGCTGTTTTGTTTTGTTCCTAGAATAATTTTCAAATACTCATTTGTTTTGTTATCTTTTGATATCCAGTCCTTACCAGCTGCCATGATGATGCAGCCTCAGCCAGTGGTCCTGATGCCCACAGTGTATCAGCAAGGAGTTGGATATGTGCCTATAGCAGGTATGTTACTCCTTTTTCTTTTTAATTTGAGCTTTGAAAAACAAGTCTCTTGGAAATTGCTAATTTAAGACCAGAGGCAGAGACAAGCTCTGTTCTTTGAAGTACCCAGCATTTAAAATCAAATATTCAGTATGAAACTATAATTTGGAGACTAATAAGGCACTTGCATGCTCAAGCTGTTTACAGATTTTCACAGAACTGAAGTATTTATACAGCTGTCAGTGTGGCTACATTTTGAACAAGCCTTAGCGAGCCTTGGGTTTACAACCCACCCACCCCAGGCAATGACTGAGAAGAGATTGAAAAAAACACACACTTCAAATTCTCTTTTTAAATGAACCACAGTTTAGTGTGTTGTCCAGACCCAATCTGTGGTTAATCTTAGTTATGGTTAGTGGTAACAAGCCAGCTTCATTAACTGGGGTTTGAAATTGACTTGTTTCCACTAACCGTAGCTAAAATTAGCAACAGTTGTTTGGCATCAGAGAACACAGGAATCTACATTTAATCTAAAGTACCATATATACTTGAGTATAAGCCAACCCAAATATAAGCCGAGGCACCTATTTTTACCACAACAAACTGGGAAAACTTATTGACTCGAGTATAAGCCGGTTCACCACACCACAAACCTGGTGGTGTCAGCAGCAGCGGAGGAAGAACAAGCAGCCCGAAAGGGCTGATTTCGGGCTGCTCGTTCATCCTCCACCGCTGCCAACAGCAGCAAAGGCAGAGGAGGAGAAAGGAGCAGCCCGAAAGGACCCTCACTTGAGTATAAGCCAAGGGGGGCTTTTTCAGCATTTAAAATGTGCTGAAAAAGTCGGCTTATACTCAGGTATATACGGTTCTTGCTGTAGCCACCATCAGCTAGTTGATCAGCGGTTACAGGTAACGCCTCTGAAGTCTGTTTAAGGGAAGTTGTTTGGATGCATACTGCATCCTCCAGATGAATAATCTGCAGAGATAAAAATGTTCTATCTGGAGGAAATACTTTGAATTCAGTCTGCTTCCTCTAAGCAGAGAAAAAGAGCCCCCTCACTCCCTAGTGCAACCAATCCCAGCAGGGCTCCCTGTTGACTCAGATTAGGTGATCAGCACTGACAAGGAGCCCTGCTTGCAGAGGAAGAATTGGGAGTTCTTGATTGGTCCTTTGCTGCCATGGCTGTACCTGCCCACACCTAGTGTGGTTTGTGGGGGGTGGCATTGCTGTCCAAGTTGGACCCATCCTGCCCTGTGTAGGCCCAGCAGCCAGAGGTTCCCCCCACCTCTGGTCTACCATAGTATCTGAATTGGCCCAGTATGTGGTACACACTATTTTTGGCCAGACTACTTATACAGGTTTATGTAGTGCTTCAAACAGTATCAAGTAAAAGCCAAAATAATCTGTTTTCAGTGCCATAAGTATTGCTGTGATAGAAGCATGTGTAATTTTTAATGTGAATGTCACAGGCCTCCTGTTGGCTTGTATTCATGAAAAGTTTCACATCCTCCCCCTCTCCTTTGACTGGAACAAGTTTAGAAATGTTTAAAACATTTATTTCCTCTTTATGTGAAATAATGGATGTTTATTTGCATTGCTCCATATCTGCACATGTACATGGTTGGTGATCAACAGTGAAAACAACTCCAGGAGTAAAATGGATTAAACCGGCAGCTTGCCTTCTGGTCTATTGATTTTCCTAGTATTTAAAATTATGTGGAAGTAGTGGGCTGTGTTTAGGGTACAGAAAACTGTGTGAACGCAAGCTCTCCCATCCCTCATGTACCAGAGTTCTTGCCATGCCATTTAAACTTGTACCTCCATAGTGAGGAGTTTTTTCCTATTGATCTTCAAAAATTATTTCTCCCTGCAAATCTCTCCTTATCTTGCATTCCCTGTTTTCTGGTGCTACTGTACATAAGAATATTTAGCCTTCTATAAAAACAAATTTTCAACTCAGTATCCATTATGGAGTTGGGATGGCAAGATGTCAGCTTCTTCAAAGGCTGAAGCTTTATGATATGTATCACCAATATGATGATGTTCGACAAAAATTTGTGATTAAGGATCAAACTGAAGTGCGTATTTCATAATTTTTTACTAAAACGTTTTTGTTGGGCATGATTTGTATATTCAAGCATTTCCCAAACTTCTGATAGTTGAGACTTTATAGCCTCTCTGTCTACCTTCTTTCTGCCCCCTTTCTACTTTTTTTAAGTATCAAGTGAATGCACACAAGATAAATGCATGTGAGTTGCAAGCTTACTGTACACGGTAATAATAGTGATCAATTTAAATCAGTCATGCTATCTTTCTAGCTATGCTAGCATAGCACCTGTACTATGAAAGAATTCCAAATTTGCTGATCACTTTTAGTTTATCAGGGCTATTGTCACAATTGAAGCTTATGTGACAGTACATATGTTAGTCTCTAAGGCAGGCATCCCCAAACTCAGCCCTCCAGCTGCCCTCCCATCATCCCTGACCACTGGTCCTGTTAGCTAGGGATGATGGGAGTTGTAGTCCCAAAACAGCTGGAGAGCCAAGTTTGGATGCCTGCTCTAAGGTGCTAGACAGTCTCTAAGACTGTCAGTTTGATGCTATGCTATGCTGTAATCTACCTGTGTATTTTAAATTCACTTAAACAAGGGAAGGAAATGGCCCATGGGCTGTGTTGGGCCCTTGCTCCTTTATCCCACTAAGCAATTTGGGGGCAGGGCCGGGAAGACTGAACAACCCTAGCTGAAGAAGTCAAGTCCTCTCTGGCTTCATTACTAATCAAATACATCATATTGCTTTTAACTGGTGGATATCTTTCATTCATAGTTTCACTTTTCACTTAAAAATATGGGGTGGCACCCAATGCTGGTCATACACAAACTTGACCCATTGAAATCATTAGCCTTAAATGACTTGTCCATGTATTTCAGTGGAGTTACTCTTGAGTATGACTAACATTGGATATCGTCTCTGGTCATTAAAATGATTAGTCCATTGTGGAGCAATTAATTAGGAAAATATTTTTTATTGATCTCTAGAAGGAAATGCCCTTTTCATTGTACTTGTTCTTAAATGAAGGCCTTAGCTCTAGCAACTAATATATATTTTGTTTAAAAAGTTTTTAAATACTGAACAATTGGCTTCAAGCCTTTAAATATCTAAGGCATATTCTCCCCAGTCTTTAGAACCCCTTCAATAATAAATCTTACTTTCAAAAACAAACTGGTCATTTGAATTTGACTGCTGTAAACCCAAATTATTCAATCTGCCAGATGGGATAGAGAATGTCTCCCTCTTACTTCTACTTAGCAACTTGCAGTATTGTAAAAACAAAGGCATAACTTTGTAGTATTACAAAACTCAGTTACCCTATATTTTGATGAACTGAAGAGCAGGGTATGTACATTGTCTTGCATATGTGCATGGAGTGTTTCTGCAGTGAATGAATAAATATTACATTGCCAGTAGCATGTATTTTATCATGCTTACAAAGCTTCAGTAGTGTGCTTCTTCAAACCTCAGTTATGAATGAGATCCAGATGTCCTGTTAATAGCTCTGCAATCTTTATTCAGCTTATGCATTGGTGATATTCCTCCTCTGGGTGTCTTGTTACAGCGAATAATTTAGTCTGTATCAGAATCATGCAGTCCATATTTGAGAAGAATGGTTCATTGTTGTCTAGTTCTTAGTATGATGTACAACTTCATTCAACCTTTGCGTGGTCTGTTGTAAAGACTGAGAAGTGTAAAAATTTCTGGCACTTTCACAGAATTTAGCCTTTTAGCCTAGGCCATGGGTAGCCAGTGTGATGCCTTCCATATATAACACCATAGACAGCAACACTTATCAGCCCCAGCCATTATGACAAGTTGTCACTTAAACCATATTGCAAGATTGGATGGTACTCTGCTTGATTGCTGGGAAGACCTGATAGATAAAGCATGCAGAGTGGTTAAGGTTTGGCTTAGGTTCTAAAATAAGGAAGAAAGAGATACCACTTGCTGAGTGAGAAGTCTTAAATTGATTTGAAAGAGTCTTGATGCTGACTGATCTGTGTGACTGCAGACTTAGAGACTGGACCCAAAGATCAGATTCTGCAGAGAGCCAAAGGCTTTTGCTGATGAGGGACATTTCACTCATAGCTGTGAACTGCAAATGTGTGGCTTTACAGTTGCCATCAATTAACAGGGTGTTTGTGATCTAGGAACAGGATAAGATTCTATCATGCTGAGGAAACAGATACTTAGCAGGGGGGATATAGGCACAAAGGGGTTAGGATTAGTTGTACCTTGGCAGGAAAAGTAAACAGAGATGGACTGAAAAGGGGCTGTGCAAAACAGCCTGTGATGCCATTAAATATTTGTAAAGAAGTGAAGAGATACCCTGTTGTCCACCCTCTCTGTTGTGTGTGTGTGTGTATATATATATATATATATATATATATACACACACACACAAAAAATAAAAATAAAAACAGTGTGTGTGATGGATGAAGTACAGAATGTCATCTATTCAGTCCCATTGACTCATCATTTTCAAAGGTTTCAGCAATTAATTACCGCATTTTTCACTCTATAGGACGCACTTTTTCCCCTTCAAAAATGAAGGGGAAATGTGTGTGCGTCCTATGGAGCGAAGATGCCATAGCCCCGCGACCCTCTCCTGGCTGGAGAGGTGACGTGTGGCTATTGAGGCTCCTGCCATAGCCGCGCGTCACCTCTCCAGCCGGGAGAGCGCGCGCGGGGCTAAAGCAGCCCCCCGCGACCCTCTCCCGGCTGGAGAGGTGACGTGCGGCTATTGAGGCTCCTGCCATAGCCGCGCGTCACCTCTCCAGCCGGGAGAGCGCGCGCGGGGCTAAAGAAGCCATAGCCCCGCGACTCTCTCCCGGCTGGAGAGGTGACGCGCGGCTATGGCAGGAGCCTCTATAGCCGCGCGTCACCTCCCCAGCCAGGAGAGCGCGCGGGGGGCGAAAGAAGCCATAGCCCTGCGACCCTCTCCCGGCTGGAGAGGTGACGCGCGGCTATGGCAGGAGCCTCTCCGCTGCACCTTTCCGCTGCTCCCTGACCTGCTCTTTGGGGCTGGTGGTGGGCTTCCCCCCGCCAGCCCCAAAGAGCAGGTTGAAAGGAACCTGAAGCCTGGAGAGTGAGAGGGGTCAGTGCACACCGACCCCTCTTGCTCTCCAGGCTTCCAAGGTAGCCGCCTGAACGCACCTTAAACGGCACCTTGTTTTAGAGCGGGAAAACAAGAGGGGGAAAGTTCTCCCCCTCTCTGTGCAGCGCCTCCTGCTGCTTCACTGAAGGGGCGCTGGGCAGAGAGGGGAAATTTTTTTTTTCTTGTTCTCCCCCCTCTAAAACAAAGTGCGTCCTATTGTCCGGTGCGTCCTATGGTGCGAAAAATACGGTAGATAAAATGCATCTTCTAAAATTCTGTAGTACATATGCAGTAAAAAGGTTGGACACCAGGTGTCATCATGATCTTCCAGCTGTAGACAGCAATACCTAAATTGTAATATGTATTTAGTTATGTTATTTGTAGAAGTTAGGTTTTCCACATTCGCAGGAGGAAGTCTAAGAAGTCTTTATTCTTGGATAGTAGAAATGGTTTTTTTCTAACAATTTTTATAAACTGGAATTATTTTTTGGATCTCTACCCACCCATCAAAGTAATCAACTTGAATTATGAAACTTATTCTTCATGTTTGGCATTGTTGGAATCTTACTTCCCCCATTCCTTTTACCACGTGAAATATAAGGGTGGCTACAGTGGTGCCCCGCAAGACGAATGCCTCGCAAGACGGAAAACCCGCTAGACGAAAGGGTTTTCCGTTTTGGAGGTGCTTCGCAAAACGAATTTCCTATGTGCTTGCTTCGCAAGACGAAAATGTCTTGCGAGTTCCTACAGGGTTTTTTTCCTTTCCCCCCCCTTTTTCCCAAGCCGCTAAACCGCTTATCAGCTGATGGCTAAGCCGCTTATCAGCTGATCTTTAAGCCGCTTAACAGCTGATGCTAAGCTGCTTATCAGCTGATCGTTAAGCCGCTTATCAGCTGATCTTTAAGCTGGCTAAGCCGCTAATACTGTAGCGCTAAGCCGCTAAACCTCTAATGGGCTTGCTTCGCAAGACGAAAAAACCCGCAAGACGAAGAGACTCGCGGAACGGATTCTTTTCGTCTTGCGAGGCACCACTGTAGATGTAAAGAAGTGGGCTTATGTGTGGCAGGAACTAGGACGACAGGAACTCTGATGATATGGGCAAGAAGAGAAATAGACAATTTGGGACAGTATGGTGTCCATAAAATGGAAATAGTGGACATTACTTAATCATGTCATAGGATGTAATGACATTGGGTAAGTGTAGATCACTAGATGTGTTAGTGAAAATATTCATAGGATTGCATGTTGCTATTTGAAACAGCAGGCAAAATCCTGGCATCTAAAATCTGTAGTGTGTCCGAATTCAATCTCCTTGGAGGAAATTTCCTAGCATTAAGTAGAATAATGCCTGTTTTCCATGTTTTATTCCTTTCCCACACTTTCACCTGTCCTCAGGGCTTGAATACTTGGCTCTGGGTAAGTCTTCTTAATTCTTTTTGCATCCCATTCAACAGGAACAAGAATTATGCATGAGATCATGCAAACTGCTTTTTATTTGTATGCAATATGTTGCAATACAAGAAATTGCAGGTGGATGTCACAATACACCAATTTCAGAATTATTTATTTTATCCTATGTGATTTCAGTGGGAAACAAAAATGTGCTAGAAAAATGGAAGGTAGTTCTTCATATAATAACAAATTTTGTTATTACAAATATTAGGTTTATTTATCTTAAAGTTGGCAGAAGTTTCTCTCCAAACTTTCCATTAGTGTTCTTGATGACATTAATATATATATTAGCATTAAGTTTTGTGTCGTCACTTTTTCCATACTCATTTATCACTCCATCCCCTGACAGACCTACCCCTGGAAATTTGTATGACTTCACTTATTTTTAATAAAAGAAATTGCTTGCATTTGCAATAAGGCTCCAAAGTTTAAAAGTTATTTATCACTTGTCTTGTGAATTTGAAGGAGTCTGAACTTGTGCACTTTTGAGTAGGAAAGGGATGAACCTAGCAGAATTGTTTCTACCTTAGGGAAGAGATAGCTGCTGTCAGAGGACACACAGTACAAATAATCCATGAAATAAATTAAAGTAGCTTTTCCATGCTTGTAGTCACTCTTTGAAAGGAGGGCTAGTGCCTGAAAGTTCATTTTCCTACTCTGGGCTGGAGAAAGGACTTTGTGAACTAAGAGGTGGTACCTCTAGCATGTCTAGTCCCTTTTGAACATGATAACAAAAGAAAGGCGTGTCAAACAGTACCTGGTCTTCCACTAGTCTGTACCATTTTTATATGTTTCAGTACATGTTCTATGTTCAGGACCTGCCCTATGCTGTTTTCAAAGATGACTTCTGTTTCGGTTGCAGGAAAGGCTTTTCCTGAGCAGGCATGGCATTGGCACAGAGTTGTCAAAGTAAACATGAATTTCTTACATTGCTCCTATGCTAAATCTGGGCCTAGTTCAAGTGAGAGCATGGCCAATTTAATGCCCAAGCTTAACTGTTTCCATTTGCAACCATTTTACCTTGGTTCTGGATTTCTGTGCTGAGGAGGATGGTGGTTGCGCTACAACACCAAACAATCTTAAAATTAAAAGTTGTAAAGCTGTGGAAGGGCAAAAATCATATCCCATTGGGTTCTCCAGCAAACCATCTTGCCATTAATTTGCTTGCCTATCAGATTTTAAATCATCTGCTTTCATCTTTGCTTTTGATCAATATCTCCACAGATAAGCTCAGTTTTGAAGTGTTATCAACCTGGCTTTTCCAAGCCGCCTAAAGACAGATTGCGTTCATAAAACTGCTACTGGTTACTTAATGCCCATTTGACTGTGATCTGGAACGTACGCACTCTGTCAACTATCAACTTGGGGGCAGGGACGGAACCTGCTAATTTGCTTCTTTAAAAATAACTACTTTAAAGTCAATTTCATCAGGGCTACCCAACACTGACTGTAATATGGGACTTGTCAATTGCCTCTGAGGAGATCCTAAGCTCCAGTAACTATCTGGCTTATTGCTGCAGGGGTGATTTGCAAGTCCTCTTTGTCATGTTACCGTAAAAATGGGGGAAAAGGAGTGAAAGCTACTTAGGCTGCATTCCCCCTTTCTCCTTTGTAAAATGTTGGTTGTGGCCTATAGTGCAACACAGTATGACTTGAAATCAGAAGGAGTATTGTGACATCCTCACTGTTAACTGCAGTATAAAAATGTCCAGTCAAGTGTCTCTTTTCTCATTTAGTAAAATGTTCAATGTCCAGAATTTGGGAGCAGGCACAGGGTGGAGTTGGGGGATATAATACAACTGTTAGCATTTTTATCTGTCCCGGAATTATCTCTGACCTCCATCATAGGTATTGACAGAAGAAAGTCTCTAAAAGATAAAGTATGGAGCAGCATTTTAAGTAAGATACAGAGATGCTCATGAAAGTTAGATTCCACCCCTCCTGTTTGTGACATTTGAATGTGTTCCACTGATAAACATTGATAGCTTTGACTTTTCCTTAGGAAATTTTGAGGGGGTTAGGGTACTGGGATATGAAGGCACTTGACTGTACTAGAATTTTGTTTTCAATTCTGCAGTATTTTCTGCACAACTTGAATACATTTATTTTCAAGACAGTTTTCATTGCTTGTTTGTAAATAGCCAGTGTGCATTATCAAACACATTGCCATTTTTGCATTTATGTTTTATTAAATGCCAGTGCTTATGCCTGAATGCTTCTTGCTGCAGCCATGCTGGTGCATTGAGACCAAACCTGTTTCATAAAATTTGAAATACATCCTTTGTAAGTAGGAAATAACATCCCATGAACAACTCTGTGTACATTGAAGTACGTATTATTCAGTACTAGTGTTGATCAGTTAGGTTATTTCATAAATAATTGAAGTGTCTGTCTTGTGATAAGAAAATAATTTTAATGTTACTTTTACTTTAATTGGCAACATTGATTGTCAAATTATTAGGAGCTTTGTTTCTTGCGCAGAATGAAAATCACAACAAATTCAGGTATACTACTATTATTAGCCTAATCAAATGTCTTAAATAATAGAAGAAAGCTTTTAGACTCACACAAGTGTACTCTTAAGAACTGAGTTGTGCCAGACAAGAGTATACAACTATCTAGAGCTGGGTTGGGAAACTGGAGCCAGCTGGCAGCCAAAGCTCCTTATTTCCCCTACCCATCATGGGCAAAGTATGAGAGGCAAGCTTACCCATTTGTCAACCACTTAATGTCAGGTGATACATTTTTGCATAATGCTGTTGACACACCCCTTTGAGGAACTGCTGATTGTTGGTACTTGCATAACTGTGCACAGAAGCGGGGAGGATCAATGGGTCATTGTGCCTTGCATAATGATGTATACAGAAGCTCTGGCGATCCCCTAATGGTTAGCACTTGCAAAAAACCATTTTTGCCTAACTGTGTCTACCTGACCCACACTTGATGTCATATATGTGGCCTAGGCCTGCCAGCCACGGATTCCTCACTGTTGATCTACAGGCTTGTGAAACTTTGGATGAGGTCACAGAATAATCTGAAGAATTCATCATGGACTTTTGGCAGTCTGGATTGCAGCTAATTTGAATATTATATTATACATTTTCTGCAACTTCAACAGCTTCTCCCAAATAGTTTTCGCAATGACCTCTTCTCACAGTCCTGGTAGTTATATTGCATTTTGTCAACGATGGAGTTATCACCTAGTCTATATAGTGACTAAAAACAAATCAATTAATTTATACATTTGATTTCCAATCAAAAACATTTGTTCTGATTTTTGCTTTTACTGGCTGTAACGTCAAGATGGTAGGAACACCTTTTGCTAACTATCAGCTAGTGGAATCATTAACATCTTGTGTCTTCAATATCATTATTACCTCTCCAATAGTGCAAATTGTGACTGATACTGATGCATTTATCTGTGGTTCAAGGTTACCTTTTAATAGCAAAATCCTGTTCACTATCTAAACTTAAGGTTAGGGGCAGGAATTGTATTAAAAGGATCCAGCGTGAAATATTTAGGAGCCAGTATTTTCTGATTAAGCACAAGGACTGCATGGGACTAACCAGGCTTTTCAGATTTTTGGCATTAGGAGCCAATTTTTAGGTGCTTGGCAACTTCTAGTCTTGTAAATAGCTAATTTTCCAAAATAGCAAATGGGATCTTTAATTAAAATAGTTCATACTTGTGTTTGTTTGTCTGTGCTTTTACATCTAGAACATAATACCATTACTAAACAGGAAGGTTTTACCCACTAAACACTTTGAACTTGTGGAAAGTTAGGCCTAAGGGTTGTATTAACCTAGGGATGGGGAATGTTTGGTCCTCCTGATGCAGTTGAACTGTAATTTCTATCATCTCTGGTCATTGATGCTGCTGACTGGGACTTGAACAGCATCTGAAATGCCACGGGTTCCCTATCTCTGTCTTAACTGTGCTGTAACTCCATGAGTTTGATGCTGTTTGAAAGCTATTTCATCATTTTAAAAAAATACTTGCCAGTCTTCCTCAACTGTCTCTCTCTATTTTCCAGGAATGCCTACCGTTTGTAACCCAGGCATGGTACCTGTGGCAGTTCCACCTCCCGCTGTCAACCCTCAGCATGTATGTAATGAAGAGGATTTAAAATCTATCCAGGACATGTTCCCCAACATGGACAGAGAAGTAATCCGTTCAGTGCTAGAAGCCCAGAGAGGGAACAAGGATGCTGCTATCAATTCCTTGCTTCAAATTGCAGAGGAATCTTAGACCATCTGCTCATTTTCCATCTTCATTGTTACTTTTACTATTGATTTGCCAAGCCCAGGGATTTAGGTAGAGGAAGAATTTCCTGAGAAAGCATCCTGTCTGAGAGATTGTGTTCCCATTTTGTTGGTGGTGGTTGTTGGACATTTGCACATTTTGTTTTTACATATGTTCTATAGAAATCTCAGCCATTTTTATTAATATATCAGTTCTGTCATGTATGGCTGCATTGGTTTGAGAGGTGGAGTTGGAGCATCTATGCTGCTTTTTTTTTTCTTTCCCCATTTTGGAAAACAAACACACACAAGCTTATTCAGCTAGTTTTGACACTATGCATTCTGTTGTCATAAGAGATAGAGTATAGGTTGAGTGATCACAGCAGACTGCTGTTCAACAGGGGGTTTTCTTAAAAGTTCCCTCCTATCAAAAAAATACTTGTCTGAAAAGTGATTACACAGTGCCCTTCAGCAGGTTCAGCAATTTATAACAATTCTTAGTATAGACAAACTGGCTTTCCTGTAACTTTTGTGATCTTTCTAATGAGAGATCCCATTGCTCAACCTATTAATCGGGCACCAATGCAATATATTTGTTGAGTTTTGTTTGTTTAGAGATAGCTACTCTTATCGGATGTGCTGCTGTGCATCTGAAATCTGAAGTTAATTGTTTCTCGGGCCATAGTAGCAAAGACTGGAGGAACAGGGTTATTTCCTAATTTGTGTTTACTTGCACTGTCCTTGCTTCTACATTTGTGAAACATTCAAAAAGATAAAGGTGAGAAGATTTTATACTTGGGAAAATTTGGCATCACATTTTAATAAATGTCCTTATGATCAGTTACCATAAAATAATAATAATGCTTTAAAAGAAATTTTCATTTTTCATCCATAATCATTTGTTATGGATGAAATCTTCAATTTTTCCATTTTGAAAAAAAATAATTCAAGGCATAATACCAGTATGATATACACAGTCATTACTCATTGAGTACCAGTTGGCCTTAATTCCATCAAAACTGAGGCATGTGAAAGAATCCATTGTCACAAATGAGGCAAACCAAATTTAAAATACAATCCCAGTATGTTGGAAGAGGGGAATTGTACATATTCATTGTGTATTGTTAGACCTACAGAACTGTAGAAGAGGACAATTTTTTTCCTGTTTAATCAGTTCCTTTCTTGTTTGGCAAAAAAGCAAAGTAATGCACTTTAATATGCACATTTTTTCTAAATGTGCTGTTTGGCTTATTGATGGATTTAAAACATTTTAATTACTTTCTGTAATTGCCAGCCATACTTTGTACTTTCTCAAGTGTTTGAACACAGTTCAGTCTCTCAGATTGGTTGTGACTTTTATCACTTTGGAAAAAAAGTGTGCATGTTTCCCCCCCCCCCCCCCATTCCTGCTCCGCTCCTGCAAGCATTCAAAAAATTGTCCACTAGAATACTTCATCATATCATCATAAGTACTCCTGGCACAGCCAGCTTATAGTTCAAATATTTATTTTTTTAATGAGTAAAATATAGGGGAGGAAATGATTTTTAAATACAGTACCAAAAATTTGTGTGTTTTCTTTCTGTTTGTTGCTTAAAGCGTATGTATCCTTCCATCTAGCTAGCAGACTTGCATCTGTGAGCATTTATTCCCTCCTCCGCCTTCCTATCCTTCTGTTGCTTTTTAAATACATGAATACAATCTGCTGCAATGTGTGTATTTTACAACATCCTCTAGATCAGTCTTTAACAACTTGATGCCCTCCAGCTGCTTTGTATAACTCCCAGCCAGCATGGCTTTGGGCAGTTGTAGTCCAAAACATCTAAAGGGCACCAGGCTGGCAAGGGCTGCTCTAGACCGAAGAAGCTTGTGTGATCATCAGAAAATTAGCTTGGATACTTTCTTCCTATTTTACAATAATTTCAGATCAAACTTTTATCTAATGGCATACCTTGTCAGTAGCATCATAGTACAGGTAAGTCTTGTGGTATTTGTGAACTAATATATTTTGAGAACTCAGACGTACTCAGCGGAAAGTCTGGAATAACAATTTGATGTTTGGGGAAATCTGCTGTAGCATTATACCCATAGAATAAAATGGACTGTGTAGTTCTAGAAAACTACATCCAAGTAAAGTACTTAAATAGAATTATTATTAAGATTATTCTGGAGATGGTTTTAAAGGGTTTCTTTTAGCTTAGGGAAGATCCTGAATTGTAAACGCAGTGCAAACAGTTGAGAATGCACTTTCACCATAAAGACATAAATAGGAATGGGAGTGTTTTGACTAAATTCAGTTTCTGGAAGGTACAAGGATATGAGACCTGTTGAAAGTCTGGGAAGCTTTAGTAGTGGTTGTTAAGCTGCATTTTTAAACAATAGAGCAGAGAGAACCATCGAAGAACATGGGTAGTAAATATGATAGATTGCTATTAACATGTTCCTCTATCATGAAGAAAACAATGACAACACACAGTCCTGTATTAATGTCCTGCATTCAATGACTACTATGTATCATTAAAGTTGAAAGGGGTAATTTCAAGCATGGCTACAGTTATATGCATATCTTTTCTTGATAACTACCGGGATTTCCCCCGATCCTTCAAACATGTGTTTGGAAGTGATCCCCATGGATTTTAATGAAATTTGCCTCCAGATCAATGGGAATAAGATTGGGGTGCAAGTTGCTGATGTGTGAACTGAAATGCACTAGTCACCTGTCAAGTAAAAGAAATGCTGTGCAACGCACAATTCTCAATGCAATTTCTCATATGCTCCGTTTAAATGAACAGCATGTTCAGCTTTGTGCATCTGGCACAGCATTCCTCCACAGCCGGAAGAACTCTGCTGAAGACTGAACTGGTATTCGCACTAGCTTCAAACCTGCCAAGGACCTGTGAGTGGGTTAAATACAGGAATATTCTTGTCTAGCTAGATGCTTGCCACCTTCTTCTCTACTGCTGTGTGAGTGTGTGCTGATGGTTCCAAGTGTTTCCCTTTGCAGATATTATTGCTTGTGTTGACTGACCTGTAATACTGTATAGAGGATGTTTTGCTGTAATAATTCTGAAGACATTGTTTTTTACTGTATTGAGGTTCAGATGTTTGTCTCTTGCATTGTAAAATATTTTATCCCATTCTATCTAATTTAATAAATGTGTACCAAACCATGGGAAAGTGTTTGTTTTTAATAGGCGACATTATGTTCCAGAGGCTAGGAATTATATTAAGTGAAACGTAGACAATTTTTAAATCCAGCTATTACTCACTGAAGCTAATAGGACTAACCTAAGTCTGTTGCTACATTGAATAAAACACAACCCAAAATATTGTAGGCCACAGAGGCTTTCCTGGTATTTGTTTATACTTAGTGGAATATCCATACTGCAAGGATAGTTTGTTTGAAGGAGAGTGAATCATTTAAGAATCTGTGTGGTGAAGTGGCTGGTGGGTGTTGCAGATGAACCCAGGAGATAGAGGTTTGAGTCCATTCTTTCTTTCAGTCACACTGCTGTTCTTGTGAAGTCATATTTTCTCCCTCAGTTTCTTGGTTAATACAACAGGAATAAGAGGGATTTGCCACACAGGGTGGTTTTGTGGGGCAAATAAAATGAAGTTAAATTGCAGTACTCAGGAAAGGGGTATTTTATAAAATTAAACTTTTATTACTACTGTCTAGTAGTGATTATGCAATTTAATATAATTTGTAGGCTGCATGTGCCTGTGTTACAACACTTAACACTTTATACATTACCTCTCTCTGCTGCTGATGAGCTGGAGTGTCTTACAGCACTGTTTGTATATCATTGTTTGTGATACTCCACTCAAACGATCTCGTTTGGGGAATAGTGTGTCCTAAGTGCAATTGTGTGCAAATGTGGAAAAGTGGATGAAATAGACAGTTTTATGACTGCAATGCTAAGCATGCATAATTGAGAAGATAATGCATTGAAATTAATTGTACATATCTGAAAAGGGATGATTAGTACTGGACTACACGATGAATTTACTCCATAAAAGGTTGCCTATCCAGATATTGCTGAAACATTGGTTTTATTTTTTCAGTTATAGTCTATATGTTGGTAGGATATCCGATGAAAAAAGAGTTGTTTTAAATTAACACCTCCAGGTATTTTCAGTAGTACATTAATTTAAATACCTGTTTCCCGGAAAAGCAATTTTAACAATGGTTTTATATATATATATATATATATATATATATATATATATATGTGTGTGTGTGTGTGTGTGTGTGTGTGTATATATATGAAATAAAATCAAAGAGCAAATTGCATGAGTAACATCTGTCACATCTCAATTTTTGAACAGTTCACAGAATCAGGCATGTCTTCATTGCAAGATTGTATACTCAGGTACTAAACCACATGGTGAAACTAGTGTGAGCAGTTACATGGAGACATCCTCAGTCATCTGACATGCACTTTGTTTTGCTCCTGAGCTTTGAGAAGCAAACAACACCTCAAGTTGTCCTTGTGCACTTAGTGCTTCAGGCAAGCCTTTGGTGGTAATTACATTAGTAATTCAGTTTAATTGAGTTGTGTAGATGGCTCTTAGCAGAGCTTCATGATGGTAAAATATTTGAAACTACCTATGCCACATTATAATCCTAAGAGCCCTATAGAGCTTCCTTGGTAGTGATTACAAGCTCGCTACATGGGAAGAAAATTATATCTCCCCTCCCTCATGTGCTAGCCTCCCAAAGCATATTGTTTTGCTCTAATCAAGCCTGAAGTGGTTCCAGTAAATGACACAATATCATGTCAAGATTAATAGCGGCGCAATACAAATGATGCTTAAATGGCTTTCTGGGTATTCCCTGGGCCAGAAGAGTTTGCCATCTTTTGAAGCAAAATAATATGGGCAAAATGGTGAGGAGGAAGAGGAAAGGAGCTACTTTCTGAAGGGAGTCCATAAATTATATTTCCATTTTTTATTTTTTATTTACTTTTAGGTAATCAATAGTGACTTGTTTTTCCTTCAATAACAAGTTCCAAAAATGAGAAGGGGAAAAATTGAATGGACAGAATTCAGGACAGAATCTGGAAATAACAGAAGAGGTTCTGTTATGGATCAGGAATTGTTTTAAGTAGCAGTATTCAAAGTTTTGGAAATAAATTGATCTCTAACTGTAGGGATGTGGAAAGTAGAGCTCCCCAGGATTAGTATTGGGATCTTTGCTTTGGTAATAGGCTTATAAACAATATAGAGTTAGTACGGGTGAGCAGTGTGGTGACTAACTTCTCAAGGGCATTTGTATGGGCTCTGTGGAAAACAGGATTCTGGACTGGAAAGGCCTTTGGTGTAATCCAGCAGGACTCTTCCTAAGCTCTCCCCCCCCCCCCCAAGTCATCCACTACATTCCAAAATGGTAATGTTTTCCTTCATGTTACCCAATATTCCTCTGCTGTAAATTGAATTGAAACAATTTCTACACAGGAAAAATAATAATAGCCTAGGGTGCCATAGGTTGTAAATAAAAGGAAAAAGTTCTCAGTGAATATTCTTGATGAGGTGAGTGAATGTTTTTGGTAACTGAAGTGATAAATCTGATTATGCCTTGAAGCATAATTACTAACTTGGAAGTCTTTTGCAGAGCCATAGCTACGTGATCTTGTGCCCTGGCAGAACCCTCCAGATTGCGCCCCTTGGCCATGGACAAGTTAGCTCTTCCACCTCTCCTCCACATACCCCTCCACCCATTCAAGTCACCCTCTATTTAAAACCATTTCCTAAGAGGCAATAATCAATATTTATATTTATGGACATATTTTTGCCCCCCCAAGACACCTTCACCCCTGGCAGGGGCCCACCCCGCCACGCCCTAGCTATGGCCCTGGTCTTTGACATCTTAATGACTCTTGCAGCTTCTTTTTAAAAAATAAAAAATAAGCCAGTTGGATTAAGTATTAAGTTCTGTGTTAATGTTTTTCTAATTCTTTGATGAAAATAATTTCAAAATGCAGAAAATGAACTCAAAAAGGTTCCCATTATCTCTCATGGGTGTGTTTTACTTCAAAAGAAGTAGGAGATTGAAGAGTTTCAGCAGTGTTGCTCAGCATGGAGGCAAAAGAGCCGTGTTCCTTGTTGTTGACCTCAGGGCATCGCCTCCTGTAATGTAATCTAGATGTCATTTCGAGGCCTGCATGTTTCATTATAAGCTAGGCAAGGAAACATGAATCCTCGTGCTTTCCTTATATTAAATGAACATCATAACCAATTAGCTCAGTCAAAGGCACCAGAATTGTGTTTTCAGATTGAAGGCTTGCTGCTGTCACCACCACTCACTGAATATAATCGTTACACCAGCTGAGAAAATCGGAAGAACTTAATTAATATAGCGTTGCAACACAGTTGGCTGTAAGCGAACAACATGGCCACAACAAGGGCTCCAGTGTGTCTGGATCTCCATAAAAACACCCTTCGATTCAGAGATACAGGATGCTAGAACATAGCAACTTTTGTTGCTTTGAGGCTTTCAGGAAGAATGCTGATTTTGTATCATTGGTTAAAAGAGAAAGTGGATCAGAATATCTTTACTGTGAATATGAAATAATACCCGATTTGGGCTTTCTCTGCTTTTGGAAGGCTTTCCATTGTTCTTTAAAAAGTGCATGAGGCACTGCACATTAATATGCAACTCTCGAGTCTCCATCAGTCTTTACTCCTATCATATAATTCTGGCCATTCCCTATCCAGGAAACTGAACAAAGCATATGGCCAATGCATCAAGCACAATCTAACCCCATTGAGGCTGTAGCCCTATGTACACCTGTCACTAGGAAGCAAATTAAATTCAGTTTAGTTGGAATTATTCTCGAGTAAAAATTCTTAGAATTGTATTTTAAGTCCACAATTCTCCATCCTCTTAAGACTGTTAAAAAACTATAGAATGGGGTTTCCATCTTGTCTTCTTCTAACCTAAGGCATTTCACTCACTCTAGAAGTTTGCACACCACCGAGATTTTTTCTGTTGACTAATGAAGTGGATATTGCTTTTAAATTCTCTGTGAACATGTAGTCAGTGCTAGGTGGATGGTTGCTGCAGTATGGAACAGTGTATAAAAAACATTTCCTTGTGAGTTCCATACCTTCAGTTTTGAATGTATTTGACACTCTCCCATGGATCAGAAAAACCCTGAAACATTATTGAATCCAGAAGGCAGGACTGAACAAAGACATTTTGCCACCTGAGGCAAAACAGAAAATGCTGCTGCTGCTTCCCCAGCACTTTTTTTTGCTGTTGCTGTGCATGGTTCTGCCTCTTCCAGGCCTTCCTTCTGCCAGTGCTAGCTTCCTCCTCCTTGTCACTTGATGGCTGCAGTGGCTGTGAAAAGGCATTTCCCTTTTTAGTTTTTCAGCAGCCACAAGGGAGGCGAGTTGCACTCCCTCCTTCACACCACTGCCGCCTGAGGCAACTGGAGGCGGACCAGGGAAACCCTGATGTGCAGAAGGTGAGGTTAAACATAGGAGATAGGAGAGCAGCAGGCAACAGTGGCTGCACTCTTCACAGGCAGTGCAAGAAGTGCAGGGAAGATGAATGGCGAGGCCTTGCGGAATATCACCACTCTCAATGAGCTTCAGCGAAAGGGGGGAGGGGTGCCTCAGGCAGCAAAACAGGATGGACTGCCCCTGCTCTGCATTCTACTGCTTTTAACAGCAGGGGAACAGCAAGCTGAATCTGTTAAAGGCTGCAATCCAGTGTGAAGATTAACATGCTGGTAGAGAGAGGACAGTGTTTCCTTGCTCTACAGCAGGGGTCGGCAACCTAAGGCCCACGGGCTACAAGCGGCCTCCCCGAACCAAGCCGCCTGCTTGGCAAGTCCCCGTGTGCTGCGCTAAACTAGCACAGCACAGTGTGGGCACTCGCTTCTGCGGCTTCGAAAATCGCGTCTGTGCAGACGCTGCAAAATGCAGGTGCACGCACTCACGATCCGGCCCACGGAGGGATCTCCGCTGGAGTAAACCGGCCTAGGCGAGGTAAACCTTGCTGACCCCTGCTCTACAGAGTGTCTTTCCCTATGTTGCAGGGCTCAGCAATGCTTTAGAGTTGTGTAAAAATACCGTATTTTTCGCTCTATAACACGCACCAGACCATAACACGCACGTAGTTTTTAGAGGAGGAAAACAAGAAAAAAAATATTCTAAATGAAACAGTGGGTGTATGATTTTTGTGGTTCATGCTGTGGCCGCAGACATGTGATCTGACAGTGAGTTTGGAGTAGCCCAATGCAAAAATCCTGAGGATCCATGTGGATCCATGCTTTGTAACCACGTTTTTGCACCATTGCAGCCCCAGGCAACAGTGGGTGCGTGATTTTTTTGGTACAGACTGTAGCCATGGACATGTAATGTGATCTGATGGTGAATTTGGGGTGACCCAATGCAAAAATCCTGAGGATCCATGTGGATCCGTGCTTTGTCACCACGTTTTAAATGGGGAGGGAAGGAAAGCAAAAGCCCCCACCCCACCCACCCACCCAAGCCAGACAGGATATACGAAGTATGATTTCTTTTTTATTTACGGTATTTCTTTTTTGGCCACCTCTGTCACTGCAACCTTTGCTCTGTGCTTGCACACTTTTGGGCAATAGGGCATGTAACACACTTTTTTTCATCTGCCAAGATGTAGAAAATCAATTTTAATGTCCCTATATAAAATGCCTAGTGAAGCAGAAGGGTATTACATCAGCCACTGTATTAAGGCTAAACGTCTGAAGAACAGCTCTCTATGGGGGGGGGGGGAGACTAAATTCCATTTTCAATCAATTGTTATTGTGGCAGCAATTATCAGTGTATAGCGCACAATGAGGAAAAGAACTTTAAAAAATATATATAAAAAACATTCTCACGTTATACTTCTTCAAAGAAGAGTATTAGGCTTTTAATGAAGGGGAGAGGAGAGATGCTGTAATCCTTCTGGCTCAGGAGATTCTGATTTACCAGCCGCGTGTAGAAAGTATAGATTAAGATATTTGATATACAGCATATAAATCCAGAGATTTCCATGTCTCACTCTGCAATCCAGCCTGCTGTTACTTACGAGCAGGGAAGCAGGGTTTCTCTTCCAAACAAGCATACTGTCTCCCTCCAGCAGTACATTGCTTGGAGAAGCTGTAATTTGGAGGGGGCCTGGGGGCAGGGCTCTCTGCTTTTGGAAAAGAAATGAGAAACCTACCATTGTAAAGCAAAAGTTCCCCCCCCACCCACCCAAGCCAGCCCTCTCTCTGTCTCTCTCTCCCACCTGCATGCTTTTGCTTTTCGGCTGCCTGCGAGTCCCTAGAGCACGGAGAGGAGGAAGTGGTGGGCTGGAGCCTGCACGCAGTGTGACTAGGAAAGAATTAGAAGGGAGGACTCGATCCTTTCCTTAACCCTCTGCTTGCCAGGAGGGCAGGGGATTCCCTGCTCTTTGTTGAGTTTGAGCAAACGCAGCAACAGAAGCCGGTGGGCAGTAAGACCCTGAGGCAGAATGCAGGAAAGCTTCCGCCTTCCCCCTTCCCTCCGCCCGCCCGATCTTATTTTTGCTTGATTTTTGCCTATTTTGCCCCTGCGCTCCGGCAAGTGAGCTCCAGGGACCACACATTCGCTCAATAACACGCACAGACATTTCACCTTACTTTTTAGGAGAAAAAATCTGCGTGTTATAGAGCGAAATTTACGGTAGGTTTCACCAAAGGCTTTTACATTTGACCTGAAGAGCATTAAGTAGAATGAATCAGCCGAATCACATTCCACCATTAAAATGAGAAATGCAGGGTAGGGAGATTGGAGGTTCTATGGCTTATGTTTAGAAAACAGCTCAAGAGATTGGTTTGAAGCTCGGTAGCATAGGAGAGGAAGGTTTGAGGATGGTCTGTACCGAATTTGGTGTATATACTGAATTTACTGAAATGATAAATTTCTTACTTTGAATGAAATAGGATTGAACTGATGGTATAAAAATCCCAATCATTAATCATTTATTATTTCAGTTTTATAACCTGCCCTTCTTCCGCAAAGGGAGCCTAGGATGGCTCGAGAAAAAAATGGCATAAAAACAATTGTAAAACAACATTGTAATGTAATAATAAAGAAGATTTAGCTATTGCTTTGCACTTTGCAATTGGGTAGAAGAAACATCCATACAAAGCCCAAAAGCATCCTGAGAGACTACAGCTGGGCCCCATCCTTTCTGGTGTCCCAAACAACAGAATCATAGCTGTGTGATGTGACTTAAGGGATGTCAATGCCCAGTGAATGAAATCGGCAGATGTCAAAGTTGAAACATGCTTAAATTTTTTATTAATCTTAAGAAACAAGAGTAAAAAGGAAAGCAGCTTTATCTTTGTCAAAATCACATGCCTGCTGACACTATACAAAACACTCCTTCTGTAGCAAAGGTTGCTCAGTAATTTAAAAGATAGTTGCCAAAAATAAACAGCATTGCAGAGAAAATTTGAAGCAGAAGTTTAGTTTACAGTACAATGTTATACATTTCTATCATCATTTTATTATATTTATAGGGATCCTTGGAAGCTTTTCTAAATGCACTTGTTTTTGTAACTAGCTAGCCAAAATGGCCAAAAATGATCATGCAGGAAATAGAACATTAATTTGGTTAGGCAGCTGACCAAGAAAAAGGCTACTATCGACCTTTTCAGGGACATATTGAGAGACATGAAGTAGCATTTAGATGGCGACTGGTTTTAGCTGCTTTGGAACATGTTGGGTTCTTTTTCCTGTGACGAATGCAAAGTCACTACTTTCCCTCTTCCCTTAACTAAATTTTGGATTGTGGAATGCACGCAGTCATGCACTGACATTCGTCCACGTAGATGTAGTCATAGTCAATGATTTTGCCATCCTGGCATGTCAAGGTCACCTTTCTCCTATGGCTCTTGAGCTCCTGGCAGCAGGTACACTCACGTTGCATTGTATTTGCCTCACTGGAATACCTGTCCAAGTGAAATATATTAGATTAGAGGTTTTCCTGAAAATGTGACTCTACCACATTTAGCAGTCTAGGCTGACTGCTAGATCTCACTATTCCAGCTTAGATTTACCAAATCCCAATGATTGGCTTTAAGAGCAGGAGGTTTTTGCCTATCAAAACAGGCTTAGGTGTATTTGCTTTCAAAGCTTCTATTTATAGTTTTTGTTTCATGAGCAATTTGGTACTCAACATGCTACCAAATCAAGGGAGGAACCAAAGAAACATGAGGAGTGGAGGAGTGGGGATGCAAAAGGCTACGTCTACATAAAACACTTTCCTTTCACATGATTCAAGTTCTACTTCCAAACCAGAATATGGGAAGGGAAACAGATCTGGGGAAATAAAAGTGTGTTATGGATTGGGATTGCCCCTCCAATATTCCTGTAGGAACACACCAACGTTTCTACACATAGATTGAAGAATCTGTGCACAGATCAGGATTCTCTAGTTCTGCCACATGGATAGATGGAAAGTCAGGGTACCACGTACATGGAAACAAGATACTTTGTGAGTCTGGGTGTTTGAAATTAATGCACCTGAATGCTGCAGTGTCTAAACTGGAATAGTGAACCAACCCACTTACAATTTGTCTGTTGTTTAATAAGAATGATTAAAATACTGTTGTATATTCATTTTGCTTCTAATATTTTGAATAAAGCACACTAAAATTAGTACGGTTTGTCCCAAATGTAAAAATAATAATAATAAAGAATACATTTCTCCTGTATATAGTTGTGTAAAGTGTAGAATCAGGATGACAGTCTTTTATTCAATATTAGCAGAAAATGGCAGAAAATGATCACATGTACAACACTTCATGTTCCAGCTCTGGTGAAAATTACTTCTGAATCTGGGACTAAACCAAATTCAGCATCCTGTTGTGCAATGGACTTTCACTTGTGCAAACGGGGCTTCCCATTCCTCTGCTCCCCACTCCAGTCTCCTGTGCACTCCTAAAGTCTGTTCCAGAGGGCTTGGGGGCCCTAAAGAACAAATTTGAGGGGGCACAGGGAGGAGGAGAGGAAGGGGAAGTCCTGTTGCATCCACTGCTGTGACACTGGATTTCTCCCCTGGTTTTTTATATTAGGGACACAATGCAATTTTGAGAGCCCAAGCAGCAAGCTGAAGGGAAATAATGGTACTGATAGATGCTACATACACACCATACATTTAAAGCAAATTTTCATCCCAAAAAACAATCCTGGGGTTGGTTTATATTCTCCTCCCAGAGCTATTTCCAGCACCCTTAACAAACTAGGGTTCTGTGTACATTGTCATAATGACAGAATGTACCGTATTTTTCGCTCTATAAGATGCACCAGACCACAAGACGCACCTAGTTTTTGGAGGAGGAAAAGAAGAAGAAAAATATTCTGAATCTCAGAAGCCAGAACAGCAAGAGGGATCGCTGCGCAGTGAAATCAGCAATCCCTCTTGCTGTTCTGGCTTCTGGGATAGCTGCGCAGCCTGCATTCACTCCATAAGACGCACACACATTTTCCCTTACTTTTTAGGAGGGAAAAAGTGAGTCTTATAGAGCAAAAAATACGGTAATCAGCGTACTGGTGTATTCACATACAAGAGCTGAGAGTGCTCCTGCTTCAAAATGCATATGAAATTCACTGTGAGGACCTTTGTAATTTTCTGCTTGGTATTACTTGAATATCCCAAAATGACGTGGATAAATGGATAGGACTTTTTGTCACTTACTTTGAAGAGCTTGGACAAGCCCCTTCACAGTAGGTCAGTTCCACAACTTCAGAAGATATGCATTCACTGTGACGTATAAGAGTTTGGTTCTTGTGAACCTTGCAGTCATTCGCTGAAAGAAAAAGAGGTGTGTATGGGGGAAATCAATAAATAGCATGTCATAATGTTCACTGATTTCTACCTCTGGCTACAGATGAGCTACAGAACAAAAGAGTCATATAGACATATGGCATCAAAGGGTAGGCTTAATTTAGGTCTTTAGTAATAGATAGCATTCTGCTAAATGCTATTTATAGACAGTTTCTTGTAGGTAGGTCTGTTTTTCAAAGCAACCATACTTTGCTACTTGCCTGCTGTACTGCTTCCCTCAGGCATCTGATTGGCTACTGTGAGAAAAGGCTGCGGGACTAGATAGGCCATAAGCTTGATCCAACAGACTCATCTTATGTTCTTATGAAGACTCAGTGCAAAACAAGACTTTCAGCAAAAATAAGTAGGACAAACTACAGCTGCAGGTTTCAGAAGAGACTTCTCTCCATCTCAAACAATATAAGAAGGTTAGATAATAGGAGATGGTTCTTAATCTAAATAGAGTTAAGCTGGACCTAGGCACAGTATTGTTCAGTCATTTGTTGTAAAATGCCCTAGTAATCAACAAGGTAAGCAAAAACTTCACTTACTTTTAGGTTTACATGTTTCACAGCAGCCATCAGGAGTCAGTTCAAGTTCATGCTATAGAACAGGAAAAGAAGGTTGTTGTTGTTGTTGTTGTTGTTTTAAAAAACAAAACACTACTGCTGCATGCAAAAGTGGGAACTTTCTAGTACAGTGGTACCTCGGGTTAAGTACTTAATTCGTTCCGGAGGTCTGTTCTTAACCTGAAACTGTTCTTAACCTGAAGCACCACTTTAGCTAATGGGGCCTCCCGCTGCTGCCGTGCCACTGCTGCACGATTTCTGTTCTCATCCTGAAGCAAAGTTCTTAACCCGAGGTAATATTTCTGGGTTAGCGGAGTCTGTAACCTGAAGCGTATGTAACCCGAGGTACCACTGTACTGGATTTGCACCGTGCCCTTACAGACCCCCCAAGTGTCCCTATATCCGTTGTCCAGGATAAGTCTGACAAACAAGTATTGTTTATTATTTTAAAACTGGTGACAGTGATTGCACATGATATCTTACTCAAAAACGGCTTGAGAACTTATTGTCTGAGCTTTAACATAATTAGAGCAGAAATGATTATAAATTAAGAATGGGGAAAAGAAAACTTACAGATTCACACTCCTCTGGATGAATGATGGGACATTTCCTTTTAGATTGGACCAGAATGAATGTATCATTCATTTGCTCACATTCGTAGTAGCTGCAGTTATTTCCTCCTGGTGGCCAAATATCACCAGGCTGTTGTCATGAATAAAACACAGCATTATTCGTTTTGTTTTCAAGTTTTAGCATACCAAATATACTCTAAAATTAGCTAGATTGCCACTGCCCACAATCACATCTCATTGGTTCAGGACATGTCACAATTTATTCTAACCCTCATTTTCCATAGCAGCTCTGTAGTTATAATCCTAAACACGCTTGTTGGAAATTGGTATTTTTTTCTTAGACGCAGGTAAGTGGGCTTTGGCTTTGCATGTGAGATATATTGCATGTGAGATATATTGCCACATTACCAAGACGACATTTGAACTTGCATCACCTGACATGCAAATCCAATACATCCTAAATATTTTTGAATGATGAGAAATAATCAGAACTTAGAGCAGTCAAAGCTGCTTTTAAATGCTACTAAATCAATTCAAAACGTGACATTAATGGTAATGAACAATTTTACCTTGTCCTACTGATTCTAATATTAACTGGGGTAGGGAACCCGCAGTCATTCAGATGTTGCTGAACTACAATTCTGATCATCGCTGACCACTGAGGTTGAAGAGAGTTAGAATCCAACAACATTTGAAGGGCCACAAGTTCCCCACGCCTGATTTAAGCACTAACTCAGGTAGTCTGGCAACTTGGATCTCACTGGACCCAGCTTGACCTCAGTGCTTGATAAACACAAGGCAATTGCATAATCAGGTTTAACTAGCTAGCTTTTTATTTTGTGATTGGGCACCACCTATTTAGGGAGCAACAGATTATTTGCAGGATCAGATTCTTCACCTCCTGCAAGTGACTCCCATTATTTTGGGTGCTAGTTTCTGTGTTTCCTTGTTTGATGTCTCACAGCTCACTAGATCCTTAATCCACAGAACTTTCACATGCTTTCCTTTTGACCTTCTAGCTAAGTCGTAGATGAGTTCTCAAATATCAGGTAGACAGTTGCTGCCATGAGAGCCATGCTTACAGATACTGAATGACCATTCAAATCCCCACAGAACTGCCTGTTCAGCTTAGCCTGTTCACATTTCAGTCATTTACTTGGACCCCTCAGTGTTTATTTGTGTATGCAGTGTAGACTTTGGTTCTCTAAATTCATGTGTCCCAATTTGAAAGAAGGCCAAGAATGAGCAAAAAATATGCTTGAGAACGCCTACAATCATCATTGTCAGTTGGGTAAAGAAAGTAGAAGAGTGAGAATACATAATTACCTGTAGTATCTCGGTGGTTTCATTCATGTTGATTATGCATGCGTTCTGGACACACTTCCCACAACACTCCCCAGCTTCTACCTGGTACTCGTAACCCTGTTTGGCAGACAGGAAAAGTTAACCATGCATGATACGTGTGGAAGAGGCAGCCACCTGCAATGATTAAGGCTGCAATCCCAACCCCACTTAGTTTGGGAAAAGACCCACTGAATTCAATAGCACTTACTTGTGTACAGACGTAAGTTAGAATTGTTCTGTTGGGAAAGAAGCAGTAATAGGGGAACTAAAGATTTGTGCTTACCTCTTGGCAATCCTTATCACATGTAACTGGTTGACATTTTACAAGATTTGTATTGGAGTCTGGGTCCTTTTCAGAGCTGCAGACACATGTTTCACAAGGCTTGCTAGGAACAGGCATTTCAGCCTGGGAAAAGTCAAAGAATAGCAGTTGTATTTATAAACAGAGTGTATAAAGCAACTTTGTGAACCAAATATCAAATTCTTTTTAAAGATTTCTAACATACAAAATGTTTTCAACTCTTTTATTTCACTTTATAAGAACTCCATTAATATTCTAAATAAGCAATCAGGGAATAGAAAAACGATGAATGAAAGCAACTTATCCAAGGCCACCAAGTGGGTTCAGAAACGAGCAAATATTTGAAGCCACGTTTCTAAGAATCCAAGATACTTCTGTGGAAACATCCTTGATTTTTAAACTGAGTATTAATTCCTGTTTTATATTGCAACTGTATTTGCCATGGTTACACCAATATTATATTTGCATTTTCCTAGGTAAACATGTAAAGTGTAAGAAGAAATATATGTCTAATAGGGTTGCCAGCTTCTTAACCAACCTCAGCTGCTGTGTTTAACAGCCATGTGATCTAGAGAGATAGGAAGGTATAATGTTCATTTCCATGCTGTGAAAAGTTTCAGCTGTTAATTTTCTAAAGTCAAGCTGCTGTTAATTTTCTAAAGTCAAGCTGCTGTTAATTTTCTAAAGTCAAGCTGCTGTTAATTTTTGAAAGTCAAGCTGCTGCACCAGAGCAGGTCAGGTGTTTTTCTAGATATTTGGCAAACCTAACCTAAACCTGCCAACCTAAAGTGGCCATTCCTTGGCATGCATCCTTGAGTATTTTGTAATGTGGTTCTGACTTTCACACGTGAGATGTTTACTGTGGGAAATGTTGATATAGTCCCAATGCAACCCAAGAAAAATATGATTGTGAAGCAGCACACTCATATCATGATTCATGATATATTGTGAGGTCAAAAATTATGAAACAATATCACAATATGGATTTCAAGCCAGTTTTAGATGATATTTTTATATATTGTGCAGCCGTACCCAGGATCCACATGACATTGTCATCAACATATCAACCCATATTCCCCCCATCTTTAATTCAGATTTACTTTTTCCACAGAAACTCTGCTAGGTTAAAAAAATGTTGTCAATGACCCATTTGCGATATCTCAACAACCTGTTTCTAATACTAAGCTCCTGTCTAAATGCATCCCCAAACTACCCATTATTAGAAGGCAGAAAACAGTGGCTTGAGTTGCCTCAATGAATTGCTTTTCATCTGGCAGAAGTATCTGCCCATTGTCAAACATTTTCCATAGTTAATGAAGCGGGTGTCCATTTGAAATGGCCATTTAAAAACTTCCCTGTCTGGACCCTTAAGTGTAGGTGGTTTAAATAATTTAGTATGATTTGCACTTTTACTCAAAAAATGCTTGCTTGGGAAGTCCCCCCTCCCCCACCCTCTGTAGTATTCTAATATGGCCTCAAGTTCAAATTCTTAACTTTGAAGTTTACATTTTATTTTGCACCTTCCCCAACCTACTAAAGTGCTCAAAGCGGCGTACAAAGGAACATTTTAAACGGTCAGAAGCCAATAAAACAGTACAGTAAATTGATTTGTTTGGCCCCCTGGTGGCCAAAAGTTGAAAGGATTTCTTGAGGGGAAAATTGGAACTGAGCCCGTTTTTTGGCCTGCTCTCTGGAGAACGGTTCCAAGATGCCACAGGCCAAAAACGGCAAAACCCCCAAATAAAACCGGTTATTGTTCATCTCACTGGCATATATACATTATGCTGGTGATGGAGGCCTACTGGATAAATCAGTCTCCCTGAGCACTGCGTACTTTGTAAGCAGCAGTGTGACTGGAAAAATGCCTGCTTTTGGGATGATGCAGCCAACTCAACAGCACAGCAGTCAGTGAAGATTTGCACATGCAAATCATTGCATGGTTTAGGCAGGGAGGTGCAAGCCGTGGCCCTCTAGGTATTGGGCTCCAACTACCACCAGCCCCAGTCAGCATGCCCAATGGCCAGCGAGGGTGACAGGCAAGGATTTTTTTCAGCCGGAACTTGCCGGAACTCTGTTCTAGCACCTCTCAGGTGGGTGCCATTGCCATTTCCCTCCTCTGGAACACCCTCCTCAGGAAAGCTCACCTAGCACTGACTTCAATGTCTTTTTGGTACAAAGCCAAAATAACCTTCTTTTATCTCCCCAGAACCTTATGGTGTTTTATATTATGTGGTTTTAACATCTGTTCTTATTGTTTGGCGGTTCTGCCATTTCACGTTCCTTTTTGGTTGTTTTTAGCTACTCTTGAGAACCTGCACAGTTGAAAGGTATAATAAATATGTCTGAAAATCAGTATATATAAAAAAAGCATGCTCAAACAGCATTGCTTTGACTTAACAGGTACCCCTTGAAATTAATTTCAAAGTCCGGCTGCTGCTACTGCTGTTGCTACAGTCTCTGCCTACGACTGAAAAGGGAACAATAGAAAAGAAGGATTTTAATCTGTGTACATAGTATATGTAGACATAAAACTCGCATTCTTACCCTGTAAAGTGTTCCATTGACAAGACAGACATCTGGGATTGGTACTGAAAACAGAAACAGACAATTACTTTAAAATATGGTGGAGAAATTATCTTTATAAGGTCCATTCCTGGATCCTCATCCCCCTAGGCTTTCTTCATTTCACCTGCCTAAATTAAGTGGGTGGGGGATCAATTTGATGTTGCTATTGTTTCACAGCTGGGAGGCAGATATCCTTGCTGATCTAGTGCAGATCAACTAGAGATCTACATCCACCTTTTGCTGACTCCAGCGTTAAATATGGTAACTTATCTGACAGGGAAACTCTTTGAAAAAGATTGGGGGGCGGGGAGAAGAGAGTAAGGTGATACGTCATTGCTCACTTGACTGTTGGATATAATCCTTTCTGTGCAAAAGTGAAAGGAGATACATGAACACTTTGCGTGTGTATTTATTTATTGCTTAAGGCAATGTATATAGTCCCTCCCACCACACACACACACACACACACACACACACACACACACATATACACACACTTTTACCATCACAACAATCCTGTGAAATGGATTCAGGTGAGAGATAAAACTGTAAAGCACATTTGAAACATGTTCTTTCCCTCAGGGAATGTTAGGCACTGTGGTTTGTTAAAGGTTGCCAGGAATTTTAACTGCGAGGGGTAAACTACAGTGGCCAGAATTCTTTTGGAGGAAATAATGTGCTTTAAAGGTATTTTGTGTACACAGTGACTGGCCCGAAGTTACTCAATGACCTTTGCGGCCTAGTGGAATTTTGAAGATGAGTTTCTCCAGCTTTTAGTCTGACACTAGTCCAAGGTGGCTTTGAAGTGTAGTTCATACTGTTTGACGCTGCACTCCAGAATGTGTCTTCAGTTTCTAAAATATTTTAATGGCAACATTTTTGTTTGTTTGTTTTAAGGAGGGGAGTGTGGAATGCTTCCACTGTATGTAAATTATGTCTGGGTTCAGCCTAACTTGATGTTTTAATCTCTCTCATCTACTTTCTCTCTCTACATGTCAGAATGCTAGCACTTACTACAGGGAAAGCTGACACAGCAGTCTCCTTCAAGCAGGACTGGGGTTGCCTCGTATCCAAGTTCACAAGGTTTCTTGTCGTTGGAGCAGGTAGTAGTATTGCATTCTGTGGAATAATCAGAAAACATAACAGAGCTGAAGAAGCACGTCTAGCACCCCAGCCTTAAATGTTTAGACCAGCAAATATTCCTGTGGTGCAAGGACAATAATCCTATTCAGTATCATGACTGGTGGGTGAGAGTGTACTGGGGTGGGGTAGGTATGCACGAGGAAGACCAGCATGGCTCCCTCCATCAGCCAAAGAAAAAACAGCTGAAGGAGGTTTGACACATACATACCCACTCACCGCCCAACACGTCACACGCTAGTATTGTAGAGCTGAAGGACAGCATACTCCAGGGCATTAAAAGCTGCTAGCAGTTTACTCCCCTTGCCTCCCAAGCTGGCCATCGTGGCAAGTGGGAGACCTAGCCAATCCCCACCCATCCACCATGCACAATAAGCTTGTTTCACCCCTCCAGGCTAAAAAGAACAGTAAGATCCAAGGTATGAGTATGCCTCTCTCCCCCCCCCCCCGCCCACCGCTTCCTTTCCCTCTCATGCCAGGTCTGTTATATGTCAAGACCTAGGGCAGGGACTGTCTTATTACTGATCATTGTACGTTTTGCTGCAAGCCTTTTTCTTGCTAACAGGTGGACTAAAAATGCATTAAATAAATAAATACATTTCAGAATTGACTTAGCTTGCCTTCAGATCATATTGTAAAGGAGGGAAAGGAGACTAGCAAATCTCCTGTTTCTGGCAAGTCCTCCAGTCCTAAGCAGATTTCTGTCAAAAATTCCTACTAAGGTTGAAGGACATACTGCCAAGTTAATGTATGTAGGATTGCAGGTTAATTGTAGTAAAGCTCTTTTGACTATATGGTGAGCAAAGCAAAGCATCCAAACCCAGAGATTTAACTCTTTATCTGCCTGTCAGTCCCCATATGACAAGAGAAAATTGTTTGTTTTTTTTGTATTTTTTACAGATTGCTCTGTGTGGTTATTTACTATAGAGATAATTAAGTTGGGATAGAATTGTGCAACTGATATTACCTGCCAACATGTAATGCTGTCTGGATGTCTGTGTTTCCTCCTCAACCAAAGCAACAGTAACAATAATAGCACAAATTGTTTCATCAACAGAGGGCAGAATTGGATTGATTGGCATTGGCTATCAATAAATAATACATGCAAATACGTACTGCATTGAAGTTCTGGACAGCACGGGTCTTTTGGTGTCAGCACAGGGACAGGCACAAACCCTTCTTTCTCACATTTGGGTGGTTCCGATGACACACAGGTCTGTGGCTTGCACTGGACGCTCTCAGTCAATGGGTCACAAATACACTCTTGACAGTTGCTCTTCCATGAGGAGCCAGGCTATATGAAAAAGAAAGCAAATCAGTTAACACTGTATGGCAGCAATGAAACCTATCATCATCTGCTTACTTGTCAATTATTAGACCTTAAGCTTTCTTTAGAAGGGGCACCTAGTTGATCTTAAGTTTCCTGTAATATCAAACTTACGGTAACTGTGCAATAAGCTTTGGACCAGAGCCATACAATACAACTTGAAGGTGCTTCTTAAGGATTGTTTCCACCACCCCACAAATGGCTATAAAAAGACTTCCTTAAATTGTAAGATACAGAAAGTTATGCTGAACCAGGTTAAATTTCCTTCTAGGCTGTTTCAGGGAGATGCACATATATAGCATTGGTTCTATATGTGCCTTAGGCATGGCCTTCTGAGTCCTCTGAAAGACTTGTTGGTCTTCTTCTGAAACCCAAGCAAAGTACTTACGATGCAGACCACAACCTCTACCAGCTGCTATTTTAATTTCTATCACTTCCATGCAAAGTCTTTCTTTGAGATCACAAAGTGTTGCATTAGATGTTAATCCTACTCAGAATAGACCCATTGAAATTGATGGACATGACTAAGTTTGGCCCATTAATATTAGTGTGTCTAATCTGATGTTTCAAAGGCTTCAGGGGACAACTGGTGTACCTCTCAATCCAAAGGGGGCTGGAAAGTGTGCTGGAGAATCCATCTGACAGCTATAGAGCCCAGGAGAGGCTGGTATTTCAGACTATGTCTGCTTCTCCTTCAGAAGCACTTCTATGTTTCTGACCAGCTCACTATTTCTGCATGTTGATAATAATTATCTGGATCTACTGGTACATGCCAGTTATGCATACCAAAACTACAAATCTTTTTGCTACAAGGAAAATTTTCAATGACTTCTATTGCTTTCTTTTGGTTATTCTCCAAAACACACACACACACACACACACACACACACACACGGTGTATAACAATAACAAGAAACTAAATTAAATAAAATATTGTGAATTCTCTCCCTCCCCACATGACTTTACCCTCCCTCCTAAAATCTGAAATGATCTCCGACTCCTACTACAATATAAAATGATGCCCTTGTCTGGTAAAGCAGAAGTTTAGCACTAATAATAACAGTTTGCCGCCTTGTGAATGTATGTGCAGGGGTGCAGGGTATTGCAGTCATAGTGGGTCCAATTATTAGTCCCTTGTCAGTTCTGGATGATTCTCTATGTTGCCTGGGTATAGGCAACGGTCTAGGCATAATCTTTCCAAGTGAAATACTCACTGGTTTGGGCAATCCGTCTGGTCCCACGCAGCCTGGAAATAAATAAAGACATAAGAATTCATACAGATCCCTTATATTCCATAAACATGTAAACTGCCTTAACTTTAACACAAGTTTCCTGTAGCTATTATTATGCAGCTTTTTCCAGCTAAGTAACCAGTTTATACAGAGAATTTCACCACATGCTGAATTTTTACAGGATTCTTCCTGGGTTGTTCTTTAAAAACATACCTCCATGCAGTATAATAAAAATACAGGCATAACAATACTGTATTAACCACATAGTAGTAAAACTTAATTTCATCACATGGAACGGAGCATTTATGTGTAACCACAGAAGGAAATGGATGCTGAGGATGCCATAGCATCCTGCTATTCTTCACCACTTGTGGCATGCCCCCTGCAGGTCAGCTGCTCATTTTGAGTTTACAGACATAATTTGAAATTACAGAAAGACATGCAAATGTTAGAAAAAGCTAAAGTTACCCTTGTGTTATTTAGGCCCTAATTATACACATGCACACACCTCTGAGCAGATAAGTAGAGGATTGCCCTTCCACATACCACCTCTAATGAGCTTCATAAGCTGTTTATTAGGGGCAACAGACCAGAAATAAAACATACAGGACAAGCATAGCATAGTAACAGCAGCTTAGAAAATAGAAACTAGCAAATAGACAAAATAGCAAATAGCTTCAGGTAAGCCCCTGGAAATAATCCTTCCAGCTTTGGGTGGTTAACTGACTTCTTATTGTCACAGCCACCAACAGAAATTTGACTGCTGTCTTTAAAACTTGTGGGATTTTATCTCCCAGCAAATGTTTAACATAGAATTGAGTTGACCTTCCTGGTAATTTGGCCCGTAAAGGGCCAATCATTTGCTGATGAACTCCAATACCTTTAATTATGCATCTGCTTTTGGTTTAAATTGACATAATTAGCCAATCAGGAATAGAGAAACTTACCACATGTTTTGACACAGATATCCGTGTATGTATTGAAGAGGATTTTGTCCTCTGGGCAGAAGCATCCTTCAGCAACATGCTCACTTGTATCTTTGGTTGGTCTGCAAGGAAAAGAAGAGCAGATAATATTTTTTCCAGTTCTGTAATCAAACAGTTTAATAGCTTCAATGCTCACCTTCGTAAAAACACTATTTTTCTAAGGGATTACAGTATTTAAATGCAAAAGAAAATTGGCGCTTTCCTAAGAAGTAAATAAATACTGGAGCCATTCACTATAGATGGCATAATAAGAGACAACAGGTTAATTGCAACAGTTTATGTTAAGAGTAAGAATTGTGTGTTGGGAATCCGGTCAGCACAATAATTTGCATGTCTACTCAGAAATAAGTTTTTCAGGTCAATGGCACTTACTCTCAAGTAAGTGTGCATATGGTTGAAGATTAACAGCGCACACTGAACCACTCAGGTCAAAAGTGCTGTAGGCTGAATCTGGCCTATGGGCTGTCACTTCTCCACCCCCAATTTAAACCAGTGAAAGCTAGTCTGCCAGGCCACTGTGCTCAAGCTGCAAACACTACACTAGAAGGAAGAAATCTTTGAAAGGATCTTTCTTAATCTATTTACAGTGGTACTTCGGGTTACATACGCTTCAGGTTACAGACTCCGCTAACCCAGAAATAGTAACTCGGGTTAAGGATAAGAACAGAAATCGTGCTCCGGCGGCGCGGCAGCAGCAGGAGGCCCCATTAGCTAAAGTGGTGCTTCAGGTTAAGAACGGTTTCAGGTTAAGAACGGACCTCCGGAACGAATTAAGTACTTAACCCAAGGTACCACTGTACAATGCTATCCAATTGCACTATGCATGAGATCAGGGTTGAAACAGAATCCCTTTTTTGAGCTAAGAACAAGGTAATGCGGAATAGTTATCCTGGCTTTAAACTTTAAACTCTTTTCACCTGCTCTGCTTTACTTAATTTGGGACGGACCCCACCTTTTAACACCCTTGACTTAAGGTAACCAAGCTGAATAGAGAGAGTTAAAGCTAGAATAACTATTCAACATTACCATGATTTATGGTATCAGGTAAGCATGCTAATCCATTTATGTGGCCTATACAGTATTTGTACTCTTGCCTCATTAATTTGTGCAGAGTACAAGCAAGTATGTGATTCCAGGGTAGACGTGTTTAGCACCAAACATTAGAATTATCATGCCCTGGATTAGCCATAGGGATATGGCCTGGAGAACCTGAAAAGGTTTATGGTGCCCTGGAGGACTGACTGGATCTTGAAAACATCCTTGTAAAATGAGTAGAGTTGAAAGACCAAGGCAGGGACTTCTGTGGTGGGAACTGCTCAGGCTCTGGCAGGTTTAAAGTATCTACCAGCAAAGAATGCAGTTTAACCAGGGTTAAAAACCTGAAGCTGGCAATCATAATTATTTGGGGAGGAATTGACATGGAATTAATGACCATATAAATAGATAAGAATGCATTTTTTAAAACAAATCCTATTAATTAATGCAACATTCCCCTAATAATTAACACATCAACTATCCACTGCTGCCATACTTGGGACGATACTAACTAATTAAAGATCTTCATATAAAGATCTTGATATGACCTTTATACATTCACCATTTTCTAGCAAGTCATATACATATTTCATATTTGTCTCTTATTCAAAGATACAAAAGTGCAGCCATTAGCATTCAGAGAGCTAATTATTTAGTTAATACATACCCATCATCACAGGTGACAGGGTGAATGGGGCCACATGCATTGTACACCTTGTCTTTGGGGCAGTGGTATGCTGTATATAAGAGAATAAAATGTGTCATTAAAAAGCAGAATGACTCCAACATGAGGCAGAACTATGTATTACATGTTGTCATATTATGTTTTTCCCATTAGCTTTTTAAAAAATCACATAAAGCATCTATGGTTGGCATCAGATTGAATGAAGGAGTGGCGTTTGCCAAGGCAAGGCACACCTACACCCAGAGGACTGTTGTAAGCCCCAGTGCATGCTCAATCCTGACCGACAAATGGAAATATCCATAGCTGAGAACATGGATTCAATACAGACATCCACAGATGGATTCTAATCCAGTGGAGAAAACCTGTTGGTGGAAAGAGAGGGAGGCAACGTTTGCCAATTTCCCCCATCCTCTTGCAGTGCCACCTCCCATGTTGATCTGGAGGATCCTCCAACCCTCTGGAGCAGTTTCAGAGGTTGCAATGGGCTTCAGGGAGATGGAGCAATTAGCAAAAGTCAACTTCCCTTCCCTTCTGGATTCAATCCACTATGAAGTGCAGAAGCTGAAATCTTAATTCTTGTGAAAAAAAGACAAAGACTGAGGGAAACAAACATGCAACTGAAGTTAGAACATGCTATTGTTCAGTTTGCATTGATTACTATTCATCTGCTGACACCGTTTTGAATGGTTGATTGATTGGTTCACTCAGCTATTATTGCTCTACGATAAATTGCTGCTCACTTTAGGATAAGCGAAAATACGTTGTCTTCCACTTACGGCATTTTCCTAGCGTCATGTTCCTCCAGTCAGTACAAACCCCTTTAGCTATGCAGAGGGAAGCATATATCTCCAAATTGTAGCAAGGCACAGAATCATTGGAAGACTGACAGGCTTCAAGGAGGCAGTCTTCATAGTATATTCTGGGAGGCAGAACCTTATGGCATTCTTCAAAGACACTTCAAATACAAAAGAATACATGGTTGAACTATGGCTCATAAATATTGCAATGTCCCCTTGCCACCCCATTTTCAGTATGAAACTGCGACTGAAAGGATAATATTCTTAGCAAATATGTACAGTACATTTCACAATGATATCAATTCTAGAAAGATCAGCTTTGTATTACTATGGAAGTAAAAATCCTACAGTGTTGCAATGTTACAGCTCTTTATGGTATATAAGGTAGCCGAGATGCCTTGAAGATACTAAAACAATGCCATGCTTATTGTTGGATGGATCTTATGTTCTTTGTATACTGTGTTAGTTTTATGATGTTAGCCACCCTGAGCCTGGCTCCGGCTGGGGAGGGCGGGGTACAAATAAAATTTATTATTATTATTATTATTATTATTATTATTATTATCTGTGAAATATAAGAACAATAAAGGAAAAGGGTGTTATCTATCCCTAGAAAACATTCCTGATGTCCTAGCAGTAGATAAAAACATAAGAATATAAGGTGAAAAGCTCTGCTGGAGCAGACCAAAGTTTTATCTTTCTAGTCCTGTGGTCAACCAGTGGCTTATGTCCTGCCCACAAGCTGGACAGATGAGGTCATGTGCACAATGTCTTGGTGATGATTTTATGTTCCTATGTGTTCATCAGAAGTGGGTTTTAAAAAAAAATAAAGTTGTCAAAGCGATAGCTTGCTCTGCAGGATCTAACAGCTGAAGCATTTGTAAAGGCTGTGTTGAACTTACTCGCTCACAATCAGCTCACACAGAGGAGATGGAGTGGTGCAGGGTGTTGGTGCTGGTGTTGTCGTTCTTGGCTCATGCGGTGTTGTTGTCGGAGGTGATGTTGTTGGCACTCCATAGCAATGGGGCTTGTTTTTATCGTAGGTCTTCCAGTAGCTGGCCATTTCTGAGCAAGAGGAAGCTTCATGGCCGTTGGGGAGGCGGCAGTCATCTGTCTTGTCATTTGAACATACCCCTACGAGGGAGAAAGGGTCGCATCGTAAGTGTGCTGAATATGCAGTATACATTAGTGTCACTCTGAATGACATTGAAATAACGAAGTGGACTTCCTAATTGAAAAAGCCATTGTTGCTATCATAAAGTGTACCTTATATGCATATTCTGTTTCCTACTCTTCAGTATGGATATATTAGTCAAACCCAGGCTTCCTCAACCTCAGCTCTCCAGATGTTTTGAGACTACAATTCCCATCACCCCTGACCACTGGTCCTGCTAGCTAGGGATCATGGGAGTTGTAGGCCAAAAGCATCTGGAGGGCCGAGGTTGAGGAAGCCTGGTCAAACCATAGGTCCACCAAGCCCAATTAGGTCTACTCTGATGGGCAGCAGTTCTTTCTTCATCCCAAGAACTTTCAGATGTAGATACCAGGAACTGGACCTGGGATGGTCTAACACCACACACATGTGTTCGGCCATGGAGCTGTGGCCCCTCCCCCCAATGGTTAATTTTTCTTTATTGCTTTTCTAATGCTCCACATCTTCCTATGTAAAGAAATTTGTTTTGAAGGAATAACATTGTGAACAAGGATTTGAATGGTTGGGGATGTTTTGATCCCTTTACTTACCACATTGCCCCTCTGTGTTATGCTGAAATAGGTCAAAGGGGAGTTTTACTGAGAAAGTGAGCCCGTTGAAAGATATAAAAGCTTGGAGTGCAGGGATTTCGACACTCATGACAGTTCCAGTACTGGTGACAGAAATACCATATTTGGTGAAATCTCCATTGACCGGCTCATGGTTGAAAAAAATCTGAAACAGCAGCACAAAAGAGGCAAAAGAATATAAATCTGGAGGATTCAGAGTCTTCCAGAGCACTTGAGGGCAATCAGTCCTGGCCATGCTGATATTTCCTAGCTGCCTGTTTTTATACTACTTTTAATACTGCAATGATTATTTTACTGTGTTATTGTATTTAATTTAAAACAGTAAGCCATAGTTTTTAACTGAAAACATACACACACACACATGTATATATATATATGTGTCTGTGCGCGTATGTCATTGATTCTATAACCATTAACTGGAAGTAAAGTGCATTAAACTCAGTGGGGGCTTTCTTCTGAGTAGTCATTATAGAGATGCACAGTTTGAGGAATAGCATCTCAATCCTAAACATAATCTACATCATGGGATTAAGTAGCATTCCTCAAACAGGCACTTTGCCATGATTGTTATGTAAATTTTACAACCCATTAGCTGGTTTATAAATGTCATTTTGACATTTTTGTTTTGGTAAAAAATAATTATTGTAGGAATCTGACACAGTTTGAGAAATCTGTGGCACACAGTACCTTGTTAATTCTCACTCCTTCATGCACTTCGCTGCTTAGCACAACTTCCATTGAGTTGTAATTTACAATGATGGCTCTGGAACAGGGCTGATTGTTAGTGACATCACAGAAATAATTGTCAAGCAAAACACTGAGGTTTCCATGTATATTCACAATCTCTTTCACCAAGATGTAAGTGCAGTTGTCATAGAAAGTGTAATAAGTGCCATCAAATGTCAGATAGTTAGCATCCCAACCAGTGCAAATACCTGTAACAGAAATCAAAAGATCAAATAAGGTTCACCTGGAGTGTAGTCTTGAGCAAACCAGAGTAACCAAAGTAAATATACACTGTGAAATCATTGGTTATTATGCTGTTGCTTGTATTAACTTTGATGGGCTAGGTCCTACTTTGGTACACCAATTAGAAAGTGGGAATAATAAGAGAATTCTAGGAGAGCAATGTTGATGGTGCAGATTTTGTGGTGAAACAACTGCCATAGCCAGAGTCCTGATGACTAGTGACAGCCAGGGCAGGTATTGGTTGAACCACAGCATTTTCTCCCTTACTCCTTTCCACTGAAATATGAAAAGCCACCCACTGACTTTTTTAGGAGTATGCTAGAGAAACAAGAGGTTTAGGCTTCTGCAAATCCATAGCCTTCCCTGAAAGACCCTCAAAAGTCTCACCTCCCTCAATAAATGGAATTGTAACTGCATGACATTACACCCCCTGAGCTTTGTATGATACAGTCCTGTAAGTTAAATATCTTAATCTCTCATTCCATATCATAAAGATATATGTACTTTTTCTGAATGCTCAGTTATACTTACATTCACATTCATAGCGTTCAACACAGCCATCCTTATCTACTATTTTTATCGGTGGGAGTCCACTCACACATACTGTCTTCTCTACAGGTGGTTGCGGCTTCAGAACTATTTTGTTGTTTCCTTCACAAGTTGCCACAGTGCAGTTGTTAAACATCCAAGTTTCATTGGTCTAGAGGGAAACCAGAGAAAAAATATTCTACAAGTGTCATACTCTTAGAAAGACACCATCTCCACTACCAAGGGTTCTTGTCCTACTGGAAGAGGAAAACCCATCTGGAGGCAAAATGGGGTGTTAGGGGGAGAGGCTGTTTCTCAATGGTAGAGCACACGGTGTGCATGCAAAAGGTCCCATGTTTAATCCTTAGCAACTCCAGATAGCCCCAGTGAAGACTCCTATATGAAACCCTGAGGAGTCATTAGCAGTCAACAAGGACAAGAGTGAGATAGAGAGACCCATAGTCTGCCTTGGTATAAGCCAGCTTGCTATGTTTTAGAAAAGTGAGGCAAACAAGAACATTTGGAATGGACTTGAGATTTCTCCATATATGACTCTGTGGCAGGGGTAGGCAACCTGTAGCCTACCCAAAGTTGTTGGATTCCAGTTCCCACCAGTTCCAACCACCAGTGGTCAGGGATAATGAGACTTTGAATCCAGTAACATCAAGATCCCCATCCATTTTCAGTGAGATCAATAGCACAATTAAGATCTATAACAAGAGAGTTGATTGTGACCAAGTGCATGTTCACATGACAGCTCCTCATACCTCCCAAAACAGTGGTGCTCATACAGCATGAATTGTGGGCAAAAGTCCCTGGGGTAGTCAGGATTTTCTTTTCAACATAGACACCTCGTTCACCAAGAGAGGATTCATTTGATGGTTTTTAAGGGGGTGAAAATGGAGTGAGAGAGGCATTTGGTAGTCAACAGCTTTCCCCAACATGAAGCCCTTTTGATGTTTAGGGCTACAGCCTCTCATCAGCTAGCAAAAGCTATCCCCAATGTATGTATGAAAACAATGCTAATTACCTTTCTTGGTGGATCAATATCAGGGCAACCTGTTACAGGAGTTGTGGGGGTTGATACAGCTGCAGTAGTGTATACTCTGGTTGATGGAACAACAGTAGTGGGTGACGGAGAAGGCTGGGTTCCTGCAGTTGTAACTGATGGTGTTGATGGGTGGGAAGGAGTTGTTGAAGGACATGGTCCCTGGAACACCTCAATTTCACAGCTTCTGTTGCAAACTGCATAAAAACTGCATCCGGAACTATCAGTTCTATTGTATATTACGTCCCCTATTTTAAAAAAGGAGGGAATTTATCATAAAGCACTATGTACGAAAATTATAAAACAAAACATGTCATAACGTTCTAAAATGCAAATAAAGTTCAGATGAATTTGTCTACTGACATGCAGTGCAACTCTCAGCAGCAAGTCTGAGAAAGCATGCATTGGATTGTGTAATTTGTAGTGGGCAAGCTCCAACCCCACACCACCATGGGAGATCAGCAAGAGGTTCAGCTGAGGCCTTTTCCCCAGTTGGTCCTTAGCCAGTAAATCATATACAAGTATAACTTGTGACTCACAATCCTAGGGAGTAAAAGGACATGTTGGCCACCTGTTAAAAGTAATGGCTGGCAGATAGTAGTAGATGTACATGAATATGAGTCAGTTGTAAAAGGGGATAGGGGATAGGTGAGAGATGGATCTATTGACATCTCTGTGGTTCAATACTGTTCAAAGAATGTATGGCATGAGAGAATTACATAATTCATCTCAGCTAATACTTTTGTTCCCTAGGTTGTTAAAACATGTAAAGCAGTGTAGAGTAAAACACAGATACATAAATTCAATAAAGCATTGAAAATATCAGCCCCAAACTTGCAAAAAACAAACAAAAAACCCAGATAAAGCAGGATTAATAAAATGATTTAAATGTAAATGTAAAAAGTAAGTAAAAAGGTTTCTACTCCTCCTCAAACTATACAGCAGAGCACCAAAGTAGACTCCCCTGTGGAGAGTGGTGCACAATCATGATGTAGATATAAAGAAGGACGTATGTTGAGCATATGTACAATCAAAGCAATATGTGAATGAAAACATTGTTTCAGCTGCTTTTCAAATTCATTAAGAGAAACTCACCAGGAGAAAACAAGCCCTTACTAAATCCGGGTACACGGCAGAAACATGGAGTTGTTCTGCTCAAAGTGACTGTTGTAGTTCCTGTTGTAGAAGGTATGGAAGTACTTGTTGCTGCTGAAGACACAATAGAAAAGAAATAAATGTATAATAGTTGTTACGTACTGCCTGAAGACATACTGCTGGAAATGGATGCTAAACACTGTAGATACTTAAGACTTCAGTGTACATTTCCAAAGCACCAACTGAAGCATAACAATTCAGAATTCCAACTGAGCTCAACCGGACTTACATGTATCTTTAGGGCTAGAGAATTTAACTTGATAATTGTACTACAAAAACCAGTTTAATTGATCAGATCAATACTTTGCTTACTTGCTGTTCTTATTATACACCTACCATACTATCAAGAAACAGGGGAATCCAGCTATATTCCTCCCAGTATCAAGAAACACACCCCTCCAGTCCAAAGGTGCTGTTAATAAAATTCCAAATATCTAGCCAGAGAGCTATCTACTACTTGTAATAGCATTGAAAACTTCTTTGAAAAATGCACACTGAGATCTAGGCAAACATTTTTGATAAGTTGCTAGCTGATAGACACTAGGTTTCATAATTGGGATACCAATTTTTGAAAAGGGTGGTATATGAAATAAGATCACCAAGCCCCCATTAATATGAAACAATTTGCTAACATTTGGCATGACACCTGTAACTGAGTAACATGTAATAAATTTAACTGTTGAAATATTTACCAAAGGTAACAAGATTTTCATACCAGGATATGCAGATTCATTCTGTAATTACCTGTTGTAACAACGACCAAAGGCTTAGTGGAAAATGGCACTCTGGTAGGGACAGTTGCTGTTTCTACAGTAATCCCAGTAGTGGATATCGTCGACACAGGTTTGGAAACATGGGTAGATGGAAGAGATGTGGTTGAAATGGTGGAAGCCACTCCAGAAGTGATGGAAGGTGTGCTGACGGAGCCAGGGGTTGAGAAAGGGATGGTGGTCATGGGCTTTCCTGTTGTAATTCCAGCAGTGGTGGAAACAAGGGTGGTGCTTTGGGTGGTAGTGACTACAATGGGAGGTGGTGTAGAAGCTGTGGAGGATGCTGGAGTTGTGCTCTTGCCAGCAGTGCTGCCTGGTGTTTCTGTGGTTGTTGGCTTTCCTGTGGTTACTCCTGGTGTTGTAGAAACAAGGGTGGTGCTTTCGGTGGTGGTGAATACAATGGGAGGTGGCGTAGAACCTGTGGAGGATGCTGGAGCTGTACTCTTGCCAGCAGTGCTGCCTGGTGTTTCTGTGGTAGAAGCAGCAGGTGTGCTCAGTGGTGTTGTGCTAGGATGGCAGGGCTTGTATTCACAGCACTGGTATCTAACCTGGAAGTTATAACACATCTTGTCTGTTTGCTTTGAATTTTTGCACAAAAGTCCAACATGGAGGTTACATTGCACTTCCTGACCAAGCAGATACAGGCTGACATCAGGGTGATTCTCAGCTCTGCATTCAATGTCGTGTGGATGTTTGCAAATATTTCCTCCAGCTTTTCGGATGGTCTCCAAATTCTCTATATCGCCATCATCTGGACTGCTGGTAGGACGGTGCAAATCATACCAGGCTGTCCAGTTACACTTTGGGAGGCACACAGTAGAGGTACTTTCTAGCGTAGTGGTAACAAGGGGAGCCAGGGTGGTTGTTGTGGTCAGCAGGCCTGGAGGGGTTTGTGCAGTGGTCCCGGTGGTGGGTATTGTTGAGGAAGGCTTGGAAACAGGAGTGGACTGGAGTGTTGTGGCTGTCACAGTGGGGACCACTCCAGTGGAGACGGCAGCAGTGCTGACTGAGCCTGGTGTTGTGAGAGAGAGGGTGGAAAGCGGCGTTGAGTGGGTGGTGGTGGTTGGCTTTCTTGTTGTAACTCCTGGAGTTGTCGGAACAAGGGTGGTGCTTTCGGTGGTGGTGAATACAACGGGAGGTGGCGTAGAGCCCGTGGAGGATGCTGGAGCCGTGCTCTTGCCTGCCGTGCTGCCTGGTGTTTCTGTGGTTGTTGGCTTTCCTGTGGTTACTCCTGGTGTTGTGGAAACAAGGGTGGTGCTTTCGGTGGTGGTGTGAACAACAGGAGGTGGCGTAGAGCCCGTGGAGGATGCTGGAGCCGTGCTCTTGCCCACCGTGCTACCTGGGGCTTCTGTGGTGGTGGCACTTGTTGTGACCAGTGGCGCTGGCGTGGTTTCACAGTGCTTGTAGTCGCAACACAGTGCTCTCATCTCATAGTCGTAACAGATCTTGTACTTCCCTGTCTGTTTGGCATTCTCACAAAGGAGTCCAGTGTTGATATCGCAGATCATGTTCTGTCCAAGTTCAGATGCGCTGAGCTCTGGGTAGTCCACTCCTCTGCACTCCACCTTTTGAGGGTGCTCGCAGATGGTACCGCCCGATGCCTGGATGCTCTTAATGTCCTCGCGATCGCCATCCCCAGGGTCGGAGCTTGGAGTGTGAAAACTGAACCAAGAGGTCCACTGGCATATGGGTTGGCAACCGGTAGTGGTGCTTCCTGGCGCAGTGGTAACAGGGGGAGCCAGGGTGGTTGTTGTGGTCAGCAGGCCTGGAGGGGTTTGTGCAGTGGTCCCGGTGGTGGGTATTGTTGAGGAAGGCTTGGAAACAGGAGTGGACTGGAGTGTTGTGGCTGTCACAGTGGGGACCACTCCAGTGGAGACGGCAGCAGTGCTGACTGAGCCTGGTGTTGTGAGAGGGAGGGTGGAAAGCGGCGTTGAGTGGGTAGTGGTGGTTGGCTTTCTTGTTGTAACTCCTGGAGTTGTCGAAACAAGGGTGGTGCTTTCGGTGGTGGTGAATACAACGGGAGGTGGCGTAGAGCCCGTGGAGGATGCTGGAGCCGTGCTCTTGCCTTCCGTGCTGCCTGGTGTTTCTGTGGTTGTTGGCTTTCCTGTGGTTACTCCTGGTGTTGTGGAAACAAGGGTGGTGCTTTCGGTGGTGGTATGGACAACAGGAGGTGGCGTAGAGCCCGTGGAGGATGCTGGAGCCGTGCTCTTGCCCACCGTGCTACCTGGGGCTTCTGTTGTGGTGGCACTTGTGACCAGTGGCGCTGGCGTGGTTTCACAGTGCTTGTAGTCGCAACACAGTGCTCTCATCTCATAGTCGTAACAGATCTTGTACTTCCCTGTCTGTTTGGCATTCTCACAAAGGAGTCCAGTGTTGATATCACAGATCATGTTCTGTCCAAGTTCAGATGCGCTGAGCTCTGGGTAGTCCACTCCTCTGCACTCCACCTTTTGAGGGTGATCGCAGATGGTACCGCCCGATGCCTGGATGCTCTTAATGTCCTCGTGATCGCCATCCCCAGGGTCGGAGCTTGGAGTGTGAAAACTGAACCAAGAGGTCCACTGGCATTTGGGTTGGCAACCGGTAGTGGTGCTTCCTGGCGTAGTGGTAACAAGGGGAGCCAGGGTGGTTGTTGTGGTCAGCAGGCCTGGAGGGGTTTGTGCAGTGGTCCCGGTGGTGGGTATTGTTGAGGAAGGCTTGGAAACAGGAGTGGACTGGAGTGTTGTGGCTGTCACAGTGGGGACCACTCCAGTGGAGACGGCAGCAGTGCTGACTGAGCCTGGTGTTGTGAGAGGGAGGGTGGAAAGCGGCGTTGAGTGGGTGGTGGTGGTTGGCTTTCTTGTTGTAACTCCTGGAGTTGTCGGAACAAGGGTGGTGCTTTCGGTGGTGGTGAATACAACGGGAGGTGGCGTAGAGCCCGTGGAGGATGCTGGAGCCGTGCTCTTGCCTGCCGTGCTGCCTGGTGTTTCTGTGGTTGTTGGCTTTCCTGTGGTTACTCCTGGTGTTGTGGAAACAAGGGTGGTGCTTTCGGTGGTGGTATGGACAACAGGAGGTGGCGTAGAGCCCGTGGAGGATGCTGGAGCCGTGCTCTTGCCCACCGTGCTACCTGGGGCTTCTGTGGTGGTGGCCCTTGTTGTGACCAGTGGCGCTGGCGTGGTTTCACAGTGCTTGTAGTCGCAACACAGTGCTCTCATCTCATAGTCGTAACACATCTTGTACTTCCCTGTCTGTTTGGCATTCTCACAAAGGAGTCCAGTGTTGATATCGCAGATCATGTTCTGTCCAAGTTCAGATGCGCTGAGCTCTGGGTAGTCCACTCCTCTGCACTCCACCTTTTGAGGGTGATCGCAGATGGTACCGCCCGATGCCTGGATGCTCTTAATGTCCTCGCGATCGCTATCCCCAGGGTCGGAGCTTGGAGTGTGAAAACTGAACCAAGAGGTCCACTGGCATTTGGGTTGGCAACCGGTAGTGGTGCTTCCTGGCGTAGTGGTAACAGGGGGAGCCAGGGTGGTTGTTGTGGTCAGCAGGCCTGGAGGGGTTTGTGCAGTGGTCCCGGTGGTGGGTATTGTTGAGGAAGGCTTGGAAACAGGAGTGGACTGGAGTGTTGTGGCTGTCACAGTGGGAACCACTCCAGTGGAGACGGCAGCAGTGCTGACTGAGCCTGGTGTTGTGAGAGGGAGGGTGGAAAGCGGCGTTGAGTGGGTGGTGGTGGTTGGCTTTCTTGTTGTAACTCCTGGAGTTGTCGGAACAAGGGTGGTGCTTTCGGTGGTGGTGAATACAACGGGAGGTGGCGTAGAGCCCGTGGAGGATGCTGGAGCCGTGCTCTTGCCTGCCGTGCTGCCTGGTGTTTCTGTGGTTGTTGGCTTTCCTGTGGTTACTCCTGGTGTTGTGGAAACAAGGGTGGTGCTTTCGGTGGTGGTATGGACAACAGGAGGTGGCGTAGAGCCCGTGGAGGATGCTGGAGCCGTGCTCTTGCCCACCGTGCTACCTGGGGCTTCTGTGGTGGTGGCACTTGTTGTGACCAGTGGCGCTGGCGTGGTTTCACAGTGCTTGTAGTCGCAACACAGTGCTCTCATCTCATAGTCGTAACACATCTTGTACTTCCCTGTCTGTTTGGCATTCTCACAAAGGAGTCCAGTGTTGATATCGCAGATCATGTTCTGTCCAAGTTCAGATGCGCTGAGCTCTGGGTAGTCCACTCCTCTGCACTCCACCTTTTGAGGGTGATCGCAGATGGTACCGCCCGATGCCTGGATGCTCTTAATGTCCTCGCGATCGCCATCCCCAGGGTCGGAGCTTGGAGTGTGAAAACTGAACCAAGAGGTCCACTGGCATTTGGGTTGGCAACCGGTAGTGGTGCTTCCTGGCGTAGTGGTAACAGGGGGAGCCAGGGTGGTTGTTGTGGTCAGCAGGCCTGGAGGGGTTTGTGCAGTGGTCCCGGTGGTGGGTATTGTTGAGGAAGGCTTGGAAACAGGAGTGGACTGGAGTGTTGTGGCTGTCACAGTGGGAACCACTCCAGTGGAGACGGCAGCAGTGCTGACTGAGCCTGGTGTTGTGAGAGGGAGGGTGGAAAGCGGCGTTGAGTGGGTGGTGGTGGTTGGCTTTCTTGTTGTAACTCCTGGAGTTGTCGGAACAAGGGTGGTGCTTTCGGTGGTGGTGAATACAACGGGAGGTGGCGTAGAGCCCGTGGAGGATGCTGGAGCCGTGCTCTTGCCTGCCGTGCTGCCTGGTGTTTCTGTGGTTGTTGGCTTTCCTGTGGTTACTCCTGGTGTTGTGGAAACAAGGGTGGTGCTTTCGGTGGTGGTATGGACAACAGGAGGTGGCGTAGAGCCCGTGGAGGATGCTGGAGCCGTGCTCTTGCCCACCGTGCTACCTGGGGCTTCTGTGGTGGTGGCACTTGTTGTGACCAGTGGCGCTGGCGTGGTTTCACAGTGCTTGTAGTCGCAACACAGTGCTCTCATCTCATAGTCGTAACAGATCTTGTACTTCCCTGTCTGTTTGGCATTCTCACAAAGGAGTCCAGTGTTGATATCGCAGATCATGTTCTGTCCAAGTTCAGATGCGCTGAGCTCTGGGTAGTCCACTCCTCTGCACTCCACCTTTTGAGGGTGATCGCAGATGGTACCGCCCGATGCCTGGATGCTCTTAATGTCCTCGCGATCGCCATCCCCAGGGTCGGAGCTTGGAGTGTGAAAACTGAACCAAGAGGTCCACTGGCATTTGGGTTGGCAACCAGTAGTGGTGCTTCCTGGCATAGTGGTAACAAGGGGAGCCAGGGTGGTTGTTGTGGTCGGCAGGCCTGGAGGGGTTTGTGCAGTGGTCCCGGTGGTGGGTATTGTTGAGGAAGGCTTGGAAACAGGAGTGGACTGGAGTGTTGTGGCTGTCACAGTGGGGACCACTCCAGTGGAGACAGCAGCAGTGCTGACTGAGCCTGGTGTTGTGAGAGGGAGGGTGGAAAGCGGCGTTGAGTGGGTGGTGGTGGTTGGCTTTCTTGTTGTAACTCCTGGAGTTGTCGGAACAAGGGTGGTGCTTTCGGTGGTGGTGAATACAACGGGAGGTGGCGTAGAGCCCGTGGAGGATGCTGGAGCCGTGCTCTTGCCTGCCGTGCTGCCTGGTGTTTCTGTGGTTGTTGGCTTTCCTGTGGTTACTCCTGGTGTTGTGGAAACAAGGGTGGTGCTTTCGGTGGTGGTATGGACAACAGGAGGTGGCGTAGAGCCCGTGGAGGATGCTGGAGCCGTGCTCTTGCCCACCGTGCTACCTGGGGCTTCTGTGGTGGTGGCACTTGTTGTGACCAGTGGCGCTGGCGTGGTTTCACAGTGCTTGTAGTCGCAACACAGTGCTCTCATCTCATAGTCGTAACACATCTTGTACTTCCCTGTCTGTTTGGCATTCTCACAAAGGAGTCCAGTGTTGATATCGCAGATCATGTTCTGTCCAAGTTCAGATGCGCTGAGCTCTGGGTAGTCCACTCCTCTGCACTCCACCTTTTGAGGGTGATCGCAGATGGTACCGCCCGATGCCTGGATGCTCTTAATGTCCTCGCGATCGCCATCCCCAGGGTCGGAGCTTGGAGTGTGAAAACTGAACCAAGAGGTCCACTGGCATTTGGGTTGGCAACCAGTAGTGGTGCTTCCTGGCGTAGTGGTAACAAGGGGAGCCAGGGTGGTTGTTGTGGTCAGCAGGCCTGGAGGGGTTTGTGCAGTGGTCCCGGTGGTGGGTATTGTTGAGGAAGGCTTGGAAACAGGAGTGGATTGGAGTGTTGTGGCTGTCACAGTGGGGACCACTCCAGTGGAGACGGCAGCAGTGCTGACTGAGCCTGGTGTTGTGAGAGGGAGGGTGGAAAGCGGCGTTGAGTGGGTGGTGGTGGTTGGCTTTCTTGTTGTAACTCCTGGAGTTGTCGGAACAAGGGTGGTGCCTTCGGTGGTGGTGAATACAACGGGAGGTGGCGTAGAGCCCGTGGAGGATGCTGGAGCCGTGCTCTTGCCTGCCGTGCTGCCTGGTGTTTCTGTGGTTGTTGGCTTTCCTGTGGTTACTCCTGGTGTTGTGGAAACAAGGGTGGTGCTTTCGGTGGTGGTATGGACAACAGGAGGTGGCGTAGAGCCCGTGGAGGATGCTGGAGCCGTGCTCTTGCCCACCGTGCTACCTGGGGCTTCTGTGGTGGTGGCACTTGTTGTGACCAGTGGCGCTGGCGTGGTTTCACAGTGCTTGTAGTCGCAACACAGTGCTCTCATCTCATAGTCGTAACACATCTTGTACTTCCCTGTCTGTTTGGCATTCTCACAAAGGAGTCCAGTGTTGATATCGCAGATCATGTTCTGTCCAAGTTCAGATGCGCTGAGCTCTGGGTAGTCCACTCCTCTGCACTCCACCTTTTGAGGGTGATCGCAGATGGTACCGCCCGATGCCTGGATGCTCTTAATGTCCTCGCGATCGCCATCCCCAGGGTCGGAGCTTGGAGTGTGAAAACTGAACCAAGAGGTCCACTGGCATTTGGGTTGGCAACCGGTAGTGGTGCTTCCTGGCGTAGTGGTAACAGGGGGAGCCAGGGTGGTTGTTGTGGTCAGCAGGCCTGGAGGGGTTTGTGCAGTGGTCCCGGTGGTGGGTATTGTTGAGGAAGGCTTGGAAACAGGAGTGGACTGGAGTGTTGTGGCTGTCACAGTGGGAACCACTCCAGTGGAGACGGCAGCAGTGCTGACTGAGCCTGGTGTTGTGAGAGGGAGGGTGGAAAGCGGCGTTGAGTGGGTGGTGGTGGTTGGCTTTCTTGTTGTAACTCCTGGAGTTGTCGGAACAAGGGTGGTGCTTTCGGTGGTGGTGAATACAACGGGAGGTGGCGTAGAGCCCGTGGAGGATGCTGGAGCCGTGCTCTTGCCTGCCGTGCTGCCTGGTGTTTCTGTGGTTGTTGGCTTTCCTGTGGTTACTCCTGGTGTTGTGGAAACAAGGGTGGTGCTTTCGGTGGTGGTATGGACAACAGGAGGTGGCGTAGAGCCCGTGGAGGATGCTGGAGCCGTGCTCTTGCCCACCGTGCTACCTGGGGCTTCTGTGGTGGTGGCACTTGTTGTGACCAGTGGCGCTGGCGTGGTTTCACAGTGCTTGTAGTCGCAACACAGTGCTCTCATCTCATAGTCGTAACACATCTTGTACTTCCCTGTCTGTTTGGCATTCTCACAAAGGAGTCCAGTGTTGATATCGCAGATCATGTTCTGTCCAAGTTCAGATGCGCTGAGCTCTGGGTAGTCCACTCCTCTGCACTCCACCTTTTGAGGGTGATCGCAGATGGTACCGCCCGATGCCTGGATGCTCTTAATGTCCTCGCGATCGCCATCCCCAGGGTCGGAGCTTGGAGTGTGAAAACTGAACCAAGAGGTCCACTGGCATTTGGGTTGGCAACCGGTAGTGGTGCTTCCTGGCGTAGTGGTAACAGGGGGAGCCAGGGTGGTTGTTGTGGTCAGCAGGCCTGGAGGGGTTTGTGCAGTGGTCCCGGTGGTGGGTATTGTTGAGGAAGGCTTGGAAACAGGAGTGGACTGGAGTGTTGTGGCTGTCACAGTGGGAACCACTCCAGTGGAGACGGCAGCAGTGCTGACTGAGCCTGGTGTTGTGAGAGGGAGGGTGGAAAGCGGCGTTGAGTGGGTGGTGGTGGTTGGCTTTCTTGTTGTAACTCCTGGAGTTGTCGGAACAAGGGTGGTGCTTTCGGTGGTGGTGAATACAACGGGAGGTGGCGTAGAGCCCGTGGAGGATGCTGGAGCCGTGCTCTTGCCTGCCGTGCTGCCTGGTGTTTCTGTGGTTGTTGGCTTTCCTGTGGTTACTCCTGGTGTTGTGGAAACAAGGGTGGTGCTTTCGGTGGTGGTATGGACAACAGGAGGTGGCGTAGAGCCCGTGGAGGATGCTGGAGCCGTGCTCTTGCCCACCGTGCTACCTGGGGCTTCTGTGGTGGTGGCACTTGTTGTGACCAGTGGCGCTGGCGTGGTTTCACAGTGCTTGTAGTCGCAACACAGTGCTCTCATCTCATAGTCGTAACACATCTTGTACTTCCCTGTCTGTTTGGCATTCTCACAAAGGAGTCCAGTGTTGATATCGCAGATCATGTTCTGTCCAAGTTCAGATGCGCTGAGCTCTGGGTAGTCCACTCCTCTGCACTCCACCTTTTGAGGGTGCTCGCAGATGGTACCGCCCGATGCCTGGATGCTCTTAATGTCCTCGTGATCGCCATCCCTAGGGTCGGAGCTTGGAGTGTGAAAACTGAACCAAGAGGTCCACTGGCATTTGGGTTGGCAACCGGTAGTGATGCTTCCTGCCGTAGTGGTAACAAGGGGTGTCAGGGTGGTTGCTATTCCACCTGTCACTTTAGATGTAGTTCTGGATCCTGCTGTTGTTATTTCTGGTGTTGCTGGAGTTGTTGATGCACCACATGGTGTGTATAGGCAGCATAGGAACCTGATTTCAAAATTCAGGCAGATTGGTGGTGTCTGATCCTTATTGTTGCATATCAAACCGTTAGACTTGGAACATTGTACCTTTTGTCCGAGGGTTTCTATGCTTTCATTAGGAAAGCGCTGAGCTCTGCATTCCACTTCATCTGGCATTTTACATACTTTGTTTCCTCTGTCTCTTATTTTCTCTGGTGTTTCATAATCCCCATTGTCTCGTCCAAATTTAGGGTAGCTGACATCATACCATTCTGTCCATTCACATGTTCTATGGACACATACTGTTGTTTGCGCTGTAGTGGATTCTGTAAGAAACAACATCACTGGTTATTTTAATCCGGTTTATTTAGATAATAAATCTCCCTATCTGTTATCTGCCTCCTCTCTCCTTCTCCCATGTAACCTCTCTCCCAAGTTTTTTCTGTAGATGAGGCAGGGATTGGGGGGCGGGGGGAACCAGAAGAGCACATTGGTGGAAGTGGATTATTCCATCTGGGGAGCTGCCATGCTTGAGCCAATTGAACCTTCAACTTAACTTTATGTTGATTTCCATCTTGTATATTTTTATTTTAAAATAATATATGCAACATGTAACAAAAAATATGAATATGGTGTATTTGGGGATGTTTTCCTATGTTATAGAAGATTTGTAAAGTTTTTCATTATCTCTTCATTTTCTTACATACTTTGTTTATAAATGCTTGCTTTTGATCATATCGCATTTACATCTAGTTTGGTTGAGATAATTGGTAAAAAATTATGTTATGGAGCTGGCTCAAATACCTAAGTAGCGCTAAGGAGATTGCTCCATTAGTACAAGCCCTGTTGCACTAGTGGGACTCATTTGTGCTGGCTCTATTAACAGAAGTATTTAGTTGAATTTGTCCCTCTGTGTGTTGTTGTATGGCACCTCTGATTTTAACAGCTGACCCAAGATGTGGTGCTATTTGTGCTACTACTGCAGTGGTAGGAGCTGCTTCTCTGCTCTTTGGTGTGGTGCAGTGCATGTCTACTCAGAAGTATTATTCACTGTGTTCAATGGAACTTCACTCAGCGAAGTTTGGAAAGAGTTGAAGCAAAAGATTTGGACTGAAATACCTGCTTCACTTGGTGTTGTAGTTGAAACTGTAGGTGGTATTGTGGTAGTCCCACCACATCTGAATAGTTCTCTGTGGATTGTTCCATTGACATCACACGTTGCAATCATGCACCAGCCCAAGCCATCTGTGGTGTTGTAGATGACATCCTTGTAGATATATGTCTTTCCTTCATAATAGCAGTAGCATGCTGAAAATTGACAGAGTAAGAATGGTCAGATAACATCATATGAAATATGATATAAGGTGCCATTCATAACTCACTACATACAGCTTACCTTTGGCATCGTAGTTACACTCTATGCCTTTACTGGTGCATGTACTGTAAAAAAATGATAGGAAAATGTGAGACCCAGGAATCATAAAACTGCATTCTGCTGTTTATTTTCTACTTAGTTTGGTCTGGAAGTTAATTTCATAGTTTTTCCCCTGCCCCCTTAAGCATTCATTTACTGTACTACTTCTTGTCTGTGATTTCATCTACCACTTTCACACTGAATTGCAAATAGGAACATTCTAATAATTTTCTTGTTCTGGTTTTTGGGATTTATTGTGTATGTAAAATCCAATTTAAAATATTACTTCAATCAATTAGATTCTCAGCATACTTCATTCTAATGGTATATTATGAGTATATGATAAAGGATGCAATCAGAGCAACAAGATTCATTCTAGAATCAACAAGAATAACATCTCAAGGAGTATACAGAGAGTACAGTAGTACCTCCGGTTGCAAACAGGATCCATTCTGGAGGTCCAGCCGGATCCCAAGGTTTTCGCAACCCGATGAAAAGGTTTGTCGCTTTCACAACCTGAAGTTTACGTTACCGAGAGTAACGTAACTGGAGGTGCTACTGTAATTGATCATTTCTCTTAGTGTTGTCAAGCTATACATACTTACCATGCCTGACATGTCTTTCTTGAGTCAAATGTTTTTCCTAGTGGATGATAGTTACCCTGATCATCATAACAGCCACACACATCAACACACGTCATCTCATCCTCATTGAAATAAGGCCTGTCTGCTGGACAGTGTGGGTAGCAGCCTGAGACAAAGGAAGGTGTGAGGGAGATAAGAGCAATATATAAAATCTGTCAAAAAGCAATTCCATTTAATTTACTTTTTTTGGGGGGGGGGTATTTTAATTAATATTTGTCATCTGGTCCAGTGCTGGGATCTTTCCACCAATAGCTTTTCCACATGCTTCCAAGTTTCCATGAAAGGAAAAAGGTTGTGGTCATTTGCAGGTGTGTCGAATGAGCCCTTGATCACATCTAGGCTGGCTCATAGAATTTAAGCCTGACTGCAAGCCATTTGAAACTCAAAAAGATGAGAACACAAGGTGACCTATTTTTTATTGGTTTAGACAACCAACAACACTCCCCCAAACTTGAAACCTATTAAATGTTGTGCATAGCTGGCTTAATGACCCTATAAGTCACTAGAAGTCTTCTTACCTTCCAAGCCAGGCAACTGATAATGGCATCTCCCGCTTGGGTTTCTGCATGTCTTCATGCATGGGGCTCCACAAGGCTTGTAGTGCCATTCACATTCACGTTCATCATTGTAATAATCACAGAACATTGCTAAGGGGAACCGAAAGAAAAATGTTGAGGACCAGACATTCCACCATGGATCTGTATTGCTGTCAATGCCATTAAAATAATGGTGGGCACCATGACAAAGTATGCTCATGAGGCCAATACCTAAACTGATAAGAAGGTGGGAAGCAAAGGCATGAAGAAAGCACTGAAAATGAATGTAGTTATTTCTATTTACTGCAACATAGTTATATCAACAATCCTACATTAGGCAGTTGCTGATTCATTGAAGGTATTCACAGTACTGTACCACACACACACACACACACACACACACACAAATCCATACATTTTCTTCAGTGTGCTGTTTATTGTCATATATATCTAATGGAAAAATTATCTTGAAGCTAATATCTCATTTCCCCTTCACCCTCCTCCCACTTCCAGTATACATTCAAGTGTGGTCCAATACTCACGACAGAATGATGGTGTTCTCCATGATATGCACACTCCAAATTCACTACATGCTTGAGCATACGCAGCTACAGCTGTACAGAAGCATTCACAATCTCCCCCCGTGTCACAAGCGCAGGAATCAGTTACACAAGCTTCGTAATATCTCGTTGGCTCAACCTGTTAAAACATTGAAGCATCAGCTATGGGTCCTGCTGACATTTCCTAAGTTTGTTCCACGGGCGATAGTGTGTTTGAGAAGTTGTTGGTAATATCGCCACCCCCTGGGTTTGCAATTGCTTTCATAGACTGTTGGCTAGTGTGCAAAAGATCTGAAGCACCACTTTAGCTAATGGGGCCTCCTGCTGCCGCCACGCCGCTGGAGCCCGATTTCTGGTCTTATCTTGAAGCAAAGTTCTTAACTTGAAGCACTATTTCTGGGTTAGTGGAGTGTGTAACCTGAAGCGTATGTAACCCGAGGTACCACTGTACATTAAATATTTGCATACAGTGTAACAAAAACCAAACATAAGGAACGTAAGAAATTCAAAGTCAGCGAGAAGTTCACATCTAAAATGTCTATCCATGAAAAGTGTCTTTTCAGGGAGTGTTAGCTGCATTTTAAAAAAATACCCCCAAAACCTTCAGGTGCAATGGGAAGGCACATTTAACATCCTTTCACACTTTGCTCTAAGTGGTGAAGATAGAGGCCCTGATCCAGAGTGTTCACACAGAAGACTGTACACCGACTGGTGTGCTCATGCAACTTGCTGAAGAATATGAGCACTGCTCATTCAGGCAGCGTGGATCACCTCTTGGAGAGAGGAGGGGAGGGGAAGGGGTATCCAGACTGACTCCCATACCCACTCTTTCCCTCCAAAAGACTGCACAGACCTGAAACTGCCCTCCCATTATCTTTTTGCATTGGCACAAATACAGGCCTGTAAGCAAAATTCCATTTATGCACACGTATCTTGCCTGCTGTATTGGGGTGGTAAAAGTTCCATAGTTGAATATTCACATCAAGAATTGATTAGCAAAAGAAGGCAATAAATTGGGTCGTAACAGTCAGTTAGGGACTTCCCTTTAAAACAGGAAGAAAAGATATCAGCATAAGCTAATTTTCTGAATGGTCTGTCTTGACTTAGCCTGAATTCTTATTAGTATTTTTCTAAATGGCTTCTTCACAATCCAAAGCATTAGAAACAGGATCTAGTGCTAAACATTTACACTGAACACACTCCAAAATCTAGAATATGACAGCAGTGGGACACATAGTAGAGGGTTGTTAAAGACACTACTTAAAGGTGCTGCTAGACAGTCTTCAGAGTTGGTGACATCCTGTAGGGTGTTACGTGCCTTCTGTAATGGACTGTTGAAATCCATGGAACCACCACATGTATAATTATAGATTTGTAATTGCTCAGGAATTGTGGTGAACACCTGAAAAATTCTAGACTTCAAGATAGTTCTGCCGCAAGGTATACCTGAGAGTGGCAGGCAGCAAAGGCCTTGCTGTTGATGATGCTGCATTGCTTCTGTGCCCAGGACTTTCTGTAAGGGTTCTTGAAGCAAGGATCCTTTGTGCATTTGGCTTCAGGACATGTGGGAGACACCTTCCAACTATTACCAAACTCCAGCACATCACTTACTACAGACTGACTCCGGGTAGTGAAGTCATTCATTCCATTGCCATCATAGTTCCCACATAAACCACAGACCTGACCCTGCACAAAGAAGCAATGAAAACACTTGAGTTACAGATAAATTGAATGAACCTCTTAGCCCAACTTAATTTTTGATTTTCTCCCATTTGGTTAATTAACACGCTGCCATCTCTTATTACAGGAAACTATCATTATTTGTTGCATTTAGAAAACACAAGCCATGTGTGCCTAGAGGTAAGAGATTTGTTTTTTCTTTCCTTCCTATGAAGATTATTTTGCATTTGTTCAAAAATACAAAAAAATAATAATATTGTGTTCAATTTCTCAGTTATTGTTAATCTACAAGTTATTGTCTATTCATAACTTCTCCATCTTATTGTCATATGCTGATCAAAAGGGCAGCAGACATAAATTGAAAATATACTGCATTGGTATAAAATTCATTGAAATGTTCAAACATTGCTCATATTTTGAAATGATAACAGAACTATTATATTTGGTCTCCTTATCAAAACATGGTGTTTTCTGGGTCAGTTAAAAAGTAGATGCTTGCAAGGTGAGATTGCAAACAGATACTCATCTAAATCAGAATCATATACCTGTTTACTAATGGTACTTTATACAATATGGATGTCAAGCAGAGGCTGTTTGCAATTTCTTCCATGCAGCAGCAGCTCCCTGTGGAATAGCCCTGTTTGTTTGATATGCCCCATGTCATCTTCAAATAATCCCGGTGTAAGCAGTTGCATGAAAGCCAGTCATGCCGGGAACCAATATATATCAAAGAGACAAGGCATATGAAGTAGTTTCCCTTATGAACCATCCTTTTTGCAGAGGCTATTTCAGATGACCTCCCCATGGTTTCTGTCTTGAAAATCAGCTCTTAAGGTGTGAGTCTAAGCACACTTACAATTGAAATAATTGCCATGGAAATGAGTGGGATTTGCATCTAAATTATGCACATTTAAACTTAAAATGTAAGAGGCACTAGTCTTGTAAAAAGTGCATCACCTTGAAGTCATCACGTAATTTGATAAATACGCTGGTTTTCCTATCCCATAAAAGGATCAGCCCATTGTTTGCTTCAATAACCAAATACATGCCCATGTAGCGAATCTTGTAAGGTACTTGGCCTCCATCACCCCTTTGTATTAATTCATGGCGCTCCTCACTGAGGATCAGATCATAGTTCTGGGGGAGCAAAATAAAGAATGGAGGAAAGTCATTACAAAGTTCAAAAACAAAAACTGGTGTTCATCATCCATCAACCCTACGTATAATGTGTTGCAGAAAATTCAGGCAGGGAGACTGTTGGGCAGCGAGGTGGGTGGTAAGCCAGAACTCCTAATCTGTCCTGGTTGCCCAGTGCCAGGATCACACACTCTAGATGCCACCCACCCAACTGCTCAGAAAGCCGAGAGAGAGAGAATTTCTACAGACCAGAGCAACTTCCCCTCAGCGACCCTCAAGTCTGCCCTGATGCTGCACCAAGTACTGGTGTGTGTGAGTCCAACTCCACCCTGCTCACCCACCTAGGTCTCAGTGATGCAGAACGGATTGGCCTCCTCATTCATAATCAGACCAGGGATGAGGAAGGTCTTGTTCAGAGCTGACCTGGCATTCAGCAATAGTGCCTGCAGAATCGAGGGCTGGCTGATATGACAACCACAATTACCCAGGTTGGAGAAGGGGCTGGCACATGGCACAGTCACTAACTGCCTGTGACATGTGCCCCTTACCCGGTCTGCCCCGCCTCCCACATTATACCTCGCCCCTATCCTGAACCACTCTGATTGGGGCACTCCTCAATCTCCTCTATTTTCAAACGCATCTCCCCTCACTCAGTAAAAACAAACAAACAACAATAACAAACCACACAAATTAAAAACAGTTAAAACAATTGTAGCAGTGGCCTTATCTCTGCTGCTCTCAACTGCTAGTGCTGGCTTGCCTGAAGGTGAGAGGCTCAGTAGGTGCAAGACTAGCAGGAGGGAGGGGGGGGGGGCTGTAGGTGGTGAGAGGATAGAAGTCTCTTCTCCTGCCCTCACTTTCTCTTTCCAGTTCACCTCCTTGCCTCACTTAGTTGCTTGTTTGGAACCTAGTATGCAGATTAAATCATCTCATGCTAAACCCTGATACAGTTCCCTAATAGTACTGGTAACGCTGCTCACCCCAAAGAAGACTTTAATAGATTTTGAGCAAGTGGTTCCAGTAGTACCACAGGGAACATTTTCGGTGATGACTCGGAATGTTCCGGGGGCAGAGTTGTTCTGTCCACAGTGATCCTAAGAAGGGGAGGGTGAAATAAGGGAAGAGATGACTTCATTCTGTGGTGTATTCAGCTTAATTCTCCATTCATAAGGCCAAGACAAATTGCTCAGTACCTGAACTAGTGTATATTCACATTTCCCATTGAAAATGTAACGCTTGTCATCAAAGGTGATATAATGCCCATCTCCATAAACAGCACAGGTACCTAGGCATCTGTCCTTGGTGCATTCCCACATCCTGTTCTTACATACGCTGAGGGAGAAGAAGGGAGAAAATAGAGCATTTTAAAGTGATTCCTTGGTTTGCGCAGATATAAGCTGGCATGTATTCCTTTAACACAGGCTTAAATTACTTATCTCTTAAATTAATCATAGGCAATGTGTGGAGAGGGGAGGGGAGAGCAAGGGAAGCTGCATTATTTCTTACAACCTGTAAAACATCAGAAAGATGGGAATTAAAAGAAATGAGCTATGTAAGTTCTTTCATAGGCCACTCAAGAACGTTACAAGTTCACTGTACTATATTGTGGACTAGCCTAAGGGGAACATAAGAAGAGTCTGCTGGATCAGGCCAATGGCCCATCCTGTCCAGCATCTGTTCTCACAATGGCCAAGCAGGTGCCTTATAAAAGCCCAGACCTCCCTTATAACACTTTCCTGATTTGTTCAGAAATAAGCAAGATGTATGTGTGTGACTGTATGTATAATGTATCATTGTGCTAATGAGGATACGAAGTTCCTCCTATCCAGCTGTATTTGGTTACTTGGCTCATTCACCTCCACATCAGCCTGTCAATGCACAAAAGTTACCATCAGAAGCTTTCTTCTAGGTGTGCCCGCAGACTTGGGGTATGGCAGGGGGTGACCAGGAAGGAAGCTTGTTCAGTGGTCACAGCCCATCTAAGGAACAGCCAGAGTGGTTTAGCTGGTGCCCATGCTACTATGTTTCTTTGGCAACAGATGAGGGCCACTTTGTTGTCTATAGCCTTTTAACGAACTTTAAAGTCTGAATTGACTGTTTTTAATTATGCTTTTATCTGCTGCCTTTCATGATGTTGTTTGTTGTATGTGGATTTTACATAAGTCACCCTGGAAAATTTAATTTGACAAATAGAATACACATTTATTAATAAAAAAAGTCATAGCCACATAATATTTTTAGGTATTTCTTTCTTTAGTTATTTATAGTATACATAGGTGTACATTAGAGAGTAAACTCTGGTGTACATGCATAATAGTGTAATACGTGAAATGACCCTATGTATATCTGCCAACCTGTTATTCAACCTGATAATTATTTATATTTTTTGTGTTGGTTATTTTAGGAACATATAAGATGATGGTAACAAGAGGCATTTTCTTTAAGAAGTCCTTACCAGGTGTTACAGTTGACTTTAATCTTCTCTCCTGGCTGATATGTGGCATCATTGTGAATGCATGGACACTCTTCCATAGCGATGCAGCCCCCTTTACCATCTGACACCAGCCCAGCAGGGCACATGCAGCCAGAGACACACTGTGTGCTATACTGTAAAAGCCAAGAAAGCATTACTTCAGAAGAGAGAATAATGCTGATAACAATTGAATTAGTCCACTAAAACAGGACTGGATCAAAAGACTGTAGAGGATAAAGTGCGAGACTGGTTACATTACGCTCAGATTAAAGAAGTTTTTAAAAACGACAAGAAACTAGGGTTCCAGGTGGAGAAATCGAAACTAGAAACAGAATTGTTAGAACCAAAGACTAAGGTACTTTCAAGGATGTATAACTTGCTGTTAAAATGGAATACACAAGATGAAATGGTCAAATCGGCTATGATAAGGTGGGCACAGGACATTGGGTATAATATTATGTTTGAGGACTGGGAAAGGTTGTGGAGTACTGGATTGAAATTTACTGCATGTAATGCTTTGAAAGAAAATGTAATGAAAATGATATATAGATGGTACATGACCCCAGTCAAACTTGCAAAAATTTACCACCTGTCTGATAATAAGTGTTGGAAATGTAAAGAGAGCGAAGGAACATTCTTCCATCTCTGGTGGACTTGCCCTAAAGTGAAGGCGTTCTGGGAAATGATTTATAATGAACTGAAAAAGGTATTTAAGTATACCTTCACTAAGAAACCAGAGGCCTTTCTTTTGGGTATTGTCGGCCAAGGGGTGGTAAAGAAGGATTGGACATTTTTTATGTATGCAACAACAGCAGCAAGGATACTTCTCGCAAAGTACTGGAAAACTCAAGATCTACCCACGCTGGAAGAATGGCAGATGCAACTGATAGACTATATGGAACTAGCTGAGATGACTGGCAGAATCCGTGACCTGGGAGAAGAGAGGATGGAGGAGGATTGGAAGAAATTTAAGAACTATTTACAAAAACATTGCAACTTGAGTGAATGCTAAGCAGGATGCTAGATCATAAATAATTGAGCACCACTAACTTAGATGATTTAAGAAAATAAGAGAGATTGAGAAAATATAACTCTTTTTTTTTTGAGAACTAGAAGACTATGAAATATAGAAGGGATATAAGAATGCAAATAAGATAATAAATTGCTGCTAAAAAGTTATAACAATGAAAGTGGGAGCGGGAGATGTGAGGAAGTCCAAAAAAAAAAATAATGTGAAACTATGTTAAGATATTTGCTATATTGTCTGTTACATGTATTTTTATTGTAAACCCCAATAAATATTATATATATATATAAAAAAAAAAGACTGTAGGCTGTGGGAATTCAAGTGGGTGAAAGCCTATGCTTGTTAAATTGTGAACTGACACCTAATTCAGCAGCTCTTGTGCATACCCAGGAGCCCCAATTTGCAAGGTGGTCTCCAGTGTAAACATCTAGGTTTGAATGAGCAGTGGCTGGTCCACTTAACTTTGATGCTGGAGCATGTGAAGACTGTTCCTTCCCTGACACTAAAGAGAATGGAAGATCCCATGCTTATCCCCTGCTTTTTTTGTAAACCACTTGTAGGTGGGTGTGGGTGTGTTTAATTTAGTGGTATGTATATTTAATGAAATAAGTAAGAAATTATGCAAAGTTCCAATATATGCATTATAATCCTGCAGCTCAGGGATGGGGAATGTTTTCAGTCTGAGGTCCACCTTTCTTGTTGACAACCTTCCAGGATTTTCATGCCAGTGGTAGGTTGGGTCAGAGGTAAATGTGAGTGGAGCAACAGATGTAACCCTAACCTTATGTACAGTAGTCTACATTCTGATCATGCAAAAGGCAGAGGTTCACACACTTCTCCATCTTCCATCCTTCATCCAGACAAGCAATAGGCATTTGTCACAGTTCAAAACACATTCCAAACAGGCAAAAGCACTTGAGGACACGAAGCAGGACCAGGGAGGGGAATGGGCTGAAAAGAGGCCTGAGGATACGGAGGCTGGGAGGGCTCTGTTCAGCTAACATCCTGAGATCCCTCACCCCCTACACTAGATGGGGAAGAGGGTGAGGACAGGAGAGTGCCTTGTCTAAGGTCAGATAATAAGTTTGTGACAAAAGCAAAGGACATTCTGATTGATAGCACAGTCTCTTAAAATATCATCCGGTCCTGCATACTTACACAGTGCATATCAAGAGTCTGACAGCTTTTCTGGCATTCAGCTCCAGTTTGGCCTGCAGTGGCATTTCTGCAGTTAAAGTAGACCATGGGGGCAATGCAGACTAGCAGGGCAAAAGGAGAGAAAATGTGTAAGAGATGAAAGGACAGGCATGGGTACCACAGAACAGGAAGACCTCAAACAAACCTTTTGAACAGAAGTCTACTATGGTTTGTGGAACTATTATATAATTAACTATGAAGCCCGTATTAACTTGAAACTTTTAATGAATATGGTTTTCCAGTGAATATTTAATAATTGTGCCCAGCTGTCAATTTGTAGCCATCTACAATATAAAAGGCTTTTAACAAAATAAGGAACGCAGCCCAATTGTCTGCAACTTTCCAAGATGGAAAGTAAGTATATATAACATATTTTACATATATAGGTATATTCTCCTTACCCTGTTTTGTGTCCCCATCACCAATGCAGTTCAATTTTCCTTGGCTGCATGTGCTATGTAAAAGAAAGAGGAATTAGGTTTGCTTTTGCATTCACTTTCTGGTTGTGCTTAAAACTTGGAGCCTTCAAGTTGTGAGTCTGTAGTTGTGCCCTATACAGAGTAGAGCAGTTGGGTTTACTCCAGAAATACCGGTGATTTAGGGATATTTAGAATCTGAAATTGAATCCCCGCGGCGGGGTGCGCTCCCGTTGTTCGGTCCCAGCGCCTGCCAACCTAGCAGTTCGAAAGCACCCCCAGGTGCAAGTAGATAAATAGGGACCGCTTACCAGCAGGAAGGTAAACGGCGTTTCCGTGTGCTGCACTGGCTCGCCAGATGCAGCTTGTCACGCTGGCCACGTGACCCGGAAGTGTCTGCAGACAGCCCTGGCTCCCGGCCTATAGAGTGAGATGAGCGCACAACCCTAGAGTCTGTCAAGACTGGCCCGTACGGGCAGGGGTACCTTTACCTTTACCTTTTTTAGAATCTGAAAATGGGACCATACAGGTCACTAATTTGGATGTTTTTCCAAATTCTGTTGCTCTTTATGTATTTAGGCATTTTGGTCTATTTACTTATAAGATATGGAGGGGAAATTAGTTAGGTAGCGATAAAAGAATCTGGGACAAAATGCAAGCATTCCAGATACCGGCACTACTTAGTCATGTATTCTGATAATGCTAGAAGAGCTTTGCCATGAGTTGTAGTCCCTAACATTTGGAGGGCACCAGGTTGGTGAAGGCTGTACTAAAAAGTTAAAGGCAGCAGCTTGAATCCTCTTACCACAAAACACCAACGTCATGGAGCACTTCACCGGAGAGTATTGACGTTCCTTTGTAATAGCATGGGCATTTGTTAGCAGGTACACATTTTCCATAATCATCCATGTAGGTTCCACTTTCACAGGTGCATCCATCAACTGGGACAAATTTGACATTGCAGGTAACATCAGGTTCACTCAGAGATCGGCAGGTAGGTTGACAAGAACTGATGGAATAGCTGTAATTCAGGGATTTGGGGCATGAAGTGGTGTATCTGGCTGGAAAGAGAAAAACAAACAGATTGATTGATTGATTGACTGATTGATTGAAAGCTTTTCTGTGACCTGCCTTTTTGTCCTAAGACACAGACATACACACAGTAGTTTACAAAAAAAGAATTAAAAAATAATAAGTTAAATTACTAAAGGAAGAATACATGTGGTTATATAGATAGCTAAATGCCCGCTGAAACAGAAGCCAGGCAGACCTTCAGGAGGGCCTTTCATAGTGAGGGTGCCACAACTAAAAATGCTCTGTCCCTAGTACCTATCTGCCACAGAGCATCAAGGAGACACAGAGCAGAATCTGCAAGGGCAGGTTCTTATGGGTGAGGGCAATCCTTTAGGTATCCAGGTCCCAGACTATGAATTTAATGGTTAAGACCAGTACTTGGAATTGAGACCAGAAGCAGATAGCCAGTGAAATTAGAGTAGTATTAGTGATGTGTTCTATACATTCATCTCAGATAGTAGTGTGGCTGCTGCATTGTGAAATCTGCAGCTCCCAGATGCTTTTGGAAGGCATCTCCACATAGAGTGCATTGCTGAAACCTAGCCTGGATAAAATCAAGGCATGAATGTCCATGACTAGATCCATCTTTTTTATTTTTATTTTAAAAAATGGGATTATTTTGGGGGGGGGGGAATGTGTCCTGAAGTCTATTACTCCAGACCATCACTAAGAGAACCCAGCAAGACAAGGAAAATGCTAAGATTCATTGGCACAAAAAGTTATTTCATTTTAAGACCCGAGATGGCTGTTTAGAAGACTTACAACAGACATTGGTCCTCCATCCTGGAAGCTCTACTTTTTCAGCTGCACAGGCTCTAACATAGGAAGAGAGGGCAGCACACATGCAATCCTCACTTCTTTCACAGTTGCAGGTGTCAAACATGCAATTCTAGAGAACAGGAAAATGCTCTTATTAAAAACAATCCATTCCAAGTCAATAATCCTTTTCCTACCGTTTCTCAATTTGACTAGATTAGATTTCACTTGTAACTTTTTTTCAGACTAACTAATATCCCATTCAGTGTCATCTCTCATCCTTTAGCAGGCAGGGGCTCGATGTACTTGGCTTCAGCAGTAGAATTGTATCATGTGCCTTCAGGCCATTTTAGCGATACAACAATTGCTGACCCAAATTGGATTTTCAGTTCTGAGTTTCACTATTGTCAGTCTTACATTTTGGTTCATAACTGGAAAGGGAAATCAACATTACTTGCAAGCAACTCAGGATTATAAGCATTATGCTTCAAAGCAAAATGAAGTATCATGTGGCGTGTATGTGAATAAAAGGGGGAAATATTTATCTATATTTAGATCCAGGAGATGACGGAAGTATTCCTACTCAGACTAGACCCACTGAAATTAATGAACCCAAGTTACTTATGGCCATTAACTTCTGTGGGTCTACTTTGAGTAGGACTATCACAGAATACTTGGGACGCAGGTGGTGCTGTCGGTTAAACCACAGAGCCTAGGACTTGCTGATCAGAAGGTCGGTGGTTTGAATCCCCATGATGGGGTGAGCTCCCGTTACTTGGTCCCTGCTCCTGCCCACCTAGCAGTTCGAAAGCATGTCAAAGTGCAAGTAGATAAATAGGTACCGCTCCAGGGGGAAGGTAAGCGGCGTTTCCGTGCACTGCCCTGGTTCGCCAGAAGCAGCTTAGTCATGCTGGCCACATGACCCGGAAGCTGTACGCCGGCTCCCTCGGCCAATAAAGCGAGATGAGCGCCACAACCCCAGAGTCGGTCATGACTGGACCTAATGGTCAGGGGTCCCTTTACCTTTACCTATCACAGAATACTACTCATTGAGTTCAGACATTCATCTGAAACAGAAGTCTTAAAGCCAGTGAGCTCATACATGTGCAACACTAGATTTCTCATCAGTTGATGATACAGAGGAGAATATGTGAACTGACTCTTTTGAAAAGTTTATGTGTGGTGATATGGAATGGCATGAAAACATTGTCTGTGGTACAGTGATACCTCGAGTTAAGAACTTAATTCGTTCTGGAGGTCTATTCTTAACCTGAAACTGTTCTTAACCTGAAGCACCACTTTGGCTAATGGAGCCTCCTGCTGCTGCCGCTGTGCCACCGGAGCACAATTTCTGTTCTCATCCTGAAGCAAAGTTCTTAACCCGAGGTAATATTTCTGGATTAGCGGAGTCTGTAACCTGAAGTGTATGTAACCCGAGGAACCACTGTATTTGATTTGTGATGGCCCATTCAGCGGCATAGCTAGCTGCTTGGGTGCTGGGTGCGGCACGCACGTCCTGCAGCTGGGGGGTGGGACAAGCCACCCATGGGGGCGGAGTGGGCTTTATGGAGCCTCTCTGCCATCTCCCCCTCAGCTGTAGGATGGCTGAGGGAGAGGCAGAGGGCAGATGCAAGTCCTACGCTGCCGTTTCAGGCAGCACAGAGCCTGCAGGCGCCCAAGCCACCACGTCACTCCCAGGAGAGACATGTGGCTCAGGCACGCTGCAGGCCCCGTGGTAAGTGCCGGCCCCCGTGGTGTAGCGCCCAGTGCCAGCCGCGTTTCGTTACGTTTGTTGACTGAACTAAAAAGTTTCATGAGCCCAATTTATTTTTAAAAACTCATATTTTTGTCATTATGCCACCTCCCTCAGTGATGACACCTGGGGAGACCTGCACCCCCACACCCCCTTCCTCCGCCACTGGGCCAATTTACTCATGGAATCAGCATTTGATACTGTAGTCATCAAGTGATGGGCATGCATTTGTGAACTAGTCCTTTAAACTCTCCTATGCCTTCTAGTCAAATCCTGACTGGCTTTTCTCCCAGCCTTCAGAACATCCAGAAGCTCTATTGAAATTCTTTCACATCATCTTCACTCCTGGACATTCTGTTTATGTTCAGCATTTCACTGTCTCAGCATGGCCTATGTTAACTGCCCAGCACTCAGCTCCCCTACTCCCTTGTCAGTTTCACCCTCTCCAGTTGTTGATTTCTGCTTTTCTCTGTGAAATGACATATCTTGCCTCATCCCTGAAACATGTGATGGTATGGCTTGGATCCTATACTGATGACACCTTCCATTTAGTTCCACCCATTTTGTCTTGTCCCACCATTATGTTTCCTTATAGATTAGTGGTAACCAACATGGTGCCCTCCAGATGTTTATTACTACAATTCCCACCAGTCCCAGCTAGCATGGCCAATTGTCATGGACAGTGGGAGTTGCAGTCCAAAATATCTGTAGGACACCAGGTTGCCTACCCCAACCAAAGATACTTTTCAACTTCCTCCAATAAACTGTTTTCAATGAGAGGTAACAGATAGCTTCATACCGTATGATAAGAAGCTGGATTAACTGAGGCATGACATTTAGCAAAAGGTCCTTCCGAGTCAGTCAGCAATCCACACCAATGTCGGGCGTATTTTTCTACAAAGAAAAGAAATTAATCCATATCGTTTTGGGAATTTCTATAGGTGCAAATGGCAGCTTTTACCTCAACTCACATCACTGACTCTAGACAGGATATCCTGGTGCTGCTACAATGCTTGCTCTACTCACTGCTGTTCACTCATTGCTGAACCTCCTGAAGCCATGGACTGAGGAAGGAAATGATCTAAATCTTGAATATGTGCATGCTACAGATACCCAATATACCCAATTATGCATAGGGCTGTTAGTTTATAGACTACTTGCAAAACTTACAAGCCACAGTCTAAAAAAGAGGTAGCCATGTGTACATCCACTTACCGTATTTCAATGGGGGGTGGCATACCTAACTTCTTCTGTTTAGATTGTGGCTACAGGATCTTGATTTGCAAGGTTTTATTGTTATTTATTTCCCCTGATTTCCCCATTTATTAATATTTGTTTTCAGTCAGTTCTTCTAATTTGTTTATTTCTATTAATTTTCCCCACAAGCTAGGTAGAATTATAATTTTGAAGTGTTTGTGAGTCTTGCTTATAATTCTCAAATATGCCTACCATTTTCAATGCTAAGCGTGCAAGGGTCCTCAAAACTTTGTTTGATGTTGGGACATGCAGCCTGAGTTTTCCAGGTGTTAGCAAATGCAGATGCTGTTCCTTCCACCACTCCACTTATGGCTGTGAAGTCATCCATCTGGCGCTTGTCAAAGTTTCCACAGAGACCTTTGAAAGAAACCCCAAAGAGTTTTATAGTCCAGTTTTATAATACTTTGCCCCCCCAGGCATGCCACAAATTTCTTTTTGCTTTAAAATACTTCTTACCACAAGTCCTTCCTTTGAAAGATGGATCCACATGAATATACAATTGCATTGTGGGTACGAGCTGGATTACTAGCTGAAGGCCAATGTTTGTATGCACAGTGATGAAGAAGGACGAAGGTCTGAATATGGTTACATTAGCTACGGACAAAGAAGACACCATTCTTATGAGATTCAGAGCTGCAACTGCCATCCATTACTCAGGAAAAGAAGAACCAGATTTGTGAAGGCCAATTCATGCAAGCCAAGCACATTGGCATGTTGTGACTGTGGGCTGGATGGATGTGTGAAGGGTTTGATACAAGTTGAAACAGTTATATGCTTACTTTCAGATTGTGCCCAACCATCAGCCCAATCTACATTGGCCACCATATCATCGTTTGCCCCAGTTTTGTTGATGATTAAGTGGTATGAACTGAAACAATAATGTGGCATATATGGCATGGATCTAACAAATCGTAACCATCAAAGGATTGGGGGAATATGATAGAATAGTCTGGCACCAGAATGATAACAACGATGGCACCAGACATCTTTTAGAAGACAGTCCCATAAATGGGGTGCAAAAAAGGGCTTATTTCTGGCAGCCAACTCCTTAATCTCTGGACACCAGGTGAAAGACCTTTCACAAAATATATCTCAGCTAATAAGTAGTTTCCTATAGGAGGTGGCTGTCCTTCACATACTCTGGTCTCAGCTACAGAGGTAGCTTAGGACCTTGTAGTAAACAGCAGCAGTTTATATTCTCATTATGGAGAGTCCTGGTTAACAAACTTGCTATCTAATCTGGAAGTTCCTTTCAAAGGTTGCCTTACATACAATGCATTATATTACAGTAGCTGTGGCTGGATGTTATTAAAACATGGCTGATGGTAAGAGAATCCTTCATTTCCAGGGGAAACCTCTACATTAGTTGTGGAGAACATTTGGTCTTCCAAGTGTTGCTGAACTACAACTACAACTCTGCTATTGGCCATGCTTCTTGGGGCTGATGGGAGTAGTGGTCTAGCAACATTCAGAGGGCCACAGGTTCCTCACATCTGCTCTACACAAACCCAACTTTCTTTTCCCAGCAGAACTGGAAAAGGGAAAATAGTAACCCAATCAAACCTTGCTAGCTTGTGGAGTAACAAGCCCTTCTGCTGAGCTTGCCCCTAAGATTTCAAAACTTTTAAGGCTGCCATGGCAAACAGAAGTTTCTGACATGCAACATACCTGCTGAGAGAGGCAACTGAGTGTAGAGCGAGTTGACTAATACACCACCATTAGGACTGATCACAATGGTCTGGTGACAAAGAGAAAAGGAGTAATAATGAGTTTGGTGATAAATTACATCTTCTGTTTCTTCTAATAAGCTTTATGGGGGGGGATAAAAACTATTACATGCAGGTCCTGCTATCAGATAAGTGAAATTAGGGAGTGTTCAACATTAATATAACCAATCTTGAATGGTTGATTTTGAGGCCGGACACTTTTTACATCTATCTATCTATCATCTATCTATCTTCTATCATCTATCTATCTATCTATCTATCTATCTATCTATCTATCTATCTATCATCTATCTATCTATCTATCTATCTATCTATCTATATCTATCATCTATCTATCTCTATCTATCTATCTATCTATCTACCTATCTATCTATCATCTATCATCTATCTAATATGCATGTTAAAAAAGGCAAGCTTTTGGCAGGTTGCCAACCATAAGAAGCATATTGTTCCTAAATAAGTTCAAAGGATGCTCCATCAATCCAATCCCGATTCTTTCCATCTCTCTGTGCATTCATTACTGTGAACAGTAAGGGGCACAAATTACACCATAATTTCGTAAACTGGTAAAATACAAAGATGAAAGGTTCTGGTTGACAGTGTTGGCTTTTATGATTTGAAACCTCAACTGATTATCCCACCCCCATGCCCCATTCTTCCTCCTTTTCAAATAGTTCTTTCAACGACATTCTTCGAAACCAATTTAAAACACATTTTGCAGTCATTCTCTAATTGAACTTTTGTGAGTACTAAGTCATTTTGCTTTTCATGGACTAAATGCCTTTTCAGAGCTGATTATTGTCATGGAAGAGCTCCTTTTCATGGTGGAGCTGGCATCCCAGCAGAGAGTCCTACTCACAAAAAAGAGTCAGGAGAGATGATTTCTACTACTTTCCCTAGCAGCTTACTGTACTGCTTCCCATGTTCTTCTGAGAGGTCCTCCAACTCTCTGGAGTAGCTCCTTGGGTGTTGCGGTTATCAACAAAAACCTCCCACTTCCATGAGTACAGTTCCACTCACTGGTTGTCTGGATTTGACCCATTGTCTTCAGGAATACATAAGGGCAATTTATTTGATACTTTATTATTCTGACTCTAATACTTTGGGCATCAGCTAGAAAAAGCAAGTTGCCTTTACATAGAGATTCTATTCTAGGAATGGGTGGATCTGTCATTTTTGGTCTCTCTCAGATTTTCCAGTCTCAAGCTTAGTTCTCCACATTTCCAGATCAGTTTGCATTTTTACAAAAACTCTTCATGAAAATTTATCAGCATTTTAATGCAAACGTTTTATGCAATTTTGTTTGTATGCAAATTGGCTCACATACACATTTTTGCAAAGCTGTTTCTCTTACTATAATGCATTTTTGCATGTTATTTTCACTAATTCAATTTTTAAGCACACTTAAATTGTACTTAAAGTGTATTTTAAGCTTCAGTTTATGCATTTTTGCACAAATTATTTGGCTACAGAACTGTACTGAAAATTTCATAGAAGTACAAATTTTGAAGAGTGCCTGTGTTTAAATCCCCATATAGTTTTGGAAAGTGTGAATTAGCCAGGTGTGCCTTTAAATGTGAATGGAATTGAATACCCGCCCCCCTAGTTACTCCTGTCTCTTAAGGCATTGTGGCTTATAAGGTGTTCTCTATCCTTTGGTTTAGAAACTTACAGTCTGGTCTCCATTGATGTTGAGGGCAACCATCTTCAAGCATGTCTCAGTCTCTGTCAGGCCACATTTGCGGAGTTCTCCGAGAACACTAAATGTATCATCTCCACAAAACTAAAAAAGCAAGCCAACACCCAAGAATTACCATCTGCATCGCAAACTAACGCAATAGCGCCTAGAAATTAAGATTGCACTGAAAAAGTATCGCAGATGCACAGTTCTAGCTTCCTTGAACTCAAAAGTATTTTGGTTTTAGGATTTGACTTAACTTCTTATAATGGTTGCTTTAGCTAGGGAAACTGATTCAGGATCTTTTAAATGAGAGAGTAGACATTTTGAATCAAAACTGTTGAACAGGAAAATCTGCTACTTCCTCCCTTTATAGATATTGAATGTGTTGGGCTTCTTAAAAATATGTAAGCAAACTTTCCTAGTTGTCTCATGGGCCTTTTATTTGAATGTGTAGCATCTCCCTGAGCAACTTTATTTCAGTTTCATTGTCGTATCATATGTAATTCTCCTGAAATGAGATTCTGCCCCCCACCCCCCGCTTTATTAATTTTCCCCAAAGGTGTCTCTTCTGAGTCTGTGTCTTCTACACATCTAAAAAAACATTACTGCTTTATGGAAAATAATGGTGTGATAATGTAGAAGCAATAAGGAAGTGAGAGGGATTTAAAACTTGTAAAGGAAAACTGAATAAGCTGTGTGCCATGATATCCAAAGCAAGGGATTTACTACTGGAACAATTACACTGGTTTTATAATCCCAGAAATAGGATTAGTGTGAGTTTGTGTGCCTGTATAGCACTGTGGTAATGGGGACATTTTTGCTAATTATAGTGACAGTATATCTTAAGTGACTTGCCTTTGAGAGAACGTAAACGCAATCTCCATGGACATTATAACGTTTTTTATCAAAAGTGGAGATGTGTGATCCACCTTCTACTGAGCAAATGCCAGGACATGGGAGTTCTATGCAGTTCCATTGGCCCCCAATACAGGAACTTGAAGTAAAGGAAGAAAGAGAAGAAACATACATTTTAAGGAAAGATATTGCACTGACATTAGCTTATATTATTTTCCATTATTAGTTCCATTCTTTGAAGTGTATGTGGAAACATTTGTAAAGTGTAGGAACCAGCACAGCTTTGTGTTTAAAGAGTCAGCATGTGGGAGCTTAAAAGCTATGGGTGGGACTCATCTAATGCGGACTCATCTAATGCAGAGGAAGCTCCACACACGGACTGCTTGTCCAATAGGACTTTCCTTCCTCTCCTCCTGCCATGCCCCCTGGTGCCCTCTGAACTTGGTTGGGGGGGTCATGAGAACCCCTGAAACAGCATGCTGGGGAAGTAGGGAAAGGACCAAAATGCTTGCCCTGATGGAATGATTGCCTTTCTCAAACTTGAGTCCCCAGATGTTGGACCACAACTCCCATCACCTCTGGTCCTGGTAGCTAGGAATGATGGGAGTTGTAGTCCACCAAAGGTGCCTTAGCGCAGTGGGGAATTCTTCCCTATGAAGAGCTCCACAGCTCAGTGGGAAGCACAAACTTTACATGCAAAAGGTTTCAGATTCAATTCCTGGAATTTCTAGTAAAAAGGGTGATGTAGCATGCAGTGGGAAAGATCCCTGCCTACCAGTCAGAGTAGATAACAATAGTCAAGATGAACAAATAGTGTAATCTGGCAGAAGGCAGTTTCCTAGGATCCTATTGTTACTGCAGAATTTTAGCTTAATGATGTGAAAAGTCACTACTAAACCATCTCAGTGGTAATCCTGACCCATTGAGTTGTACAAAAGACTGGCTTCATTTGGTCATGCCTAAATAGCAGCTCGGTATGTAGCAGAATGGGATGTGGGTGGTGCTGTGGTGTAAACCACTGAGCCTTTTGCTTGCCGATTGAAAGGTCGGCGGTTCGACTCCCCATGACAGGGTGAGCTCCTGATGCTCAGTCCCTTCTCCTGCCAACCTAGCAGTTCAAAAGCACGTCAAAGTGCAAGTAGATAAATAGGTACTGCTCTGGCGGGAAGGTAAACGGCGTTTCCGTGCACTGCTCTGATTTCACCAGAAGTGGCTTAGTCATGCTGGCCATATGACCCAGAAAAACTGTCTGTGGACAAACGTCGGCTCCCTCGGCCAGTAAAGCGAGATGAGCACCATAACCCCAGAGTCGTTCACAACTGGACTTAACTGTCAGGGGTCCTTTACCTTTTTTATGTAGCAGAATGGCTAGCAGAGGCCTAATGAGCAGGGCTAATGTGACATGCATGGAAGCATAAGCTGGAGTGTGGCCACTAGCCAGGGGTTGGCAAGGTTGCCAGATGCCAGAAATCGTGCCTGCACAGAAGCGTTTTTTGGCATCTGGACATGCGCAGACGCGATTTCTGGTATCTGCACGTGCACAGATGCGATTTCCGGCGCCGCTCAGTGAGTCCCCACGCCACGCTGTGCTGGTTTAGTGCAACGGGCGAAGGTCTCGCTAAGCGGGTGGGGCGGCTCAGGGGCCTGTAGAATGGTCTTCGTGGGCCACACGTTGCCGACCCCTGCACTAGGCAGAAGCCAAGGTAAGGAATCTATCACAAATACTGTTGAACTTTCATTGGGAATCATGTTCAGAAATAACTCATTCAAATACTTAGGCAGAGCTTTTAAAATGTTGAAATCATGGATCAAGCCTAGATTCCTACACAAAGTACTTGTTCATCATATTAAAGGTTGTCAATTACCAAGAACGGCAGTTGTCTGAATAAGTTGTCCCTGGAGCATAGGATTTTCCATTGTAAACACAGGAACACTGCTCGTGGGGGATGCAGCCAGCATTGTCAATGTCATCATATACAGTTCCTAAAGGAAGAAATAACTTAAACATTATAATGGTTAAAGAATGTTAAATGATAGTTGGTTACATGCACAGCTTCCCTGACACAAATTATAATCTCTTTTCCTAAAAACAACATGCCTTTTTTGTAGATTTCCTTGCTTGCACCTTGAATACCATGAGGCGAGTGCCCCATTAAGATCTGTGGCGCTTACTACTGAGCAAGTGTGTAAAGGGCTACAACAGTTGGATACAAAGGTGGAAGCTTACCTGGTGGACAGAAGCAACCATCCACACAGTGGTCCTCACACAGCTGAGATCTTTCAGAGTTGGAGCAAGTGTCTGTACATGGTGATTCACATTCTTGATATTGCATGTTGGAAGAGCATTCCATTGCTGAAAAGAAGGATATTAATTATAACTCAGTTACCCTTTGATACACGCAGCACACTCAGCTAATAAACAATTCCTTATAGTGATTCTGCTTTGAACAGAGACCTGCCTTCTGTGTGTTACATTTAATGCTTTTCTGCTGCAACTCCAAATGGCACCTGCTTTCTTTTGTAGCCACATACCACAACTGATGAATGCTTTGACTGGGGTCTATTATAATTCCTATGATTTTTTTCATTATGCTAGAGCAGTGGTGGAGAACCACCAGCCCACCTGACTTCTGAATCTGGCCAGCTCCCCTGTGCCTGGTTTCATATGGTCTTAGGTGTGGGAAGCTTCAAGCTGTGGCTTGAATCTGACGCTTTTTGAATTTGGTGCCCTTTTCTGCTGCCCTGCAAGGTGACAGAAAAAAGTATCAAATGCAAAAGGTGCCAGAAGGAAGAATCAGAAGTAGACTTAAGAGTGTGGTCCTGATTCTTTAATTGAAGCCATTCTGCACTTTTGGAATTCAGGCCACAGCTGGAAATTCAGGCCCCATCGACCTGTCCAAGTGGCCCTCTCAGAGGGTTAGCCACTGTTGGATCTGACCCTCCAGCCAAAATGGAGTGGCCCTGCACATCATGTGACCAACCAGGCATGTATTGTGGCTTGCCATTTGCTCAGTGGTATATGTGCCTCCACTTTTTTGTGGGCCCTGGTGGCCTAGATGGTATTTACCATTTGGTTAATAGACATTAGTTACATTTTATTAATATCTCCTTCTGAACAAATCTGCCTGATGGACTTTTTCTCCTTTCATAGTTTATTACTCAAGTGGTAAGACTGTGGGGAAAAGGTCCTCTCAAAAGCAGGAGCAATATAAGCTGGGGCATCTCTGATGACTTCATTCCTCTATGAGCTGCAGATCATACCTCCCAGACTCGCCATTGCCCAAAACAGCAGAGTTGATGAGCAGATGAACATCTAAACTTCTAAATTAGTTGCATTTATCATTTGATTGCTGAAAACACAGTGTTCTGATACATTCAAATAACTCCTAGCTGTCACCATGTCCTCTAGATTGCTTCTTTTCCAGTTTCTCTCAGCTATGTATCACCTGCAAGTTAGAGGTATCTCTCTATCTCCCACCACTTATGCAAGTCATTCATAAGCAGGACAAACTCAATATAGGGATCTATGAAACACTTCAGCTTCTTACAGCCTGGTGCTCATCCACTAGTCAGGTGCTCATCCTGAGACCTGCAGGTATAGGGCAGTATACAAATTCAATTAATTAATTAATACCTTTATAAGCATGCAACTTTGTGTGTACTCTACTTTTGGTTGTACCTTCTAATTTCCAGTTCACCAGAGTAATTGCTGAATATCATGTCAAGCTGTATCAAATGTCCAGCTGAAATAATTGACTAGCTGTGATTTACACTTACGGCACAGGTCTGGGCTTCTCCAGTTCTGAGGTTCCCCACCAGCATGAGCACATTGCCGGGAATATTCAGCAAAAGTGTCGCAGAGACAGGAGGTGATATCTTCTTGTTTACAGAGGCACAGGTCTTGTACACAAGACTCAATGTAGTCATTAACTCCCACCACAGCATTGCATTGAAAGAATGAAGAGCCAGTCAGTACATGCTGGCAAAGCTCCTAGATGGAAAAGCAAAAGCAAAACGTTTTTATCAAGAAGGACTGTTTTAATGGTGATTAACTGATCCTAGATCAGGGATGAGGAATCTGTGGCCTTCCGGATGTCGTCAGGCTCCAGCTCTCAATGTTTCTCATCAGTGGCCATTCTGGTTGGAGAGTCCAGCTACATGTGAAGAATGACAAGTTTACCCATTCCTGTCTTAGATGACAATGACATATTTAGTACACAGGGCACTTTGTAAAGTGCCATAAATACAAGGAAAAGAAATCAGGTTCTTGCAACAAGGAACTTATAATGTTAATTTCAGGAGCTGAGGAAACAACAATATATTTTCTCTGCCATTACAATTCTTCCTTAAGATTTAAGCATCCTTTTGGAAATAAAACAAATGTAAAGTGTAAGAATAAGCAAAAAAATTCTTACAAATTCATCAGTGCAGTTGCTCAGAGAGACAGGCGTAGGATCCTCACATTCTTCTGTCGGCCCATTCATTTTCTGCATATTCCCAAACTGCAAAGTAGTTATTTCGGCCCCTGTAATGAAAAACAGCAACCCATGACTTCAAAAAGATTCATATGAGAAAGTATCTTGCATAGAGGTTCTTGTTCCAGTTTGACAAATGTGATGCTGAGAGGGATAGCCACATGGTTCTTTCCCCTACTCTTAGTAAAGCACTATAGCACAATGGGATGTGCAGTAAATACCTTGTGGAAAACCAGATGCTTCCCCCCGCTGGGACAACCCTTCAGAGCACCAGCTGGGAGAACTGTACAAATCACATGGCTCTCTGTCAGCCAATGGGACAGAAAAGGGCCAGCATGGGCTGAAGCACACACCTGTCTCAATGGGGAAAGAGCTATTGACTGTATGGGAACAGCACATGATTCTGAACCCTAGTTGCATGGAAGTCGCTTCTCCATGGGCATGATCAAGGCAATGTTTAAACAACCAACTATGTGAGTGAGGGTCCCAGCTTCAGATTTGCTACCCTTCCAGGAGGACTGTCAATTCCACAGAAATGCCATGTGTGGGTCAGCCTTCCAAACCCCAATGGCTGTTTACTGAGGCTGTTTGGGAGAAAAGCAGCTCCCCTGTAGCAACAGTAACTTTCAAAGGGCCTTTTGACTATGTGCAAGCTCCAGTACGCCTTCTCTACTGACGTAAAAACACCATTGGCCAACATTCCCCCTAACAGCAATCTCAGTAGGTAAGTATGATTGCAGCAAAAACAAGCCGAGGAGAAACAAGAGTACTCATTTTTCAGAAGTTAAAGCAGCAATGCTGAACCATCTATCAAAACAAGCAAACTATCTACACCCCACTCAAACAAATTATCACAGACAGAAAAACCAAGCAACTGTTCCGCTCAACAACAAAATGTCATCATGTTTTTTTAATTAAAAGGATAAAACATCGGGAAGAGCAAAGGGTCTTATGCACCGCAGCTTGTGTCTAAGGGCACTATGGTGGCCTTGGTTTAGAACCTCAGAAATAGAAATGTTTTTCCAATCACTAATTCATTTACTTAATGCTATCAATATCATCCATATGCTGAAAATCTATTTTGATGAGCATGAAAAGTGAAATTCACCTAATATCTTTTTTTTATAAGATATTTATTAAGATTTTTTTAAATATTACAAAAACAAATGAAAAAGAAAAAAAAAACAAAATAAAAATGATTAAAAACCACTCAATTTTTCCATTGCTTATTTTTCCTTAGCTTGTTTCCCGGACCTCCTCATACCTCCCTTTTTTGTATTCCAGTTCAGTTTGTTGGTTCAGCAAATCCTTACCCTCTTTATTTGTTCTAATCTTTGGTCTTAAAATAGTAACGTTAGATTTTTACCTCTTAACAACCCATTTTTCATATTCCCTTAAAGCATTACAGCTGGAAACCACTTAATTTCTATCCAACATCGTTCTAACATTCATTAATTTTACAATATTTCTGTAGATAATCTTTGAACTTTTTCCAATCTTCTTCCACCGACTCTTCTCCCTGGTCTCGGATTCTGCCAGTCATTTCTGCCAGGAAATTCACCTAATATCTAAATATTCAATGTGTGTTGTTGATTTTAAAAGTGAAGAATGACAGATATCAGACAAATCCACCAGGTTTTTATCCTCGGGGCTTTTTCTTATGATGGGTGCTCACTAGAACAGACTACTGGCACCTCATTCCCCCTCCCCCTGCCAATGACAGCCATTTTGTGCTGTCATTTTTATCAATATGTATATGAATACCAGCATGTCTTTCCTCCCCGCCCCCCAAAACACTGCTTATACCACTTAAAATGTTTTGAAATGGATGAAAAGCCAAACCTCTGAAGAGATTGTAGTTCCACAGCACTCAATGAATCATGACATATAAATAGTTGATACCCAATTTCAATAAGCAGTGTTTTTGATACTTACCATTTGAAAAGAACTCATTGTATTGTGGAATGCCATTAAAATCCCCACAAAGTCCACAGGTCTGATTTGCATATTTTTTATCAAGTTCCAGCTGAAATTATATAGGAGAAAGTTGATGAAAGTTAATATTACTCTCCATGATATAGATTGAAAATTCAAGACAGCAGCTGCACTGGAGACACCAAGATAACTTCCATCAATGTTGCAATTCAAATTTAGTGAATAGAAAATTGGGGTATCATTTTTGAGTCTCAGCCAGTCTGTGCTATTCATAACAACCTAGTTTTCATTGTAATATTTACAGTATATATATATAAAAGCAGCTGACTCTTCTCCACTTATGCTTTCTGTTCTTTGAATGGGATTCCCTGCTCTGCAATCTATAGATAAGGTTAGGGCCTATAAAAGAGAAATTTTACTAGAAAATGAAAAATTGAAGCAACAGGTGGCACCTCCTGCAAAAATGTGAATATGCTAAATGTGTAATCCAAACGTGTTTTCATCTCTTTGAAAATAGAGATAAAATGTCAAGTGGAAACATATCTTGGTTGATTTCTGCAGTTAGATACTGACTGCAAATAAGATTTGTAAGGGAAGTAAGTAAGTAAGGGGATGCGGGTGGCACTGTGGTCTAAACCTCTGAGCCTAGGGCTTGCTGATCGGAAGGTTAGTGGTTCGAATCCCCGTGATGGGGTGAGCTCCCATTGTTCGGTCCCAGCTCCTGCCAACCTAGCAGTTCGAAAGCACATCAAAGTGCAAGTAGATAAATAGGTATCGCTCCAGCGGGAAGGTAAATGGCGTTTCCGTGCGCTGCTCTGGTTTCACCAGAAGCGGCTTAGTCATGCTGGCCACATGACCCAGAAAAACTGTCTGTGGACAAACGTCGGGTCTCTCAGCCAGTAAAGCAAGATGAGTGCCGCAACCCCAGAGTCATTCACGACTGGACTTAACTGTCAGGGGTCCTTTACCTTTTACTAAGAGCTTATTATGAACAGAACAGGATGTTAGGTATGTATGTGTGTGAGAGAGGGTGGGGAGGGAGGCAGGCAGGCAGGCTGAATACCCCAAAGAGCCTTGTGCATATCAAAGCCCAATCTGTACTTAGAAGCAATTATTTGGGTGGTTTCTTTTCACCAGTTACTGAAAATCTGTGATGTTAACTTGCATGAGTCGACATAAGAGCATATTGCAAAGACCCTATACAACAAACTGCCTTGTGGTATCATGATTTTATCTGTAATGTTGTTCAGGTGACATCATACATACAAAAAGTAAACTCAGCTGCTGGGTTATGATGATTATGATGAAGCCAGAACAAGGCTAGTGAAAAATACGAGGGAGGTATCAGCATGCTTCATGGGAAATCCAAGTCTTGCAGAAGTAGAAAAATATTATGGGGGATCTAAAGGGGTGATCCCTGCCCCCAAACAACCCTGTGAAGACTGAGCATGCTCAGTGGTGACAGAATTTTAGTTTCTGGTGCGGGTGGGGAAATAGAAAAGCAGCAGGAAGGGAGAGTGGAATTGGGTATTGCGAAGGAAGGCATGGCTGGCTGGCAGGCTGGGATACTGAACAGGAACATTCTATACTGCCACATTCTGCTGGGGTCACACTTGTCAATTCTCTATATTATGTAGCACTTACCATTAGACTGTCCTTTTCATTCCACAGTAAGGTTAGGCCCAGCTTGACAATCACTCTCACATAGATGGTAAATTTCTCAATAACGAATCCTGATCCAGTGTAAGGCAGCTGAACCCTGATGAGAAAGCATCAGAGATGTAATTCAAAGCAAAGTGACATGTGGCTTTTTTTGAGGGTGTATAACTGCCAAATTGCCATCATGAGTGATTGAACTATCCCGTTACAGAACTTACTGCAGAATTACTCATGCCCACCCAAGACAAATTAGAAGGGCATGTGGCTATGGTGACCACAGCAGCAAAGCCTACTGGAGGCCACAAGCAGCCTCCTCTGTGGTTGGGAATTTTGGGCTTTCAATAGCCATTAATGGCTTCATTAATGTATTTCTCAGTGTGCTTCAGCATGGGGATTTCTGGGTGTTGGACCACAGATTGATACTGAACATGGTAGTCACTGTACACCACTGGCTGGACACTGACACCCAGATTAGAAGTGGCTACCATGGACCTTTCATGGTTATTGGTTCTTAGATCATGGTAGGACTGAACTCTATCTGCCTATTAAGGAATCTATTTGAGGAAGTAGGTCTGCTCAGGACACAAGTCTGTGTTATTACCTTTCACCATTCACCACAATGGCATCTTTTTGCATTTCAAAATCCGTCCCATCCAACCGCATGGTGACAGAACTGATAGTGGGAATGTCTTTCACCATTGTGCGCCTGATCTGGATGTTGAAGTCCTCATAGGCAGCATTGCAATGGGAGGCAAATACATAGTTGCAGGTCCCAGGGAAATAATAGATGTCCCCATCAAACGTCTTGTAGTGGAATTGGCCCCACGTGCTGCAGACTTGCCCATTATGAGCTGAGTTGAAGGCTGCAAATTTACAAAAGGTTGTAAAGGTATACTGCACACTTTTTGCTGACAACATCTTCATTTCTTCATTTTCTATGCCAGCTTACATAGTGACATTACTAGCTTATCACCCATTACAAACAGGCTTTTGTTCCTTGCCTGCATTTGCCCTGGGTAGACACTGTTACTTCTTTTGCCACTTTATGTGCTCAGCTCAGAAGTAAGTTGATGCTGATGCCAGCTTTCCCTTAGGCTGAAGTGGAGAAGCTGTGGCCCTCCAGATGTTGTTGGACTCAAACTCTCATCACTTCTAGCCTGCACATCCAGTGGTCGGAGATGATGGGACTTGGGAGTTCAGCAACATGTGGTGCGTCACAGGTTCCACAACCAGGCTGAGTAGGGGATCAGAGGAAGACACATAATCCTTCAAGTTATTCTGTTGTTCAACATAAACTAGAGTTATGGCAGGATTTATTACTAAAGTGCAACAGAGCATGCTCAACAGAAGCAGGAAAAGCCCTGTGCCCTTTTGTTACCCACAACTGGAATCAGATTTCACTGCAGGATATACACTGAGTACAAAATAAGTTTAAATTAGAGAACAGAAGATCAAACACTGTGCAATACATTATTTAGCACTCAAAGGGAACTAAAACCTGTGAAGGGGAGAAGGGATTTTACTGTGTAAAATCTACAAAGGTGTAAAAGATCTCCAGAGCTGGGAAGAAAATAGTGTATACTCAACCTCTCTCTATATAGTCATTGCCTTGACCTTTCATAACTGGCACAAAGACTGTCACCTTCATCCCCTGACACCCCCTGCCAAAACCTGGGCAGGAATTTTGTAATCTCATTACAATGAGAAATAAGTAAGTGCTTACACCGTGACAGCATAGAAGGAAAGTAAATAGTTTAGATTTCAGTTATCTCTTTGCTCTAGATGGAAATCCTTCAAAGGTCACAAGGAAGTGTGAGGCATATCCCTTTATTTCTACCTTTCTTTAGGGGTGAGCAAATATCTGCAGATATATACTAGATCTGGAAATAATAGACCTACTTAAAAAATATATATATTAACCATTCTGTACAAATTAATGAGAAAATAAATTGCATGCACTTTCTTTACTTCTGAGGTGGCCAAGGAGTGTTTGGGAACATCCTTTCATTCTTCCTATCATCTCTATGGTGGTCTGCATTGTGCAGCCTCCCTAGGTGCCTGCACTTGCACAAAGTGGAACATCCTTGGCTGGGCTTTATTTAAGGTTATTTACAGTGCAGTCCTATACAGATAGAAGTAAGTCCCATTGAGTTCTACAGTCCCTGCTCCCCAGTACATGAGTAAAGAACTGCAGCGTCCATGTGTTATATGTCCACCAGCTTAACTTGCTTTTATAACCTCTCTGCTTCTTTCTCTTTGTTTAGTACTTTGATAAGAGAGATAAAAATAAAGATAAAACTAAACAAAATTAGCAAGTAATAAAGCCAAGATAAAAGCAACAAGAAGAGTAAAAATAGCACTGCAACAAATAAAACAGCGCAGATAAAATCTGAAATTTAAAAGCAGCAGCAAACGCCCTCGCCTCCTGCAATATGCCACAATAAAATACCTGAGTAAATAAAACCATTTTTACTTGGCACCAAAAACCCATAAGAGGGGTGCCAGGAGTACAGTCCCAGGGAGGGCCCTGCATAGAAAGAGAATGCATTGCTTTTTTTTTCCAAATTTGCCAAGATGTTTGTTCTGTTACTTACCTGTTGAATCATCTACCCATCTATTCATCTGTTTCTTGACCTTATCCATTTTGCCTTTCTTATGAGTATATCTGATAGATACAAGGAAATAACTGAGACAGTTTATGGGTAGACTTACATGTTATAACTGGTGTTGTTGTCAATGGTGGGATGATGGTAACCTTTCCCGATTCACCTTCTGCACTAGAAGCTACAAACAAAGGGAACAGAAAAACCATAATTTGTATGTATGTTCATTTGTGTGCATTCTTTAAACAGTTAAAGCCATAATCTCAGCTTTCAGGGCCTGGTAAATGCTATGATTGTGCTTTTGCACCAGTGTGCAGAAAGCCCATGGTGGAAGATAGCAATCCAAAAGTTGGCAATTGAAAAGCAGTGTGTGAAACTCTTATAAGAGCACATTCACCACAAAGTGTAGAATATGCATGACTGAGATTGGTGGATACTCTAACTATACCACCTGCTGACAGTGGTTCTCAATTTCAGTGAAATTATAAATATGTATTTTCTTTTAAGTTTGTATATCAAACTAACAGATATCGTGAATGGGCACAATCCAGCCAAAGTTAATCAATCTTTCAAATCTTTATCATCCAAAATATTGATGGGCTCTGACACATCTTGGCTCTGGAGGATGTTACTGCAACAGGTATTATTAGATACATTGCCATCCACTGCTCTAAAACTTCCAAGAGTCCAGGAGAGGACACAATTAATGGTTTGGGTTTGGCCAATGAGGAATGCCTGATCTAGCCGATTGCTGTTGCTGGGCCTGCCTTCAGTGTCTTCAGATGGAAGGTTTGGGGCACAATCTAACTAAAGATAGTTTGCTATACATCTCACAGATATCTGTGGGGGTTTAATTGATGGTATAAAATTAGACAAACATAGATAAAAACCCAAAGAAAGAGTCCCTCACTGAAGGTAAATGGAAAATTGTACTGTGATAAGAGGCTTTGGCTATAATAAAAAGGAGTGAACCTGGCACAAGACCTCTAACTACCCAGCACTCAAGTCCTATTGATAGTAAGCGCTATTGATTTTAATGGAATCTGCTTCCAAAATAATGCTCTTGGATGATGATGATGATGATGATGGTAGTGATGATGACCTAAAATGTTAATCCCTGCCTAGAAATCTCACACCTGCCCTGAAAAAGCCTTACCCCTCATTTATGTCAGCCGGGTTGGTTGAGATTCAACACCATTTGTCATTTCTTCTTTGTTTCTATTTCACATTTTCCAGTGCTGAACTTTGGCACTGAATACAGGTTTCGGCTTAAATCCTAGTAAGGAACTGTACCAATCAACCGCATCCCAGGATGCAATTCACATGGCATCAGTAATGCTTCCTGATTCAAATGAGACTCTAGTACCCTTTAACATACAATGAGACCGATAACATTTGGTACTATTTGCACCTGACATCTTTCCGCAGGGCCTGCAAGACAGAGTTGTTCCACCAGGCCTTTGGTCAGGGCGCAGCCTGACTCCCTCCTCTGGCAACCTGCACAGAATTTTGCTTAACGGTTGCCATCAATTTGATTTTAATTAATTTTTATAATGAAATGTTTTTAGAATGTTTGATTATTTGATTGTTTGATTATTTGATTGTTGTTAGCTGCCCTGAGCCCGGCTTCGGCTGGGGAGGGCGGGATATAAATAAAAAAATTTATTATTATTATTATTATTATTATTATTATTATTATTATTATTACTACTACTAAGCAAGAGTTTTAATTCTTCTCCCCGGCTGCCCTGTATAGAGGGAATTTTTGTTCCTTTTCTGTCCTGCCTCTTAGCCAATGTAGTTCAGGAAACAGAATGAGGGACCTGATTAAAAGATAAGCTCAGGCCTGAAGACTTGTGGGTCTTCAGTAAGCAACTCCCAGACTTGTTTGTAAATTAGGGATCACCTCAGTGCTTTTTTTCTGGGGTGGTAACATTTGGATTTTGCATTTGGGAGCTACTTTGTTGAAAAATAACACATACACACACTAGAATTTACACATCAGATACATTCATATGAACAAGGCTATGGAGGGATAATGCAAAGTGATGCCCCCCCCCCCCTTGTCTATCTTGTTTGGAGTTTAGCTGCTGTACATACTTCCGTATTTACTAGAGTCTAATGCACCATCAAATCTAATGCAAACTCAATTTTCAGAACCTTGAAACCCAAAAAAGTATTTGCTGTCGAATGTAAATGTGCCATCAAATCTAATGCACACCTTCATTTTCACAACATAATTTGGCCCAAAAAGGTGAGCAATAGATTCAAGTGAATACAGTAATATGCAACTTTAAAATGTTAGTATGTTAGTATTCTGACAGACTTCTAACCAGGAAACATGCATTTCATACTTTATAACTTTTCAAGGAGAGGCCCAAATCGTACTTTTCTATTTGATCCCCATTCAATCCACATTAAGATGTCACTAAATGTTTTCGCTTCAGGAAGTACAATATTAAAATACCCCAGTTTATTCGGAATTGTTAAACATTTAACTGAAACAGTATTAAAAGGGTGAAAAACTCTTTGAAATTCAAACATTTGCATGACTCACAAAATAGAATGAGGTATAATTTGAGTGAATTGAGATATTCAATTACATTGGCACTTTTTTTCTTGTAACAGAAGCAAAGGAAATGAGTTTTTACCTTTCTGTTGGATGCTGCAGATCATGAATGCTAGGGCCCATAATGGCACCCTCATCCCTCTACCAAACCCCATACTGGATGGAGTTCGGTGTTAAGGTACTCAGCCCGCTTCTGGCCAGAAGGACTAGTTCACTTGCACTCTCAGAGGCTTATATAGCAGGAGGTTCTGTCTATTTTCCCAGCTTGTTTGACATGGTCTAACAAGGTGGGGCTGTGAGGATCTTAGCAGATACAGGGGTAAATAGAGGATGCGCTTTCAGTTCCTTGATGACTGGCTGAGCATGTTTGCCTTTTGGGAGGTATATTTTTTTTTGTCAAGGTTCCATCTAATAAAGGAAATTAGAAATGAATAGCAAAAAGGTAATATTTCTTCCCCAGCAAATGCCATTGAAGATCCTGGAAAAAAAATCAAGGAGCTTTTGAGTCAATCTGTGGTTTTCTGAGTGACAGGCAGGTCACTGTTTAATATTCTGGTTACTGTGTTAAGTGATGCCCATCTAGTGTGGCAAACGCCTCTTTTCCTTGTTAGTGCTGAGAAGGAGTGAAAGCTTTTTGAGGTATGAAAAACTATGATAATTTGAGACCTTCTATTCTGAACATTCTGAAGGACAGATCGTGAAGCTGAGGCTCCAGTACTTTGGCCACCTCATGAGAAGAGAAGACTCCCTGGAAAAGACCCATGGTTCTGTTCTGGGCCTGGTGTGGTTCAATATCCTTGCAAATGACTTGGATGAAGGAACTGAGGTGGACCTTCCTATCAAATTTAGGTAGCTAATACCTCAAGACATAGAATCAGGATTCAATATGATCTTAACAGATTGGAGAACTGGAGCAAAACTAACAAAATGTAGGGACAAATGTAAGGTTCTGCACTTAGGCAGGAATAACCAGATGCACAAATATAGGATCGGTGACGCCCAACTTGGCAATAATACATGTGAAAAGGATGGTCTTAGTAGACCATAAGCGTAGCATGAGTCAGCAGTGCAATGCAGCAGCAAAAAAGTTGATGCTATTTTATGCTGCATCAACAAAGGTATAGTGTCCAGATCAAGGAAAACAATAGTACTGCTCTATTCTTCCTTAGTCAGACCCCACCTGCAGTCCTGTGGCCAGTTCTGGGCACCACAGTTTAAGAAGGATACTGACAAGCTGGAACGTGTGAAGAGGAGAATGACCAAGATCAGTGCAGTGTGGCCATTGTGGCTGCAGCATTGAATTGGCTCTGTCATTGTGCATGCTCCCCATGTCTCACCCATCCTCTTCTTCAAAAAAAATGGTGTCAGGAAATCAGGTGTGTGATACTGTGCTGCCTGTGCTCCCTGCCAATCACTGCTGACACCTCCCAATGTATTATTCTGTGATGCCACCGATGCAAGTGGAACGGGATAGCTTACAATCCATACCCTAAGAGGATGGCTTGATCATTTTTCAGTGTCAATGTTTTTCTGTTTGATGATGTGAAGTAGGAGAATGTTCCTGAGAATGTCTGATCAAGGCACAGTTAAATAGTCATTGCCTAATGTTGTTTTCTGACTGGAGGTAAGCAAAGTTGCCTACATGTAGACCTTTCAGAAGCAGGACTTGTTTGCTGCACTAAAATGGAGAAGGGTCACAGTTTGGTTATAGAGCCCACGTTTTGCATGCAGAAGGTCCCAAGTTCATCCCTGGCATCTCCAGTTGGGGGAAGGGGGAAGAATCCTGGCTGAAACTCTGGATGACAGCTGCCAATCACTGTAGACAATATTGAGCTAGAATAGGCCAGTGGTCTAAGGCAGTTTCCTATGTCCTGCAATGTATGCTGTATTGTTTTTAACACTCAATTGGAAGCTGCCCAGAGTGGCTGGGGAAACTCAGCCAGATGGGTGGGGTATAAATAATAATAATAATAATATATTATTATTATTATTATTATTATTATTATTATTATTATTATTATTATCAGATACTTGTCTGCTTTGTGTCCTAGCAGGACTGACAGTTCTAAGAAATTATTTTCTTTACTCAATGTGAAAGCAAATATCAGAACGCACTATCATAAGAGATGATGAGGATGAGGGCTTCTACACATCTGCACAGCAGCTATTTCTCAAATGCTCTCCAAAATTCATAGTCAAGTAGAAAAACCAAATAATACTATCTGAAAATGGAGGTGTTTGAGAATAAAGGCATTTGAGCTAACAGACCTATTTGCTCAAATACTTTTGGGAGCCTGGTATTATCTATTGACTGTTCTAGAAATTGGTTATTTTCAGCTCAGCTGTGAAATTCATTGTTGTCTGAGAATCAATTGCTGTCTTTTGAGAGAGTTCTTTCTCTCCCACACACCTTTTAGACACTTCCCCCTTTTTTTCTTTGAATATCTTTTCAGAACTCACAAGCAATATTGCTTTATGGATTAATGAGATCAAAAGGATTGCTGTGCCTTACAAAGAAGCCTCCTTAAGTAAATAAAAATGGTTTCTTGTCATCCTTAAAGCACCAGCAGCCCCCCCTTCTAACAGCTATTTAACCATGACTACTTCAGATCGTTGCTCCCCTTGTCCTGAACAATGGGCAATGAACTATCCACCTGCCTACCTAACTACCTATCTAAATTGCAGCTACGAGGGTTTACCATATATGCCCTAACTACAACAAGCATGGCCAATAGTCAGGGATGCAGGGAATTAAAGTTCACCATCTGAAGGGTCATACGTTCCCCATGCCTGCCGTAAAGGCTTTGAACATTTCTAAAGAATAGGAAGACCACTTATGCATTGCCAAAAAAAGAGGACAAAGAGGTGCTTATTTGCTAACAAACAGGTGAAGAAAAGTTTGCTCCTGACATCTGGTACTAAGGTTCAAACTACATGGAAGTCACCAGGGAGATCTATGACTGCATTGTCTCGTATCATCTCCCCTGCCCCCCAAGCAGTCACAGGGACTTGATTTGGACTGGGCAGTTGTGCAGCGGGGCAGGGGGACTAAATCCTAAAGAGGCTATGTGGGAAGGGAGTGGAAATTTTAATTTTTTAAAAACTTACTGTTCATCTGATGTGCTGTGAGCCAATTTGGCACCATTTGGGCACCATTTTGTCAAAAAGTAACATACAAATAGAAAGAGGAAGAGGAGGTGGAAATGCCCCCAGTGCAAATGCAGAACAGCATGTGTAGCCCTTTAGGACCCAGTCACAGACTTTATGTCAGAGCTTTCCAAACTGTGTGTCGCGACACGTTACTGTGTCAGCTGCAGTGTGTAGCTATGTCACACAAATGCTCCCGCGCTTCTCCCAGGGCTGGAAAGGAGTCATTGTAACCTCCAGTTTGCTAGTAAAACTAAATAATTGTATCGCAAAATGATGCATGTCTAAAAAATGTGTCACCAACATGAAAAGTTTTGAAAGCTCTGCTTTATGCCATGCTATATGTTTCATTAAACAAAAAGAAATATTTTACGGTGAAATAGAAATATATCAAAAGTTATTTTCTTATTAACTTATTTATTAATAAATTGGTAAGTCCCAAACTTTGATTTTTAAGAATCCTTGATCTCCTCAGATATCTCAGCTTTTTGCTTCTCCCGCCTCTCTATATTTAGTCAATATAGCAGCATTTGGGCTATATTCACAATTTTTAAAAGATCATATTTATTTTGTGAGATGAAGCAAAACTGGGGGAAAGGAAAGGAAATTCAAGAAGGCACAACACTCCTTCTATGCTTTTGGACAGATGCAACAAAAATCCTAGTAAATCCTGTAGCCCATTGAGTTCTAGACCACAAGTAATCTCAACATGCATGAAGCCAATGATTACACCCATGCTGTACTATTTACTTTCCAGAGGCACAATATGAATGTAATACTTATCATCTATAGTATTTATATCTTCTGAACCTGTACGCCAGTAGGGAACTGTTCTTGTAAAGTTCTTGGTGTGGCAACATAGATACTTATCACTTGCTGAAAAGAATATTGACACTGTATGCATATTTGTCACTCCAATTACTACCAGCATGTACTGCTGTTTCCTGGAAGTTTCCAGTGATGACTGTGTATGTGGCTATAGGCCTGTGTGGAAAGCAACACAGCTCTGACGTGGTTGGTTGGTTGGTTGGTTGATTGGTTGGAAGGTTAAAGAAAGGCACATGAACTGAAGCTGAATCCTAACAAGATGGAGGCACTTGGTTTGCTGGTTCACAGGTTGGTGTTCTGGATACGTTTTTTTAAAAAAAAAACAATTTGCAAAAGAAACTTTATGGAATGAAACAAAAGATATATAATTCCAAACACTAGAAGAAACAAATTCCCAGGACCGTTTATTATATTACATTCATTAATCATAAATACAAATATTAGTAAAAGAGAGATTATATGTCTAGTCCTTCACAGAAACATATAATAAATCATAACTCATTGTGACCATTGAATGTATCCAGACTCTGAAGAGAAGATGCAATTATTGATTCTGTATAAGTGTATACCATGCTGGTATTCTGTTCAGATCTTCCAATTTTGCTGTATTATTGAGCAAATCAGACAAATAGTGTAAAATTTGGTCTTTTTTTTATTCCCCCCCCCTAAATAATTTCACTTCAGTGGTCAGCTTCTCAGAAACCACCTAGGACCACAACATTTCATACCATGCCTCTATAGAGATTCATTGTATTCCCTTGAATGAGCAGGTGTGCAACAATTAGAGTAGTCCTTGAGCATGCCAGAGACAAGAGTTCAATCTACCGGTATCTTTCTCCCCATACTCTTTTTCTGTGTGCACTAAGGTGGTTGTTGCTGCTGCTTTTGAAGGGAGCAGGGAGCCATTCAAACACGAAGCATGCCCCCTCAGCACAGAATGGTACAGTCCAGGAAAAACTTTTCCATTACTTTCTGCTAAAAGTATAAACTGTCTTAGAGTCTCAGTGAAATGAATGGGCCTTGAAGCAATGATCCGATTACATCATCAGATTTCAATTAGATTCCTCTGAAAACCCCAGCCTGCGATGATAAATTGAGACACTCTCCCTCAGATCATAATGTTTTCTGTTGTATAACACCCCTTCTGACATAAGCTATAATACTGCATCTTGTCTCCATTTTACACTCCATTAAAGACCATTATTACCTTTCCCCCCGCTTGCAACATTACTTGTAACCTTGTAATTGATGGTGCCGAATTTGGTACTGAATTTTGTTACTACTTTCAATTCAATAGGATCCAAATAACATTTTCCATTTTGCTTCAGATGCCCTTTTTTTAAAGTCAAATTCTGACTGGCAGCTGAATCCTCAGCTGAATCTGAACCTTTCAGATTCGATGTGAGGCATAACATGTTGGTGGGTTGTTGCTTTTTACTCTTCTGCATGTTTCAAGTGTAGGTTTTCTTAACACATGCCGTGTGCCATCCTCCTAGCTTTTTCACTTTCCTCCCCATTTATGATATCTATCTTGCTAGTCATGTTATCTGTTCTATTTGATTTTCAGTCTCCAAATGCACACTGAAAAACAATAGATTACTGCCCATTTTCTTGAGGGATTTATTTTCAATACAGTCTTTTTGCACATTTAGGGCCAAACCACAACAGATGCTAAATACATGGTTTCATGTTATGTGTATATGTAAACTATTAGTAGCAGCTGCTCAGATGCCAAATCAGGATCAGGATTGTGGTGAATGAGCAGAGGGAGTTTAATGCAGAGGCGGATTTAGGGGAGCACAACCAGTTTGGTTGCACTGGGCGCAGAACCCCAGGAGTGCTAATGGGGACGTCACATCTTTGATTTAGAAAGAAGCGCAAGAGGCAGAGGGGCGCTAAATTTTAGCGTTGCACAGGGCGCCACTGAAATTTGAGATCCCAAGATCCTCCATGGTTTAATGCTTCTCTCCCAATGCCCCCATGATAACACAAGAAATAGGACCCAAACTGAGCATTCCCTTGAAAATGGTGGAGTGCAAATGAAATTGGGAGAATGTTTTTTGTTGTTTCTCAGGGGCAGAGGGCTGTGCTTACCCTATTTTGCTGTATGTGGTAGCTGGGGTAGAGGGGATATTTTTATTTCCATATTGTGTACATAAAAAGCAAGTAAAATCTTGTTCACACACATTCACAGCAGCCCACATCTCTATCTTTGCTGACTACCAGCCCAGCAGCACCTCCTGGGATGCCTGTGTGACTAAATGCTGTTGCGTAGTAGTGACATAGGTATTCCAGGAAGTGCTGCTGGGCTGGAAGCCAGCATGGAGACAGCTTTGTACTGCTGTGAGCACACACACAAGACTTTTACTTACACAGTGTTTAAAGAATAATAAAAAATCCCTGAGCCACCTTGATCAGTAAAATAAGGCAAATGCAGTCCCCCACCCCAATTTTTCTCTCCCTCCCTGCAATTCTCACTGTATAGTAGAAAACTGCAGACACTCACTCTCCAATTAACAAGGCGTTGCATGGTATTGCAAAATGGAAGGCAAATTTTGGCCCAGCTCTCGTATAGATTAGTCCTGTTCAGGGTTCCCCACAACCAAACATGCCTTTTTTCAGGTTAGTCATTTCCATTTCCCACCCCTTTATACCAACAGTGAGCATATAAGGTCATAGTCAGAATAGACCCATTAAAATTAATACTTAGTCTATTGATTTGGTTGGATCTTTTATCACCCTAAGTGCCCACTAAGCATGCTTAGCCCTCACTGGCCTGTTATCCCCATTCCTTATATTTCCCTCCCTAATTTTTGTTTTTGTATTTTTTTGTGACCCTTGGTACTTTGCTCCTAGTCTCCCACTTATGCACAGATGGACTGTTTTGATTGTTTCCAAATTCAAAGAATTAGTTCACTATTACTTACAGAATACAGATAGTAAGATTTGTTTTATATCAGATCACTCCATTCTTGCTTCTGTAACGCTCCTTCTCTAAAAGCATAAGTTACAATTAAGGAATTACTTAAGGATATCAAGGGTATTATCACTTGTCTGCACGAGTATCTGTAATGTTTCATGCTTTATCTTGCTTTGCAGGCTCATTAAAAATGTAAATATTTGTTTATGTTTATGTTTTATTTTTAATAATGTTTATTAATTTCAAAAAAAAGCTTATGCAAAATTCTGCAAAACATAGTGCTATCAAACAAGATCTGATGACAATATACATTAGTCCATATCATGGGCATAGCCAGGATTTGTGTCAGGAGGGCAGGCTTTTTGTTGGGGAGGGCAGAACCTCAGTTAGTTAAGTATTTTTATAGATTTACTTGATTGGGGAGAAGCTGCCCCCTCCCCCCGCAGCAACACCCATGGTCCATATAAAATTATAGATCACTGTCAAACAGGCATAAAATAAAACCGAAATAAATAAAGCACAGGTATGTTAATGCATGGAACTATTTACAGCATAGACATAATGGTTAAATAAGACAGGACTACAAAGCATGAACCTTATTATACCAAGGGAATGTAATTAAGTATTCAAATTCCCTGATTCACTGTATCAGCCATATTCATACATAGGCCAAGGGGGTGGGGTCCTTTTCATTTTATTGCTGATGCTTTAATGAGATGCAAATGTTTTTCAGTTATGATGTTAAGAAAATTTGTAAATTATATTACATGTCTGAAGGTTAATACATTTCTTATCTTTGACCTGAAATGCAGTGAGTGTTGTTGACCTTTGAATAAATCTGTTCCTTATTCTCTGACTGGTTGCTCTTAAGCTACACTGAGTTTGGAAGCAACGTTCTTGCTGGTCTAAATGTATAGCTAAATCTGAGGTGCTTAATCAGTAGGTCAATACATTTGCCTTCTTATTACACAATGTTATGTGATCCTTTTCAAGCAGTCCAGGATGTTTGATGAAGCTACTTTATCTGAATCAGTGGTTAGCTGTTTGCACACCCCAAGTTTGCATCTTCACGGTTCATAAAACCTGGAAAATAGAATGGAGAACAGAAAAAGAGCAGGGCTTCCTGCCGAGAAACTGTGTGCATGTGTACCAGCAACTTAAATGGAATGCAAATACCTCTGTACATGAAAAGCACACGTGACACCTCAGTATCCAAACTCCTGAAATGAGCAAAAATGTTTTAAATAAATATCATTGCACATCACTCCAATCTTTGAAAGGTGAAAGATTCCAGGGGTTCCAGACACTTTACCCAAGGTTCATGTTTCCTTTTGGAAATTAGGCACAGTGGAGACTGTTGTGTCTTTATGATATATGGTTTATTTACACTTATATACAACCCGACCCTACAATGGAGGGGTTCACAGCACTCCAAGATAGTATTGCTTCTCCCATAGCTGCAACTGTGGATTCAAACAAACATCAGCCATGGCTCAGGTCCTCTTTCCAGCTTGCCGCCTTTACCAGACTGCAACCTTTTTCTTCTAGGTCACATCCCAACCAATTCTAAAACTCTGCCTCAAAACTCTGGCATTATCTTCTAAATCAGAGCTGGGTGAGGAGCCCATCCCACTTCCAATCTGGTACAGAGCTTTTGCCTTTATAATCGCTTTCTTAAGGGCTCACCACCTTCCTTTTGTTCTCTTAATTGCCCATCACCCCAGGTGATTTCCTGATAAGGAAACAGGGCTGGCTTTTATTTTAACATTTCTGAACCCAGGAATTTTTGGGGAATCTGATACCCACAAACTCTTAACAATATATTTGATATGCTTGTTTAGCTAAGTATTTAAGTAAATGACAGGATGACAAAATAGATAGCCAGTAACAACTGAAGTCATACTATAGCCAAGTACAGAAGGGTAGTGATAGAGCATCTTCCTCTGCATGCAGGGGCTCCCAGGATATTCACTTGCCAGGGCAATCTGACTGTCCCTCAACATATTGGGCTATTTGCACACTGGAAGGAGTTCCCAAATATTGCTATGTAAATATTAGCAAAGTTCAAGCTCATCCCTTCTCAGAGATGGGATGAAACCAGATTGTCCTGTTTAAGCTGGTTGTCATCTTAGATTTAATGTTTTCAACTGAGATAACTTGAAACAAAGTCAAGCATGCATTGGATTGTACTGCCTAGTGCTCAGTGCTCCTGAGAGCCAATTCCAGGAGGCACATTCCTACCTTTTGGAATGTGGACAATATTCTATAGCTACTTCTATGCTTGGCTCTCATGTTACAGGAAAGACCTGCAACTTTTTCATCTCTCAACTTCTCATTTTCCCCATCTTAAATTCAGTTATCCATGTTTCTGCAGCAGTTTATGATTTTTTTTATAAAAAAACCCTCACAAAGATTTGCCAGCATTTAAGTATGAATTTCTCCCAATAAAGACAGTTTTGCATTTATGCAGTTTTGACTAATGTACAAAATTGGCAAGTTGTTTCCTCTAATTAAATGCATTTTTATGTGCTATTTTCACTAATATATGCATTTGTACACACACTCTCTCCCCAAAGATATACATTTTTGTAAACATTGGTTGGCTAGGGAGCTGCATCACCAAGCTTTTTTTTGAGGAATAAAGCAATTGGTAGCTGGCAGCTCTGTGTACTGTACATCTCTAGATCAGTTCCCAGGACAATAGAGAAGCATCATATGAGACACATTTCAGGGCATATCACTCACAGGAAAACAGATGAGAACTGGAAAATATAAGATATTGAGCATTAGTGCCTTATGAACACAGAAGCAGAACCAGCACCAGAGGCTTATATTTGTTGGGCACCTGCTGAGGCCCACACTCCAGCAAGGAGCCTACTGTCAACCCTAAAGACCTCTGACCCTGCCTGTGCTTCTCATTGTCTCCTGTTCACCTGCCCTATTCCAGCAATTGAGCACATTTCAATATATGGGTACAACAACAAAATTCACACATACATATATGTTTATTCATTTTATAATATCAAAATCCATGTTAACAAGCTAACAAACATTACAATTAACATTTCTGTAAACAGATGGAAGATATCCATGGATGAAAAACATTTCTTCCATAATAAAAAATATCCACTTTTAGCCAACAAACCTTTTTCAATTGAATCCAGATTGCTAAGATATCAATCACAGAAAGCACATGGATATAGAAATGTTGTCGTTTTCGTACCAATTAAATTTGAATCAAAGTAGCAGCATTGCAAGAAGGCAGCCCAAAGCACACGTGCATTAATCTCTATCAATACCACCAGCAGTTCTTCCTGTAACATGCGCCAGCAACAGCCTTTGAGCTGGAGATTGTCAGGTTCTTGCCCTTCCAGTTCAGGCAGAGATGAGCCAGACTTAAAAGTTGGACCCAGCTCTTGCAAATCTCATAGCTAGATGCCAGGTACAAAACAGAATGTCAGACTTTCCCCCACAAACAACAGAATGAGAGAGGGTGTGAGAGGAACAGAGGTAGAATGAACAGAAGAAAGGATAGTATGTAGACCTCATCAGTTTTCTTCTGCCCAGGCTGCTCTAATAAAGTACAGATCTGTTGATCGGTGAATTGTTCAGACTTCTTACTGTGTGTGTATTATATTATGTATGACCTATTCCAACCAAGATTTATGGTACCTCAAGGAACAGCTTGACCTTAACACTCCCTGGGAATATATTTACCTTGAGGTCAATAAATCTTGATCCTCATTTCAGTAGAAGTTAATTATCCTCACAATATCATTTCTTTAAAAGGAAGAGTGGCCTTAATAATTCACCAAAGAAGAACATTTTCCAAAACTACAAAATTTGCACTTAAACAATATTTTAGGAATGGGGAAGTTTATCCATTGGGTCCAAAATGGTTTCTATTAATGTATGAATTTTAGTTATTTAGGGGACAGGGCCTGAAACATGGCGCTTCCTTCCTCACAACTAAGAGCTTGCCTTTAGAATAGAAAGGAAGGATATTGCTCTCCCATCATCATAGCCCCAAAGATACTAAGCCACCCACTGTCAGTGGGTGGGGCATGTTTTGCTCCCACTGTAACATTCTGAAGTGCAGCATTCCCCCACAGGAAGAAAAGGCAACCATTCATTGGAATTGGAGATCCCAGCAGTTCAAAATCAAACTTGTCCCCACCCATATAGTCAAATTGTGGGTTGTGTTGCTTGGTCACCCTGAAGTGTGACAAAATGTTGGGTGACTGACATAGAGAATTGTTGGTAATTATGTAAGAGTGACCAAGAACAATATAGAGAAGCGCCTTTCTCCAGATGATGCCTTTGTCTTTCTCTGCAACTCTGCTTACAAGTTTAGCTGTTGGCTGGTATGCCCAGTTGAGGGACAGAAAGTAAATGTTTTATTATCATCTCCTGTCAGTGGAATGCATGTGACAAACTGGAGATTTTCTTAATGTTAATTCAGTATTAAGGGAGCATCCGGCACACCCTTGTTGCCTAGCTTCCCACTGTTGTTCTTGACTGCTGTTGCTTACATTCCCATACATTCCCAATCTTGCCTTCTCCCAACCCATACACCTGCAGTGGGATCTATGGATTAGGAAAACCTTCAAGACTGGCCTGCATATTAGATAATCAAAGGATAGACACCAGTCTCTCAGGAGCACTCCCATTGGATAGCCCCTTTCAGGAATCCTATAGCCCAGGCATAGGCAACCTCGGCCCTCCAGATGTTTTGGGACTACAACTCCCACGAACCCTAGCTAACAGGACCAGTGGTCAGGGATGATGGGAGTTGTAGTCCCAAAACATCTGGAGGGCCGAGGTTGCCTATGCCTCCTATAGCCCGTGGTCATGGTGCCTCAGCCAGTCTTTGAATTGTTGTTGGCTAAGCTAGCACCATAACAACATTGCACAAAGCTGTTACACAGCACCTGAAGCATTCAGGACATAGTCAGGCCACTATTACTTACTTCAGTGATAACATTTGGCATTCATATGTGGTAGGAGCAGGGCTTTTTTTTCAGCTGGTGGGCGCCATAGCCATTCTGAGAGAATGAGGGAGATGTTCATGTTGAGTTCCGGCACCTCTTTTTCTAGAAAAATAGCACTGGGTAGGAGCCTGTTAAAATATCGCTGACATATTCATTGCAGCAGTTTGCAGACTTGCACAGTTTGTCTGGCTGCTGTGTCGGCACATTTATTTAATTTGTTTTTTACAACCCATCCCAGTCTGAGAATAGGTAACAAAATTATAAAACAAATATTAAAATATGACATTAGGGTTCAGCTGGGCCACTTAAACATAGCATAAACACAGCGGCAAATACATCACTCAGTGCAATGCTCTACATTCATTATTATTGTTATTATTACCCAGGCCCTACAGAAGCTTACAGCAACATAGAAATACATAATTAAAATCAGTTAAAACAGGATCAGTTAAAATAATAGGATGGCCCTTAAAAGTATATATCTTGGGTTTCAAAGGCCAGAGTGAAGAGGTTTGTCTTCAGCATATGATGAAAGCTATACAATGAAGGTGCCAGACGTGCCTCTGTAAGGAGGAAATTCGACAGTTTGGGGCTGCCAAAGTGAGTGGGTGCACAGGATGCATCCATGGATGAGGCCTTTCCCCCTGAGTTCACTGGGAGTCATCCATATCTTTGCACTGGTATATAATAGTCAATCTGAGCATCAGTGTCGGCCCTTTTCTTGACCCTAATGCCCACCTCTAGGCACAGTTTCAGCAATTCAGCAAGAACAGGTGGGATCTGATATTTCCAGGCACAAAATGTTTTAAGGTCAGCACTGGTCCTATACTGCATCTGTCTGCCACATGGACAATCAGGGAACAACCCATGCTGAAACATAGATTTGGGGTTTAGGGTTTGGAAGTCCTGTGGCAATGAGTCTGATACCCGGAAATATTCATAGTTCATTTTGAGTGGAGATAGACAGACAGATGGACTTGTACCTGGGACATATCTGAGTCCCACGCTTGATACAAACTAACTAAGCTTGGACCTGTCACTTTCTCTCATTTTCAGTATTTTATCAATAGATGGAATGGTAGTGCCCTAACAGGGTTGCTTTGGGGACAAATAAATGCTACCCAGTAAGTTAAAATGCTATGTTAATTATAAATATTAATGTGTATAAATAGTATGAACACACTGTTTTCAGACTCGAGGGCGTCAAAAAGGGTTACAGGATGAACCCTGTCCATCTCTAAACCAGTACCCTATTTATAACAGTGTGGGCAACAAAGTGTCTATAGAAAACACACAGTCAGCACCTGAAAGGAAGGGTCACATTCATTCTTTGTCCCCAGCATCTGGTATGTAGAAGTATACTGCTTCTGAGCATGGAGGTTCTATTCTATTAAGGCTGGTGCTTTAGACAGCTGACTTTAAAACAGGATAATTCTATGGCCCTGCTCATCAGTTACTTCTATGCAGGGCATTCACACACAGAAGCAGCAGGACCAGTTTGCTGTCCCTACCCCTGATGGACTGAATCTGCCACTTCAGTTGGCAGCAGCAATGTTTCTGAATACCACTTGCTAGAAACCGCAGGAGGGGAGAGTGCTCTTCTACCTGAATCCTGCTTCCTGGTTTCTCATAGGAATCTGCTTGCCACTATGAGAACAGGATGCTGGACTAGATGGGCCATTTTGGCCTGATCCAGCGGGCTCTTCTTATGTTCTTATGCCCTCAGCATCTGTATATGACATAATTCCCATGGAGTACTCTGATTCAGACCAGGAGCAGCATGCACTTGAAGAATGGGAGGCAAGAGGGCATGAGACAACAGAGTAGAGTCCAGTTGATAGAACCTCCCTCCCACCAACCTCTGGATGTGCCAAGCTCGACTGTTGAAGAAGGAATCCCAGATGCTTCCTCTTCCATGCCTATGGAGAGGCGACTGCCAGAGACTGTGGCAGATGCTTCCCCACCAGGGGGCAGGGATGACTCCAGGGTGTGGTCTGATGTGCCACAGTGGGAGGATTTGGAGGTGGAGACACGCCCGGCGTTCTCTCAGGGAGAAGAGAAAAGAGGATATGTGACCCCCAAGACTTACAACCCTATATCTTGTAGGAGGCCCTGTACTGTATTTGGCTCTTTCCATGCCACTGAATCTGCTGTAATAAGTATCCCTTACTTATATGTAATGCACCTGCTGTCATGTTTTGGGTGGGAGCCAAGACAGTATGTTGTATCTGGATATTTGAAGAGGAACTTCTGGGTCCTAATCTCAGGGAATCCCCGATTTGTGAACAGCTGCTCGTCTGAAGGGGTTCCTTTACAAATGTGCATGCTCAACATCCAAAAATTAGAATTGGAGCTAAGATGGCCACATAGCGTCAGCGTGGTGCTAATGGTGTGGCCCCAATCCTTCTTTACCCCTTTACCTTACTACATATGGGTAGCACAATGATAGAGCTTTAGAGAACTCATATTATTGTTGGAGCACTACAGCCCCCAAAGACCTGTGTTATACATGCATACACTTATAAAACCATTGCTAACTATGGAGTGGACTTTTGAATGGAGATGCCATTATTATTCCAGTGGAAAGAAGGTACAGAGCAACCATGGCTTTCAGTGTATTAACATGCTTCTGTTTTCTTTCAAAGTCTGTTAGAATGTCAACAGGATCTCACGCGACCAAGTTTTGCTTTTGGGTGGAACTATAAACTACCCTTTAATCTATCTAATATTTGCTCACCATAACCTTTCTTTATGTGTATGCATATAAATGCTGCTGTATTAGTATAACCAGAAGTGATTGTATTACAAACCACAGGAACAAATAATCCTAGCTGTTGGGGGGTTGCTTTTTCACTTTGATTTTCATGTTTGTTCACATAGAACAGGGGTCAGCAAACTTTTTCAGCAGGGGGCCGGTCCACTGTCCCTCAGACCTGGACTATATATTTTTTTTTGGGGGGGGGGGGAGAACAAATTCCTATGGCCCACAAATAACCCAGAGATGCATTTTAAATAAAAGGACACATTCTACTCATGTAAAAACATACTGATTCCCAGACCGTCCACGGGCCAGATTTAGAAGGCATTTGGGCCAGATCCTGCCCCTGGGCCTTAGTTTGCCTACCCATGACATAGAATCATAGAGCAGGAGGGGTGTTTGTAAACCATCTATCCTGCCTGCCCACCCTGCTGAGTGCCAGAAATCCAGGGCTAGTAGACCCCCCAGAAAAGAGATGTCCACTGCATCACCAGGCAATTGGAACTCTTTAGAACTTCTATTCTTGAATTGGAACTCTTTAGAACTTCTATTCTTGAAACAAAATCTATCCTCCTGTCACTTGGAACTAGTCATGCTCCCTGGGGCAGCTGAAAGTGAATCTTTGCCTTCTTCTACATGACAGTTCTTCAGGTATTTAGAGAGCGCCATCATATCCTCCTTTAATAGTCTTTTTTTCCAGATTAAGCCATTTCTATCAACATTTCCTCATAGGTCTTTTTTCCTTACTGCTGATCATGCTGAGTGCAGTTTTCCAATCAGCTGTGGCTCTGCCTGATGGAATTATCCTCTAACCTACAATTAACCAGTTTCCTTAACCAAAATACCACAGAGAACGTTCTCAAATGGTTTGCTGAAATCAAGTGAAATTACATCCAAAGCATTCCAACAGCCCACTAAGCTAGTAATAAAGAAAGAAATAAGAATAGTCTGGCAGAATTTGTTCTTGGCAAATCCATGTTGGCTTCTACTAATCACTGGGTTGTTAACAAGATGCTAGCAAACTGACTCTTTTATAATTTGCTATGCTATGAAAGACTTTGCAGTATAAACAGTGACACAAATTCAGTTCTCAGATCTGCTAGTGAAATTCCATTAAAGCAATCAACAGTTCAATATGCTGATGACAGGCAAGATAATTCTATATAAAACCAGTATCTCCATCTTGATGCTGCAAGGGTTAACAAAGTCCTCCCTAACTTTGCCTTCCCCAATCCCCAATGTCTACTGAAATACAACATGAGGCAGAAAGAAGGGGAGACAGCAGGAGAGGAAACTACTAATATATGTTTTATCCAACTCTAATTCTTTTGTCCACCCATGTCCATTATACTGCAGCTGGGTTTACAGTATCCTGAACATCATTCCAGATTGGAATTATGGCCTCTTAAAATTATGTCTTAATGGAATGCACATGCAATTTATAATTTTTGGGTGTTGGGGGAAGAATATAGCATTTAGAAGAACCTTGTCGCCTGGTGAAACATTCTTTGGGGTGTAACCATTCAGTTAGCATCATATTTGCACATTAGCTAATATTTGCACATTAAGGGGGAAAGAATGGAATGGGTGTGCATGTATGTATGTTGCTTTGTTTGCTCTGCCTTGTAGGATTAGGTAGCTATTCAATAGTGTAGATAAATGTTCCAGGGTAACATTGCTAATAATGCCTAGATTCTCCAGCTCAGGGGTGGGGAACCTGTGGCCCTCCAGAAGTTGTTGGACTTCAACTTCCATCAGCCTGAGACAGCATGGTTATGAAAGATGAGAATTATAGTCCAGCAGCACCTGGAGAGTCACAGATTGCTCATCTCTGCCCTACATGAGTGCACCTCAGCCTAAATGCAACAAATCAAGGATTACATCAACTTCACTGCAGCAGGATCCATTTTGTGGCTTTAGTTCATAGCATGTGCAGAATGTTTTTCTGCCAGCTATAATCCAGAGTAGTATGTACACCTTCTCTTGGACAAGCATTTGAAATAACCTGGAATCCATGCCAAGATAAGAAGATGCAACTCATTCACTCAGAGGGTTTACCTGTGAATTGTTACCTGGAGAGATCAGTCTCAAGCCCCCTACATACAGGTGGACTCTTACTAATTCCAGATGACAGCCAAGGTGTGCCAGTTTTGCATGTTAGCTTGGTATTGCGGATATTTTTAAAAATGCTTTTTGTCAGAGGATCTTGGAAGACTGGCATCCTGAGGACAGGGAGCAGATATTGATGTGCCAACTTCCTCCTTGCACAAGAAAGGATTAGCTACCCGGATATAGAGCAATAGTTACAAAACTATTCAACATTTTTGGTAACTGTAGTTGAATTAACTTCACTGATATTAAATGATCGATTAATAGATAGTTTGCTTTGTATTAAAGAATAAATAAAATTATGCCTGCTGTTGATTAGAATTTGGAAGGGTATGCTACAAAAAAGTTTTGTAGTGAAATATTAGGCTGCCTTTGTTGGCAAGAAGTAAGTTACTTAAGTCCATTGAATTTAATGGTTCTACTCTCTCAAGGGTTGAAGAGACCTGACAGAGGAATACAAGGTAATGTGTTCTTGGTAGTAATCTGGTCCCAGGTTTTTCAGGACATCACATGACAATAGTATGATCTTTACCTTGGCCCAGTAACATATCAGCAGCCAATGAACTTCTTTCAATGCAGGTGTTACGCATGGTCAATAGGAAAACCCCTTTAACAGCCTTGCTGTGGCATTCTGTATTCGCTGCATCTTCCAGACCAATCTTAAAGGGAAAGCTCACATACAGCTCATTGCAGTAATCCAATTTGGAGATTTCCAATGCCTGGGCTACCATGCCCAATCCTCCTGCACATGTTACTTGCAAGAAGGGGGCATCATCTGGTTGCCAGGGGATGAGGCCTCACTCCTTGCTCCACCCCTATCATTGGGCACAATGACTGATCCTAATCTGTAGATCTCCACAGGTGAACATACATTTCAGGGAGTTGGACTGGAAGACCCCAAGGATCTATTTCAGCTCTACCATTCTATAATTCTGTGAACATGTTGTCTGCAGTGAAGAAGCCTACATGTTGACATCATCAAAGGGCAAACTGCTAGTATTGGGCAGTATGTAATTTTACTCCTGGCAAGCTATAACAAAGCATTTCCATAAACTCCACTTTGCTGTAAAATATAGCATGTGGATAATAAGATAATTGCCATAAAGAATGCCCAGTGTAATCATTTGTGCAGAGCACCTTGTTTCATGTGGAGTTGTGTGAAACTAAGTCTGCTTATATCCTCCCCTTCTTTGAAGAATTTGTTCTGTATCACTGTGCTGGGAAGGCTGTGAAAAATAAAATGTCACGCAGGCAGATTTTATTTATCTTGGAGGCGGTGTGCTGACATCCTTGTATCTCAGAGACACTTTTGAAGTGACATTTCTTGATCATTGCTGGTGGCTAAAATAATGATTTCATTTACAATTGGAATTCTTCTCTCTTGATCCCCGCCAAGCCTGAAGAAAGGTATCTTTCCTAGAAATCATGACAGGGAAGGGATCAAAGGCAAGTTGCTTGGGGAGTCAGAGGGAGTCACTCCATTTGAGGACTTGGATTTGCAACAATACAGAAGTTTGATGGGAAATGCCCACTCAAGGCCACCCCCTGCACAACTTTTTTGTACATGTGTTAATAATAATAATCATAATAATAATAAATTTTTATTTATACCCACCCTTCCTGGTTCAGAAAACCGGGCTCAGGATGAAAAACAACAAATTTAAAACACTTAATTGTAATACAATATAGAAGCAGCATAACATACAGTATAAAAGCATGAATAACAATAAAACTCAAAGTTCAAAAATCAATATGGGGGAAATGTGATGGGAGGGGAAAAGAAGTCTTGAATGTGCAGCAGGGCTGGCCTTTTCCATAGGAATTTTCCCAGGCTGTCCTCATGCCTTCACCTTCCACAGTGCTTATTTGTTTTTTGTTTTTGTTTTTAAAAATCTATCTTGCCTTTCTGCCTCAATAAGAGGCACTCTAGACAGCTCCTAAGTGAACCATAACAAACAAACAAACAAGCAAAAATTAAAAATACATTCAAGCCAAAATGGGGTGGGGGAATCAAAGCAGAAAAAAACTACCCATACTCAAGCTTTTTCTGCTTTTTTTTTTAAGGAACCGTTTTACGTTTTTATTGTAATGTATTATTTTTATCTGTGCTGTAGATAAAGTGTGAGTCACTTGAAGACTTTTGTGTGCAGCATGCAATAAATATAGAAATAGTTGATATAAACCAAACAGTAATGTTGGAGCAAGCAAAAAAGTCAGGAGTAAAACCAAAAGACTTGTGGTTACAAATAACATCAGATTGGGAAATAGGGGTTCAACCTGTTTCAGAGGGAGTCACTCCATTTGAGGACTCGGATTTGCAACTTGGGGGTACCTCTTGGATTCAGCCCTGAACCCAGATGCGTAGGTTTCAGCAGTGGCCAGGAGCACTTTTGAACAGTTGAGGCTTGCTGCCGGTGCACCAAGCACTGTACTCCTGTTCCTGGCAATGTCAGACCTGACCATGATGACACACACCTTACTTATAATAGAGGCAGCTTCTGCCACTGAGCCTAGTCTCTAGTGAAGCACTGTGACTGCATCTATGTCACAGTGAGAGGTTAGAACCAAAGAGGGTCCTACTTCAGAGAAGCTGTAAAGTGCAAGTATTTTCTTATCTGACCTTACGAGGCAGCAACTGAGAAGGAATCTTTACTAATTATTAATGCTGTATAAAGGAACACTGTTATTGCAAAGGCAGGGGGATAAGATGACATGAAGAATGAATTCATTATCACACAATCTCTGTTAGTGAGCATTTCAAGTTTCATTTCATGGGCATGGTCTCAATTTAAAAATAAAAATAAAAAGTGGGTAAAATACAGGACCATAAGAACTAATATGAATCTTGCCATTCAGTGGGACATTGCTTGCATCCTGGGATTCTGACTGCTACCGAAGTGTGAGGAATAAAGTTCGGTGCCTGATTTATTGCTCCCCCTCCTCTTCCGCCCATGGTTGCCACATATAGCTCGTTTCCATAGCGCATCTCATCATCTTTTCACCTGACAGTCGTATTTTGAGAAGGATTTCATGTGGATCCTGGCTGACGCACTCAGCCTTGGTAACATGGCACAGTGTACAAGCACGTCACACTGTGATGCAGCCAGCGCCACACCTCAAATAGGCTGGTAGGCATGAGGCAGGAGGTCTGTCTGCTTCTTTTGTGTGATTTCTGTTTGCCCAGTTTACTGCTACCTAGTCAAGCTGAAGTTGATTAAAGAATTTCAACGTAAAGAGAAGCTGATGTTTCTCTTGGCTTCTAGATAATGAAAGGAAGGATAAAGTTGTCATCCAGGGGTGCCTGGTACCCACCGGGACTGGTAGGGTGAAAGGCAGGGAGATCAACAGTGGGTGGAGCCAGGGCTAACTACAGGCGGATCCAGCAAATTCTGGTTTTGTCTGCATCCTCCTCCCTGCTGAGCTCTACATGGGCAAAACTGAGACTAGGGAGGAGGAAGCTATCAGCCTGGTTGTAAGTAAGAAGGCAGGCAAGAGGGACTAGTTAGAGCAGACTGAGGTTGGTGGAGCAGTGCCCTATTTGCTCTAATTGACCAGTCTCTGTTACTGGTAATTGTGGTCCACTCAGTGGCGTAGCGTGGGGGGTGCCAGGGGGGCCGGCCGCACCAGGCGCAACATCTGGGGGGGCGCGCTCGCTGCCTCCGGAGTCGCCGAAGAGCCTCGGGCGCAGGCTGTAGCAGAGCCCCATGTCTCGTGGAACCGACGAGCTGTGCGCGCGCCCGGGCTGAAGGCGTCCGGCAGGCAGCGGCTCTCAGCCCCGCGCGTCAGGGCCGCGGAGGACGTGCCAGGCAGCCCCTCCTCACAGCCCCGCCTCCGCTGCTGCTGCTGCAGCTGCTGGGCCATGTTGCATTTTCCTCGCCTCTCTGCCCCCCTCCTCCTCCGGGCAAGCGGCGTGGTTTCGGCGGCAGCGCCAGCAGCAACTCGACTCAGATCGGCAGGTTAGGGGTTGGGGGGGCGCAAATTACTTGCCTTGCCCTGGGTTAGGGGGCGCAAATTACTTGCCTTGCCCCGGGTGCTGACAACTCACGCTACGCCGCTGGGTCCACTGGTCCATTGCTCCATTACTGACTAGGTTTTCACCCACATTCTGACATGTTGCTGAGATTTGCAAAGGATTTCATAGCAACAAGATACTCAACTCCCATAGAATTTGTATGCTTCCCTTTTCCTTCAAGACTACACCCGCTCAGAATTTGTTTTGTTTTTTCAAAACAAGGGCCATAACTCAGTGACTGAGCATCTGTTTTGCATGCAAAAGATCTCAGGTTCAATTCCTGGCATCTGACTAAGTATAAGGCAGTTTCCTATGTTCATCAGACTGAGGGTAGATTTATGCTGCTGTTTTTTTCATGGTGAGCAGACATAATTTCTCAGTTTGGCCACAAGTGAACTGTGTGGCATGTTGAGCTCGGGGGAGGCCAGGTACCTCTGACTGTGAGCCGAAGATACTAACACTATTCATAGGACCTCAATCTGGCTGGAACTTTGCCAGAATACCATGGGGGAAAAATGATCATACAAATTCACTTTCAACAGTGGTTCTCTGGGGAGTAGAATCATATCACACCCTTCAACATGCTGAGTCCCCAAACAGGGATACACATCTTCCTGTCCAGGCTCCTGTGTGAGTTGTATGCCCCGTGTTAGGTGACAGAGCCCAGAAGATGCACTTTTTTCAGCACTGTGCTCTCACAATGTCCCAAAACTTGCATTCTGGTGCACCATGTGAGATTGTGGCCCTGAAAAAAGTGTGTTTTTTTTTTTTCCTGGGCAAAATCTTGGCACAAAATCACGAGAGATCCAGACCCTCCAAGTCTCCCTATTTTCCAGGGACAGTCCTGGATTTACAGAAGCCGTCCCAGTTTTTTATTTGATTCTTGAATGTCCCACTTTTCCTTAATACGTCCCTATTTTCATCGGAGAAATGTTGGAGGGTACGGAGATCACGTTGCCCAAAATGACCGTTGTTCTCTAGGGCGGGGGGGGGGGACAGGGTGCCTCGGTTTTTTCCAGGACACTTGTGGGGTATGCATAGTACTGGCTGATGGGGCAGTGTGGGTGAGCCATCCTTTCTCACTATGAGTCACTGCCAGTTACGAAGAGGAAGAGGGGTGAAGTAGCAGGCAGCTCAGTGTGGTGCTGGGGCTTAGAGACAACCCACTGCTCCTGCTGCTGCGCCGGCACTGTGTCAAACTCCCTGTAACTGGCCACAATGCACAATATTAAGAAGCCAGGTGGGCAGTGCCACAATGGCGGCCTCTGCTGGTATCACAGGAAGCATATTCAATGTAAACCAGCTCTTAGTGACAGACGGCTGGAAAAAGGAGAGCTGTACTGAGTCAATGCCAATATACAGTAGTAGCAAAACTCCCTAAAATTTGAGGGGTGGCAGTCTCCAGAAGGATCGCGGTAACACTTTGCAGCTAATGAAGCTGCTTTTGTCAGCTCTCCCAGTAAAAAGAGCAACAGGTAGAAACAACAAAGTTGGAACTGAGCACTTTGTATTACATGAATGGTCCCTTTTGTTAAGTAATACATAGTACCTAGCAATAGATTGTGGACTGGATGCCAGGGAATAGGTTTTGGATGGCTACATGGCACTGCTGTCCTATAATTGTAAGCAATGTGATATCCTTGGGGAAGGTAATTCAGGGTTATTTTAACTAGGGTTTCAATTTTTAATTGGTCTAATTGGTCGATTCTTTAAATATTGATGTTGTTGATTTTTTTTGACGTACCAATAGCACGAAATAATAAAGTTTAATTAAATAATAAAGTTTAATTAAAAACGGGAGGCAATTAACTGGCAAAGTCAAATTTTAATGGGTGGGGGTGAACATTCAGAGCACACATCTGTTGTTCCAGCTATAGTAGTTCTGACCATTAACTGTGATACCTAATAAAAATAAAACATTGTCACAATGGGCCCTTTCTTCTGACAAAGATTAGCAACAATTTTCATTTAATTAGTAGTAACTACCAACAATACCTCAAAAAGGCATGTCTCTTAAAGTCTTGGTAATGTGCAAATTTAATCTATTAATGAACTGATCAGTTTATTAAAAGGCAGATTATTAATCAACCTTTTTTAAAAAAAATCACAGCATAATTTTCTGCAATAATACAAGTGGTGTCAAATCTCATTATATTTACAGATATTTCGCTCTCATATTAGTTATATCTCTTACTTACAGGTGGTTCTAAGTTGTTGCCGAATATCTGACAGGAGGGAATTCTAAAGGGCAGCTGCTACCACACAAAAAGACCATTTTCTCTATCACACGAAACAGACTTCTCAATAAGGTGGTATCTGCAGGAAGCTCTCTTCTGCAGGGGGCAGCTATCACTTGGGTGTCTGAAAGGGGAATGATCTTTTAGGTGGTTGTTACCTGAAGTAGACACCTTCATTTCTCCTAATCCAGGATCACTTCTCCACCATCCATTTAAAGCACCCTTAAACAACTTTAACAGCCATGGCTTTCCCCCCAAAGAATCCTGAGACCTGTACTTTGTTAAGGGTGCTGGGAATTGCACCCTCCAGATGTTGTGGACTACAACTCCCATCATCCATGACCATTGTCCATGCTGGCTGGGGCTGATGGGAGTTGTAGTCCAAACTTCTGGAGGGCACTACATTGGGTATTTCTGTCCTAATAGTTTCAGTTTCTTGGGCTGCTAGAACAAAGATCTTTTATGAGTTTTCTGAGAGATATATTAAATGTCACAAGAAACTTCATACTGATGTAAATACTGATACAGGAGCTGGTCACACACAGTCTTCCAATGTCATGGAAAAGAAATCTGAGAAATAATCGTTTGGGTAAGCAGTAGCTTTTAAACTGATTGCTAAAGCAAACAAATTGCAACACCATAAAAAGGAAACAGGTGGTTTTATTGTGCAATACTGGAATGGTAAGTTAAAGCACGACAGTGCCAGTGCTCATGGTACTATTGCCACCTCGGGGAGATATTCCCTTTTGAAAGGCCAACAAATATATATATATATATTGCATACTCATACATTCCAAGTCTTAGAAATGCTCTGTGTCCGTGTCCTGATGTTAACTTGTCAGGTGACTGTGCATTTGATGGCAGTGTTCATCTTAATGTTGCCAGCAGTGATCAACAACTGTCTAGTTTTGTCAGTGCTGATCTGCACTTTTGGAAGGATAGTTCACTCATATAAGAAAGCCAGTGGCCCTTCTAGTCCAGCATCCTGTTCTCCCAATGGGATTTTAAAGCAGCAAGGACTATAGATCAACCATATTATTATATTTCTCATTCCAGAAACCAAAGAAAATGAGCTTTTTCCCATTGTTATTTTTTGTTATTATTTTTGCTTCCTTTCCCTAGCCTTAATAATACCTTATGAGTTGTGTTACTTGTTATTGAAATGATAATAATAAAATAAATTGGGGCTGCAAACATTTCCTTGAGAGTAAGCTCCCAGTGGGGCTTACTTCTGAGTAAATGTGCATAGGATTATGCTCCACACTGTTTGTTTCTTTTCCAAAGAAAAGCAACATGACACATGGTTTTAACTGTCTTAATTTCCTGAGAATAGAGTACTATCAACCCACACGTTCCTTATTTTGCAGAGAGTGTGTTTTTTTCTTTGTAGATGGCTTCTCCATTTTATAGAAAATCTAGGTCAAAAACAGAGTAAGGCTACATATAACGAATGTTACAGGACAACCTTATCCCTCGATGGCTGGATGAGTGGGGTAAGATGATGTACAATTACCTCTCTGTTGTCCTATGCTGGTGGAGAGGAGTGCTGCTGGTGTGTGTGTGTTTGTGTGTAAGGGGAGTGGGTTCTGCACAGGCAAGCAATAAACTACCACTAGTTGCCTCACACATAGAATCAATGAATTGTAGAGTTGGAAGGGGCACCAAGGGTCATCTAGTCTAACCCCCTGCAGTGCAGGAATTTCAACTACGGCATCCATGACAGGTGGCCATCCAACCTCTGCTTAAAAACCTCCAAGGAAGGAGAGTTCACAGCCTCCTGAGTGAGTCTGTTCCTGTGTTGAACAGAAAGTTCTTCCTGATGTTAAGTTGGAACCTCCTTTCTTATATCTTGAATCCATTGGTTCACTGTCTGCCTGTTCCCCTGCATCTCCCCAATGTACCAGTGTAACCAGAGCACAAACTTTTCTTTTTTAAAAAAATGAATTCGCTCCAATCCACATAGTGTGTCAGGAAATAGGTATCTACATGCCCATAATAATATGTAATGTTTTGCCTTCTAGTGTTTGCTCTGCATAAGTACAATTGGTTAATAGTAAGCTGACAGGTAAATCATAGTTGTTGCATATACCATTGTGCTACTTGAACTAAAACTTCCATGATTAAGTTGGTTCTCCCCCCACAAAGAGGAATCAGATAATATTCAGAGAGCTGCTGCCTGTTTCAGATACCTATCTGTAAAAATGAATACACAGCTTATGAGACATCATGGGTAGCTGCAGAATCTTTATGCAAAAGCCTTGAGCATGTGATTCAGTTGTGCTCAGTCACAAGACCAATGTGGCTTAAAAACAAAGCGTTTATCCCACTACATTCACATACATCCTTTTTGCCAAAAAAGTCAAGGTAGCCTCTACAGCTTTCCCTGCCCCAATTTTATCATCATAACCTTGTGAGTTGGGTTGGGTTGGGTTGGGTTGGGTTGGGTTGAGAGATAGTGGCTGGTCCAAGGTCACCCAGCTTCATGTCTGAGTGGGAATTTGAACCCAGGTCTCCCAGCTCCTAATCCAAACTGCAACCATTGCACAACACCAGCTACAATGTGGAACACAATTTAGAACTACTGTTAAATCAATTTCTTTGGCGATAATTGAGTTGTTCTGGGTATCTGCTAGTGTAATGAGATTATGTCTATTTAGAATATAATTATTTTCCTAGTAAACCATTGGTTTTGAAATCTTGGCCCTGTTTTTTTGCTGATCTCCCTCAAATGGCTGTTCAGTACCAAGGATTACACTGAGAAGATATATGTGCTGTCTGGAATAGACCTTTTCTATCAGACTTTGGTTTATTAAGTTTAATATATAATTGAATCATAAAGCGGTCCACTTTCAGACAATTCTTTTTGAAATGTGACACTGTGGTAAATTGTGTATGCACTGCCCTCTAGTGCCCTTCCACCGGCATGTGATGGAAACATCTTTTGGAAATTTTTTGCTTGATATGTACAATGCACTAACGGTATTGCTAACTCCTTTCACCAGAACAGCTCAAGAGCTGTTTGTTAAAAACAAATTGTACATTTAAAACTTTTTTTAAAAAAAATATTCAAAATTATAACAAGACATATTATCCAAAAACATATCATCCTTGTTTCCCCCCCATTTTTCCTCCCTCCCCCCCAAAACCCACCCACCCCCACCCCACCCCCCGACTCCCCTCAGTTCCAGTCTTTGGTTTCTCTAAGAATGCTGTTTTCTGCATGTTACAAAGTTGTATAGATACTCAAACTATTTAGCTGATTATTATCAATAAAAAGTTTGTGAATGTTTACTCAAAACCTGACAAGGAGGTACATTCTTTCACCTTTGGTGGACGTGCCCAAATATTAAGGCTTTCTGGGAAATGATATATAATGAATTAAAAAAGGTATTTAAGTATACCTTCCCTAAGAAACCAGAGGCCTTTCTCCTGGGCATAGCTGGCCAAATGGTGTTAAAAAAGGATAGAACATTCTTTATGTATGCAACAACAGCAGCAAGAATACTCATCGCAAAGTATTGGAAGACACAAGAACTTCCCACATTGGAGGAATGGCAGATGAAACTTATGGACTATATGGAATTGGCGGAAATGACTGGTAGAATCCGTGACCAGGGAGAAGAGTCGATGGAGGAAGACTGGAAGAAATTCAAAGACTATCTTCAGAAACACTGCAAAATTAAGGAATGTTAAAGGGATGTTGGACTGAAAGTAAGTGGTTTCCAGCTGCACAGGTTAAAGTTAATGATAGATTAAGATTAAAGATCAAGATTAAAGATGTTTAAAGAAATGGAAATTTGATATTAAAAGGGAAAATTTTAACGTTATATGATATTAAGATCAAGGATTAGGTTTAAAAAAGTTGAAGTTATATATTTTAACATTTTATTAAATTAAAGATTGGGATTAAAAAAGTGGAAAAGAAACTGCTGGACAAATAATGTGGATTGGAATACAAAAGAGGGAGGTATGAGGAAGTCCAGAAAATAAGTAATTTAAAATTGGAAATGGAAAAGAGTTTGTCTTTAATTGTTATGCTTTTTGTTTTTTATTGTTGAGTTTTGTATTGTTTTTTGTGTGCGTTGTTTTTTTTTCCTTTTGTTGTTTAAAACTTTAATAAAAATTATTTAAAAAAAAAAAAAACCTGACAAGGAGTCCAGTTCGCTTTGTTGCATCTTCAGATACTTTGTAAAGGGTTCCCATTCATCCTTAAAGTCACAGTTATCCTTGTCCCATAGCTTATATGTCAGTTTTGCCAGTTCTGCATAGTCCATCAATTTTTCTTGCCATGATTCTTTAGTTGGGGTTTCTTCAGTCTTCCATCTATGTGCTACCAGAACTCTCACGGCCGTTGTCGCATACATGAAGATGTTTTTCAACTTTTTTGGCAGGTCTTTCCCTACAAACCCCAACAAAAATGCTTTGGGTTTTTTAACAAATGTTAAATGGAACATTTTCTTCAATTCGTTGTATATCATTTCCCAAAATTTTTTAATTACCTTACAATCCCACCACATATGATAAAATGTCCCCTCCTTTTCCTTACACTTCCAACATATATTTGAACTAGTTTTGTACATTTCCCCTAACTGCACTGGTGTTATGTACCACCTGTACATCATCTTTATGTAATTCTCCTTCAATAGGGAACAATCTGTAAATTTTAAGTCAGTTTTCCATAATTTAACCCAATCTTCCATCATAATGTTGTGACCTACATCTTGTGCCCATTTAATCATAACTGATTTTACCTCTTCATCTTTCGTCTCCCATTCTAATAGTATGCTGTATGCGGCCTTCAGTAGTTTCACTTTCCCTTCAATCACTTCCATTTGAAACCTAGATCTAGTATAACTAAATCCTTTCTTGCTGTCTTCTTTATGTGTTTCATATAGTTGCTGATAATGCAACCAACTCTGAAAGTACATTTAAAACATTTAATGCATTTCTTCCTACAACTGTATCTGGATTGACATCTGGTCTGTGCTGCCTAAACCCGAGACACCTTGCTTGTGACTAAGGACACATCAAGGCTGTCACTGTTTCACAGGTAGAATTAAATCACATACTGGATTTGGCACTATTTCACATCAATTCCGCTTCCCAAAAATGTTGGTCTTTTTGCAGTAAGGAAAGTGAAAGGAAAATGCTTTGGAAACTGTGCGATAATAATGGCTTGCTGGGATGCTTCATAACCTCCACAGAAACAAATGAGAATGAATGCTAATGCTGCATAAACTCCATGAGAACTTTGTGCAAGCAAATCAGGATGGATGCTCAATAAACAGAATGTTTGGAAATCAGCAAGAACTCAGCAGCAGACAGTATGTACTCCAAATAAACTTCTTAACTTTCAGTATAAGATGCAAGCTTCATCAGTTCACAAAGATCTTTAGTTGTTTTGGTGTAGTCTTTTTTTTAATGCAGTGGCTTTTAAATTGCTATATTTGGGTGAGCAGTGACCAATATGCAAACTGGTCCAGTTGACATCTGAGCTATGGGGGTCTGGCATAACAGCTATGGCAGAATTGTGATCACGTGTACTGCTATGCCAGGATTGTGGTCATTATACTTCTGAGGGAAAACAGTGGCTGCTGGTCAAACTGAATGACACATTGAATTGGTGTACATCACAAAGGCAGATCAGAGTAGTAAAAAAATAAACTGAATGACACAACAGGTGCAAAATGCTAAAATTTTATTAATCATTGAAACTGTTCTCTTTAAGAAACAAATAAAAACAGCAAAAGGTAAAGATATCCCTCAACCAGGCATTATTTGACAGATGGTGCTAATACAGAAGAAAATAGTCTATGTTCCAGAAACAAATAAATAGTAATGGTACAACGTTAAAAAATAATTCATTGTCCTAGAACAGAATTTATATTATTTATATTTACTACTTTGGTTTAAAAAGTTCTTCATATGACAATTCGGCAAATATATCTATATATCTTATGTCCATTTTGTAAACATTTATATTTTAAAAAATCCAGATCTTCATACAATTAATATGCTGATGATATCATGTAAACAGTCTTCTTCAGCAGCAGCCATACTTCATGGGGAGTTTTTTTGTACAAAAATAGATCTACAAATAATATCTGAGTATTATAGCCCCACAGCCTTTGAGAGGTTGAAGTTTGTAGAAAAAGGAACTTGGGGAAAAAACACAGAAAAGGCTGACCAAGTTATGAAAGTGAGACCTAACTTTTGCAAAGGTGATAGAGAACAGACCATGTTGACCAATGGAACTGTAATGGAACTGGACACTATGAGTAGCTCTTTCTGCTCCAAAATTATGGCTGGCTTGTGCTACTTGGTGGAGGAAATTCTTCTGGGTGTATTAGAAATGCCAGTGTCTGTACCAATGCTTTGTTAATATTGGCATCATAACTTCACAAGAGTTCAAGCTAAAATCCTTTTTTTGTCTCCCACCCTAACCTTTTATCATGCCAAATACTTTCCTCTCCAAGTTATTTGTAACTGCACAGTGTAGTCTCACAAAGGCCTTGCCCCAAGAAAAGTGTCACCTAGAATTTCTAATTGTTTGGCACCCCAAAGAAAAGAAAATACTTTTCTGCCAAGAGTAGATTTAGAAGAAGAGAAATTCATCTGTATGTTCAAGTTGCTGCCTTGGATACTTTTTATTTCAAAACAGCAAGATTCATTTTAATTTATCTTCTGTTAATTATTGGTGTTGGTCATTTAAAAAATGTCTAGGTCAGTCCTGGCTCCTGTTTTTATTTCTGGCCAAGCTGCTGTTCTTCTTGCTGCTGCTGCTGCTGCTGCTGCTGCTCTTCCTGCTGCTGCTGCTGCTGTTGCTGCTGTTGCTGCTGTTCTTCCTGCTGCTGCTGCTGTTCTTGCTCTCCTGGTGTTGGGCTGGGCTTCACATCACATTGATTGCTCATACACTCACATGAGTCAACATGGATGTATGAATATTCAATGGTGGAGCGATCAGGGCACATCAGTGTCACTTGCCTCTTGCTGGTTTTGCTTTCCTTACAGCATGCACATGTGTGATCCAATGTGTTAGCCTCAGAAGAGTATCTAAGAGAAAACAAAGAAGGCTTTAGCTGCTGCAGAATCAAGTCCACTACTCACACCAACCCGCAGTGCCATCATTCTGCTTTTGTTTGTATTGGAAACAATCAGTCTGACATGGTTCATTTAGAATAGATTGAGTACTGGTGTCCACTTAATTCTATTGCCTGCTGTCACACCTAAGTTTGCATTAGAGATAAATTGAGTTTTTGGGGAAGAATTTTTAAATACTGGGCCTACAAGTACCATTGTTTGAGTAAACAATCACTCTCAATATTATGGCCCACCTCAAACTCCACAACAAACTTATATACAAATGGTAAGATCACAATATAATCTATCACACTGCCTCCATGCTTTGAAAAGTGGGTATATTTCCTGGGCCAATCTCCCTCTATCATATCATTTAATATTAACAAGTCCCTCTGCCTTACAACATGGGCTAATCAAAGCTCTGAATAATTACATCTATGATCTTTAGACAGACAGGAGGTACCTCTGGCTAAGAAAATATCTGGTTCCAGAATCTGATTGTAATGGGTGTACAAATTTACATCGTTTACTCCCATATGTGCATTAAAATCCCCTGCAATGATAAACACTGCAGTAGGATATAGTGATTCCAAAGATTCTATATAGTTCTCTAGGTCTATCCAGATAGTATTTACAGTAGTTTTGTTGTTGTTGTTGTTTTGACAAGAAAGTGAATTGCCTGATGTCACCTGTCAAATGAGTACATAATTGAGCTCAAAAATGAAGTGCTCTGCTTCCCAGCACAATTTTCCATGTCTTGCTAACCTGGACTTCAACTGAATGACCCCTGGACTATTTATTGGGTTTTAGAGTTTTAGAGTTCCCCGGGGGAGGCAGCAATGCCCACTTTTCTACTTACATTGAAGAACTGCCACAGTGGCCTTCGCAGTACCGTAATTCGACAGGTTCAGTAGCTTCACATCCATTATGTCTGATGAGACTTGTGATGTTCTTTGGAATACAATCTCCCGCTGTGAGAGGGGAGAACAACCAAAAACAAAAACCATCATAACTGTGTGCTCACAAATACTGCCTAACAGAAGACTGAGTAGGGTAAGGTGGTGTGTGAGTGCACATGTGCAAACTGTCGAAACTGGCAAGGAAAAATGAATTGTAGGTCCAGGGCTTTTTTTCTAGCCGGAACTCACTGGAACTCAGTTCTTGCACCTCTCAGGTGGGCACCATTGCCATTATAAGAGAACAAGGGAGGCATTCAGGCTGAGTTCTGGCACCTCTTTTTCTAGAAAAATAGCACTGGGTAGGTCCATCATAATAAGAACCCACTTCTTGATGCACTGGAATGTCAGGATGGGAGGAAAGAACATGATAAACTCCTGTACTGATCTAGCCTAATGCCACTAGCATGTTTTGACAAAGAAGCCTGTGCTATACATTTGACCACAAAGACTTCTCGCTCCACAGTACTAGTCTCGATGTTCACACCTATGCTGCAAAGGTGCAGAGGAAAATCTTAGCACTTTCTCTCTGCACAGATAATTTATTGGCTCACTTCCTGCCTGACCATAGCAAATATAGGCAAAAACACAGTCTACTGCAGGGGTGTGGGACTTTTTGTAGAGGGCCTTTTCCCCTCAAGCATAATCTGTTGGAACTACATATTGGTGGTAGTGGGCCAGAGTCAAAAGTGGGTAGGGCTTGAGACAAAGGTAAGGGAGGGGCACAGCTTTCCCTCTCTTTCTAACACACTTTTCATTCTCTCTCTCTGCCTTAAACCATTTCCCCTATTTTTCTCCTCCTTGCCACCCATGTGAAATTAAGTTATGGACCACATGAAATAAGGATGTGCACAGCTAGTGCCACAGATTGCCCACCCCCTGCTCTCATACATTGTGGGGGTTTTTTTTGGTGTGCAGGCTTATTTTAACAATTTTGTCATAACTTACGTGGAGGTCCGCACACCTTGCAGCAGCCATCTTCACTCAGTCTCACATTCTCCTGAAAAACCAAAATGGGTTAGATGAATTTACAGATAACCTAAACGATTATTATTCTCTGAACAAATGCAGTTTCTTTGTGGCCATGAGAGACCTTCACCATTGCCAGGACTCCCTGGAAAAGTGTGCACAAAGGCAGGTAAACAATATTTGGGCCCATAGACTCCAAAGCACATTGTCTCCCACAATACAGTTAATACCTTCTATTAATTTTAAGCACTGTAATTGGGATGCTTGAAGATTTTTACTGGGCTGCATTTTTAAGCACTAATGCAAAGATTAGAACACAGATAGCATTCTTTTTTTGCAGTTTTCTGAATTGTGATGCATTTCTGCACTTAAAAACCATGTAAAATGTATATTTCAGGTTAGAATATGTACAAAAATGTTTATGTGCACATTTGGGGTAAACTAATCTCTCAATGAATAATTCATCACCTGTTTATTAGACGTTATACCTTAAATTTCTTACTGTACACAGCATTGCCAACTATTATACAATTCTGTGTAGTAATGCTCCTACTCTCTCCTGCTTGGTATTTTGCTTCATCTTATTTACTATCCTTAGTCTGTCTAGGTTCCTTTAGTTTTGATTTATTATTGTATTATGGTATCATTGAAAATTAATATTTTTTTAGAAATGCATACAAAAGTATGTATTTTAAGGGGAAATGTATACAATATTTTGTGGGGAAAATGCATATTTACATGTGTTTAATAATGATGATAATGATAACAACAAGAATAATAATCCACTTTTTAAAAAATTCCCTCCCCACAATAATAATCCACTTGATACAGAATCAGGATGAAACACTTATTAAAGAATACATATGAAACTGACATGGACCAAAATTAGACTATTTATACAGCCCTAAACAACAATTATATAACTACACGAGCCTTTCATTTAGCATTTACAGCATCTAGTGAATCACACTTCTCAGATTGCATTAAATAAAGTAGGGAACTGAAGAGATATATGAACAGGAACTTGATAAGGGCCCAAGTCTGACTCTGTTAATTTAGGCTTGGTTTAGGACCCTTGCCTATCATAATAATTCCAAACTACCTAAACAAACCCATATGATTTATGCATTTTTTTAAAAAAACATACCCTCATCCAGCTTTCTTAGATAAACCCTGATCTCACTGAGTAGATAATCTAACAGACACAAAGACTTTTGATTATATTGGTAAACTTACAGGTGGGCAGTTAAGTGGAGCGCAGGGTCTTTTGGTAGGGACAGGAATATACTGGTCCTCAACCAATTCACATTCATAAGTTGTGCAGTTGTTTCCTGGATGATGCCAAATCTCCCCAGGCTGAAAAAAGTCAGAGTTATAGTTATGTTATTAGAAGCCGACACGTGATTTTTATGTCCTTCAAAGGGCTTTGATTGTATCACTAAGATAATACAGATAGGGTAAAAAAGCAAAGGAAATTTATGATAAATTTACTATAATAAGGAAAGGTCATTATGAAAACTATGTGGGAAAGAATATAGCTTTCATATTCACAGCTAGGTTTGCTTGCCTCCACTCAGCTCTACTGAGCTACCTTTATCAAACTCTAACACAACATGTCCTCTGCTTTTGCCATCTGTTTTCATCATTGTGCATATTACACAGATGAAGGAAGGAAGAAACCCCATGTGGATTTGTTGATACAATTGAGTGCCTTCTTTCATTGCTTCATGGTCTCTGGTTCTCTCAAATGCACAAATACACATTCTCTCTCTCTCCATGCCTATCTTCATGACAAACTGCACTGTGAAACAGTTTGGCATCACTTTGCTAAATGTGACTTCATTGGCCTCCCTAACACAAGGATTTGACCATATATAAACCCTTTAGCTCAGGCAGGTGGAGTCGGAATTCTGCCCCCAGATACTCATGACTGCGTTCTGTCAAGAGAAACAGATTGTGTGATCAAATATCTGAAGGCATAGCTTGGTCACATGTGGCATCTTACTTTCAAGCATTCTCTCTGGAGTGGGATGGGTTCAAGTGGTGGATGACCACATGCTTCCCACACTTTATGGGGAGGGTGGTAGGTCAGTGGCAGAGCTTCAGCCACAGACTCAATCCCATGCATCTCCAAGTAGGGCTGAGGGAGAGCCCTGCTTGAAAATTTGGGGGTTTTCCCCTTAAGAAGGTTGGGAGAGAACATAGGCTGAGTGGTACCGAAAAAGGAAAAGAAATTCTGGAGAGCCAGTGAGTTTAGACAGTTCTGAGCTAGACAGACCAATGGTCAGACTCGGTAGAAGGCAGTAGAAGGCTCCAGGTTCAATTGCTGGCACCTCTCAGGGATTTCAGGTTGCAAGTCTAAGACTTAGGAGAGTCCTTTCTAATCAGACTAGGCAACACTAGGCTATATTCATTAATAAAGCTACAATAAAAACTACACTTCAAATTAAAATAAGGCATTGGTATCTCCTTCACAGAATGTGGGGAGTCAACGCAACATTGGCTATATGGGCCAACCATCTGATAGGGCAGCTTCTTTTTTCTCCCTTTTTACTATTTTTATATAGCACAAAGTTTCACAAGCCAAAAAGATTTATACTAAAGATTTGCACTCAAAACATCCAATGGAGCAGAAAAAGGCAATGGTAGGAAAAGATAACTATGGGAATTTAAATGCAGATCTATTAATTATTGCTTCAGTTAATATCATTCATGGCCTCTAGTAAGCTTCCACTCCAAGCATGAGAAACACAAGTATGACAGAACATGAGATTGCATGTATGGGTATTCATAAAACATCAGCTACCTTGATAACCTGAACACTGGATCCCTCTTTTATAACACATGCTACCGCTGAGCATTTACCACAGCATTGTCCAGGGATTTCCTTGTATTCTTGGGCCTGTATTTGAGAAAATATGGAAAAAGATTCATAAGTTCAAGGAGGTGAAATAGCTAGGTTTGCAGATAAATTCCTGAAAAGCTGGCAATTTACAAAAACAGTTTGTAACACTAACTTACCACTGGGCAGTTTTTGTCACATGCTTGTGACACACATTCCACCGTGTTTATTTGGCTTTCTGGATCTTGCTCAACAGAACATCTGCACGTTTCACAGTGGCCTCTTGGAACAACTGCTCCAGGCTAAAGAAGGGCAGAGGAGAAATGGTCCTAAATAATTCTAAACTGTTTTCATAAATCAGAAATATCACAAATGTATGCAACTGGTCTTCCTCCACCAACAGAAAGCCCATTGACCCAGCATAGGCTTCCATAAGTGTCATGAGCACGGAAGTGATTCAGTGATTCTCTCTCCTGCTATAGCTTCCTGCACCACCTGCCATGTTGTTCTCTGGGGTTCCCCAACCCTCTGAAGCATATTTGGGGCTTGGGAGGGGGGCAAGTGACACACTAGGATGGGTAAAAACTGTAATTTGCTTTTCTTTCTGTTCTGCTGACAGAAGCACCCACTGGATCATAGAGCTTTCTGTCAGTGAAGGATCACCAATTGGATGCAGCTTCTTCATTTAATCTTGAGTATATACTCATTTACAAGATCATTTAATTCTAAGAATGCTTGAAAATGTGTGGATTGTCTTGCTTCATCTAGCTCAGGATTCTTTGAAAGAACCCCAGCAACCAGCTGGCCCCTTTTCAACTTATGAACCAAGGTGGTTTTTTTCTTTTTACCGGGATGCATAAATGTTTCCATGAAAGGGGTATATTTATCTATGGGTTGTGGAATGGATTTGGAATTGTTAATCTGGGATGAAAAAGAAATGTAGGGTTTCTAGTCCCTTCCTTTTGATCTGAACTGATAGGCAACTTATTTAAAGGGGGGGGGGATTCTGCACCTTAATGCAGGATACACTGAGAATTCTCTTGGATGCTGAAGTATTTCTACTGCGAAAGCTTATAATTCATAGTTTGAATCAAAGGAAGATATGCAGGGTTTTTCCAGTAACATCATAACTTCTAAAAGCTTTTCATGGAGGGCTAAACACACTCACTATTAATCCGCAGCAATCAGAGGCACCATCTTCTGAAGCACGTTGAGGGCAAAGATGCAATGTCCTGATATTGCGAGCACAACATCACACAATATGCCGACATTGTTTCATGCCCAACTCCACCAATATGGGGGCCCGGCCCCCTCAACAACAAAAAGACACCGAGGGGGCCCACAGTGCCTATGGCATCAATCATTTTTGTGCAGATCATTTTCTTAATAAATAATTTTATTTTATTTTTAAAATAATGCTTTATGTATATTTCTTTTTTTATTGGTTTGTGTAATCTAGTTTTGCTTTATTCAGACGTGGACTGTTTTTGTGAGCAAGTGATTTATACATTTACCAAACAAACAAACAAATTATTGCTTCTAGCATTCATTATTATAAAATGTACTTACTTTGTAGAATATGTCTTTGTCAATACAGCCGGGTATTTTCACTGTAAAACAGAAAGGTGCAATGGAATGAATCTTAAAATTTTCTTTTCAGTGATAAGAGTGTAGCTGTGTATGCTACAGAGTATGCATTTTAAATGCATGTAAAACACATTCTCAGCCACAGGCTCAAATAATTCTGGAAATGGTAATTTGCCAAGGATTCTGGGAATTGTAGCTCTGTGAGAGGTAAACTAATGTTACCAGGATATATAGTGTGTCCAGAACCTTTGAAGGCAAACAAGGAAGTACCAATGTAGCTGTGATTCAAATGGTTTCTTGATGAGTGTGCAATGGGTTCTTCCAGTAGAGTTGTTTGAGGAATTCAGTCTTTTAGGAAGTCCAATACAAACTAACCTGATGTGCACCACTCATACTAATGCACAGATCAGAATTTAACTATCCACCAGATTTCAAACTTCACTGAAAGCCACAATGCAGTTCTCAGTAATTTGAATATTTCAAAAGATATATTTAAATACATATTTTGAGAAAAATATATATCCTAAATAATATATGGTTTGGGAGAAAATTTGTTTAGTAAATGTAAACAGGTATTTAAATTTGAACATTCATGGTGATTTCATCTGAAAATGCAGGTCAGCATGGAAATGGGATGGTATGGGTTTATGGGTACACACATGTGAAAGTGATGTGGGCAGGAAGTGGATGGATCCACCCTAATGTCTACTCCTAGTAACCATGCCAGGATCAAGTACACAAGCAGTAAGGATTCAGCTTGAGGTTCTGCAAACCCTACCTTATGCAGGTTTGCAGAAATGTGTGTGCATGTGTTACAAAATATCCTCTCCCAAAAGAAAATCTTACAAAATACCCCTATTGCAAAAGAAGCCCCAGCAAAACTGGGACTTGCCAGCAGCAGCTTAATTGACCAGCTTCTCAGCAGATATGAGATATATAACAAATTAAGTATTTGCTTCTTCAGAACAATTTCAGGATTCTTGCAACAGGAAATAAAAACAGTTGAAGAGGCAAAATGGCCACTGGAATGCCAGCTCATAGCATGGGAGGTGGGGATGGAATATGACTCATCTGGAGGGTGGGGAGTTGTAGAGAGAGAGGAAGAGAGAGGGAAGGGGGAGGGGAGAGAAGTTTCAAATACTCCTGAGAAATGTCATGTTTCAGTTCTTACCACAAGTGGCTTTAATGCAGCAATCTCCTGGCAGCTTTTGTTGTTTTAATTCATATCCTACTGGACAGGTCTCAACGGATTCAGGACAGTAACTAGTGTTGCATACTATATAAGACACACACACAAAAAAGAAAAAGCCATAAAAGAAAGTCAGCATATTTTCATTATAACAAGAACATACAGGGCATTTTTCAACACTCCAGTTATGTCCAGAGAAACATCTGCTTCCATTATAACAAGAACATTATAACAAGAACAAGAATGTCTGAAGAAGAGGTGTGAATCTCTACAGGATGTTTTCAGGCTCCAACTCCTAGCCCCTGTGGCCAATGGAGATGCAGTCTAATAACAGCTGGAGGGCCACAGGTTGCCCAACTCTGCCCACCAGCACTCATGTAGTATGGATAGATTAACCACTATGCCACATGATTTGTGGCACAGGGCTTCAGTCCAATTGTAAGACCTCCTGTGGTGTAACTAATGGGAATTTACCTAAGTGGAAAAGGTACCCATTTGGAAGTGGTTGCTTTGAGCTATTCACAATGGATTGCATCCGATATTGCAGAAGCAGAAAGAAATTAAGCATAATGGACCTTTCCCTTTTGCCTCCTCCCTCTTCAATCCCCCGTACCCACACAAGCCTCTTAAGCCAACAGGCTGAGAAGTGATAGCCTCTTCTACTAGACAGCATGGGATATGTGGGGTAGTCACCTTGAAACTCACCAGGGGAAAGGACAGGGTATGTATGTATGTATGTATGTATGTATGTATGTATAAAGAAGATTATGTCATTTGCAGTTTCAGTAGGAGGAAAGAATCACCCAAAAATGGGCAGAGAAAACTAACATTGGTACAAGATTTCTCCAACTGATTCTGGGCATTTCCACCCTCTCACTCAGATAACATTGCCCGTAGTATTTAGCAGTCCCCCCACCATCAGCCCCGGAAAAAGGCTTTTTAGGAGGATGCAGGAGGTAGAAAGGAAGGGAAGGGAAGGGAAGGGAAGGGGAAGATCGGTCGTGTGAGCTGTCTTCCGCTCATGCAGCACCGGTTTGAAGCATGATATACCGTATTTTTCGCTCTATAACACGCACCAGACCATAACACGCACGTAGTTTTTAGAGGAGGAAAACAAGAAAAAAAAATATTCTAAACGAAATAGTGGATATATGATTTTTGTGGTTCATGCTGTGGCCACAGACATGTGATCTGACAGTGAGTTTGGAGTAGCCCAATGCAAAAATCCTGAGGATCCATGTGGATCCATGCTTTGTAACCACGGAGGAGGGAAGGAAGGGGAACCATGGATCCTCTGCTCATGACTGCAGCAGATTCCCCCCGCCACCCGCAGGCATTCGCTCCATAACACGCACAGACATTTCCCCTTACTTTCTAGGAGGAAAAAAGTGAGTGTTATGGTGCAAAAAATACGGTATTTTGTTTCAAACAGGCAAGAGATTGTACTTACCACATTTCATCTGAGGACAGCATTTATCTTCAGGTGTTGTGACACTGACAGGCACAAAGCCTTCAAATTCACAGCGTTCTGGGACAGGTGTTGCACATATCTTTGGTGTGCACTGCACTTTGAGAGTATATTTTTCACAAGTACACTCCTGGCAGTTGCTGATCCAGCTTGCTCCAGGCTGCAAAAAAATAATTTTAAAAATTGTATTTAAAAGAAAATAAGATACATCATCCCTAAATTTGCCTTGTCAGAGATCATGTCAGAAAGCGTGCCATCAACATATATCAAGGCTGTAAATACTTAGCTGAATAATCAGTTTAATTACTTACTCAATTATTTTTTTACAAAAAGGGTGCCTCCAATTAATCGGCTGATTAAAGCCATAATAATTACTGTACAATCGGGGGGGGGGGGGACCATAGATGCATCTTAAAAGAGGCACTCTGTACTGGGTGAGACCCCTCACCTTCTGTTCTACTCAATTCACTACATCATAGTTGTAGCGCCCCCTAGGCTTGGCACCCAGCACAGGGGAACCAGTTGTGCTGCCCTGAATTGGCCTCTGCTCCCAACACCTTCTGAGGTGACCCATCCACATTTCATGAAGTACATATTTTTAGTTACCTCTTTGGGCATCCCGTCTGGTCCAGTACAACCTGAAAGAAATGTAATAACAGATATTTTTTGCACTGCTGTTCCTAAAGAGTCCTGGAGCAAATGTAGCTATCTGAGCAAACAGGCCACAGCGCCATCTGACATTGTTATCTGGGTCAAAGGGCAGTGAAAAGGTGCTGGGACTGTGAGGTGCTGCCGAGACTGAACTGTACCAGAAAGAACAACAAAAGTTCTTGTGGTGCCTTAAAGACTAAACAACTCTGTGGGAGGAGTTCAACATAGTGCTAGTTAAGTCAGCACAAGCATTTCTTGACTCCTTCAGAGCCAGATGCAGGGTTGCACGGAGGGAGGAGAAACAGGGAGTGCCCTGCTGCATTGGTGGAAGACCTTGCGCAGGATTCTGCTAGCATGTCTCATTCGTTGAATCCTGCCTGTTATTTATGATTATTTAAGCTGCTGCAAGACTCTTCGGCTATTTTTGTTGCAACAGACTAACATGACTATCCCTCTGGAAGTTGTGGGCATGAAAGTTGTATCTACAGTAGCCAGGGATGTCATGTTTGAAGGATACATGAAAATTCCTCATTGTATCAAGACTCTATTTCCTTCTGAAACTCGTGCAAGGTGACCACTGATCACATAGCATTCTCTTGAGTGATTATTACTGCTTATTGAGTTACTCCTGATGTTTCTGGAAATCACTTTCTCTTCGGTTTCTAAGGGTGCTTCTGTCTCCCTGCTGAGGCTACCTAGATTAGGCTGACCTGAATTGCAGCTGAGGAACCCTCCACTCCATATAGTGTTGCTGCAGTATGGTACCCTCTGCTGTCCTTGAAATAAAAACACTTACCACATTGTTCTACACAGATATCATTGTAGGAGTTGAAGAGCTTGGTTCCAGGAGCACAGAAGCAACCTTCAACTATGCCAGTGCCATTATGCTGACTAGCCCTGCTGCAGAAAGAAAGCATGGGTTGCGGTCATACAGCACCCTTTTGCATTGTGAAAATTCAGCCTGTGCCTTGAATCATCAGCACTGTTAAGAGCGTGATGACTCTGAACTGAGTTCAAATCCAGCATGCTATTGATTACATAACACTGGCTCCAACAACTGGAGTGAAACAGACCTAAACAGAGATTCCGTTCTTTCCTTACCTATTATCACATGTGGGAGGGTTGATAGGGCCACATGGGTCATATACTTTGCCTTCAGGACAGCTGTATGCTAAACATGGTAAGAAAAATAAACCAAGGTGAACATAAAGACATACTTTGATACACTTTACATTTACAGCTACTGCAGCTACAGTATGACTTTCCCCACACTCTTTCTCTCCTTTTACTGGTAGTTAATGGCATGGAAGGGTCTCTTTGTTAAAAAGAAGCAAACAGAAACCAACACCCTAAAATTCTAGCCACATTTAAACATGTTTAGTTGCCATATATTCTGCTTCTATTCATATAATTGTTTTTATTAGATATGCTTCCTGTGAACATGATGGCACATTCCTGTGATCCTAAAGACAGAACACTATACTTAAATGAACCAGAAGGGCCCAGACTCTAGATCTCATTTGGACATCTGCCCTCTTAAAGCCGCAGTAAATGTATAGCTGAAGAGGTTCTCAAAGGCTGAGAATGTCCTCTCATCTTTCTGTATTGTAGTCATTAAACTACAATTCCCTAAGATGGATCTATTTACAAAAATAAAACTGACACATGCAAAGTATTTAATGAACAAGGCTTCCATGGCTGTATAATTTGTGGAGAAACTGTGGCATTGATTAACACTCCAGTACTTACGGCATGAACCATTAGTCTTCGCTCTCCAGTCAATGCAAACACCTTTAGAGGCACAGAGTGAAGCATATATCTCTAAGCCTGAACACTGCATGGTGGTATTGACTATGTGGCAAGAGTCAAAGGAGCAACCTTGGTGGAAGGGCTTTGGAGGTATGATTTGATGGCAATCAGAGAAGACTCTGTAAAAAAAAAAATCACAAAGACATGATAATCAGGGAAGACTCCGTAAAAGATATCATAAACACTTGACATGAACATACATTTTTGAAAATGACTATTTTCACTTCTGGGATTTGAAGAGCTGGAAAACAGGATTTTTTAAAAAGGTTTCTCAGGACTGAATGTTCATCATGGTATAGAATTTCACGCACATGAAATTCAGCTTTCACTAATTTCAGTTATATTCACAACAGAATTGTAGCTTTCTGGAAGAAAGATGTGGTATGGTGCAAAACAAGTCTGCTTTAAATGCACAGCAAATGAGTTGATTGCATCAAAGGTCTCCCAGAAGCCTTTTTAAAAAAGGGTTGTCGCAAACTAACTTTCAAACAAAGTTTCACAAGCCAAATTTCCAATAACAGCAACAAGAATATTATAACCTAGGGTTGCCATACATCCGGAATTTCCCGGATATAGCTCGGATTTGGTCAACAACGTTTGTATTGTATTTCACTTTTTGAAATATGGCTAGCCTATTATAACTGTAAATTGATTTTTTTCAGTGAATTTGTGGGTTTGATATGCAGGCTTGAAGAAATGTGAAGCTAGATGTGTTAAGACACCCTCCGCCCCGCAGACCTTTATAGTAAGAGGTAGGGCTGTCTAGAACTTGAGCTAAAGGGCCTTTTATATAGCTGTGCTCTTGTACAGAGAAATCCTATGCATGTTGGCTCAGAACTACAGCCCACTCTATTCAGTAGAGTTGACCCTGAGAAAGTTGTGCATCAGACTTTATTTCCCCTTCTCCTTCCATAGGATACGTTTATTATATTATCTAAGCAGGAAAGCATACATTAGAACAATTTTCCAACTTACTCGCTCAAAATTATATCGCAAACAGGGGAAGGTTTGCAAGGTACTGCGGGTGTTGGTGTGACAGGAAGTACTGTTTTGTTTTTGCAGTAGTTCTTCTTCTCATCATCGACTTTCCAATGGGGAGCCATGTAGGGACAACTGGTTATCTCGCCACTTGGTAAGCGACATTCATCTTTTCTGTCATTTGTACAGGTACCTGGGGGAAAACAAAACAGAATCAGAACAGAATGGAAGGTAGAGAGTTTTATATATTTGCAACAAACTACGCAGTGTTTTGCATTCAGTGCAATGCTAGAATCACTGAAATACATAAAATTTAAATCATGCTATTGACTGAAGAAACATTCTCCTTTCTTTTGAAGCAAATGTTGTGCTAGTCCATTCTGGGTTTTCTCCTTCTCAAAATTTTCAGCAGTATCCAGGATACCTGGCATCCAGGATTTGGGGGGAAATAAATGAGATTTTGAGGAGGAGGGGCAGTCAAATAGAGAAACCAAGGTGCTTTTTGAAAACAACAAAAGTGAAACTGAAATGAAAAACATGGTTCTGACTTAACTTTAAATTGGTAATTGGTTCGAAAGAGTGAACCAATGGTTGATGGAACAACATGGATTTTCATGGGAGTAAAGCATTATTTTCCCTTACCACACTGTCCTTCGGTGTTGTTGCCAAATTTGCTGTATGGAAGTTTTATTGAGAAGATCAAACCGCTGAAGGTGATGACAGCCCCAAGCTCAGGAATCTCAACTACCATGTTGACACCAACCATGGAGACAAAAATGCCATCTTTCTGGAAGCCTGGGTTGACAATCTTACCATCAAAGTAGATCTGTAAATGAGATTAATGTTGCAACAATGAGGAATTCTCTTTGCTTTGCTATGCTTTTTAAAAAAGTAATTTATTTACTTTTGTAGATATGTTGTTAAATTATTTATTATGGAATTTATATTCCACTTGCTCTACAAAAATAAACTTAAAGTACATGAATTGAATCTACACAAACAGCACTCCTGCATCCACATAAGATGTTTGACAATTTCCCCTTCTTGTGATAGCCTACTGTGTCTCAAGGAATACCACTGCACAGGGTCCCCTGAATGTCTAAGAAAGAAAGGAGGAGTGTGATTGTATTAGGAATTGTGAGACTGAAAATCACTTTGAATCCCAGTCTTGCTGTGCTATTTAATATGTGCAATGCTGCTTTTCACAGCTGACACACAGTTCAGATTTGTTCACAAAATGTGTTGTTCACATTTTATCTGTCTCCTTGTGTCCCTAAGCTAATCAAATGTGAGTGAGTTGACTTGCACATAGCCTTTTTACAGTTGACCATAACTAATCTAGGAAAGATTTCACTCTGTTGAAGATCAATAACATTTTCTAATAAGAATGAGACAGCAATGTTTTAACTTCAGAAATCTACATTTCTGATCTTGCAGTAAATTTCTGATTTCTCAAATGGGGGTAGAAATATAGGACAGGCTTACCCATGCATGTTCATCATCTGAAGACTCAGTCATCATGTAACCCAGGGACTATAACCCCTATAAACCTCAGGCAGAACCAGATGAGTAAAGGCTGCTATACAGTACACCTACTGAAAATTCTTGGACATAGCTAATCATGTTCTCTTGAGTGTGGGCTTTGTCTTGGGTTTCCCTTTACTCACTAAAGTAATTCAGTCCTGTTCCATTTTCTATAAAATAATACATTGAAAGAAGCAATTCAAGTAGTGTACATATTTTTTTTTACCTTGTTAGCTTCCACACCATCAAAGAGTTTGCGGGTTAGCACTACCACTGATGTTTTGTAGTAAACAATGATAGACTGAGGGCATGAAAGTCCATCTTCAGCATCACAGAAATAATTATCAATTAGAATCCTGAAGTTGTCGTATTTAGGTGTAATCTGCTGCACCAACACATATGTGCAGTTGTCCAGGAAAGTGTAGTACGTTCCATCAAATGTGATATAGTGAGGATCACCCCAGCCGCTACAAACACCTGAAAAATTAGAGGGGGGGAATGTTAACCATTAGGACTTAAGTTAGACTTTAAGAAAAGCATAAACAATGACTCAAACAAGAGTATGTTTGAGGTAATGTTTGCACCATGAAAACGGAGTCATGAGTGCTTCTTTAGAGATTTATTTTCACTCACATTCGCATTCATAGTGATAACAGCAGCCATCTTCACTGAAGACTTTGTTTGGTGGGTACCCATTTTCACAAACAATTTTCCTCACTGGTGGACACTGTACTTGCTTTACAGAAATTTTATTGTTTCCCTCACAAGTTGATACGGTGCAATTTGATACCCATTTGTCACCAGTCTGTGAAGAGAAAGACATTGTTGCCACTGACACTTACAGTTAGACCCAGCTAAGCTTTATGTACAGTTTTATATATAACTGATAGGCACTTCTTCTTTGGTTCCTGCTTATGTATACCATTTATACATGTACAAGTGAATGCATCCTACTTCAGAAATCTCCTGGTATCTAGTTTTCTACAGCACCAACCAATCAGAGGTTAACCATAGAAGCTTTGCACCTACATCAAGGATGGGGAACCTGTGGCTCTCAAGATGTTGCTGGACTCCATCTCCCATCAGCTAGCATGGTCAATGGTCAGGGATGGTTGCAGTTGTAACCCAATAGAATCTGGAGGGCTAAAGGTCTCCAGCACTTGGTCATTTTGATGCTGCCAGCTGTCAAATATTGTCCAGTACTAAACACTATTGCCTATTATTGAACTATCATTATCAAATATTTGCGGTGGTATCCAATGCACGTGTTCCATGAGTGAAAGGATTTCTACTTGCACACACCCTCTCCTCATCCCATGGTCACCTTCCCCAAATCCCTCCAGGTCAGCAGGTAGGGGTATGGCAAGAGAAGAGGGAGGGAAAGTACTGTTGTGCAGCCAAAAGTCATTGCACTGGCAGAATGAGTGTGCTGAATACTGCCCTTTACACCACTGGAATGACAGTTATTGAATATTATTAATAAAACACATTGGGTTGTATCCAATTAAACTTTAGAGTAGTCCCATTGAAATTAATGGACCTATATTAGTCATATCTATGAATTTTGGCATGTGTAGTCTGGGTCTACTATGCAAAACTCCTTAATCCTGCTATATTTTTTGTTGAATTACTTACGTTCTATGTACAAAGTCATAAATAATTTCTGGTTCCTTGGTTTATTCCACCTGTCTTAGTTTGTTTTTGTTTCGTTTAACATCTCCTCCAAGGCTGTATCAAGTGATTTTAACACAGGCTACTGCACATACCTTTTCTGCCCCATTGGCCCCTAGCAAATACTGTTAAATATTAAATACTATTGCATATCAGCTACCACAGCACAGTTAAATAACAAATATTGTTTGGTGAATATTCAGCAAATTTCCAAGAATACCCTGTTAATAATAATAACAACAACGTAGTCCTGTAAATGCCTCTTTGGAGGTAAGTCCCACTGAAACACATTTCCAGCTATGTGTGGACTGGATTATAGTCTAAGTGACATTAAGATTTGCAGAGGAGAATTGTGAGAGGGATTGTTTGAAGCAGTTGATTAGGCAGTTAATGGTCCAGATTATCATAATTTTCACCACATTATATGCATCGTAACAAATTCTTCTGATTTGCATTGATTTCTGATTTACACTGGATCAAGCAGAGCCACTCAAAGCCACAGAGTCTGGGCATTCCCCTGCTAAAGTATTCTTGTGAGGTCCAAGCACTTCCAGGCACCTGGTTATGAAGCCTCAGCCTATGTATCTCCTCAGCCCGACAACCGCTTGTCACATGACAGATATTAAAATACCTGGATAGTCACTGGGCAACCTAGGCAACCCATTTACTGGATTTCCCAAGAGCACCTCTGGCTTGGACTTTTTGAATGCACATGCTAAACCCTCATCATGGGGGGTGGGAACACCTTAGCAAATATTATATTAAAAGCCCCCAAAGTCATGACATGTGGGGGAATCATGCAGAACTGATCTAGAGGCAATTTCTTCCTACACAATAAAGAGAGAAAATCCACCACTATTCCCACACCTGTACTGCACAAATAAGAGGGCTCACTTGATACAAAGTTTGAAAATGTCCCCACCCCCAGGACTGGAGCACTCAGGTTCGGAGCTGGTAAAACTTCATGGATAACTGGAGTTACACCCCTACACAGCATTCAGGTGAATGCAAACCTAACCACGAACCAGCCAAGAGATAAGCACTGCGAAGAAGTAAGGCTAATCCCTGTTGCCCTATTGAGTATTTCCAGGTACCCAACCTGTAGCTTTCTGTGCATCAACTTCCAAATGGAAAACATTATTTCAAATAAAGATGAAAAGAGATCGGTACCTTTAAGGGTGGTTTAGCATCTGGGCATCCAGGTTGCTCAGTGGTGGTAGTGGTAGTGGCAATGGTAGTGGTGGGGGTGGGGGTTGTGACAACAACTGTCGGAGTGGGTTTTGGTGTTGTTAGTTTGCATGGACCTTTGGATCTCTCAACAGAACATGTTTTACTACAAACAGCAGTGAAAAGGCAACCATCACTGTCTGTTTTATTGTAAATCGTATCACCTACAAAAGGGAATCAAAGAGTTAGACTGTAAATATTTCTAACATACAAAGTAGTAGCACAAAATAATGAAAGAATAATGAACAATGGGCTGTATTAAAGAAAGGAGGGTTTAGCAAAAATGTGGAAAAAATATGCAAATGAATCCATAAGCAATATTATTTTTATAATTTTAAGTAAAAAATGATGTGCAAAGTCCATAGAAATCTACATTGGTTACTTACCACGTCTGTAAATGGTTTCATTAATCTTGCAGAAACAGGCAGTTGGTGTTACTGGTACTGTCGTGGTTGGTTTGGGAGTGGTGGTGGTTGGGATGGTTGTAGGTGGGCAACGTGGGTTTACTTCACAGCACAATACCCGTATCTCAAAATTCAAGCACTGCCGGAATTTCCCAATTTGCTCATCATTCTTGCAAACCAGTCCAGAATCAACATTACACTCAACTTTCTGACCAAGCTGGTCAAGGCGGAGGTCAGGGTAATTTTCAGCCCTGCACTGGATGTTTGATGGCTTGGCACAGATTTTCCCTCCTACAGCCCGGATGTTGTTATACGTCTCAATGTCACCCCCGTTAGGTCCAGATGTGGGATAGTCAACATCAAACCAGTCGGTCCACTGACATATAGGTCCACAAGTTGTTGTTTCTGGAGAGGTGGTAGTTGTCTCGGTAGTGGTGGTGCTGACTGGCACAGTGGTTGTGGGCAAGGTGGTTGTGCTTACTGGCCGAGGTGTGGTGGTTGTCGTTGTTGGTTGTGTTGTTGTGGTTTTGGGTACTGTAGTTGTTAATGGTGTTGTGGTTGTTGTTTCTGGAGCAGTAGTGGTTGGTTTGGGAGTGGTGGTGGTTGTCGTTGTTGGTTGTGTTGTGGTGGTTTTTGGTGCTGTAGTTGTTACTGGTGTGGTGGTGGTTGTTTCTGGAGCTGTCGTGGTTGGTTTGGGAGTGGTGGTGGTTGGGATGGTTGTAGGCGGGCAACGTGGGTTTACTTCACAGCACAACACCCGTATCTCATAATTCAAGCACTGCTTAAATTTCCCAATTTGCTCATCATTCTTGCAAACCAGTCCAGAGTCAACATTACACTCGACAACTTGACCAACCTGTTCAAGGCGGAGGTCAGGGTGATTTTCAGCCCTGCACTGGATGTTTGATGGTTTGGCACAGATCTTCTCTCCTGCATCACGGATCTTGTTATATGTCTCAATGTCACCCCCGTTTGGTCCGGAAGTGGGATAGTCAACATCAAACCAGTCGGTCCACTGACATATAGGTCCACAAGTTGTTGTTTCTGGAGAGGTGGTAGTCGTCTCGGTTGTTGTGGTGGTGACAGGCACAGTGGTTGTGGGCAAGGTGGTTGTACTTACTGGCCGAGGTGTGGTGGTGGTGGTGGTTGTCGTTGTTGGTTGTGTTGTGGTGGTTTTTGGTGCTGTAGTTGTTACTGGTGTGGTGGTGGTTGTTTCTGGAGCTGTCGTGGTTGGTTTGGGAGTGGTGGTGGTTGGGATGGTTGTAGGCGGGCAACGTGGGTTTACTTCACAGCACAACACCCGTATCTCATAATTCAAGCACTGCTTAAATTTCCCAATTTGCTCATCATTCTTGCACACCAGTCCAGAGTCAACATTACACTCGACAACTTGACCAACCTGGTCAAGGCGGAGGTCAGGGTCATTTTCAGCCCTGCACTGGATGTTTGATGGTTTGGCACAGATCTTCTCTCCTGCATCACGGATCTTGTTATATGTCTCAATGTCACCCCCGTTTGGTCCGGAAGTGGGATAGTCAACATCAAACCAGTCGGTCCACTGACATATAGGTCCACAAGTTGTTGTTTCTGGAGAGGTGGTAGTCGTCTCGGTTGTTGTGGTGGTGACTGGCAGAGTGGTTGTGGGCAAGGTGGTTGTACTTACTGGCCGAGGTGTGGTGGTGGTGGTGGTTGTCGTTGTTGGTTGTGTTGTGGTGGTTTTTGGTGCTGTAGTTGTTACTGGTGTGGTGGTGGTTGTTTCTGGAGCTGTCGTGGTTGGTTTGGGAGGGGGGGTGGTTGGGATGGTTGTAGGCGGGCAACGTGGGTTTACTTCACAGCACAACACCCGTATCTCATAATTCAAGCACTGCTTAAATTTCCCAATTTGCTCATCATTCTTGCACACCAGTCCAGAGTCAACATTACACTCGACAACTTGACCAACCTGGTCAAGGCGGAGGTCAGGGTCATTTTCAGCCCTGCACTGGATGTTTGATGGTTTGGCACAGATCTTCTCTCCTGCATCACGGATCTTGTTATATGTCTCAATGTCACCCCCGTTTGGTCCGGAAGTGGGATAGTCAACATCAAACCAGTCGGTCCACTGACATATAGGTCCACAAGTTGTTGTTTCTGGAGAGGTGGTAGTCGTCTCGGTTGTTGTGGTGGTGACTGGCAGAGTGGTTGTGGGCAAGGTGGTTGTACTTACTGGCCGAGGTGTGGTGGTGGTGGTGGTTGTCGTTGTTGGTTGTGTTGTGGTGGTTTTTGGTGCTGTAGTTGTTACTGGTGTGGTGGTGGTTGTTTCTGGAGCTGTCGTGGTTGGTTTGGGAGTGGTGGTGGTTGGGATGGTTGTAGGCGGGCAACGTGGGTTTACTTCACAGCACAACACCCGTATCTCATAATTCAAGCACTGCTTAAATTTCCCAATTTGCTCATCATTCTTGCACACCAGTCCAGAGTCAACATTACACTCGACAACTTGACCAACCTGTTCAAGGCGGAGGTCAGGGTGATTTTCAGCCCTGCACTGGATGTTTGATGGTTTGGCACAGATCTTCTCTCCTGCATCACGGATCTTGTTATATGTCTCAATGTCACCCCCGTTTGGTCCGGAAGTGGGATAGTCAACATCAAACCAGTCGGTCCACTGACATATAGGTCCACAAGTTGTTGTTTCTGGAGAGGTGGTAGTCGTCTCGGTAGTTGTTGTGGTGACTGGCAGAGTGGTTGTGGGCAAGGTGGTTGTACTTACTGGCCGAGGTGTGGTGGTGGTGGTGGTTGTCGTTGTTGGTTGTGTTGTGGTGGTTTTTGGTGCTGTAGTTGTTACTGGTGTGGTGGTGGTTGTTTCTGGAGCAGTAGTGGTTTGTTTGGGAGTGGTGGTGGTGGTTGTTGTTGGTTGCGTTGTGGTGGTTTTGGGTGCTGTAGTTGTTACTGGTGTGGTGGTGGTTGTTTCTGGAGCTGTCGTGGTGGGTTTGGGAGTGGTGGTGGTTGGGATGGTTGTAGGTGGGCAACGTGGGTTTACTTCACAGCACAATACCCGTATCTCAAAATTCAAGCACTGCCTGATTTTCCCAATTTGCTCTTCATTCTTGCAAACCAGTCCAGAATCAACATTACACTCAACTTTCTGACCAAGCTGGTCAAGGCTGAGGCCAGGGTGATTTTCAGCCCTGCACTGGATGTTTGATGGCTTGGCACAGATCTTCCCTCCTGCAGCCCGGATGTTGTTATACGTCTCAATGTCACCCCCGTTAGGTCCAGATGTGGGATAGTCAACATCAAACCAGTCGGTCCACTGACATATAGGTCCACAAGTTGTTGTTTCTGGAGAGGTGGTAGTCGTCTCGGTGGTTGTTGTGGTGACTGGCACAGTGGTTGTGGGCAAGGTGGTTGTACTTACTGGCCGAGGTGTGGTGGTGGTGGTGGTTGTCGTTGTTGGTTGTGTTGTGGTGGTTTTTGGTGCTGTAGTTGTTACTGGTGTGGTGGTGGTTGTTTCTGGAGCAGTAGTGGTTGGTTTGGGAGTGGTGGTGGTTGTTGTTGGTTGCGTTGTGGTGGTTTTGGGTGCTGTAGTTGTTACTGGTGTGGTGGTGGTTGTTTCTGGAGCTGTCGTGGTGGGTTTGGGAGTGGTGGTGGTTGGGATGGTTGTAGTTGGGCAACGTGGGTTTACTTCACAGCACAATACCCGTATCTCAAAATTCAAGCACTGCCTGAATTTCCCAATTTGCTCATCATTCTTGCAAACCAGTCCAGAATCAACATTACACTCAACTTTCTGACCAAGCTGGTCAAGGCTGAGGCCAGGGTGATTTTCAGCCCTGCACTGGATGTTTGATGGCTTGGCACAGATCTTCCCTCCTGCAGCCCGGATGTTGTTATACGTCTCAATGTCACCCCCGTTAGGTCCAGATGTGGGATAGTCAACATCAAACCAGTCGGTCCACTGACATATAGGTCCACAAGTTGTTGTTTCTGGAGAGGTGGTAGTCGTCTCGGTAGTTGTTGTGGTGACTGGCACAGTGGTTGTGGGCAAGGTGGTTGTACTTACTGGCCGAGGTGTGGTGGTGGTGGTGGTTGTCGTTGTTGGTTGTGTTGTGGTGGTTTTTGGTGCTGTAGTTGTTACTGGTGTGGTGGTGGTTGTTTCTGGAGCAGTAGTGGTTGGTTTGGGAGTGGTGGTGGTGGTTGTTGTTGGTTGCGTTGTGGTGGTTTTGGGTGCTGTAGTTGTTACTGGTGTGGTGGTGGTTGTTTCTGGAGCTGTCGTGGTGGGTTTGGGAGTGGTGGTGGTTGGGATGGTTGTAGTTGGGCAACGTGGGTTTACTTCACAGCACAACACCCGTATCTCAAAATTCAAGCACTGCCTGAATTTCCCAATTTGCTCATCATTCTTGCAAACCAGTCCAGAATCAACATTACACTCAACTTTCTGACCAAGCTGGTCAAGGCTGAGGCCAGGGTGATTTTCAGCCCTGCACTGGATGTTTGATGGCTTGGCACAGATCTTCCCTCCTGCAGCCCGGATGTTGTTATACGTCTCAATGTCACCCCCGTTAGGTCCAGATGTGGGATAGTCAACATCAAACCAGTCGGTCCACTGACATATAGGTCCACAAGTTGTTGTTTCTGGAGAGGTGGTAGTCGTCTCGGTAGTTGTTGTGGTGACTGGCACAGTGGTTGTGGGCAAGGTGGTTGTACTTACTGGCCGAGGTGTGGTGGTGGTGGTGGTTGTCGTTGTTGGTTGTGTTGTGGTGGTTTTTGGTGCTGTAGTTGTTACTGGTGTGGTGGTGGTTGTTTCTGGAGCAGTAGTGGTTGGTTTGGGAGTGGTGGTGGTGGTGGTGGTTGTTGTTGGTTGCGTTGTGGTGGTTTTGGGTGCTGTAGTTGTTACTGGTGTGGTGGTGGTTGTTTCTGGAGCTGTAGTGGTTGGTTTGGGAGTGGTGGTGGTTGGGATGGTTGTAGGTGGGCAACGTGGGTTTACTTCACAGCACAACACCCGTATCTCATAATTCAAGCACTGCCTGATTTTCCCAATTTGCTCTTCATTCTTGCAAACCAGTCCAGAATCAACATTACACTCAACTTTCTGACCAACCTGGTCAAGGCTGAGGCCAGGGTGATTTTCAGCCCTGCACTGGATGTTTGATGGCTTGGCACAGATCTTCCCTCCTGCAGCCCGGATCTTGTTATACGTCTCAATGTCACCCCCGTTAGGTCCAGATGTGGGATAGTCAACATCAAACCAGTCGGTCCACTGACATATAGGTCCACAAGTTGTTGTTTCTGGAGAGGTGGTAGTCGTCTCGGTAGTTGTTGTGGTGACTGGTACAGTGGTCGTGGGCAATGTGGTTGTGCTTACTGGCCGAGGTGTGGTGGTTGGTGTCGTTGTTGGCTGTTTTGTAGTGGTTTTGGGTTCTGTAGTTGTTACTGGTGTGGTGGTGGTTGTTTCTGGAGCTGTAGTGGTTGGTTTGGGAGTGGTGGTGGCACTGGTGGTTGTCACCATTGTAGTCCTTTCTGGTGTCATTCTAGGCAAAGTCGTGCTTACTACCACAGGTGTGGTGGTTGCTTTTGTTGTTGTGATGACACTGGTGGTTGTTTCCGTTGTTTGTGTTGTGGTGGTTTGCAATTTTGTAGTTGTTGCTGGCTTCGTTGTTGTAACTTCAGTTGTCGGCTTAGTTTTCGGTGTTTCAGGCTTTGTAGTAATTAATGGTGTTGTCCTTGTTGTGACTTTTGTCGTTTGTAGAGGTTTAGTTGTGATTGATGTTGTTCCATTTAGTAGCGGTGCTTTTGATGGCTGTGTAGTTGTCTGAGTTCGTGTAATAATAGTCTTTTCTTTGGTAGTAGTTATTGGTGTTGATGCTGTTGTAGTTGTTTTGCTGGTGGTCGTTGTTTGTGAGGTTAAAGGCTTTGTAGTTGTTAGTGGTCTGGTTGTTGGACATGGTACAATTATTTTTTCACAGCATTCAATTCTTATCTCATAATTATAGCAAATTGGTGGAAGTTGTTCTTTGTTGTAACATATGAGTCCTTCTGTTTTACTACAAGTAACTTTTTGCTCTAATTCATTTAGTGGTGTATCAGGATATCTTTCTGCTCTGCATTCAACATTTTTTGGTGCCTTACAGACTTTGTATCCTTTGGCTCTTATATTCTTAAATGTATCAAAATCTCCATCATCTGGTGCGGATCCTGGGTAGCTTATATCATACCACTGTGACCATTCACAAACTTCCTTAGTGCATTGTTCAGGTGTCGAAGGGGCTGTTGTTGAAATTGTTGTCGTTTCTAAACTTTTTGTTGTCTCTGGAACAGTTGTTACTGTTGTTGGTGACTGTGTTGTAGTTGGAGGTGTTGTGGTTAGTGTTGTTGCTTCAGAAGTAGTTGACACTATGGTTGTACCTTTTGTTGTAATTTGTGAGGTTGTTGATGTAGTTGTTGACACAGTTGGATGTGTTGTTTCTTTTGTTGTGGGTGTGGTTATAATTTTAGTTGTAGAAGGTGTTGTTTCAGTTGTAGTTTCTGGAATTGTAGTGGATGTTGTGGCTGTAGTAGTTGTGGTTGTAGATTTAGTAGTAGAAGGTGTGGTTGTGACTGTTGTTGTTTTTGGCTTAGTTGTCACTATTGATGTAGATGTTGTTTCTGGAGTTGTACTAGTAACTGTGGTAGTTACTGAAACAGTACTTGTGCTTGCTGTTGTAGTTTCTGGAGTGGTGGTTAAGCAGTCACTATAACAGCAGTATACTTTGATCTGATAGTTATAACACATCTGCAAGATTCCTGACTGTTCTTCATTTTTGCAGACAAAGCCAAATGTCACATTGCACTGAACAGTTTGTCCAATTTCATCAATAGATTTCTCTGGATATTTCTCTGCCCTGCATTCTATACGTTCAGGTTTTTGGCATATATCTTTTCCTGCAGCCTTAATGATGTCGTATGTTTCAAAATCCCCTTTGTTGTCCAAAGTGGGAAAGTGCACATCGTACCATTCAGTCCATTTACATGTGAGTTTACAAGGTGTTGACCGTGGTATTTCTGTTGTGGTTGCTGGGGTTGTAGTTGAGATGCTAGTTGTTTCGGTTACTACAGTTGTGGTAGGTGGTAGCTTTGGTGTTGTTACAGGAGTAGGAGTTGTTACAGGAAGAGTAGTTGGTGTTGTTGTGTGCGTAGTCCCAGGTGTCGATGCAGTAATGCCACATGGTTCAAAGCTACAACACTGGATTTTGATTTGATAATTGTGGCAGCTCATTGGATGCTGATCCTTGTTGTAACAGATTAGCCCCACTGTTTTACTGCATTCTACTTTCTGGCCCAGTTCACTTAATGGAGTATTGGGAAATTTCTCAGCTCTGCAGGCAACGGCCCTTGGAGCTCTGCAGACTTTATATCCTTCTGCTCGTAGTTTTTCAAAAGTATCAAAATCTCCATCATCATCTCCAGAGCCAGGCTGGCTCACATCATACCACTGTGACCACTGGCATACTTCCTGAACACAAACGGATGTTGTTACAGGCACTGTGAGGGTAAAAAGATAAAATGGCACATTAGTATTTTCATGCTTATTTAAACTTTTAAATTTTAAGCATGTACAGTAGAAGCTGTGTGTAAGAAGGAAGTTTCCTTGAGGCTCTTCTAGACTGCCACCATTTCCAGGCGGGATTCAGTCACATACCAGCAAATTCATTTGGTGCAATTGATTTGGTGCTCTTGAGCAACAAACTCACTCCCTACTAAAACTGAGTTACTTGCAAATGAGACTGGGAAATGCCCTTGAAAAGGGTGGGATATCATTGGCTTGAAACCGTGTTATCTGACCTCCCTGGCAAACAAATCAGAATGGATGCTCAAGAAACAGGTGGTTTGGAAGCAACCTTTGAGGGTTTAACTAAATCAGTTCATCCGAGCCATCTGGACTGAACCAATCCATTGGACCCCTCTGGAACTAGTTACTGAGTAACACAGGCTTTTAAATATCTCTATTTCCTTTTGTAAGAACAAAATGTAAAATCAAAATGTTCGAGTGAGGAAATGAGAAGGAAAAGTGATATGGGCTGCTGGGACTGGAGCTCCTCAGAGACCTGGATCAAGAAACTGGGTAGCAGCTGATTGAGATGGGAGGAAAACTGAATGAAGCACATATGAGATGGGTGGGAGCACTATGAATAAACAGGGTACTGCAAGTTGCCCAGAAATTAGTCAAGGAGAATCTGGAGTGAAGCACCTCCATTTTTCTCCTCAGCTCTTTGGGAGATTGGAAACACATCACAGGAGGGACCACAGCTTATTGGCTTACTTAAAAGTATCCTATATACATTTACTTACAAGTAGTTCTTCACACCAGCAAAAAATGCTTATTGTTTTCTAAACATTTCATTGAAAGATTTAAACTACAGAGGCACAGGTCATATTTTGCATTGCTGGAGCTGGAGAGGTAGCCCTCTCATCCGGGCTTCCCAGAAAACACCCATCCCTTCCTAGATTGATTGGAATGGCTGGTATTCATTTCCACCAGCTCAGAAAATGCTAAGGGTAAAAACGCCCATGCAGTACCATTCCAGGAGGCAGTACTATGTCTCCGCCATAGCAATGTACCATACAGCTATGCAAAAGGTGGTAAAGAAACTACAGAAATCCACAGACAACGTTGCAGGGTAATGCTCTTGAAATTTATACTCTACTACAATCTACTAATTCCAATGTGCTGGAGATGGGTTTCACTGAACAGGGTAGGGAGGGAGTGAACCATATGATTGCACTATCATCAGGGTTTTTACCTGCAGTAGTGGTTGCTGGTGAAGAGGTACTGGAAAAGTTAAAGACGGTAGTGGTTGGTGCAGTGGTGGTGGTGGTTGTGGTGGGTGTTGTTGTGCATGGGAAGATATTCCTCTCTATTGTTCCATTCTTACTGCAAATCGCAGTGATGCACCCTCCAATGCCATCTGTTGTGTTGTAGATGACATCCCCAGGCTTGCTAATCTTCCCTTCATAGATGCAGTGGCATTCTGTCATTCAAAAGAAATTGTCAGCATTAAACTTCTTAAAATGTAAAAGGCTGTTCCAAATCACTCACAATTCATATTAAAACTTAGCACTGAGAACATACCAAGTTCATCGTATCGACACTCTGGTTTGCCAGCCATGGAACAATAGCTAAAAGGAAAGAAAACACATTTGAAGGTAGTTAATTTTCTTTAGTGAGCAAAGAAGACACTAACAGCCCTCCTTATATTAGTTGTTGGCATCCGTCTGCCTCAAGAGACAATGGAGTGTGCCCTCAGGGGCATATACAACCAGTATAAAAGAATGTCTATGGAGGTGAAATTCTGAATAAACTACTACACTTGGATTGAGAAAGCAATTTTAGGCTTTGACTCTAATTGGTTTTACTCATTTACTCAGAACTAAATTCCATGACATCCAGTAGCAGATTGTGATCTACTGGCAGATCATTGAACGTCTGTGGTAGATCACTGTCAGATCACGGGCTCCCCTCAAAGAAGCTCCCCTAAAGAAAGCGTTCCTCCTCCCTAAGAAAGCTCAACAACTTAGACTAGAACCCCCCAAAAGGTGGTAGATCACTGCCGGTTTCTAACTCTGAGAGTAGATCACAGTCTCTCGGGAGTTGGCCACCCCGGCAGTAGAGCTTCCATTTTCCAGGTGAGTGTGTGAAAGACTGCATCTTACTTGCTGTTGGAAGGAAGTTCCATTGAAATATATGGACTGCACTTCAAAGTAAATGGAATTAAAATTGAATCATTTATCTTTTTGGAACATCCAATGATTAACTCTAATTTTCTTTTTGTAAAAGCAGATACCCCCTTTCCCCCAACAATTGGTATATTGGCTGTTGTTTAGAAGGTGGGACTAACTGATGATTCCCAGGTAAGGTCCTCCCCCTATTGTGTGGGCAGGTGGTCCCTCCCCCTACTTGGCCTGATCACTTTGGCAACGCCTCCCCAGGCGGGATTGGGCAACTGGCTGAGGTAGGCGGAGACCTCCAGGTATCCCACCTGGAGAAGGCGAAGCCAAGCCTGTGCTGATGGTGCCACATAGGGTCCAGGGGGCTGTGCGCGACCACACAAAGGGCTTACTTAATGTGGGGAGCGGTCATTCCTAAAGCTGATTT